>NC_047085.1:156178196-156798196 GCF_902459505.1 Geotrypetes seraphini
CGATAATTATTTTTTCTTACATTTTATTGGAGGGGGCGAATCAGGGGTGATGTTACTGCCATGTTATCTGGTTAGCACATCCATAACACTATATTGTAACACTGTGAATGTTAACTGTAACCCGTTCTGAGCTCTTTGGGAAGGATGGGATATAAATCTAAATAAATAAATAACGCAGGAGTAACACAGGAGCCCTTAGCACCTCCTAAACCCTCTGTTAATTTTTTTTTAAATAACCATGTGCTAACTCTAACATTAGCACATTGTCAGAGCTAAAACAATTTTAAAAATGGGCTTAGCACACAGGAAAGTTACATTACATTACATTACATTAGTGATTTCTATTCCACCTGTGCCTTGCGGTTCTAGGCGGATTACAATTTAGAAGATATCTGGGCATTTTCAGTAGAATTGCATAACAGGAGTGAGTATATTACAGGTTACGGTTGAGAATAATAACACATTCAAGTTACAGAAGATGGATACATAACATTGAAGGAAGAAGTTTTCTAGTTACAGATGATGATTGCTTATTTAGGTTTCTTAATATATGTTGGTGATATAGTTTTAAGAGATGATTAGTTTGAAGATTTGACTAGGTGCTACTATAGGGGTGGTATTCCCGAGGCAATAACCATGAGCTAATAGGTGGTGGTTAGAGTGATGGGAAGTATTTTTTGAATAGAAGTGTTTTTATTTCTTTTCGGATATAAGATCATATGACTTAACTCTGTATGATTTTGTTTTAAGGAAGCCTTGGAACCAGTTGTAAACTCTACCTGAGATTCCTATTGCGTCTAATGTCTGGAGTAGTATGGGATGGTCCACTAGATCGAATGCTGCTGAGAGATCAAGTTGGATGATTAGCAACCTGTTTCCTAGGCTGAGGTGTTGTCAGGCTATGTCTTGTAAAGATACCAGTAGAGTTTCTGTGCTGTGATTAGTTCTGAATCCAGATTGAGATGGATGTAGAATATTGTGGGCTTCTAGGTACTTGGATAGATGTTGTGCTACTAGACCTTCTATTATTTTGATGTATAATGGGATAGAAGCGATTGGTCTATAATTTGATGGGTTGTCTATTGGACCTTTGAGGTCTTTCAGTATAGGCATAATTATGATTTCACTAAGTTTCGGTGGGAATTGACCTTCCCAGAGGGTGGTTTGCAGCCATAGCGTGAAACTAGCTTTGAATTTAGTGGACGCTGAAGCTAGTAGGTATGGAGGGCAGTTGTTCAAATCACATGAAGATTTGCAGTATTTTTTGTAAAGCCAGTCCAGTTCTGACCATTGAATTGTAGGGAAGTTGGTCCAGATCCTATCTGCTGAGATGGCTTCGTCTATTGTGGGTTTTATTAGTATCTCTTCTAAGTAGTTTTGAGAGTTGTTGAATGTGGCTTTGATTGTGATTATTTTATTTTTGAAATGGTCCGCTAATTGAGGTGCTGTTGGGGTCTGGTTTCCTGGGTGGCGAGGTATGGTTTGGTATCTGTGAGATTTCTTACGAGGTTGAAGAGTTTTTTTGTGTCTAGTTTTTCAGTGCCAATGAGTAGTAGTCTTTTCGTTTTTCCTTCAGTTTGATTTTGTATTGCTTGATTTGGATTCTCCATTCTGTTTTGGTGTGGTCTTGTTTCTGTTTTTTCCATGCCCTTTCTAGTTGTCTACATTGCCTTTTTAGCTGTAGGAGTTCGGCGTCAAACCATTTGTCTGATGGCCTACATATTTTATTTTTATATTTTAGTGGAGCTAGTTTGTTCAAGGTAGATTCACTGAGGGATCGCCAGGTGTTTATGAATTCTATAGGGTTGTTGGAATCTATTGCTGGATCTACTGTGTTCCAAAATGTGGTAGGTTCGATTTTCTGTCTGGTCTTAATGCTTGTTTTGAGAGGAGTGGGTTTGTTGTTATTATGCTCCCAGTTGATGGTGAAGATATATTTGTAGTGGTCTAACCAGAGGGTAGGATGCCAGGAGCCTTGGTGATGTGGGCATTTTGTGTGTTGAGGTTTGGGGATGTGTACGCTGCAATATCGAGTTGATGTCCTTTTTCGTGTGTGGATTCGGGGTTGAGGATCTGGTAAGACAGGGTATTGAGGTATGAAAGAATATCCGCTACTTGTTTGGAGGTGTGGTCTTCTAGGTGGAGGTTTAAGTCTCCAAGGATCAGGTTATGTGTGGAGGAGAGAGAGTTCTGGAAGATGAATTCTTCTAGTTCTTGTTTTGTGGTGTTCCATTTTCCTGGTGTGACGTAGCATAGAAGGCAGTTCAGATTTCCTGTGAGTGTGTTGTCAGAGAGTTGGCAAGCTAGAAGGTCTAAGTGAGGGGTGGAGTGCTTGGCTAGGACTTTAATATTGAGGTTGTTTTTTACTATGATTGCTAGGCCTCCTCCTCTTCTGTTTTCTCGACATACTAGCTCTATTTTGTATCCGTTTGGGCAGATTTCAGTGATGTGAGGGTCTGAGTCCCCCCCATTAGGACACACTAGATCACTCACTAATACAGTTTAGTATAAGAGCACATAAGTCACTAAATTTCAGTGTTTGGCTCCTTTAAATATCAATGCAAAAATATAAATAGTCTTTTTCAAACTTGATTACATAGTATATACCATATTTTTTGCTCCATAAGATGCACTTTTCCCCCCAAAAGCGGGTGGAAATGCCTGTGCATCTTATGAAGCGAATATAACAATTTTATACCCCACCCCAGTACCTTTATCAATTCTGGTGGTCCAGCAGTGTATCGGCAGGAGCGAGCTTTCCGTGCTCCTGCCCCTCCCTCTTTGAATGGCTGCCTCATATCTTGTGGCCAGTGGCACCCAAGGCAGGAGTGAGTTTTTCGCACTCCAGCCTGGCCCCTTTGCCCATTCAGGGAGCGGTGGGGGGCCAGGCTGGACTGCGAAAAGCTCGCTCCTGCCTTGTGTGCCGCTGGCTGCAAGATATGATAAGGCAGCTGTCAAGTGAGGGAGGGGCAGGAGCGCAGAAAGCTCACTCCTGCCGATACACTGTTGGACCACCAGAATTGAAAAAGGTACCGGGGGGGGGGGCTGGGACTGCCTACCACTGTCCTGGCCTATCACTAGACCCTGTGCCTTGTACCACTAGACATGCTCTGTACCCTGTCCCGGCCTACCACTAGACCACCAAAGAGGGGACAGGGCAGGGTGGGGGGACAGGGTACAGAGCCTGGTAGGGAAGGGGGGACATGGTGCAGAGCCTGGCAGGGAGTGAGGGGGATGGGTGCAGAACCTGGCAGGGAGTGGGGGGGGAGGGTGCAGAGCCTGGCAGGGAGTGAGGGGGGATAGGGTGCAGAGCTTGCCAGGGAGTGAGGGGGGCTGGGTGCAGAGTCTGGTATATTTTATTAAATATATTAATACACAATTTGGTTCAGAATGGGGTTTTTCTTGTTTTCCTCCTCTAAATCTAGGTGCGTCTTATGGTCAAGTGCATCTTATAGTGTGAAAAATATGGCAATCTAATCTTTTATTGTCATGACAAATTCGATCTTCACATATGCTCAGAGAAGATTGAATTTGTCATGAGGCCAAAAGATTAGATTATATACTATTTAATCAAGTTTGAGAAAGACTATTTATATTTTTGCATTGAGCACTTGTCTTTCCTTATTTCTTTGAACACTATACCCTGGTTATATTATCCTTTAAATATCAGCCTCTAATTTATCAGCTGAAAATTCACCTACATTTAGAAGAATAGAGCTAATGCTACAGCCAAATAATGAATTAATTCTGAAAATATGAATTATCTAACAATGGTCCACCTAGCCCAGTATCCCATCTTTACAGAAGCCAATCCAGCTCCCCAATCTTGGAATGACCTCCCACTATTTCTTAGAGAGGAAAAGAACTTAGATAAATTTAAATCCAAACTCAAGAGTTTCCTTTTTAACGATGCTTTTAATGAATAAATTTCAAAGACTTGCTTACTTTCCACTTCTACTTTGTATATTAATACAAATTTTATCTGTTGCCCTTCCTATTGTTCTTTCCTTAAATGTTATTACATTAATATTGATTGTAACCCTTTAATGATTTTTCCCTCGCTTTGAAATTATATGTATAAGTTAAACTATGTATAGCAAAGTTTGTATTTATTAGTTTTAATTCATTTTGAATATTGTTTGTTAGATTTGTCACCCCTATTTAATTACTTATGAAATTGTACATCGCCTAGAAAATGTGATAGGCGATTAATCAAATTTTTATAATAAACTTGGAAACTTGGATAAGTACCTGGCAAAAACCCAAAATGTAGCAACATTCCATGCCACTGATCCAGGGCAAACAGTGGCTTCCCCCAAGTCTGTCTCAACAGCAGACTATGGACTTTTCCTCCAGGAACTTGTCCAAACCCTTTATAAAACCCGCTACATTAACCGCTTTTACCACATCCTCTGGCAATGCATTCCAGGTTTTTTGATTTACGATAATGGTGTCTCTTGCTAAAGTTTATAACAACTGCTAGAGCTGTGTGAACAACATGTTCCTAAACCTGGCTGTGGTAAAAGCATGACTAATGTCCATGTTAATATAGCACTAATCCCACACACAAACCTTTATTGTACTGTAGCCTTTAACAGGGTTGTTGCCAGATGCAGAACCTAATAGAAGCAGCCAGAAACAAACATTTGACTCATTGTGGTTAACTCACGTCCAAGCTTACATTGCTTTATGCGTCAACCCAAATGTCAGACTTTCTCTCTGTTACTTTAACCTGTCCAACATATGGAGATGCTAGACAAGTTTAGCCCAGGCAGTGCATTTGCTGATTTTCTTGACCACCTCTCATTGTGAACATATTAAGGTGATGCACAAATATCAAAGTCAAGGCCCCTTAACCACGCTATTGCCACACAAAAACAAACAGCAATGGAAACCCAGGGTGCCATGAAAACGCCTATTCTTCTGGTAAAAACAAAAAATTACATCCAGCAGGTAACAGTTTTTAACTAATGGGTCAATTTTCAAAAAGTGAAAACCGGATGAGTCCAATTTCCTCCTTCTGAGCAGCTAAATTTGTGTGGACAAAATCACGACACATAGATTTAACGGGTTATAAAAGGAGAACATTCAGCGTAGATTCTCAGCACAAGGGTGGTAATTTTACAATGTTTTTGACTCGACACACAGAAAAGGGCGTGTGGCAACATATGCATGTAAGTCCCTTCGTTCTATAAACTGGCATCTACTGTACATTTATACACCATCTGCAAATGTAAGTTATAGAATGTCAGTACAAACACAAGTGCCTGTAACAATTATGCAATTGTAACAACAATTAGTGTTGGTTGGACACTAAGCGGTATTACATAAATTTAATGCACATAAAAACAAGAGGGTGTGCACGGGGGAGACACATGGACATGTATCACATGTACACACATGTTATGCACTGAGATACCACATTTACACCTGTTATTAACATGGAGTAAATGGGCATACCTAAATATTGATGCATAAATGGCAACTTAAATTAGTAGTACCTGGAAGACCGAGCTTTGCTTGGGAAAGTGGGCTGTGAAATTATAATGGGGTTGTTATTTGGGTTAGGAGACATCAACCTTTAGTCCTGGTTTTCCCTGTAGTCTATTGGATGACTAAGCTTCCTTAGGAATGTCTGCAGGGGAGGGAGAGGCAGGAACAGTAGCTACACAGACAGGGCCTTAGCAACTCTGAGTCTTGATTTTTCCTGCAGCCTATTGGCTGGCTAAGCTTCCTTAGGAATGTCTGACCAATGTGCTACAGTTATCTTTGTTTCACTTTCCATGCCTCCCCCAGCTTGCATTAACTTCAGCAGTGTTCTCCCTTTTACATTCCATATGTCTTCTCTCAGTCTCATACCTTCACCCAATTACCTTATTTGTACCCTTACCCAATCACCTAGTCCCCAGTATCTGTACAACTAATCACCATGTCCCTACTTTTCCATCTTACCCAATTCCTTGAGTCCTCTCTTACAATCCCACCCAAGCCTTATTACCACTTATACAACCACTATTCAGCCAATCCTAGAGTCTGTCTTCCTTTGGTCTTCCTTCCAATTCTAGAATCTATTTCTAAGTCTGAGTTTCTTTTGTCTCTCATTATAAAGCCCTTAGATCTGCACGCCACTCCCTCTACCTTATTTCCAAGGAATTTATTGCCTTAGCCTTTTCCACCATACCTATTTCACGCCTTCCTTAGTATCTTCCTCCTGCATATACCCTTGCTTCTCCCCCTCACAGAATCTAGCCTCTTCTCCCCCAGTATAAACCTTCAACTCCCATCTCCCAATCCCCAGCCTCATTATCAACTTCCAGTTCCCTCTTGCCAATCCCAAGCATCAACATTAGCTTTCAGCCCAGCTCCCTTCTCTCAATCCTGAGCTGCTTTCTCCCAATGCTAACCCCTCTGCCATAATATCAGTTCTAGCATCCAGTACTCATCCTTTACCTCTCTTCTACCTGCCTAGTAGTGTTGAAATCATGTTCTTTCTTCCCACAGATGTGCTGTTCCCCTTCCTCAGTTTCTGGGCAGGTCTGAAACATAAGCCACTTCATGTTTCTTGCAAGAAATGGGAAGTGTCTTGGTATCAAAGCTGTAAGGCAGCTGAAGAAGCAGAATAGCAACAGGAGGTAAAAACATGGTCCCACCGCTATGAAGGGGCGTATCTGCATAAGTGAATCGGGCAAAGTTAGGACTGTGTTTTGTATGGTCCTATATGCCTTGTTGTCTATGTGGGCACTGGCTCTGAATTTTGTTAATGCGCATAACTCCTGGCTCCTCCTCAGCTCCACCTCTAGACTGTGCCAACACTAACCAACGAATCCTACTGTGGTCACAGTGATATTCCGGGGTCCTGTTTGGTTAAATACAACTGAAAATCGGCTACTGGGCTGGTCAATACTACCGGGTTATCATTTTGAACACTAATTTTTATTTATTCAGTTTTCTTTACAATCCTCCCAGGGGAGCTCATAATGGCTTATATGAATTTATTCAGGTACTCAAGCATTTTTCCCTGCCTATCCTGGTGGACTCACAATCTATCTAATGTACCTGGGGCAATGGGGGGATTATGTGACTTGCCCGGGGTCACAAGGAGCAGCATGGGTTTGAGCCCACAACCTCAGGATGCTGAAGCTGTAGCTTTAACCACTGTGCAACACTCTCCCCTTCATTTTTAATTATATATATTTGATGGGCAGTGGTCTACCTCCAAATCATTGGGCCATGGCAAAATTGATACAACTCTTTTTGGAGGCAATGTCATTCAGTTCCAGTGATCATAAATTAGCCTCTCTAGAATTTATGACTAGTTCTTGGAATACATCGCTGTTTTCTCCTCTTGGACGGGCTGCTCTACCGAGATTAAAGAGAAGGTGTACCCTGTGGCACACTGTATTCTTAATAAGGAGTTCAAGGTATTGGGATGGGAGTGGTATACCTCTGGAAATCCAGATTTTAGAACTCAGTAGAGGAAGAGATTTAATATGTATCATCGAGATCAAAGGGGAGAAAAAGCCTTTTTATTCTAAACAAATGGTTAGTGAGATAAATACTACAGGGGTATTGCAGATTTCCAATAGTCTCTTCAAAGCAATTACTATTAGCTCTTAGTGGGAACTCACGGCAGTCATTTTCTCACTATGGAGACTGCTGGACAGGAGTGTAGAGAGATCGCTCCTGCCACACCTCACCACTGACCCTCCAGGGACCTAAGGCAGACCTGCAGGAAAGAGAAGGGGAGGGGGTGGGCTGGTTACTGTAGCTAGTTGCACAAAGTTGCATGAGGGATTGACGGCATCTCCAGCAACCTGCACCACCGGACCACCAGAGCAATACTGGAGGCTCGCGGTAGGTCTGGGAGGGGTGTTGGCTCAGATATAAACCAAGACCCCCATTTTTGGGCCATTTTTTTTTTGGCCCAAAGTTCTCAGTTTAGAATAGAGTATATGCGGTAATCTAAAATTGAATTATGTGTGAATATTATATAGTTTATTTATTTAGTAAGATTGGGTAAATGCTGTTTTCAGAAAAGCCTATATATAAACTTGTTTGATTAGGTAAAGTACACCTTTACACAGTTTTGCCACACCTGGATTATTATTACTGGATTATTATCTATCTGGGCTGACCTACAAAAATGTTGGCCCTTTTGCAATTAGTTAAAAATACAGTCACCAACCGGATTATTGGGAGTAAAAGGTGAGAACATGCTTCCTCTCTCCTGCATGACTTACAATGCTTCTAATCCATCAGTAGACAGTTTTTAAATTGCTGACAATAGTTTTTAAATTGCTTAAGGGGAAGAGTGACTAAATATTTAATGCAATATATTCAGCAATACATCCCTTTGCACTTTGCAAGCCTTGAGATCACAATGCGATCTTTCTTTGATAATTCCTACTGTCAAACAATTTAAATTGATTTCTGCTAGAAAGTGAACCTTGCAAGGACATATCCCACAGGTTTTAGAAGGTACTTAAAATATGTTTGTTTGTTTTTTAATCAGCCATGAGATAGTAATTCTGAGGGTAATTTTATAGTGAGAAGCAAAAACAAAAGAAAGGCAAAGCCGATGTCACAATACAACACAAGGGATTTCCCAACTAGGATCCTGGTTTCGGCAGAACACTGCCTTCCTCAGGGGACATACCAAACTGATAACAGGATATTATAGTGGTATCTTTATTTCAGGTAGTCACTGAAAGTTCTTTGACAAGTTTCTTTAGAAGTTGGGCAGTATGTTCCTAAAGGTCTTTTTCAAGATACAGTGGTGCCTCGCACAGCGAACGCCTCGCACAGCGAACGCTGCGCACAACGAACTTTATGTCTTGATTCGTACAACGGACTTCGTTTCACACAACGAAGTCCGGGGTTCCTGCGGGGTTGGATCGCAGCGGGATTGGTCGAGCCGCGAGGGTAGTCTCCTTCTCCTTACCTGCCCTGTCGCAGCACACAGCCGAACGGAAATCTTCCCGATGTCAGCGCTGACGTCGGAGGGAGGGCTTAAGCAAAGCCCTCCCTTCCTCCGACGTCAGCGCTGACATCAGGAAGACTTCCGTTCGGCTGTGTGCGGCTGCGGCAGGGCAGGTAGGAAGAAGGCAATGGCGAACGAAAGAGGGGGGAGGGGGCGGTCCGCCCCGAAGAATGTGCACAGCTGGTCAGGTCCCCCGATGGACCGACAACAGGCCCGGCCGACAAACCTCCCTGCCCTGTAGCCGCGAATCTAAATTACCTCTTACAGCAGCTTCAATAATCCAGCTGCTGTAAGAAGGTAATTTAGATTCGCGGCTACAGGACAGGGAGATTTGTCCGACCGGGCCTGTTCTGTTGTCGGTCGGGTGCAAAAGCGCCACAAAGGTGGAGGCAGGGAGGGAGGAAAGGTGGAGTGGAGAAGAAAAGACGCTTAAGGGGGGAGAAGGCCGCTGAAAGCACATGTTGGAGCAGGGGATGAGAGGGAGGGAGAGAAGGGGAAATATTGGACAAGGGCAGAAGGGATGCTAAATCATAGGGTGACAGGCAGAGAGAACAACAGGAAAAAGAGTGGAAGCAATCTTGAACCCTGAGGGTGAGGGCAGAGAGAGGTGGTGAGATGATTGATCATGGGGAGAGGGACAAAAGGGAATAGAGATGGGATAGGAAGATAGTGGAAGTAAAAGGACAGGGAGATGTATGTTTTTAGATGTATCTAAATAAAAATAATAACAAAAAATTTATCTTTTTTATGTCATCTTAGCATATTTTATGCTGCAGAACGAATTATTTTTTTTTACATGTATTCCTATGGGAAAACGCGTTTCACATAACGAACGTTTCACATAACAAACTTGCTCCTGGAACCAATTAAGTTCGTTGTGTGAGGCACCACTGTACCTCTTTTTCTGTCGGGTAATTTTATAGGGAAAAGGAAAGAAGGTGCCAAGCCTCAAATCGAAACACAACAAACAAAAAGAGATGTCAAATCCAAGCCGTGGTGAACAATACTTTATTTGCAGTTTATGCCAAAGTTCAATGATAAATCCATAAAAATGATAAAACAAACAAAATCCCGACAAGGATCCAAGTTTCGGCAACACCGTTGCCTTCCTCAGGGGACAATTAGATACTTATGAAATGCAGCAATCGTGCACATAAACTCTTCAGTGTCTCAGTTTAAAGAAAGATACCAGATACACTAATATCGCTACATGGAGTATGAATATCATCATAAGTTCCTCAGGTCCTCGTGTAAGGCTATTTAACTGATCAAATGATGTAGAATATATGAACAAATCAGCAAAAAAAAAAAAAAAAAAAGTACTTAGCTTTATCCCAATGGAAGCCCTGCCGTTTTGCTATTTAAAGCTTCCTCAAAGGGTTAGTAAACTTGTGTATTCTGATATCAACAATTGGGACGCCGTTTATAGAATTTGCCCCTAAGTGTTCCAGCGCTCATACAATTCCTATGAGCAGTGTCAGCATTTAGTGCCTGGGCTGCAATAGAAACCCCTATTGCGACTTAGTAAAAGAAGGCCTTAGTTTGTTATAATATCAGGTGAGGTTTTAAGATTTTGCAGGGTCTGATGTGTGTTGAAATGGTTGTTATTACTGCTGACTTATGTCTGATTAGGTTTAAATTATGAAACACTGACTCTTGAGGTATATTTAAATACAGTTGGTCTAGAATTGGTTAAGTCCTTGAAATAAATGAGTTTAAAATATGTAACATGTCATCCGTGACATTGAAATCTAATTTTAGATTCACATGATGGCATTGCTTATCAATAAAAGTAGCCAGCAGCCCTTCCCTAGGCCTCATCCCTTTACCATGGTGCCAAATTTATACCCCAAATGCACCACAAAAAACCTCATGAGAACTGGCAGCAGCCAATAAGAGACTGGCTCAGGGCCAGGCAAGAGCACAGAAAGCTCACTCCTGCCTCATACACCGCTGGACCACCAGGGATTAGAAAAGCCGAAAAAGTTACATGGGGAGAGGCGGGAGGGAAGTAAAAAAATTTAGTCAGCCAGGACAGGAGACAGGAGGGACCCCTCCTGTCCCGGCCTACCACTGGACTACCAGGTCATACGGCAAGCTTGGTGGAGGTTTGCAGGAAATCAGGAGAGAGGGAGGACAGGGTGGAGAGCCTAGCAGGGAGTGAGGGGGGACAAGGTGGAGAGCTTGGCAGGGCAGGGAGGGGGGACAGGGTGAAGAGCCTGGCAGGGGAGGGAGTGAGGGAGGGGGGTCAGGCTACAGATCCTGGCAGGGCACAAGAATATTAACCCCCATCCCCCACCTCATCTTATATTTCAGTCAACCTTTTCTCCTCAACTTATATCTATAATAATAAAATGGTAAGCGCGCATGCGCACTCTAAAGCCGTGTTCCCTGATCCCTGATCTGTCGGGATGTGGCCACAAGAGTGCGCATGCGCGCTTACCACGCATCGGGTTTACCACCATCTTTCTCTCCCAGCGGCCTTCAACACAAGTTCATTTTTTTAGCTCAAGCCGCCGCTACGGCTCCTCTCTCGAACCGCACCAGGCGGGGATCGAGAGAGGAGCTGCAGCGACTGCTTTGAACTAAAAAATGAACTTTGAAAGCAGCCCGGGGACTGCAGCCAGCCCGCCGATTGCCTCCACCAGCGAAGTAAGGAGCTGTCCCGGCCGCCGCAAGGTCCATGCCCGACCCTGGCAATGCCTAGCTGCTGCCGTTGCTGCTCCGCATAACCCCGGCCTCCCCGCCATCCCGCAAGCCGTCGGGGACCTAGTCCAGTAGTGGCCAGGTCCTGAAGATTAAAGGTAGGCCTCAGAGGGCCTGAAGAGCCCAAGGAGGTTGTGAGAGGCTGTAGGTATGTCGGATCTCATGGCGGGCAGGCGGCTGTCAGTCAGAGGGAGAGAGGTCAGATCTGTGCAAGGGAGGAGGAGGGGCAGAATGGAAGGTTTGTGCTGAATTCTGCATGGATGGGGAATTCTGCACTGTACAATTGCTCAGACTTCCAGCAGGAGTAACATTAACAACAAATAAAACTGTAAAATTTCATGTTGAAATTCCAAGTGATAGCTGAGAAAATAGCAATAAACTCTAAGGGGTACTTTTTTTTCCTCACCTTATATATACTGTGTGAAGGACACAGGGGCAGGAAGAGAGACAGACAAAGGGGGACAGACAGAAAGAAAGACAGACAGCGGGAGGGAGGGAGAGAGACAGAAAGAAAGACAGACAGACATATTCTAGCATCCGTTAGAATGGACAGGAGGAGCAGGCAAGGGGTGGTGGTGGACAGCCGAGGAAAAAGAAAGACAGAAAGAAAGAAATACAGAAACAGGCTAAGGAGAGAGAGAGAGAGAGAAAGAAAGAAATACAGACACACACACACATATTCTAGTATCCGTTAATGTAACGGGCTATAAGACTAGTTTGAGTATATACGGTAACTGTCCATTAGGACTCCAGCGCTGCTTAACTATCACTCCCGACGCTGAGAGTGCAACACTTGTACTGACCCTCCTAGCATTTCAGTCCCCAGACCTGCCTCGGGGGATTCAGTACCACACATGCCCCACGCACACCTAAAACACAAAAATCATAATGATAACTCAAAAAATATATACCCCCATATGCCAAAACTAACAAACAAATTTATCAAAACACGGATTAAAAGCTCTCTGGCTCTCTTACCTATCACAGCGGTATGCCGCTCTGAATTTCAAAACCAGCCGCCGAAGCCTGTTGTAATAGCCCATCTACAGCGTCACCCACAAATAACCACTCCCTATTCTACGTGATCTCTTGTCATCAGCATAACCCTACCCTCAGAAATGTCTCAATGGATTGCTTCTCAGTAAACCTTCCCCGTCGTCAACAAAACTCCACCCTCGTGCCACTTCATTGGCCACACAGACATCCCAGCAGAGCAGTGGGGCACCTCAGGGGGCACTGCAGTGAATGCCACATAAAAGGTCCCAGGTACACATCTCATCATAACCCCTTTATATTGTATGGTGAGCCCTCCAAAATCCACCAAATACCAGCTGTACACCACACCAATAGCCATAAGGCCTACAGGTATCACCCACATTAAGGTAAGTTTTTGTGGGGTTTTGTTGAGCTCACGCCTTCCACCACAAATGCAGTTATTAGAGTGAAATTTGGATTTGGGCCCTCTTCTCTGAAGTCCACTGCACTACTACCACCAGGATACTCCAGGACTGGCCATTACATCTGCAACTGTCATAGAGGCTGGTATGTACTGTTTCATTTATATCGTGAGAGGGACTCAGGGGGAGTGTCAGCGGGTCATGCTAACATTCCTCCAGTGGTCATCTGGTCAGTTTGGACACCTTTTTAGCACTTAATCGTTGTTAAAATAGGTCTAACCCCAAACATCCAAACGGGGCCCTGGATGTATCCTAACATGTTTGATTATGGCAGAAAAACATCCAAACTGGTTACAATTGGAACAGGAGCTTGCTCCACTATTTAAGAATAGTTGTATGCATTGTAGCAAGTGATTAGCAAAACCAGATAGACTGATATCACTACATGAGTGAATCTGTGTAAAGCTATTTAACTGATCAAATGCTGTAGAATATATGAACAAATCAGCATAAGCAACTGTCCACCCTACAATGCCGGAAGCCTTAAGCATTTTGGCAGGCAGTAGCTTGGTGAAGGCAATCAAAATGCTGAATTGTTGATATCAGAATACAAAAGTTTACTAACCCCCTGAGGAAGCTTTAAATAGTGAAGCGGCAAGGCTCCCGTTGGGATAAAGCTAAGTACTTTTGTTTTTTGCTGATTTGTTCATATATTCTACAGCATTTGATCAATTAAAAAGCCTTAGACGAGGTCCCGAGGAACATATGATGATACTAGTCTTTAAGCCCGTTACATTAATGGGTGCTAGAATATAGGTCTGTCTGTCTTTCTTTCTTTCTTTCTGTCTCTCTACCTCCTGCTGTATTTCTCTCTCCCTTGCCCCCTTTCTCTATCTGTCTTTCTGTCCCTCTTCCTGCCCCTGTGTCTTTTTTCCTTTCTTTCTGTCTTCCTCCTTCCCACTGTCTGTCTGTCTTTCTATCTGTCTCTCTCCCTGCCCCCTATGTAGCATTCCCTCCCCCTCTATTTCCCTGTGCAGCAGCAACAGCTTTTCCCTCCCCCACTTCCCTGTGCAGCAGCCGCAGCAGCATTCCCTCCCCCTCCATTTCTCTGTGCAGCAGCATTTCCCTCCCCCATCCCACTTCCCTGTGCAGCAACAGCAGCAGTATTTCCCTCCCTCTCCACTTCTCTTTGCAGCAGTGGTATTTCCCTTCCCCTCCGGGTCCCTGTGCAGCAGCAGCAGCAGCATTTCTCCCAACACCCCCCCTTCCCTTCACGCAGTCTTCACAGAAAAATAACAAAAACCAACCAACAACCGTCAAGGGAATAAAAAAAAAAAAAAAATACCCCATACCTTTTTAAATCTCTCCCGTCCTTGCTAGATGGCTCTCATATGCAGGTTAGGAGTGCGGATGTGAGGAGCAAGTGGCGGGCCCAAGCGGGAGCGCATAAGCTTGCTCCTCACATCCTCGTTCCTGACCTAAGCGAGAGCCGTCTAGCGAGGGAGGGATATCGCTGGACCACCAGGCTTTTTAAAGAAAGGTACTAACGATGGCGGCATTGCTGGTGGGGAGGGTTTGAAAAGGTGCGGCGGTGGCAGTGCTGGGGGGTTTGAAAAGCTGCAGCAGCGGTGTTGAGAGGGGGGGTTGAAAAGGTACGGCGCGAGGGTATTTTACAATGCTAAGAGGGGGTTCATATTTTGTGTCTTCGCTACACTCACTGTTTTCAAGGAGGTCCCCCATCCTCCAGAATAGACACACTAATGCCAATATCGAGCTCTAGTGAGACCTCAAATGGAGAAATTGCCACATGAGGAGATAGTGAGGGTGTCGCTCATTCACTGAAAGAGAGGGCACAGCAGGAAAAACTGCACTACTGGTTGAAGTTTATTTTTAAGTTTAAAGGTGCCGCAGCAGCTCCTCTCACGATAGCCGACTGCGTCGGAAGCCTTCTCCGACGCAGGTGCGGCTTGTGAGACGAGCCTCCACAGCACCTTTAAACTTAAAAATAAACTTTGGCCAGTACTGCCGTTTTTCTGGATGGAGGTCTGCGCGAGGTGGAGAGAAGGGAGGCCAGCGCTTTCCAATTTGTCTGGTGGTCATTGGCAAAGCTAAGTGCGCATGCGCACTCCTACCTGCCGGGGACCTACTGATCACGGAAAACGGAACACGCAGATAAGAGTGCGCATGCGCACTTAGGGTTTTATTATAGTAGATTCATACCCCATTAGACACCTGTAATTTTGAGGTGTTTGGTGTTTGAAGTTCACGGATTCACTCATGTAGAGATATCAGTGTATCTGGTTTTGCTAATCACCTGCTTCAACATGTGCAACTAGAAAAACATCCAACTCATGAGCCTGCCCTAGTTCCACCCAAACCATGCCTCTAACACTCCCCCTTGAGATTTAGACGAACTGCGGATGAATAGTATGGAAATCCATCTAGAAAATAGGTTTTGAAAATAGCAAATTGAAAATTGCTACTTTTTGGACATTTTTCCTTTTTTTGAAAATGAGCCCCATAGTATCTCAGCACAGAGAAGATAGTAGCACCCCCTGTTAGTTCACTTAATATGGACAAAGGGATTTTCTATCAGTCTAGGCAGTGGCAAGGGTGAGAGGCCGCTTGTGTACACCCCTTCCCTACCCCGTACAGCTTTCAGCTTCCCCAACGCGAGCAGCATCACCAACTTGCTACCTGCGACGGCTCTCCCTCTGATGTCACTTCTTAGGCATGGGACCTGGAAGTGACATCAGAGGAAGACCCGACACTAGCGCGAGCAGCAGTTTGGAGTTGGTGCTCATGCCGGTGAAGAGACAGAGGTAGTGAAGGCACATGCACAGAAAGGGGAGCAGCAGAGAGGATGGGTGCCGGTGCTCCCACCAAGATGATGCCCAGGGTGGACCATCCCCCGCCTCCCAGGGCATATTATTAAGTTTTAAAATATACATATTTGGGGGGAGAGGAAGGGAAGATTGCTTTGGTTTTTAATTATTTTTATATTTTAAAGGATTAAAGTGAGCCATGTTAAACACTGCCTGCTAGCTTCTCAGAGTCATCAGGCTTGACACTTAGGGCTCCCTTTACAAAGGTGCGCTAGCGTTTTTAGCGCATGTACCGGATTAGTGCACGCTAGCCAAAAAATTACCACCTACTTAAAAGGAGGCGGTAGTGGCTAGCGCACGCGGCAATTTAACGCGCGCTATTCCGTGCGTTAAGGCCCTAATGCACCTTTGTAAAAGGAGCCCTTAATTGGAATAAAATGACGCTTATGCCTTTTCATGTGTTCAGTGCAGACACATAAAGGGCCTGGACTGTAAGTGATCTAAGCGTTGAACTATCTTCTAGGGCAAGGGTTCCCAAAGTCCCTCCTTGAGGGCCGAATCCAGTCGGTTTTCAGGATTTCCCCAATGAATATGCATGAGATCTATGTGCATGCACTGCTTTCAATGCATATTCATTGGGGGAATCCTGAAAACCCGACTGGATTTGGCCCTCAAGGAGGGACTTTGGGGACCCCTGTTCTAGGGGATGCATTTCACTCAGATTCAGATCAAATGCTTCTAGTTAGTTTATGCATGTCACTTTCTTTTTTTTCCTACTGTTTTCGTTTGTCATAGAGCCATAAACATCATATTAATCTTCAGAGTAAGACACCACAAATTGCTTTAAGGAAATTAAAACTGGTAAAAAGAAAAGGCTAGAGTTGGGTTTCCTGATTTTATTGATTATAATAAAGCCTTTTTCTTGAGGCAAGACATTAAATGGATTTTAGAGGAGACAACTTTGCATTTCATAGCCAAACTGTACTCTAGAAGCATGCATTTGCTTTTTCTATATCCTTTGCTTTATTACCTAGTATGAAACTTACTGGCTTTTTGGAAGTTGTTCCTATTAATTCTGTCACCCACACTGCAATACCTTGAATTTGAGAGATCTTTACAGATCTTTATTTTTTTATTTCTAAAATTTCTAAACCACTTATACCTGTTTTGGCTGATTAAAATTTAAAAAAAGCTGGCAGAAGCCCTGACAGCAGTGACGTCTAAAAACCTACCCAAATTGGCATTTGGATGACCTAAAAGACAGGTCATCCAAGTGCTGATAATCGAAACGGGTTTTTAGATGTATCCAGGGACTTTTTAGGCCTCTGCATCAGTCTCAGTGCCCAAAAGGTATCCAAAGTGACCAGATAACCACTGCAGACACAAAGTACAGACTCCCACACACTCCACTGCCCCCTCCCCCCCCCACCGCCATAAAAATCTGAATAAAAACGTGCATACCTACCAGAACATCAGTACCTGGAATAGGAAAGTCTAGTAAAGCTGCACAGAGGTGGCTTAAGTAGTCTGGGGGGTGGGCTACTGAACCATAAAGAGAAGGACCCTGTAAGGTGACCCACTACACTGTTGCTATGCCTGGGTAGCCCCTCCCATGTCCAAAAGGTCTTGTTCTACACATTTGGGACTTGGATGACTTTTTGGATGAGAATGTAGTATTAAGATTGACATACTAGTGGTCTGGACAATCAAACGGCTGGACGTAGAAGTAGATGATTTAAAAAAAAAAAAAAAAAAAGTGGACCTATTTTTCAAGAATGGACTTTGGATGCTGCCGACTTTAGGTGACTAGTGTCCTAGGCCCAAAACAGACTTAGATGTTTGTTTTGATTATTTCCCTCCACATATCTTGTCTAACAAATATCTTGATATAATGGTTATTGGTAAAAATACAATATAGCAATAACACTGTATAATCACAGGTGAGATAAAAAGAGAAGGAGAAAAAATACAATCACAATGAATTGATAACTTTTTTGTAGAAATATATTAACTTAAGAACATAAGAATAAGAACAATGGTCTATTTAAGAAATAAACCTGGCCAATGCTGATGGTGAGAAAAATGATATTATTATGTAAAAGATGTAAAAAAAAATTTTAAAGCAGCTCTTAATATATTATAGAAAAAGTTGCATTTGTTTTTAGTGCAGATTATATAAATAAATGAATGTGACCTTGGCTAATATGTAGTACTACCATGATAACAACAGTCATTCATTCTGTTCAAAGTTGAAATGATAGATATATCTAAAATATAAGACTTGTATTTCCTCTCTCATATCAGATTTAACTTGAAATTGGGATGTGACTTGATTTCCAGTTCAAATAAAAATGAATAACTTCCCCCCTCCCCCCCCCAAAAAAAAAAGGTTGTGCTAGCGGCCAAAGCCCTTTAAATCCATATAGGCTTTGGGGCAGTTACTGCAGTGGCAGACGCTAGCATAGCTTTGTAAAAAGGGGGAAGGGGTTAACCAGTTAACTTGAATCCAATATTCAGATAATGTATTTGTTCCAATCAGGCTGGTAAACTTACTCAACACTTTAGTACAGGTGTTTCTATAGGCTAACTTAACCAAAGTCTAACTGCGCCATAAAGTCAACATTAACCAAGTCAGCTCTAACTGCACTCTCAGCGTGCCTCCCATTTCCACCCAGATTAACTGGATAAATTTTGTTGGTTGGACAAAATTACTTCAGTATGTGAAGGAGAATTTTCAAATAAAAATATGCCCAGGTAACTCCCAAATTTCCTTGGACAGATTTTTCAACTCCCACTCCCACTGATCTTATGTTATGTGCATTGAGCTTTGATCTACTTTACAAAAATAATTGTTTTAGTAGCAATCGCATTACAGCACCTGCTCAGTAATTGGAAGGAATGTGATATTCTGGTGGAATGCAGTCTGAATGACCTCCACAATGAAAGTGCAGCCAAAGAAAATTGTAACAGAAAAGAAAATTTTAAGTGGTTGTACGTATTGCCAGCCAGTTCATGATTAGTTTGATATAAGCTGAATTTGTTGGGAAGAAAAATTTCTGATGGCATTTCTTTATGTGTGTTATCTCTGAATTATAATTACCGGTACTTTGGGGCCTATTTACTATAGTGCAGTGAAATGTTATACTTACTGAGCGGTAAGTGCAAAGCCCGTGTCCTGACTGCTGAGGGCATTCCCAGCATGTTTCCATACCGTTGCTACACAGAAAAATACTTTACCATTATGGTAAGTATACTTATAGATAGCAAAGAGAAACTTAGGGATAATTTATTTCTTTACTTCTTTAGCCTACCCTCCTAAAAAAACAAAAGCCCAGAACGGGTTACAGAGAGTTACATTCAAAATTCTATAAACAAGCATCAATAACAATATAACATCATAATTCTACAAGGAGCTTTTTAGGCTTAGGTGTAAAAATGTATCAGTATTCTAGTCATTTAAATGCGCATGTAAATGAGCAGTTTCTGACTAAATGCCCATCTGTAAACATGCATCAATATCCAACAGCTTGTACTTTACAGGTGGGTGTTCACATAGGCAGACTTTGGGTGTAGGGTGGGCGGAGATCACATTTATGCACATCGATTAAAAAATACTATGCCTTTTTAATAATCTAGGCATTAACATTAGCTCTATGGCTGTTTGATTGCACTTAAAATGCACGCATGTATTTGATCTGTTATGCTAGTATTCTATAAAGAAAAATAGGCAACTACTTTTCTTTATAAAATAGGGTCCAAAAAGACTTTTTCTTGGCAGCTAAAATAGAAAGACCCTTTACAATGTACAGAATGCATAAGTAACACTGCATAACTGATCATGTGTTATGTGTAATATAGGGTGGAAAATGAGTATAGACTGTATAACAAAAAATGCAATTATCACATAAATTAATGCACATTATTTTGTAAACATGCATGTATGTATATAGGGTGTAGTTTACAAATGGGTGTTCAGATAGGTGGATTTTGGGCAGAGCATAGATGGGGTATGTAGATTTATGGAATAGTGAAATGTGTGTGCATACTTTCCAGACCTAGGCACAAGCATTTATATAAGCTCGATAGCTGTTGTGTTTACCCTTATAATATAGTCACATTCTTAATGTGTTATGCAAACCAATCCGGGTAGGGGCGCCGGCACTTCTCCTCCTCTCTACCCCCAGCTCCTTCACACCTCTGCCCCGCTGTGCGTGTACCTTCATTCCCTCCCTCACCACCACCATACCTCTAGCTCTTTGTAGGCGCGAGCTGCAGTTACAACCTGCTGCTTGCGTCAGCCTTGGCTCTCATCACTTCCTGATACTGTGACCAGGAAGTGACATCAGAGGAAGAGCCAAAGCCAATGCGGGCAGCAAGTTGGAGATGCTGTTCATGCCAGAGAAGTTAAAGCAGTATGGTGGGAGGGAAGGGGTGCATGTGCAAGGCGGGGAGGGGGGAGAGGAACAGGGTAGGAGCAGGGGGCGGAGAAGAGAGCAGGAACACCACCAACCTGAGTGCCTTCCACCCTCACTACGCCAATGGAGCTAAGACTTGTAACCCCTAAGGCAGGCTTTTAAGCTGAAACACGGACCTTGTCGGGGCTACTACACAGATTGGGTTTTAACATTTTACTTCCCCACACAGAATACAAATTGTTTTACTTGTAATAAATTTTATTTGTTTTATCTCTGGTTGATGTGTACAGTTCATTCCACACTTTTCTTCTTGATTATTTTTACAACCCACCATACCAATTTTTTTTTTTTTTTAAATCAAATTGTAGGGTCACGTCAGGAATAATAACACACTCTTCTTCCATTGCCAGACACTTCTAGGGGTATAACCAAAAAACTAAAATATCCAAAAAACTGCCTACATCAGTCCTAATTGCCAGGACATCCAAGTGCTGATAATTGAAACTGTATTCTTGGACATCTAGTGAGACATTTCAACTGTGATGAATCTAGAGTTCTAGGGGGTGTGCTTTGGGTGGGCTAGACTTGGACGCCTTGCAGGGATAATAAAACTTTTTGCAACATGTCCTGAATGGATTTTAGATGTTTTGGGCTAGACCTCTTTTGGCAGCATCTAAGTGCCAAACTGACAAGATGACCACTGGAGGGATTAAGTAATGATCCCCCCACACACTCCCCCAGTGGTAACTGACCCCCCTCCCACCCTCCAAAAATCTGAATGAAATAGTATATACCTGTCTCAAGAACAGCAGCACCTATTATGGGCAATCCTAGTAGAGCATCACACAGGTATCTTAAGTAGCCAGGTGGGTAGGCTAGTGAACATAGAGAGGAGGAGCCAGACCCATAAGGCACTCTAACCACAACATCTATGGTGTTAAGTATAAACCCACCAAAACCCTACTATACAACCATATAGGTGCCACTTGCAGCCATAAGGACTATTGGTGCGGTAGATAGGTGGTTATAGTAGATTTGGGGGGAGTTTTGGAGGACTCATCTTAAATTATAAGGGGTATATGGTGAGATGACCTCTTCAAGTGACGTTCACAGCAGTGCCCTCTAAGGTGCCCCATCTGCTCTTTTGGCATGTCTATTAGAATAGTGGCCCCTTCAATATCTAAATAGTGCTGGTTTTGAAGGTTTCTAACTTGGATAGTTTTGTGTTTGAAAATGGCAAATAAAGTTAGACATCCGGGCAGTCTAGACATTTTGGTGGCCAAGACATTTAAGTAGGTGATTTAAAAAATTATTTGTTTGAAAAAGGACATTTCTATGCTTCTGACTTTGAATGTTTAGCGGGAAACATCCAAATTGGGTTTAGACGTCCTTTTCGAAAATGGCCTCCACATGAAATAGCACAAAACCCTGAGAAAAAAAAAAAGACATTAAAATCCTCATAGCAAAATTACCATAACAGCCCTAGTCTCAGGACTCAAACCGCAGCACCCCTAGCTATGAACAGACAGTATTATAAATGTTATACCAGTTTCTAGATCACCAACACTCCTACTGATGGGATACTAGAATGAGCTAGAGATCATAATATAGAAGTTTCAAGTTTATTTGAGTCTTGATATACCGCTTTTATAGTCAAAGCGGTTTCCAATTAAAACAAAATATTAAAAAGTTTAAAATATAAAATAAAGGGAATAATAAATAAAGGGACCGCTAGAAGATATTGTTGGGAAGAACGTATGTGCATCATATGGGATTAACATCTTATCTATAAAGGATGGAATGTGATTAGATTGAACTTTAAAAGTAAGAACTAGTATTTTGAAAGTAATCCTATGTGAAATGGGTAGCCAGTGAGCTTTTCTGAGGAATGGTGTTACATGGTCAAATTTTTTAGCGTTAAAAATGATTTTTACAGCAGTGTTCTGAATGACTTGTAATCTCCTGATCTCAAGTGATGCTCTGATAAAGTGAGTTACAATAATCTAAAGTTGAAAATAGTAAAGAATATTGATTGAATTCAGATTAAGTAGTGATTTGAGAGATCCGATCATTTTTAATTTGAAGAAACATCTTTATACCACAGAGCTGATATGAGATTTAAAAGATAGTGTGTTGTCCAGGATCATTTCTAGAACTTTAATGTTTGGTACAAATTCAATTGGAATTGAAGAGATAGATATTGGGAGTACTAAATGCAGTAGCATAGTGAGGGAGGTTGGCGCTCGGGGCAGTGTTGCCTGGCATCACCGAGCTGTGCTAACCTCCACTCTTTCCCGCCCCCCCCCCCACACACACACTCTTTCCCACTGCCTGGGTGACACCCCCAATTCTTACCCCCTGCCCCCCCCGTATATCTTGAAATGTTTGACGGCACGAGTAGCATCTTCCATCCACTGTTTGCGCCAGCATCGGCTCCCTTCTGACATCACATCCTGGTCCCGTAATCAGGAAGTGATGTCAGAAGGGAGCCAACACCAGTGCAAGTAGGAAGTAGAAGATGCTGGTTGAGCCGGTGAACATTTAAAGAGGTATGTGGAGGGCAGAGAGGAGGAGAGGCGCCGGTGCCCCCCCATGAAGATGGTGCTCGAAGTGGACCATCCTCACCCCCCCTTACTATGCCACTGACAAAATGTACTAACAGAATCCTTCACAGATACAAAACAAGGTAGATTCTTGTCTAATACTGAAAACTGGACTCTATAAAAGCAATACATTTTTGTAAAATACAAAAGTAGAATCTCCTTGTACTGCTTTTGACTCTCTCACGCCCCAGTTGCCAGTTTCTGTCCGTTATACTCACTACCTCCAAAACCATCCTTCCCCAAGTTCCTAAATTCTCTGTCTCCTCAAGTCACATCTTCTCTGTTCCCCTTTCTCCCAAGTCCCATACTTTTCTTTAAATATATATTTTTTATTTCTCTTGATACTTATTTTTTATCTCTAATTTTTATTTATTTTACTTATTTATTTTTAATTCTATCTTTAAATTTATTTATTCATTACTTGGTGGAATATTCATTTCTATCTCTATCTCTGTCTTTATATTTTATCTTTATTTTTCATAAATTGTTTCTTCAGGTACTTTAGTTAGATTGTGAGCCTTTGGGACAGTTAGGGAATTTCCAAGTACCTATCTTATTTATTTTTATTTATTGTATCTTTTAATGCATTCATTTTTGTAAACCGCTTAGAAACCTCACGGTTATTAGCGGTATATAAGAATTAAATTTAAATTAAATTAAATTCTGTGTTCCCCCCTTCCCCCCCCCCCGCAGTCCTATGCATATTCTTCCACTCATCTTCTTCATTTTTCCTCTCACCCTTCCTCTCTGAAGTTCCATCTGTCTTATTCCTTGTTCCCCTTCCTTTAAGTCCCATCCAGCTTCTGCTTTCTTCCCTTTTATCCCCCTTTGAATCCCATCCAGTTTCTGCTCTTTGTCTCTTCTCCAACCCTCTGAATTCTAACCAGCTTCTGAGCTCTTCCCCTTCCACTCTCTCCTGCTATCCATCTTTTCTGTTCCCCTTCCCCTCCTTCCCAAGTGCTATCCATATGTTCTGTTCTCTTTACTGCTACTACCCTTTACCCTTGAGTCCCATCTATCTTTTGTTCCCCTTGCTCCCTCAAGTTCCATCAATCTATTGTTCCATTCACTCACCAAGTCCCAACCATCTTCTGTGCTCCTCTTGCCCCAAGTCCTATCCAGCTTCTATTCTGTTCCCCTTCCCCCTCACCCCAGTCTCCCTTTACTATTGCTGACCATCTGAAATGAATTATTGGTCTTTGGGACCTTGATGGCTATCTTTTTCATGGACCTCCTGCTGGCACAGATCTTTGAGATCCACCACCACCCTGCCTCCTCCATGTGCCTCACCAGCCCCATCCCTACAACCTGCTTAATAAGCCTGTATGGCTGAAACTGATGCTGGCATGGAAGCAGTGAACGACTGAGGGGCAAACAGCAAGAGTCATTGAATGCCCATTTTTTCCCTTTGTTAAGTGGTGCAAGCCATGCGTTGGAGACCAGCATCCAGCACTGAATAACAACTGCTAGTCTGCAAGTATGCATAGTGGAGGCAGCAGCAAAGTTACAGTCTCAGGGGCAGTGGTCAAATTTAACAGTGGACAACAGGACAGCTGGCCCCCTTTATGCAGCGGCCTGGAGTCACTGCCCTTTTGCCCATTAGTAAAAGCATGCCATGCCATGCCATGCCAGTATCGTCACAGTTACTATGGTCACCTATTAATAATTACTGTGCTCTAATTCACATGCTATTTAGCACACATTAGTAAAAGGACCCCTTTATTTTATCTATTGAATTTTAAAAGAAATAAGTGTCTGGTATGAGGTGGTATAGCATGAAGATGAAAAGGAACAGACTCAGGTAACCTCAGAAAATATGTTTTCACAGAAAGGGTGGTAAATGAGTTGAACAGCCTCCTGATAGAGGTGATGGAGACAAAAAATATATCTGAATTTAAGAAAGTTTGGGACAAGTACATTGGATCTCTAAAAGAAAGGAAGGGATAATAGATTGAATGGATAGGCTGACTAGATAGGAGCTATATGGGTGTTTTGTTGGGGGGTTTTTTGTCTTCACTTTTCTCTGCTTCTATAAAGAAACTGAAACTAAAACATAACAGTAAAGAGAATATATACTAAAGGGTCACACTTATCAAAGGGTTTTTCTGAAAGCCAAACAGTAGGAGAAAAACCTTTCAAAAAACAGACAGTATGGGGCTCATTCTCGAAAGAGAAAAACGTCCAAAAACCGGCCTAAGTCAGCACTTGGATGAACATTGTCAAAATACGAACAAGTGGCGATAATAAAAACAGGTTTTGGACGTATTTCTAAATGGCCTAGGCCTTCACAGTGCCACTGAATGACCATCGCTAAATGGGGCATTTCAGGAGGAGTATCGAGGGCGGGAGTTGGGCGGGACGTGGGCCGGCTTAGACTTAGTCATACTGCATGTATAACCGAAAGTTATACAGCACAGGATCGACGGAGCTTGAACGTTGTGACTTAGACCACGTAAAACATGGTCTAAGTCACAAAAATTCACCTAAAGTCACCAGATAAGCACTGCAAACACATAATACAGACCCCCACACACTACGCCAGTGATCACTGACCCCCACCCCCATAAAAATATTAATCTCAACTTGAAAATTGTGCCTCCAGAACATCATCATCTGGCAGCCTGGCATAGGAAAGCCTAGTCGTGCTGCACAAAGGCATCTTAAACCGTCTTGGGGGTGGGTTAGGGACCCATAGAGAGGTGGACCCATGCCCATAAGTTCCTGTAATCATTGCACTGATATTGAAACATGTGCACTCCCCTATACACCCCCAAAATCCTTTTTTACTAGCATATAAGTGACTCCTGCAGCCATAAGGGCTATTAGGGTGGTAGATAAGTGGGTCTAGGGAATTCTGGAGGTCGTTTGGGGGGCTCACCATGCCCTATAAGGGAGCTGTAGTGAGATGAAGACATGGAACCCTTTTTGTGAAGTTCACAGCAGTGCCCTGTAAGGTACCCCACTATTTAGGTGGCATGTCTGGGTGTTCAGTCCATGACTTTGCAGACTCCTCCCATGTCCAACAGGGCTTGTTCTAGGCGTTTTTGGCTTGGACGAAAATTTGACGAAAAGGTGGTATAAAGATTGACGATTTAGCGGCTTGGACAATCATATCAGCAGGACGTATAGTTAGATGATTTTCAAAACGCAAAATTATTTGGACGTATTTTTTTGAAAATGTGTCCTAAGCTCTTTTTTACTTTGGACGACTTGCGACTTGGACGAAAACGGACTTAGACGTTCCTTTCAATTATGCCCCTCCACTGCTTCTAACAGTAAAACTTATCTGGTGTTTGAAAAGGCCAATGTAAGCAACTTTTACCTTTTTTTCAAACTTTTTTAAAACAAAATAATAAAGCTTTCAACCTGTGCATGCTGGTGTGATATTATGTGAAGCCTAAAATAAGAGCTGAGAGGAATCTATCAAGAAGCCACTAATTGGATTTTCTGATGTGACTCATGGATCAGCTATGCCCCAGAATTTAATCACAGTGTGCCCAGAAAGATCAATTAAAACAGCTTCTAACTTCTGCTAAACTGCAAGAAACTTTAGTGAAAGAATAATCTATCCTACTTCAGTACAGATTTTTTTATGAATGAACAAAGAAATGATTTAAAAGGCAAGAGCCAAAAAATCTTGTGTTTATCAGCTGTTCCTTTCTGTATTTTTTCCCCAAAGCCCGGATCCAACATGTCTTTCTTCTTTCTTTTTTTTTAAACTGAACCGCTTACAATAAATTGATTTTGTCATGTACTTCCAGAATAATATTTAGTGACGCAGTGAGCAAAACAGACAGAATACGTTCTCATCTTGATACTGTCACACAACTGACACCAGTACCCAGCTATCCTAACAGAAGTCACAAACCCACAACTGAAAAATTAACCCACTTCAAAAATGTCTCACTCGATGACCTTACCAAGATTGTTAATTCCCTTCAGCCATCCGGCTCCATCCTAGATCCATGCCCATCACACCTCCTAGTTGCGGCAAAATACGCTTTTGTATGTATAATCCTCTCTCTTATCAACAACGCCTGTTTACAAACAGGCTCAGTAACTACAATCTGGAAATCAGCAATCATCGGACCACTTTTAAATTAAATAAATAAATAGTTAATTCTACCTGAATATTCATCAACACTTATCTAGATTAAAGTATGGCACAAGTCTAAAAATCCGGATGCCAGAAATCCAGATCACCTGAGAATCCAGACCATTTAAAATTACAATTTCTGGGTTGCCTGAGAATCTGGACTACAAATCCTTCACACCTTCTCTCACACCCCACATGGTCCAGTGTCTCTCCCTTCCCTCCTGGCCCTGCCCGTGGTTCTCTCTCACTTCTCAGCCCAAACTCTGGTGTACCTTTTCAGTTAACACGTTTTCTGTGTTGAAGCATCAGCGGCAGACTTACTCACAGGTTGCCTCTGAGCTGCAAAGGGCTTTTCCCTCTGACCAATCCTGCTCCTTCTGATGCAATTTCCTGTTTCCAGAAGGGAGGGGATAACAGGCATTCTCCTGGCTTATAGTAGCTGCTGCTGTAGGTTCTGGATTCTGAAGATTTTAACTACTGTCAATTCTTATCAATATGCTTTTATCCTCAACTGACTGTGGGAAGCAGGCAGATCTACATCAAGCAACTCTCAGAACATCAGCTTGGCATTTTCTTGGCCCCATTTATTCCCCTGTTGATCTTATCCCTGTGTTGCCTGTCTCCCTTCTCAGAATAATTATTTATTTTACAATCCTTAATATGCTGCTGATTATGCACAGTGCTACTAGGCGATTCACAATAAGAGTAAAAATAAAATAAAATCAAAGAATGAAAGTTAAGAAAACAAGTTGCAGCCATAAAAGAAAAGTGGGAGAAGTGAGGAAAAACTAACTAGGTGGAAGGAGAAAATTAGGGAAAGGGGGAAAAAAAAGATACAGGGAAGAAAAAAGAACTATGGAAGAAAAGAAGAAAGCACTGACAATGCAGTTGATATAGAATTTAGACATAAGCTAATTGAAATAGCCAGTTTTTGAGTTGAGTTTTGAGTTTCCTCTGTAATGATTCTGTACAGATATGGATAGGAAAGGTGTGATCGTAGATATCAAAGGCAGCCATAAATGGGAAGGGGAAGGAAGAGAAAGTAGTGAAGCTTGAGAAGAACATAAAGTTTAACGAGATTGCCCAGTCAGAACTTTTGACTTAGACCAAGTCAAAACAGGTATAAGTTCTGAATAGGGGCTGCTGAGCTGATCGCGGCTGAGCTGATGGCAACCTGCCCATCCCCTACCGTAATGATCGCAGCAGAAGAGATGTCTAATCTCTCCTGCTGCTATTGCGATCCCTGGCAAACTGGCAGGAGGGATCCCAAGCCCTCCTGCCGGCACCCCCCCTGACAAAACCGCAATCACTAGCAGGAGGGATCCCAAGCCATCCTGTCGGTGATCGCAGTTTTGTCGGGGGGGGGGGTGTCAGCCGGAGGGCTTGGGATCTCTCCTGCCAATTCATGCCAGTTCAGGGGGGGGGGATCACGATAATGGCAGGAGAGATTAGTCATCTCTCCTGCCAAGATCGTTGTGGGGGTGGAGGGGACAGACAGACAGTTACAGGATTCCATAATTGGCATTGTGTTTTGACAGACGCTGGTTACAGAATCCTGCTTTTAGGTGAAGGACTGGCCCCCTCCTTAACCCAAAAGGTCTGGGAAATATGGTGTAGGGATAGACGCTGGCCAAGTAGATTGCTGAATGTGGAGGTAGGCCATTCTGAAAAAAAACCTTATCTTATTTTGGATGTTTTGAGAATGGACATTTCCCTTCTGCCAACTTCAGCGTCTAGTGACTTGGCAAAAAGGCGACAGACTTTTTTTTTTATTATGCCCCTCCACATGGTTTACATTCAGGTACTCAAGCATTTTCCCTATCTGACCTAGTGGGCTCTCTCTCTATCTAATGTACCTGGGGCAATGGGGGATTAAGTGACTTGCCTAGGCTCACAAGGAACAGCGTATAATTAAACTCTGGGATTCATTGCCGGAGAATGTGGTGAAATCAGTTAGCAGGGTTTAACAAAGTTTTGAATAATTCCCTAAAAGAGAAGTCCATAGGCCATTATTGAGATGACTTGGGGAAATCCACTGCTTATTCCTAGAATAAACAGCATAAAATCTGTTTTATTACTTAGGATCGAGCTAGGTGTTTGGTACCTGGGTTTACCACTGGGCTTGATGGAACTTCGGTCTGTCCCAGTATGACAATTCTTATGTTCTTATTAAGTCACACCATGGCAGGATACAGAAACCATATGATAGTCTCCATTTTATTCTCTATCCTTTTCCTAATAATTCCTAACATTCCGTTTGCTTTTTTGACAGCTGCCTCATACTGAGCAGAAGATTTCATTATACTACATTGTTCACAATGACACCTAGAACTTTTTCTTGCCTAATGACTCCTAATGTGGAACCTATCATCATGTAGTTATAATTTAGCTTATTCTTCCTAATGTGTATCATTTTGTAGTTAAACACATTAACACCCTCTTCTACAAAACTGCGCTAGCAGTTTTTAGCGCGGAGGCTGCGCTGAATGGCCCGCGCTGCTCCCGACGCTCATAGCGTCGGGAGCAGAGCAGGCCATTCAGCGCAGCTCTCATCTTTAAAAAAGGATCGAGAGGCGACCCAGTGAACTACAGACAGGTAAGTCTGACTTCGGTTCCAGGGAAGATGGCGGAAGCGTTCATAAAAGACATCATCGATGAGCATCTAGAAAGGAATAAGCTGATGAAAACAAGCCAATATGGTTTCTGCAAGGGAAGATCGTGCCTAACGAACTTATTGTACTTCTTCGAGGGAATAAACAAGCAAATGGACGAAGGGGCCCCCATAGACATCGTATACTTGGATTTCCAAAAGGCCTTCAACAAGGTACCCCATGAACGCCTGCTAAGGAAACTAAAAAAACATGGGGTGGAAGGGGATGTACACAGATGGATCAAAAATTGATTGGCGGGTAGGAAGCAAAGGGTAGGGGTGAAGGGCCACTACTCGGACTGGAGAAGGGTCACGAGTGGTGTTCCACAGGGTCGGTACTCGGACCGCTGTTGTTCAATATATTCATAGATGACCTAGAAACAGGGCTGAAGTGCGAAGTTATAAAATTCGCAGATGACACAAAATTTTTCAGTGGGGTTAGGAATAAAGAGGAATTGTGAAGATTTACAAAGGGACCTGTGAAGATTTACAAAGGGACCTGAACAAACTAGTAGAGTGGGCAAATAAATGGCAGATGAAGTTTAATGTAGAGAAATGTAAAGTCTTTCATGTAGGAAACAGAAACCCTATGCACAGCTATATGATGGGGGAGGGTAATGGGTGAAAGTAGCCTAGAGAAGGACTTAGGGGTACTGGTGGACAAAACAATGAAGCCATCAGCACAGTGCGCAGTGGCCTCTAAGAAGGCAAATAGAATGCTAGGTATAATCAAGAAAGGTATTACAATCAGAACGGAAGACATTATCCTGCCGTTATATCGTGCAATGGTGCGCCCGCATCTGGAGTACTGCGTCCAATATTGGTCACCGTATCTTAAGAAGGATATGGCGATACTCGAGAGGTTTCAGAGGAGAGCGACGCGACTGATAAAGGGTATGGAAAGCCTATCAAATGCCAAAAGATTAGAGAAACTGGGCCTCTTTTCCCTGGAGAAGCGGAGGCTTAGAGGGGACATGATAGAGACTTACAAGATCATGAAGGGCATGGAGAAAGTGGAGAGAGACAGATTTTTCAAACTCTCAAAAACTACAAGAACGAGAGGGCACTCAGAAAAATTGAGGGGGGACAGATTCAGAACCAATGCTAGGAAGTTCTTATTCACCCAAAGGGTGGTGGACACCTGGAATGCGCTTCCAGAAAGTGTGATATGACAGAGTACGCTACTGGGTTTCAAGAAGGGATTGGATGATTTCCTGAAGGAAAAGGGGATTGAAGGGTACAGATAAAGGATACTATGCAGGTCTTGGACCTGATGGGCCACCGCATGGGCGGACTGCTGGGCATGATGGACCTCGGGTCTGACCCAGCGGAGGCACTGCTTATGTTCTTATGCTATGTCTTTTTCTGTTGTACAATAAAGCCACTTTATGTGTTTACTCCACTCTCTAGGATAGGATAAATGGACTGTCGGGGGGAAAAAAACTCAAGGCCTCAAGTGTGCAAGCGGCTAAATCGTCAGACACTTCTCCTCTCACTAATCTGCAGAGTTTGCACTGAGTCTTAAAAGCCATTTGGAAGGGCTGCATGCTAAATATTTGATGGACAACATATGGCTTAATGACAAAAACAGTTACTGCTGTTCAAACATAAAGACAAGTATCAGCACCTTAATGCTGTCCTTATATCAGCCGACACCCATACAAAAAAGAGAACACCAGCTTGCTGAATATATATATTTTTTATTAACAAGTATAACCCACATTAACTGTCATAATAGCATATAAACCCTCTGGTGGCTAGGCATTAACATGAATTATTAATCACAGCCTACCATTGCTTGTGCAGAGTGCTTGCAAATGAACATCTTTGAGCGGTATATTTAGTGTCTCTGTGTGTTTGCTGTACAGCACGCCACACTGTGAGATACACAGTAATGTAAAATGAAAAAGGGATTCCCGACTAATTTTACTTCATCTGCTAAATCGCCTATGGTTCTGCGTAAACTCTAGGATTTTCTGCTTGTTTTCATTGCCGTAAAAACAAAACACTCTTCAGTACAGTATTGATGTGAACCCTGCTTCAGCAGGAAGCGGCAGCATACGCTTCAAAGCCGCACGGAAGGCTAATGAGCCGGAATGCTCCCTCACTGCATTTCTACAGGGCTAGCAAAGGTTCCTCTGCGTGTGCCTGGAATTCAGGCTCAAATTTCATCACATTATTATAAGAGCACCAATAGATATCTAAATCAAAACAATAAATCACCACAGAAAGTGCCTCTTCACAGGAAACCGCAGCGTTCCCATTTTCCTAGGGAGAAAGCATAGCATCCTAGCTTCCACTGTTAATATTCTATCAGACTTTGTAGCTAATGGTATTCCCTATTCCCTCTATCAGTTTTCTAGCTGAAAAAAGATATGAGAAAAATCCCGAACCCTACAGTTTTTTGATAGTTCAGTTTATTGTTCAAGTGATGTCAGCGGATCACTTATGCACTAGCACATAGCAAAAGTATTTTTGATGGTCAGTCTCTGAAGAATGCATGCGTGCTACCTATAAAACAGAGATGAGTGAGGCTAGCACCTAAGGGCAAGAGAGTGTTGCTTTAAAAGTATAAAGGTTTTCATTGAAGATTAGAGGTGGGATATCTGGTACAATCACTGTATCACATCGTTTAGGGTTGTTTTGGGGTTTTTTTAATGACTGCATGTACAGGTGACTAACGCCCACATACTTTTCCCTGTGTAGATTCTGCTGGATTTTCAAAATGAAAGTATGCACTAACTTTGTTTTTTTTGTTGTGTTTTTTTAAATTCTTTATTCATTTTCAAATCATTCAACAAGTGTATAATAATCAATCAATCAGAAAATTTTAACAAATCACTTGACAATCTTACTTATAATCCTTAAAATATATAAATATAAAAGAATCCCTTCCCACCCACCCCCATTTATTAATAATAAAACAATTAGCAATTATTATCTTTTCCAATTCCCCCCCCCCCTATATCTTATCTAATACCAAGGTGTTTAAGATGTCTGATCATTAGAATAAGTAATCAATGGCCCCCAAATCTTTTTAAACTTATGATAATTTCCTTGTTGCATGGCAAGCACCTTCTCCATTTTGTAAATATGACATACTGAATTCCACCAAAAGGTATAATTAAGTTTAGTATAATCTTTCCAATTTCCAGTAATCTGTTGAATGGCAACCCCTGTCAATATTAATAAAAATTTATTATTATTTGCAGAAATTGGGCTTTTGAATCTCATAGATGTACCAAATAATATAGTATCATATGAAAGGGCAACATGATTTTCTAATAATGAATTAATTTGGGACCAAATTAACTTCCAAAAGGCATTTATATAGGGACAGAAAAAATTAAATGATCTAATGTCCCAGCTTCTAAACCACAATGCCAGCATCTATTGGACCTAGAGCTATCCAACTTCTGTAAATGAACTGGGGTCCATAAAGCTCTATGCAACAAAAAGAACCAGGTCTGCCTCATAGATGCTGACCTTGTAGTTTTTATTCTCCGAGACCAAAAACGTGGTTATGCACTAACTTTGGAAATTACCTCAGGAGCACTATGGGGCTCATAATTAAAACTTAAATACGTCTAAAAACCCACCCAAATCAGTACTTGGATGATCAAAAAGACAGGTTATCCAGGTGCCAATAATCGAAACGGCTTTTTAGGCGTATCCAGGAACATTTTAGGCCTCTGAATCACTCTGTTCACCCAGAGCTGAAAGGGGCGTTTCTGAAAGAATGGTTAGGGCGGGATGTGGGCCGACTTAGACTTAGTCGTTCTGCGTCGATAATCAAATGTGTGACGAGACTGCCTAGATGAAGCTTATACATTGTGAGTTAGACGATATAAAAGCAGGTATAAGTGCAAAAAAGTTATCCAAAACAACCAGATAACTACTACAGGGACAAAATAAAAACACACACACATTCCCCCGTGTTCACTGACCCTGTCGCACCCCCCCCCCCCAAAGTTCAGAATAAAAATGTTTATACCTGCCTCCAGAACATCAGCACATGGCATAAGAAAGCCTAGTAGAGCTGCATACAGGTGGCTTAAGTAGTCTGGGGGGGTGAGCTAGTGAACCATAGAAAGGAGGACTCAGGCCCATAAGCCTCTCTAACCACTACATTTATGGTAGAAAATGTGAGTCCACCAAAAAAAAACCAAAACCCTACTCTGCTGCCATATAGGTGCCACCTGCAGTCTTAAGAGCTATTGGGGTTGTAGACAGATGGGTATAGTGTGTTTTGGGGGCTCACCATAACCTATAAGGGAGTTCTGGTGAGATGTTTATGTGGCACACGTTTTGTGAAGTTCACAGCAGTGCCCTGTAAGGTGCCCCTCTGCTCTGTTGCCATGTCTAGGTGGCCAGTCCATCACAATGCTAGCCTGCCCACATCCAAGTAATCTTGTTCTGGGCGTTAGGGACTTGGATGAATTTTTGGTCAAGAATATGGTATAAAGATAGATGTAGTGGTGATCTAGACAATCAAACGCCTAGACCATAGGTGTCAAACTCAAAGCCTACGGGATGTCTGATGCCCCGGTGTTATCTTGTGGCCGGCTCCCTCCTCCTCACAGCCACAGTGTGCACAAAGCCGTGTGTAGCGGCTCCTCACGTCTCCCGTACCTTGACACTGCGACATCAGAGAGAATGCGCGAGGAGCCACTGCATGCAGCTTCGTGCACACTTCAGCTGCGAGGAGAAGGGAGCAGGCCACAAGATAACACTGGGGGCAACGGACCGCGGGCTTATCTGAGTTCTGGTAGGAATAAATGTTGAGAAGCATACAGTGTGCTTTTTGTAGTTTAATTTTGTGGTTAACCATTATGTGTTAAGATTATATTGTGTGTATATATGAAAATGGTATTACAATTAGTACTATTACTGTGAGGCAGAGATTGGGTGGGGTCTGGCTTGTGACTTAGCCTGTGTTTTGGATTTCGGCCCCTTAATGTGATTGAGTTTGACACCCCTGGCCTAGAAGTACAGCTAGACAATTTTTGGAAAAAAACAACATATTTTGGACATACTTTTCGAGAATGGACATTTTGCCGCTGCCAACTTTGGGCAACTAGCGTCCTATGCCCAAATCGGACTTAGACGTTTCTTTTGATTATGGCCCTCCAGGGAGCAATTCTATAAGTGCCTCCTTTTGGATGACCCATTGCCACATGGTGAAAGCATATTCTATAACAGCATCTGGGGGCCTTAGACTTTGTTATAGAATACTAGGATCGCCTGGCATTAGCATGGCAAACATTTACATGCCCACAGTTACACCAGTTATAGACCTGGTATAACTTCTGGCACATATATGTGGTACGGGCATGCGTAATTGACAGTATGCTGTAAGTGGAATGCTCTGCCCGTCTATATGCCCCTCTGTATTTATATGCTAAGTCACTGATGCATGCCCTTAAAGAATAGTGCTTTGGCGTCCTGCTAGCATTTGTATCTGTAAGTGTACACTCACCCATAAAAGCGTTAGTATTCTGTAAATTTAGACATGCAACTAGCATGCAAATGTAGGCACTCTTATAGAATTGCCCTTTATGAGGGTAATTTTATAAAGAGGGCAGCAAGATTGTGCATACGTAACCAGAATACCAGCACATGTACACATATGTGTGCATATTCAAGTGTAAGTGCCAACAGTCTGGCCATGCGCTATTCTCTAAAGTGGCGCCTAAATGGGATGAAGGTGGATGTACACAAGGGTGGAGGAGTCTGAGAGGAGACCACATTAACACATGTAAATTCTAGAATACTATAATCTACTTTAGATTTTTAGCAATCTGGGTGTGAATTAGCTGGTATAATATACATGGTTTTGACCTGCTACGCTAGTATTCTATAAGGAAAGTATACACCTACTTTCCTTTAGAGAATAGGCTTTAAATAGGTGTTTTCTTTGAACTGAAAAAGACAACTTTTTCTAGAATTACCCTCCATGCCCTTATATTTACACCTGCTTTTTCTGCACTTAGATTTTCCCAGATGAAATTATGCAGATACTCAGAGGCTGATCCTGTAAGTGGCACTTTACATAGCAGGCGCTTAGAAAGTGGACAGGCATCGCTTGCAGAATCATGGCTAGTAAGTACCCTTGGCACCGGAAATGTAGACCAGAGTTAAAACCTACATTTCCAACACCTAGGGTCCTTGTAGAATTGCGGCCAGGGGTGCCTAGTGACACCGAGGTCCGGTGCCACTCCTAAACATGTATACTTCCGGGCTTTGGCATCACTAGGTGCTGGTAGGTGCCAAGGACTCAGGGGCCGATCCTGGAGGGTGCCTAGCGGCGCCTAATTTTTTTTAAAAAATCTGTTTTTAATTGTTTTTTTAATGGTGCAATCAATTATCGTACCACTTAAAACCATTTAAAACACTTAAGTTAGGCACCAGCAGGCGCAACCTAGACACCTAGTAGCACTTAACTTTGGCAGCTTTTCTGAGAATCTGGTCCTCAATGTACACCTCATCCTTTGGGACACCTCTTCACATTGTGAGCAAACTTACACTTACACAAGCAGTAGCTACTAGTGGATTCTGTGCCTCCCTTCCCCGTGTGGCCGCTTTCTTTGATACCTGTTTCCTGATGCATTTCCTGCTGGGTAGAGGGTGGGATATGGCACTAAGTCTGAGCAAGGGCCTGTACAAGAAAACCCACACCTATGCAGAAACAGCGCCAAAACAAGTCTGAAGGACAACAGGCCACATGGGGAAAGGAGGGGGAAAAATCTGCTGGTGGCTGCCACCTGCAAGATCAGGGAAGAAACCAAGAAGTGAGACACGATCCCAGGGAGATAAGAAAGGGGAAGGAGAGATGGCAGGCATGTGATCTATATGGTGAAAGTTAGGGGGTGAGATGCAAATTTATGTGTGAATATCAACATGTACTTTAGATACTTATTATAGGAGGTACGAAGGAGGCCAAAGGTGGAACACAGCATTTCATGGTTTTGTTATTTCTACTCCCTGTTGCCACATTTTCATCCATTTCTACACACTCTAAAACTATTTTTCAGCAGTCTGCCACGGACTGAATACTGGCCCCATAATTTCCAAGAATGAGATTAACACTCTTTTTCATTTTCACCCAAAACTGTGTTATGAACAGCACATGCTGCTAATCAGAGCAACAAATTATTCCTTTGTTTACAAGCTGGCTGCTATGTAAAAGAATGTTTTAAATGTTCATTAGGCTGTCTGACGTTAACGCTGGTGAAATCTTGATCAATAGAATTACTTTCACTATTAGTCAATGAGTATGTGGCAAGCTAAAAGCTGCTGCAATTATTTTAAAAAAGTGTTTGCATTTTTTTTTTTTTTTTAATTCTACGTGCATTAAACACATTGATTGCTTTTAAGAAAAAGACAGGTCATAAAATCTGATGATTTGTTATTTTCTTGTGCCTTAAATGGCATAATAAAACTTGATCATTTTAGATACAGCAGTAAAAATGAAACCAATTATTAAACTAGATGCATTCTCAGTAGCATAGGAATGCCTGCTAACATCTTACATTTCAGTGTCTAAACATCTCATGATAAAGACATACTTCTGCAGCCCTGAGCCCAATAGCCTCAGGCGCCTGTGACAAGCTTGATGGTTCATTGCCAGAGGGAGGAAATAACGTGTTTCAAGAACCTACAGATGGAGATGTCACCATGCAAATCTCTCTTCTACGTAATAACAAACACAAACTAGTCCTCTCACTGTCTTTGGTTTCTAAAGGTGTTTTGTGATGCCCACATTAAAAGCAGAGGATCACAATCTTTAAAAAAATAACTATAGTCTTCATCTACTTCATTGAAATGCAGTAGGCAGTAAATCAACATAAGTCATCTCTTATAAAAATGGTTGAAGGGCCTACAATAGCTACTGAACTTCCGGTCTCATCCATGGAGAGCTATGCAAATTCAGAGTAAACACTGACCATCTTTTTAAGTTTCAAGATGTTAACTCAAAAGGAGGAAAACCTGAATATTCATTAAAAAACCATGGGTCAGTTCCTTGATCCCCGACGAGTAGAACAGCTGGATTATTGGAATCAGAAAAATCCCATTTCCTGGTAATTTTAAACCATTCAGATGTGTCTATTTTGCCATCTTACAGGCAAGATACCCCAGACAGTTGATCCAGCTCTCTCATGAGACTATTTTTACAGCTTCTCATTACTGTCTTCCAGAAGGCAACTTTTAGGTGGACCAATGGGTTGGATGGGTGGGCACTACGATTACCAACTTTTTTGAAAGAGAAAACCTGATTCACCCATTCATTGCACCTATCCCACCCTATGCTCTACCCCTACCTCACTCCCAATAACTTCATTGAGGGCAGCAGTGCAGGCTTCAGTGGTTACAGGCCACATTGAAGATAAGGGAAGAACAGCCCCCATTGAGCCACAGTCTCCCAGCCCCATATATTTTCACATATGGTACCTCCTATTTACATTTTAGAAAATTATTGAAAGCTAATTTCTTTGCGAAATTTTTAAAAGATTGATTTGTACTTCACTGCGATTATTCAGTTTTGTTTATTTGTTAAACCACACAGAACTGCAAGGTTTTGCGGAATACAAATGGGATTTTATGTTATGTTTATATGGTAAATACATTCTGCATCCACGGAACTCCCAACCCCCCCCTCCCCAAAAATAGAAGCAATGCAGACCTAGTACATTTCACTTTAAAACTCATTATATAAAGCATTTTTGTTTCTAGTGTAATCTCAGTAACCAGCATATTGTATAATAATACAAAAATCTATTAAACAAAAAGTCACTCAGAACCTAGGGCTCCTTTTACGAAGGCGCGTTAGGGCCTTAACGCGCAGAATAGCGTGCGCTAAAATGCCATGCGCGCTAGCCACTACCGCCTCCTCTTGAGCAGGCGGTAGTTTTTCGGATAATCCGGTGCGTGCGCTAAAAACGCTAGCGCACCTTCGTAAAAGGAGCCCCAAGAGCAAATCTGCCATGCCAGCACAGATCCTACCAATGATATTTTAGGGCCCTAAATATTACAGTGGAGCCTTAAATTATCAGTATATCTACTGGAAAAACTGAACAAGTCTAATTACTACAGAATGCTACATAGAAAATTCATGGTAACAGTACCTCAGTCACATACACGGAACACAAATGTCAAATATAGAATAAGTGACCACAAACCTTAAATATAACCTAAACTGAAACCCCAAGAAGACAGACCTTGTATCTTGTACAACACTAGAAAAACAGAAAGAGATGCATTTCTTCCTATCCTGTGGAAAATATAAAGATGGCACATGCCAGGGATGATGTTAGGCGAGTGCCCCTACCGCAAATGCCTTTGAAACCCTGATGAGAGTCGGTCCCCAAGCTTGCTGGAAACTGAAGAAGGTGCAGCTTGGTAGTGGTCATTGGGGTCCCCTTCCTATTTCTGTTCTGGGTCCCAGCTATGTGAAATATTGGCTCTGGCAGGATACACATTTCTTAGCTGACATATTCTAATCACAAAACAGAAATTACTACTACTAGTATTTATCATTTCTATAGCGCAGAAAGGCATAGCGCAGCACATTTAACATGTAATAGCCGGTCCCAGCTCAGAAGAGCTTACAATCTAATATGGACAGACAGAGGTTGGGAAGTTTCTTGCATAGAGAATGATGGATGTTTTATGGTCAGTGGAAATTAAGAGTTGAAAGCAGCCTCGAAAAAGTGCACTTTTACTTGTAGCTTGGATTTGAATACTGCTAGAGACAGAGCTTGATGAATTGATTCAGGCAGTCTGTCCCAGGCATATGGTGCTGCAATATAGAAAGGACAGAGTTGGCAGTGAAGGAGAAGGGTACAGATAGAAGGGACTTACCTAATGTGACCATTCGTCCCGTTTTGAACGGACCGTCCCATTTATAGAACCCCTGTCCTGTTGTCCCCACGCACAGCTTTGGGACACCAAAATGTCCCGTTTTCAAAGAGAGCATCCTAAAGCTATGTGTGGGGACAATGGTACAGGCAATTGCAGAGCCTGGGCTCTCTCCCTGATTCCTCGCCGCCAACGCAACAATAAGGCGAGGCGAGGCGAGTGCAGTGACTGCACAATGGCCGGCCCAAAAGCCTTCTTCCTGGTGTCACTTCTGACATCGGAGATGAAGTTCCGGGCCAGCCAGGCAGCGATTGGCTGGGCCGGAACGTCCTCTCCGACGTCAGAATTGACGTCGGGGGAAGACTTCTGGGCCGGCTGTTGTGCAATCGCTGCACTTGCCTCACCTGGCCCTATTGCTGCGGTGGTGGCATGGAAGCAGGGAGAAATTGTCAGCAGCAGTGGCGTGGGGGAGGCAGGGAGAGAGAAAGAAAAAGTAAAGGGAGTATGGCAGCAGTGGCTTGGGGGGCAGGGAGAAAGAAAGAAAGGATGCACAGTTAGAAGGAAGTGCAACCGGAGACTCACCAGACAACAAAGGTAGTAAAAATGATTTTATTTTCAATTTAGTGATCAAAATGTGTTAGTTTTGAGAATTTATATCTGCTGTCTATATTTTGCACTATATTTGTCTATTTTTCTATAGTTATTACTGAGGTAATATTGCATATTTTAAAGTCATCTATCTTGACCTCTTTGAAAACCCCCCAAATATAAATGATAATTAACATTTTTCTGCATACAGTGTGCTTTGTGTTTTTTTTTTTAATTTTATGGTTACCATTATGAATTAATAAGATGTTGTGTGTGTATATGAAAAATGAATGGAAGAAATTGGGGCGAAGCTGGGGTGGAGCTAGGGCGGGATTGAGGGTCGGACTGAAAATCAGTAAATGTCCCGTTTTGTTGAAAAAAAAAAATGGTCATATTAGACTTACCCGATGAATGGCATTCACACGGGTGAGGGGAGGAGGGAGCATATGAGAAGATAAGTGAGGAAAGATATTCAGTGAGATTTCCAGAGGGCAATGTTGATAGGCAGGCTGAGACTCAGCCTGGATTCCTGTGGAGATATCTGGTGTGGAAAGGGAGATCTGGAAGTCATTTATTCAATTTATTTATTCAATTTTCTATACCATTCTCCCAAGGGAGCTCAAAACAGTATTACATGAATTTATTCAGATAAGAACATAAGAACATAAGAAGTTGCCTCCACTGGGTCAGACCAGAGGTCCATCCCGCCCAGCGGTCCGCTCCCGCGGCGGCCCATCAGGTCTGTGACCTGTGAAGTGGTTCCTAACCACTTCTATAACCTACCTCAAGTTCTATCTATACCCCTCTATCCCCTTATCCTCCAGAAACCTATCCAAAACTACCTTGAACCCATGTACAGAGTTCTGGTTTATCACCTCCTCCGGAAGCTTGTTCCATGTGTCCACCATCCTCTGTGTAAAAAAGAACTTCCTAGCATTTGTTCTAAACCTGTCCCCTTTCAACTTCTCCGAATGACCCCTAGTGCTTGTGGCTCCCCACAGTTTGAAGAATCTGTCCTTGTTCACTTTCTCTATGCCCTTTAGGATTTTGAAGGTTTCTATCATGTCCCCTCTAAGTCTCCTCTTCTCTAGGGAGAACAGCCCCAGCATTTTTAACCTGTCAGCGTATGAAAAATTTTCCATACCTTTTATCAGTTTAGTCGCCCTCCTTTGCACTCCCTCGAGTACCGCCATGTCCTTCTTGAGGTACGGCGACCAGTATTTTATAATACTCAAGCATTTCTCCCTGTCTGTAGTAACACAAAGGCTTGGAGGTCAAACATAAAAGAATCACATATAGCTGCTTTTAGGAAAGATTTGGACAAGTTCCTGGAGGAAAAGTCCATAGTCTGTTATTGAGAAAGACATGGGGGAAGCCACTGCTTGCCCTGGATTGGTAGCATGGAATGTTGCTACTCCTTGGGTTTTCCCCAGTTACTAGTGACCTGGATTGGCCACCATGAGAACGGGCTACTGGGCTTGATGGACCATTGGTCTGACTCGGTAAGGCTATTCTTATGTTCTTAACAATTCAAGGGACAACTACGCGCCAGCGGAGTCATGGTATTCCAGAAAGGCTCCCAAGCTGCTTGAAAATGCGAGCCTGGCACAGGTCAGTAAATAGATCAGCTGAGTCCTCCAAAGAGATAAAGTGGGGGCTTCCTCATTCAGCCACTTAAATGTATCCTGATTAAGTGGCTAATGCTGATTAATGCTCTCAAATGTATGCTCAAATTAATGCTCAAATGTATGTTCGATTGAGAGCAATCAAAATTGCCCATTTAAGAAAAATACTCATTCCCTTTTGCCTTGGATGATGAGCTGGAATATACCCATAAAGTACTGTTGGAGAACTCCATATGGTCATCCTCCACATGGTACCAATAAAGGTAAATATTTCACCCCATAAATCAACTATGTCAGGGCAAGACCAAAACATATGGCTTAAACTTGCCTCTGGCCAACCACACTTAGGGCAGTCTGCCGTTAAATGGAACTTAGAAAGGTTTTCTTGTGTAGGAGATATATAGCCAGTGTACCACTTTAAATGTTCACTGGCACGAGCAGAATCTTCCACTTGCTGCTTGTGCCTGCCTCGGTTCCTTTCAGATGTTGTGGGACCAGGACATGATGTCAGAAGGGAGCCTAGGCCAGCACAAGCAGCTAGAAGAAGATGATGCTTGCATCACCAAATATTTCAAGAGTTATGCAGGGAGCGGGGGGCACTTAAACAGTACAGAAGAGTGGGGGGAGGCACATGGTGTGGCGATATTGGGTGACACTACCCTAGATGCCAGCCTTCCTTGCTACACCACTGTTTAGAGGGGGAAGTGACTTGGTTGTGAATTCAAGGTGAATCTTCTGAAATTTGTTATAGAAGATTTCAGCCATAGCCTGGGAAGAAAGTGAAAGGGGAATTGGAGGTGAGGGCATGTAGAGTAAGGAGTTTAGTGTGGTAAAGAGACGGTGAGGATTGGAGCTAAGAGAATTAGTTAAATGGGCATGGTATTCTTGTTTGGCAAGTGAGAGGGCAGACTGGAAGGATGTCAGTAGGAATTTGAAGTGTATGAATTCAGCATATGTGCAGGATTTAAGACCAAAACGTTCAGCAGATCGGGAACAGGAGTGCAGGTAGTGGATGTTGAAGGTCAGCCAAGACTGGGGTTTAACATGCCTTACGGGATATGAGATGGGAGGAGCGAGGGTATCTAGAGCAGAGGAAATCTAGAGGAGAGGATAGTGTTATAGGAGGACATAGCTTAATTGGCAGCCTTGTATGACATAGTAGTTGAAGGGAGGGATGAGACAGTGGTAGAGAAGGCACCAAGGTCAACAGCCTGAAGGTTCCAAAACATATTGGTAGTGATTGACTGGATCTGGGGAGGAGGGTGATGAATTATGAGCATTAACAGATGATGGTCAGAGAGGGGAAGAGCTGATGTGCAAAAATTGGTGGTAGAGCAGTTGGAGGAGAAGACAAGGTCAAGGCAGTGGAGAATGAATGAGGATTTTAAATTGAGAAAACTGGGTGTGTATGAGTCAGAGGGGTCATCAGAATGGCTGTTGAAGTCACCAAGGATGAGGGAAGGAGACGAAGGTTCAAGAAAGAAGGAGAGCCAAGAGTCAAAGCCAGTGAAGACGGAAGAGAAGGATTTATCAGGAGGTCAGTAATGACTGCTACTCGGAGGAGTAGAGGAGAAAATAGATGGATGGGGTGGACTTCAAAGGAGGGCCGAAACACGGTCATCATCTGGATCATTCCAATATAAGGACATCAAGTTCATAGGACTTTTATACATTTGTATTCATATGCTTCTGTATTTATTTTGAATTTATAGAAATAAAAGATTGTTTATCCCAAGGTTGACATGTTCTATCCCATTCCCCACTTGCTCTTTCTTTGTGTGTGTAAGAGTCCAACACCACCTCCACAACCAAGTTGGCGAGGTGTATGTGAGAAAAAGTAGCCTCCATAACACAAGTCAGCAGCTGAATCAGAGTCTTCAGGGCAGATCCAGGTCTCAGTTAGTGCCAGCAGGTGGAGAGTTTGGGAGATAAAGAGGTCATGGATGAAGGTAAGCATGTTGGAGACAGAGTGGGCATTCTACAAAGCACCCCCACCACTTCTCCAGGGAGGACATTCCAGGCATCCACCACCCTCTCCGTGGAAAAAGTATTTCTTGACATTCCTCCTGAGTTGATTAAAATTTTGTTATCCCGCCTTTTCAAATATCAAAGCAGCTTCCAATAAAAATACACTTAAGTGTGGATAAACTAAGCTTTAAGACAAGACGTATAACCAATTAAAATAAAAAATAATTTTTTTAATAAAACCAACTAAAATTTTAGGACAAACGTATAGACTGGCACACAAGGAAGGGGAAGAACTACATTTTTTGAAAGGAAAGGACAATGAAGGAAAAAAAACAAAAGGTTAGGTGGATGCTAGAGTTTTCCTAAGCAGTTAACCTTGTCAGAGAAAAAAGTTCTGATCTTGTGTCCTCTACTGTCACCATTTCTCCATCTCTGGAAGAGATTTGTAGACTAATACCCATAAGTATATAAATGCCTGTATCATATCTCCTCTATCCCTTCTTTCTTCTAGGGTATACATATTTAGGTATTACTGGAATACTGGAAGCTACTCATGTATCACCAAATGTTTGCCACAAGTATTTACACTAATTCTATGGTTGGCATAAGTGCTCACACCTAAGTGCATAGTTGCATATATACTCTATTAACCCAGTGATATAGTGAGGGTGGAAGGCCCCCGAAGCGGTGGCACCCTCTTTCACCTCCTTCTTCGCCCCACCTCGCCACATGGGTTCCCCTTCCCTTCCCCGGTACTTGTTTAGTTTCCCAGGTGTGAGCAGCATTTTTAACTTGCTGTCTGTGCCGGCATTGATTCTCCTTCTGATGTCACTTCCTGGTCATGGGACCTGGAAGTGACGTCGGAGGGGAGTGCCGAGGCTGGTGCGAGGAGCAGGTTGGAGCCGCTGCTCGTGCAGGCGAAGAGCTAGCAGTACGGTGGAGGTGAATTGAAGGCGCACATGTGGTGGGGAGGAGTGAGAAGGAGCAGGCGGACAAAAAGGAGGAGAGGTGCCGGCGCCCCCACCTAAACTGCACCCAGGCTGGTCTTCCCCCCCTTTACCTAATATTCTATAAAGGAAAGCAGGTACCTACTTGCCTTTATAGAATAAGAACCAATCCGGCTCCCTCTGGCTGCTTGTACATAGGTACACTGTTACTGAATTGCCCTCTCAGCGCTCTTGCATAAACCTAGTCCATCAGCTTAGGATATAGCCAAGCTGAACGGTAATCAGAATCTGAACAAATGGTTTCAGTGGTAAACACCTCATGTATTTTTAAAATCTTATTTTCAAAATATAACTGCTCTTAAAATATGTCCTATAAAATGGATGGAAAAGAAACATAACTGCTCAAAAACGGAATCATTTAGGTGATTTAGGAAATCTACCGATGCTCCACATTCAGGAGTCTCCACATGAATGTTAAAGTCCCTAGGTACTAGCACCAAAGATGTTAGATTTATAGCCAATGATGACAATAAAGCTGCAAACACCATCAATTTCACAGGCAAAATCACTATGGACCTGTATAAAATGACTAACTTCACACGTTCACCACCGAGCATTATGCATTCCAAATCACATGGATTCCTACTAATCTAACAAATATGACAGTTTGACAAACTCCCTCCTCCCCAACTATGTCTTCTAGGCCAGTGTTCCCCAACCCTGTCCTGGAGGACCAACAGGCCAATTGGGTTTTCAGGATAGCCCTAATGAATAAGCATGGAGCAGATTTGCATGCCTGTCAGTTCCATTATATGCAAATCTCTCTCATTCATATTCATTAGGGCTAGCCTGGAAACCCGATTGGCCTGGTGGTCCTCCAGGACAGGGGTGGGGACCACTGCTCTAGGCCACAAGCAGTGGTAGTAACTGAGAAGAGGAGGGAGAAGATGACAAGCTTGAAAGGTAGCCATAGTCTTGACCTCTGTAGCCATGTCTCTGTTATACATAAAAGATGTTGCTTATGGTGTTTTTTAAAATCAGAAACCAAAATATTCATCTGATGCTCCGCACAGCTTATATAACATTTACCAAATGCTTTATGGTATCCTTGAATACTCTATATCAGTGATAATACCACGTCAGTTTTTAATGTAATATATCATAGTTGACAACAAAAAGATATTGAGAATGTAAGATTTAGCCTGCTAGTTGGTCTCACATCTTTTTGTTTTCTCTTGCATTCTTACAAAGGGAGATAGAACTTACCCTGCATCGTTGTTTTGGTGGGTTCTGAAAACAGAGGAATAAGTAGGAGGTAGATGAGGTAGACAAATGATAGCCCATTGTACCGGAACACACATGCTGTAACAAGAAAACAAAGGGAATGGTTAATACATTTATTATGTCAGTGATCTCCCATCATGTTTAACTGCATATAGTATAAATCACCCACTTTGCATAATCTAAAAGGAAATCTACACATGTGTAATAACTTAATGTTTATTTACAGCATTATTTATTTGGTTATGTAATCCCACTTAGATTTAGAAAAGCTCTTACAATAGCAAGAAGACCACTTAACAATCAGAAGATTATATGCATCGATCATTATCAATCACTGAAATATGGCACAACTCATTCAGCATAATTATGATGGCTATATTTTAAATTTAGACAACATAGCTACCTGTTTAAACACTAGACTTATCTGCTTTCAAAATCAAGACTTAATATCAAAAAGCAATATCAGAAAGCAAATCTGATTTCATCTTAACGTGGGAGGGGTGAATTGCACAATTGGGATCAGGCACCTTCTGATGGCTGATGCCAAACAAATTGTGGCAGTATGCCCCTTGAGTCTGTCCTCCAAGTTGCAAGGGTTTGCAGGCCAGTAGTATACGAAGAGCTGCCAACTCATGAGCATCTGTGCCTTAAATAGTCCAAACTTGGAGGGAACATCACTACTGCAGTTTGTTTGCATTAGTTGCAGACACAGATAGTGCAGTGATGAGGCCAGAAAATGGAGCAACACACAGCAAGAGCCTGGAGCATCTGAGTTTGCAGCAGAGGGAGGAGGGAGAAAGAGACTGATAGGAGAAGGTTGGGCTGGAGATAGGATACAAGAGGGCCGCTGAAAAGTTCTCAGCCCAACCAACAAATTTGGGGCAGTCTCCATCACAGCTGTACACTTAGTCCAGTGATTTTTCTACTTTTTTTTGTTCCATCAGAAAAATACAGAGCGTAAAAGTGGAAAATCATTTGACTAACCCCCTCTTTTACTAAGGTGCGCTAGCCGATTAGCGCATGTTAATTGAATTAGCGTGCGCTAAACACTAACGCATCCGTAGACTAACATGCACGTTAAATCGATTAGCGCATGCTAATTGGTTAGCGCACCTTAGTAAAAGAGGGCCTAAGTGTATAGCCCTCGATGGAGACTGCCCCAACTTTGTTGGTTAGGCTGAGAACTTTTCAGTGGCCCATCGTATAATATTTTAATATACTATGCCAGTGGCGTACCAAGGGGTGGGCGGGGGGGCAGTCCACCCTGGGTGCACGCCCTAAGGGGGTGCATAGCTGGCCACCCACCAGGGAATAGGCTGCCATTGCCGCCATCAGGAACAAGCTGGCTCCGAGTTCTCCCTCCTTGCTTTTCTTCCTCACGGGGCCGACCAACTCTCGCCACCCAACGTCAATTCTGACTTCGGAGAGGATGTTCTGGGCCAGTCAATCGCTGCCTGGCTGGCCCAGAACGTCCTCTCCGACATTAGAATTGATGTCGGGTGGCGAGAGTTGGTCGGGCCCGCGGGGAAGAAAAGCAGGAGGGAGAACTTGGCGCCGGCTTATTCCCGATGGCAGCAGTGGCAGCCTTTCCCCAGCGGCGGTGGCAGCAGCATGTTTCCCAAAGGCGGTGGCATGGGGGAGGGCAGGGAGAAAGAAAGAAAGAAAGAAAGAAAGGGGGCAGGGTGAAACAAAGAAAGAAAGAAATGGGGCATGGAGAGACAGAAAGACAGACATAGAGAAAGAAAGGGGGCATGAGAGAGAAAGAAAGAAAGAAAGAAATGGGGCACGGAGAGAGAGAGAAAAGAAGACATACAGAAAGAAAGGGGGCATGGAGAGAGAAAGAAAGAAAGGGGGCAGGGTGAAACAAAGAAAAAAATGGGGCACGGAGAGAGAGAGAGAAAGACAGACATACAGAAAGAAAGGGGGCATGGAGAGAGAAAGAAAGAAGGGGCAGGATGAAACAAATAAAAAGTTGGGGGAGGGAATGAGGTCTGGAGGAGAGGAAACATACAGGAGGCTGAAAGAAGGGAAGAAATATTGGATGCACAGTCAGAAGAATAAAGTGCAACCATAGACTGATGAAATTACCAAACAAAGGTAGGAAAAATGATTTTATTTTCAATTTAGTGATCAAAATGTGTCCGTTTTGAGAATTTATATATGCTGTCTATATTTTGCACTATGGCTCCCTTTTACTAAACCGCAATAGCGGTTTTAAGCGCAGGGAGCCTATGAGCATTGAAAGCAGCGTGGGGCATTTAGCGCAGCTCCCTGCACTAAAAACCACTATCGCGGTTTAGTAAAAAGGGAGGGGGTATATTTGTCTATTTTTGTATAGTTGTTACTGAGGTGACATTGCATAAAGTCATCTGCCTTGACTTCTTTGAAAATCCGTGGAATATAAATGACAATTAACATTTTCTCTGCGTACAGCATGCTTTGTGATTTTAAAATTTTATTGTTGGTAGATCATTTTGACTTGGCCACAAAGGTAAGGGAGAGGGAGGGAGGGAAAGAGGGGAGCTGCTGAAAGACATCTAGTAATCCTTGCAGGCTTGACTGTGCAGGGAATTATTTTTGTAAAATCATGTTGGCTTTGGCGGTATATAAGAAATAAAATTATTATTATTATTATTTTGTTATGTGACTGGCATTATTTAGACTTTCATTTCTATGAATGAATAGAATGAAAATGATATAAAATTACTTGCTTGTTTTTATGTGCGTGCGCTGAAGGAAAGTGGAGAGAGAGTGGGCTGAGGACGCTGATTTATAAATTGACAATTGTACAGAATATTGTTTCTTTTTACACTTTAATATAATAAGTTCAATATAAAACAATTCAAGGCTTGTGTGGATGGAATCAGGTGGTTTGCGGGGATGGGTACCGAGCTTACGGGGATTAGTCCGATAAAATGGTATTTCCTTATTTCTCATTATTTGTTTTATTTTTATTTGTTAATTTGTAAAGTGGTGATTGTTATGTATCAGTTTTTTCAAATTTACATCTACTGTCTTTATATTTTGCACAGTATTAGAGGACATGTGTTACGTTTTTGTGGTTTTATGGTGTTGCATTATATGCAGAGTCTGGTTTCTTGGCGGTTCAGTTTAACTTTTGTCTACATATTTCTATTTTTAGTTTGTGATTATTCCATATTGGGCGAGGTGTATCTCTGTTCTGTGAGTATTTAAAGAACATAGTTTTCAGTTGACATCGACTGCAGAATCAATTGACTGTGTGGGATCTGGCTTGTTTAGTTTTACAATGTATGTGTTGGTGTTCTAGTGCTCACTGTAATGTTTAACATGCTGCCTTTTCTTAGGTACACTCTTGTGGTGCGATATGTGGATTGTTACTAAAAATCATATTTTTCATATAGATGGGGGGAGGGGTCAAAAAATGATGGGCCCCGGGTGTCACATATGCTAGGTACACCATTGTACTATGCTTACAATAAAATATTTCAAACTAACACTGACTTTTACAAAGCTGTGGTGCAGGTTTCTATTACAGGCCGGCGAGGTAAATGCGCCAATGCTCACAGAATTCCTATTAGCATCAGAGCATTTACCTCACAGGCCCACAGTAGAAACCTCTACCGCAGCTTCGTCAAAGGAGCCCTAAGTTATTTTTGAAAGTTGTTCTAACAAATGCTTAATTCAGCTATTAAGATTAATATTCTAAACTATTTTAAAATTAATGTCAACATAAAACCTGCACCTAGAAAGAGCACACACAATATCCTGCCCACAATTATGGTTGATTGTGAAGAACGCTTTTGGATTGCTGTTTTGCTGAAATATAAAGCCTCTTTTTAACTTCAATTTCTTTACTTTCTGCGGGAATTCTATGAGTGTCGGAGCAGTGGCTTGGTAAAAGAGGGCCTTGGTTATTTTCCCTTATGTTTGACAGGGCCTGAAGAATTCTCTTGCTGCTATTCTGGAGCTTTCTGGCTTTTTTCTATTGTGTCCACACTGTAAACATAAATGAACTGTAGCCTCCAATAAACTGTTCTGCTCTCCTTGTGGTTTTATAATGTTATTTAGCTACAGCATTTATGCTCTTCAAATCTGCTTCTAAGAATCATATTTTAAAACCATGTTGATGTTTTGCTACAAATGGCAATATACCAAATGAATTAAATAAAAAGTCTGTTAAAATCAGCAAATGAATAATATTATGCATTAAATTCTTTAGAAAGCTATTGCATTATCTTTGTAGCATGATGAGATTATGTCTGCTTTGGTTCACTTAAGGATTCATAAACACACAACCTTTTTCTCCTAACACCCACTTAGCACAGGAAAAAAACAGAAAACTGCAAAATTCATTAAAGTGTTTTGTGGATCTTGCCTGCTTGCATGTGCTAACTCATGCACTATCTATTTGGGGGGGTTTTCGGATGGGGTATGCCATGGATGGAGAATGGCTATGGAAGCATTAACCGGCTAGCAAATCTGGCTTTAGCATGCGCTAACTGCCTAAAACAATTAACATGGGAGCACTAGCTGACTTCTAAATAGGAGGTGGGAAGGACTCCCTTATTGGTTATTTACAGGTACCATGTACTGATGCAAACATTAGTGCATGTCTTGAAATTCAAAACTTGGAAGTACCACATTAAGGGCTCCTTTTACAAAGCCACAGTAGAGGTTTCTACCGTGGGCCGCCAGGGTAAATGCTCCGACGCTAACCGAATTCCTCAGAGCATTTACCTTAAAGTCTACAAAATGATTGAAGTCTACAAAATCCTGAGAGGAGCAGAATGGGTACAAGTGGATCGCTTTTTCACTCTGTCAAAAATTACAAAGACTAGGGGACCCTCAATGACGTTTCAGAGAAATACTTTCAAAACCAATAGGAGGAAATATTTTTTCACTCAGAGAATAGTTAAGCTCTGGAATGGCATTGCCAGAGGTTGTGGTAAGAGATTGTGGTAAGAGCGGATAGTGTAGCTGGTTTTAAGAAGGGTTTGGACAATTTCCTGGAGGAAAAGTCCATAGTTTGTTATTGAGAAAGACATGGGAGGAAGCCACTGCTTGCCCTGGATTGGTAGCATGGAATGTTGCTACTCTTTGGGTTTTGGCCAGGTACTAGTGACCTGGATTGGCCACCGTGAGAATGGGCTATTGGGCTTGATGGACCTTTTGGTCTGACCCCGTAAGGCTATTTTTATGTTCTTATGTACCTCGTTGGCCCACGGTAGAAACCTCTACTGTGGCTTTGAAAAACCCAGCATAAATCTGGGTTTAGAGCATGGGTAGGTTCTGCATTAGCCAGAAAACCCAGGAGAACACCTCCATAATTCAACCAGAAACAAGCAAACAAGCCAACCACAGTGGAGATGTTCAGTAATGTTGGTGTGCAAATTTATTCCACAATTAGATGAAATCTGTGCAATGGCTCGGCATGCATGTATTTTAGCCAATATGGCCTTCCTCAGGAGCCTTATTGCTAGTATACTATCTCTTGCGTGGTGTAGCCTATAGTTGATGGAAAGACTCAGTAGAATGCTAGAAAAGCTAATGAAGATTCCTTATAAACCTCTGCACATATGAGAAGCATAACCGGTCGAGCCATTGTACAGATTTCTCTAATTGTGGAATCAATTTGCACACGAACATTACTGAACCATCTCCACTGTGGTGTTTTCTTTGTTTAAGGTTCTGCATTAGAACATTAGGCCTCATTCAGGTCAAATTCTAGTGCATTTTGGTAAAAGAACTTCATAGTTTGTTATGTTATCCAAGTCTTGTATTCTGCCATATCCTCTTTTGCGTTCAAACAGAATTCCAGTCCCAAAGACCAGTTATATTTGGGATTATATATAAGATAACTGCATAAATACTAATTTTCAAGATAATCCAAAATAGCTATTAAGAAGATAATTTTGAACTCTAGTTGAAATAAAGCATAATTTGAATAAGATCTTTATGTAATTGGTAAATGATTCTATTCATCAACAGCTATATAAATAAATGATCCATTAAAGATCTTTTTAAATCACAGTTCATTGTATAAAGGGAAAAAAACAGACAGATTGCCCTGAGACTGTAACAATCTATTGTAAGGTGGATAATTGAATAATGAATACATATAAACTGGAGCATGCACATGCAATATTTTTAAAACTAAACAAAGACACTTAAAATAAGTTTGAGCTTTAACAGGAAGCTAATGTAAAGCTATACAATATAGGAGAAACTTTACATATCATATTTCCATGCTTTAACTATCAATTTTGCCACTGTATTCTTTAAAATCTATGATTTACTACTGCAAGAGACAGTCCTTGTTTGAAGAGCTTACAATCTAATTAAGACAGACACAGGACAAAAGTGACTTATACATGTTACTTAGGTGGGGGAAATATAAAGGACTAGAGGTAGGGAAGTAAAGAGGGGATGACAACAGATATGGGAGTTTTACAAGTTATCAGGGTAGGACATAAAGCAGTTTCAAAAAAGTGGGCATTTAGCCTGGATTTGAACACCACAAGAGAGGGGGCCTGACGCACTGAATCAGGCAGGATGTTTCAGGCATAAGGCGCAGCAAGGAAGAAGGGACGGAGTCGGCAGTTGGCAGTAGAACAGAGAGGCATCAACATGATAGACTCGCCTGAGAAACGGAGCTTCCAGGGTAGAGTACAGGTAGAGACAAGGGAGAAAAGATACTGAGGAGTTGCAGAATGAATACACATAGGTCAGCCCAACAAACTTTCCCGCCAAAAATTTGAATTTCTTGACCCACAGACAGCCCTGCTCTCAATCAGGTCCGTGAACCCACTATATATAAAGACACACTGCAGACCTCACAGCATATCCTGAAGAAAGCCATAGCAAGATGGCTAAAATGTCGGTTCTTTCTACACAGACGTGGCGAGACCCGGAAACCTGCTACAGTCAGTAAAAGAAGTTCGAACTGCATGCAGAGACGGACAGGGAGCCAGTGAAGCGATTTGAGGAGAGGGGTAACATGAGCATAATGACACTGGCAGAATATGCAGCAAAATTCTGAACAGATTGAGGGGGAAAGAGATGGCTTAGCAGAAGATCTGCGAGAAGGACATTGCAGTAATCCAGGTGAGGTGGTAAGAGCGTGGATGAGGGTCTTGGCGGCATGTTGAGAAAGGAGAGGTCGGATTTTAGCAGTGTTGTAGAGAAAGAAATGACAAGTTTTGACAGTCTGTTGGATATGTGAAGAGAAGGAAAAAGCCGAGTCAAAGATAGAGAATGACACAAGGACAAATTTATCCCTGTCCTCACAGGAACTCAATGTCCCTGTGAGTTTTATCGCTGTTCCTGTTCCTGCCCCATTCCTGTAAGCTCTGCCTTAACCACACAAGCCTCAAACACTTATGATTTTAAAGTGTTTGAGGCTTCTGCAGATAAGGACAGAGCTTGCAGGAATGGGGCAGGGACAGGAAAAGAACTCTCCGGGATGGGATGGGAAAATGAGTTCCTGCGGGATGGGGAAAAATTTGTCCCTGTGTCATTCTCTAGTCAAAGATAACTCTGAGGTTTTGAGCAATGAGACAGGGTGGATGAGAGTGTTATCTATCAAGATAGAGCACGGGGGAAGGGAAGAGGGAGGTTTAGGAGGAAAGATAAGGAGTTCAGTCTTGGCCATTTTTAATTTTAGATGACAGATAGAATCATTACTATCAACATACAATGGATGGAAATAATCCAGCTGCATCCCTATTAGACACTGAACATCAATCCAAAATGGTTGCTATAAAAATAAGTCTGAAACATCCTCAATTGCCAGAGTTTCCAGAATGTTTGCTGAATTAATTTATTAATTTGTCGCTATATAGTCAAAGCTATATCTACCACCATTTCTAAGATTTTCAAAGAGGACTCTAGCGACACAAAAAAGCCAGAAACTATTAAATCAGGAACTGGCCTAGGAATAGAAGGGTGTCCCAGCAAATAGTCCTAGCCCTCTTCAGCTTCACAAAACTCGATTATGTTTCACTTCTATGATACTCCCCAACAAGGTCAGTAGATATTTTAAATCAAATGTTTTGGAGCAGTGCTTCTCAAACCTCTCCCGGAGGTACAATTAGAGGTCCTTTTATTAAGGCGTGCTAACCGATTTAGCACACGCTAAATGCTAAGGCGCCCATAAAATATAATGGATGCCTTGGCATTTAGCGTGCGCTAATCTTTAGCATGCGCTAAATTGGTTAGCGTGCCTTAATAAAAGGACCCCATAGTGATAATGCTAGAAATTAGTCAGTAAAGTTTTCAAGATTACAACAATGAATAGCGTGAAATAGAGTTGCATGCACAAGTCTCTATTATTTGCATATCTGTCTCATGCATAATCATTGTGGTAATCCTGAACAGTGAATTGGCTTTGCATGCCTCCAGGAAAGGGTTGAGAAGCACTGTTTATAGAACATCAATATCTACTTTAAAGTCGGGTGCATATTAACTAAACAGGTTAAAAGTCATTTCCATTTTTTGCGGTTAAAGCTGGGGCGAGCATACTTGTATGCGCATGAGACTATGGCGATCCCACCCTCATTTGGTTGCTTTATAATTCCATAGATACTGCACTGACTCTCCTATATTTAACTGATTCCAAATTAGAGCACTGAAATTATATATGGCAGAAACCACTACATTGACAGTTGGGTAAATAATTCCCTACATTATAGGATATTCATATGCAGACCATAATTTTGACAGCCTAATTTTATGTTTAGGCCCAAGTTATGCTTCTGTGGTCCATTTAGGATATGAAGTCACATGTACAACACTCATATTTAAATAAAATAAAAGCACAGAACATGGTGGCAGATATGGTCTATCAGTCTGTCCATCCATGCCACCTATCATCCCTTACTCTCTCCTAAAGATTCTATTTACTTCTTCCAAGCTTGCTTGAATTCAGACACTGTCTTCATCTCTACCACCTCCACCAGGAGGCTGTTCCATGAATTCACCACTTCTTTAGTGAGGAGCTAATTTTTTAGGTTACTTCTGAATCTGTCCCCTTTCACCTCCCTCCTCTAAGCCCCCCTCATTCCAGAGCTTTCTTTCAATTGAGACTCAGCATTTATGCCGCAAAAGTATTTAAACATCTTCCTCACATCTCACATCTCCTGACCTTCTTGCAAAGTGTATAGATTGAGATCTTTAAGTCTGTCCCCCATATTCTTTATGATAAAATCCACTGACCATTTTAGTAGATATCCTCTGGACTGATTCTATTCTGTTTGCGGTTCTTTGAAGGTGATCTGAATATTTTTCTAATTAACAGTTCTTTTAAAAGATCATCCTTCTAGTTAGAGCAGTGTCCTGCACTGGGACACACTAAATCCGGTGCTGCAGCCAGAAGGCACCTGGAAGTGTGTGGATGTTAATGTGAAAACATCACATGCATGCCTGATGTCATCACATTGAAGTCCACGCATGCGCGGAAGCCCGCCAGCCGGACCCTGGACCTTTCCCTTTACTGGGTGGGGGGGGGAGGAGGAGACGCACCGGCGAGGAGGAGAGTTGTCAGTGCCAGCTGACAGCCTACAGGACCTACCTCTCGTCGCAAGAGGTACATCCTGTAAGCAGTCAGCTAGCGCCTCTCCTCCTTGCCAGCGTCTCGTGGCACACTTGGAATCTGCCACGGCACACAGTTTACGATACACCGAGTTAGAGCTTTATTTTTTTTTTTTCAGGAAGTTTGATTCTCCTACTTTTGCAATTAACCAAGTGGGAGCTAGATGGCAGGCCATTAACTATATATTTGTACCTGTTCTTAGTCTCAGCCAAGAGGCCAATAAAGGATAATCAGATTTATAAGATTTATATCCATATCTCAACTAATAGGCTGAGAAACAAAGCCAAGATTCAGAAATAATATTTGAGGAAGTTCAGGGGTTCTCACCATAATGAGAACCCCTGAATCTACAAGTAGGGGTGAAGCACATGAGACATCAGAACAAGTCTAAAAATACTTAGGGTTCCTTTTATCAAGGTGCATTACGGGGGTTAGCGCATGGACATTTCATCACGCGCTAACCCCCGCAGCAAACCTAAAAACTAACGCCTCGTCAATGGAGGTGTTAGCGACTAGCGCGGCAGGCGGTTGAACGCGTGGTATTCCGCGCGTTAACCGCCTACCGCATCTTGATAAAAGGAGCCCTTAATTTCACCTCTTGTTAGAGAAGCCCTCTTAATAAGTCTCCAGTTGAAATTTAAGATGCCAGCAAGATAAAGTGAAAAGTAGGCAGAAGAAATTTCAAGAAATTAAATTCTTGGAATTGTCCTCTTAAGGGAGGTGTCTACTTACCATATAGGACTTTAACTGAGCACAAAAAAGCAATCCCAGGGATTGGAGAAACTGCTAATTTAGAGGCTGAGAGCACCTGATGTGGGCAACCCTCCTCTCAGTAGAATAAGGAAAGTAATATAATAACATATAACATAACATAACTTTATTTTTGTATACCGCCACAATCAAAAGAATTCTAGGCGGTTTACACAAGAGAGAAAAACTGGACAATCAGAAAAGTACAATATTAAAATGAGAATACAGCATATTAACTAAAAAGACAATAAAAATTTAAGTAAAAGCGGTAAAATTATTATATTAGGAATAAAAACATTGAATTAAGAAATAAATTTATCAAATAATACTGTCTTAATTTATTTTCAGAGGGTGCTGTAAGATAACATGGCTCTGCTAATATAGTTACCAAACCAGGACTGTTGTTTACTTGCTTGAAATGCAAGCATCCTGTCTAAAAAGACCTAACTTTATAGCCTAAAATCTTTGGGTATGCAAATAAGTTACAATTCCTGGTTACTCTTACGGGATTATATAGCACAAAATGAAATAACAAGTAGGTAGGGGCCAATCCCCAAACCAACTTAAAACAAAGACATGTAAATTTGAACATTACTCATGTTTCCACTGGCAACCAGTGTAATAATTGATACTAGGGGCTGATATGTTCGCTTTTCAGCCCAAATATCAGGTGAACAGCGGTATTCTGCACTATTCTCAATTTTTCTCACAACTTTCTTTGGTGCGCCCAAGTAAACAATATTACAGCAGTCCAATATAGATAGTACCAATGCCTGGACCAGCAATCTAAAAGATAAAGGGTCAAAATATTTTTTGATGGTCTTTAATTTCCATAGCGTGAAAAAGCACTTTTTCACCACAGAATTTGTATGTTCTACCAAAGTTAGATGGGAGTCTAAAGTGACTCCTAATATTTTTATAGATTTTAAAATTGGGTAATCATGCCCATTAAGGTGAAGCAATGTCCTAGTTATTTTGTCATTTGGACTAGCTCAAAAATTTTTTGTCTTTTCTGTATTCAATTTCAATTTAAAATTGGTTGTCCATTGCTCTATTTCAGTCATGATATGAGAAATTTGTTCTAAAATTTCATTTGTTATGCTATTCAGAAGAATTAAAATGGAAATATCATCTGCATATATATAAAAGTTTAAAGTCAGCTTCTGCAATAGGTGTCCTAAAGATGAGATATAAATGTTAAAAAGCGTGGGCGACAACAGGGAGTCCTAAGATACCCCAGATGGATTGCTCTAAGAATGAGAATATTTTCCATCACATACCACTCGATAAGATTTCTTTGTCAAGAAACCCTGAAACCAGTTACAGGTTCTTCCCACAGGTATTTGTACTTTTTTCTGAGGGTTCTTCTTCTGACTAAAAGAATGCCTGTAGTATTTTGGGGAATATAAAACTACCTACATTGGTGCAATCAATCCCTTCTCTAACTTTGGCCCTGAGAATGCCTTTGCTAGATGCAACCATTGGCAGAGACAGATGGCTAATTTTGAGTGGGCCTAAGCAAAAAGTGGATGGGCACAAAAGTTTCTCTCCATCCCTGCCTTCTCCTAACTCTCAGACCACTCTTCTGTCCACCCCTCCCCCAAACTCAAAATATAGATACCTGAGGGGGTGGGGATCTTCCAAACTGAGCAGCCAGTAGCAATTCCCCACACTTGCTCAGTTTTCACTCATTTATGCATGCACAAGACTTGAGCAAGTGTGGGGAGTTGGGTGTGGCCCTAAACTCGACAGGCAGCTTGTGCTTCCTTCATCTTTCGGAAGGCTTGGCCTCTGCCTTGCTGTCATAGTAACATAGTAGATGACGGCAGATAAAGACCCGAATGGTCCATCCAGTCTGCCCAACCTGATTCAATTTAAATTTTTTTTTTTTTTTTTTTTTTCTTCTTAGCTATTTCTGGGCGGGAATCCAAAGCTTTACCCGGTACTGTGCTTGGGTTCCAACTGCCGAAATCTCTGTTAAGACTTACTCCAGCCCATCTACACCCTCCCAGCCATTGAAGCCCTCCCCTGCCCATCCTCCTCCAAACGGCCATACACAGACGCAGACCGTACAAGTCTGCCCAGTAACTGGCCTAGTTCAATCTTTAATATTATTTTCTGATTCTAAATCTTCTGTGTTCATCCCACGCTTCTTTGAACTCAGTCACAGTTTTACTCTCCACCACCTCTCTCGGGAGCGCATTCCAGGCATCCACCACCCTCTCCGTAAAGTAGAATTTCCTAACATTGCCCCTGAATCTACCACCCCTCAACCTCAAATTATGTCCTCTGGTTTTACCATTTTCCTTTCTCTGGAAAAGATTTTGTTCTCTGGAAAAGATTTTGTCATCCCTAATGCTGACCCTGCCTGTATGTATTTGTTTACAATGCACATACACATGTTGTATCCAGTAGCTTAGCCTTGGGCAGGCACTCCCTCCCCAATACACACAAACCCACCTTGGGCTCAGGCCCACTCAAATGGCTCCAAGACTTCCTAAAGATGAAGGAAACAAGAGCTGCCTGTAGGCTTTAGGGCTCCCTTCCAAATTTCTGCCCTGGTCCTAGCATGTCTAACTCTAGTCCTGCATACATGGTTACAGTTTTCAAACAGGCTGTTTTCCTTTAAAGATTTCTCTCCCTGTGTACAATTTTTAAAAGTATTCACATGGGTAAAATTACCTGATTGAAAACTGCTCTGCATAGAAATTTAATGTGGACAAATGCGAAGTGATGCACATTGGGAAGAATATCCATATCATAGTTACCAGATGCTAGGGTCTACCTTGGGGGTTAGCCCCCAAGAAAAGGATTTTGGTGTCATTGTAGACAATACGATAAACCTTCCACCCAATGTGTGGTGGCAGCCAAAAAAGCAAACAGGATGCTAGGAATTATTTAAAAAGGGATGGTTAACAAGACTAAGAATGTTATAATGCCTCTGGATCGCTCCATGGTGCGACCTCATCTGGAGTATTGTGTTCAATTCTGGTCTCCTTATTTCAAGAAAAATATAGTGGCACTAGAAAAGGTTCAAAGAAGAGCGACCAAGATGATAAAGGGGATAGAACTCCTCTCATATGAGGAAAGACTAAAAAGGTTAGGGTTGTTCAGCTTGGAAAAGAGACGGCTGAGGGAAGATATGATTGAAGTCTACAAAATCCTGAGTGGAGTAGAATGGATACAAGTGGATTGATTTTTCACTTTGTCAAAAATGACAAAGACTAGGGGACACTCAATGAAGTTACCAATAGGAGGAAATATTTTTTCACAAAGAGAATGGTTAAGCTCTGGAACGCGTTGCCAGAGGTTGTGGTAAAAGCGGATAACGTAGCTGGCTTTAAGAAAGGTTTGGACAATTTCCTGGAGGAAATGCCCATAGTCTGTTACTGAGAAAGACATGGGGGAAGCCAATGCTTGCCCTGGATCGGTAGCATGGAAAGTTGCTACCCTTTGGGTTTTGCCCAGGTACTAGTGACCTAGATTGGCCACCGCGAGGATGGGCTACTAAGCTAGATGGACCATTGGTCTGACCCAGTAAGGCTATACTTATGTTCTTATGACTGAAAGTACATGTGGAGTTCAACATTATAAGGGTTTCTTACAAAGGGAAAAGAGGCATTAATGTAGAATAAATTTAGGTAGGGGGTGCACATTTTTGGGATGCTTTGCAAGCAGATAATGACTCTGTACAGGTACATGCACCACAAGTTTCAAGTTTATTTTTAGTTTCTTTGATTACCTCGCATAGTCCAAATCCAATGCGATTTACATAAGTTCCCAAAGTTATGTAAAATATAAAAACCAACAAACATAACATTCATTCCTAATACAATATTACATATAAGGAGGGAAGCGGTAAACAACAATAAACATAAATACAATACTAAAAAAAAAAAAAAAAAAAAACAACCTAAAAGTACAAAAAACCAGGGGAGGATTAATCCACAGAAGGTAGGGGATCAAATATCCGCTTGATTCTATTAGATCGTCTTCCTGAAACCATTATACATACCTTTATGTGCTCAGCATACAGTCATTCCAAGTGATATAGTTTGGACAGAGCTGGGACTGAGCTGTGATGTATAAAATATGTGTGTGAATGCATGGTACACGTGAACACAGTGATACTCTCTTCGGAGGAGTTGCACCTTGGTGTAAGAGGATGTGTGTCTGTTGAAAATAGTTCCAAGAATCTATTTTGTGAAGCCACACAGGCACCAATGTTACCTTGATAATACTTTTTTGGAATTTCACATAGGCAACCTGATACAAAATTACCCTTTAATTTTCATATGAACACACATTATTTTGCTCTCTCTTCTGTACTGTCTGCAGAAATAACAAATGCAAACCACTTTGCACTAATTAGATTTTGAAATGAAACCACTTGAATGGTTGACCCTTATATATTTATCTAATAATGTTTTGCTTCTTCTTACAACCGATGCCAGTCTAGCCACTGTAATAGCTGACAATTTAGCCAACAAATCAAGCAAATGACGCGTGTGCATCTGTGGCTGCGTATACTGAGAAACGCAGAACAAATATGCAGTGAGAAGCTGACCATAGTTTACACAGCAAGATTATTTAGCCTTATATAACATTTAAATAGGGGTTGGTTCAGATCAGAAATGACAAGGCTTCCTGCCTTCAAGATCTTATTATAAGTATTAACAAAATACACATATGTGTTTTTTAAGTCAATCTTTTTTTTTTTTTTACTTTAGTTTCAATCCAACTTTCATATAACTGGCACAGTCAGCATATGGGTGAAAGGAAAAGGACGGATTATCTGTATTGGATAAATCCCTGTAGTTTTGCTGGCTGGATAATAAAAGGGATTTTTAACTGTCCTGTTTTCCTGATGACCTAAAAAAATGAATGTGAGAGATGTTAAAAAAATTTTCTATCAGAACCTACCCAAGTTTTAACATTACTTTAAAAAAAAAAAAATCTATACAGACAAGATTATTGTTAATATTGTGTCTTTATATGGTGCATTCAGAGCTGAACCATGTAAGTGTAAATATAGCAAAACAGGAATAGGGTTAGCAAGTAACACTAGGGATGTACATTCATTTGAGATGTATTTCAAATGTTCAGATGCATTCCCCATGTTATTTCAAGTCATTGGGAAATGAAAATGAATAGAAAAAAAACCCCTAGGAAATTTTGTGTTTCTTCCTGTGCTGTCTCTAGTGCACCTTCTTTGCAAAGAGCATGTTCTGTTTAGAAAGAGTGCACACTGTTTCAAAAATGTACATACTATCCATGAAGAATGCATACTGTCCCCCAGGTACAAATTGAGTGTGTTCCCGATTTGCGTGTGCCACTTGGGGCTCCTTCTACTAAGCTGCGATAGCATTTTTAGCTCGCACAGAATTTTAACATGCACTAAACCCGCGCTATGCAGCTAGAACTAACGCCAGCTCAATGCTGGCGTTAGCATTTAGCGTGCGTGGAAATTCTGTGCGCGCTAAGCACACACTAAGACTGCTATCGCAGCTTAGTAAAAGGAGCCTTAGTTAATAAGCTGTGCAGATAAAAGCCAATTAACAAGCAATTATTGGAACTAATTAGAATTTACTTGCACGATTTTCTAAGTGCATTTTATACTAATAACCCTCACTCCCAATATTTAAGCATCACAGTCAATGGTGACTTCAAATGGGGACCAGGGCATTTATACCCAGATAGTAGTGGAGAAGTAACCTAATGGGTAGAGCATCAAGCTTAACATAATGGAAGCCTGGTTCAAATCTCACTGTGACTTCTTACAATCTTGGGCAAGTCACTTAATTTTCCATTGTGACAGGTACAAAGTTAGAATGTAAACCCTCTGGGAACAGGAAAATACCCACTGTATCTGAATGTAATTCACCTTGTGCTGCAACTGAAAGTTATGAGTTAAATCTAAATAATCAGCATCAGGCCATACCAGCACAGAGAAACATTCTAACAAGATGGCAGCCAGTTAGGTCATCAACTGTGTCGTCTCCCTCGTCCTATTTTTTGTTTTGTTTTCTTTTGCCTTATTTGGTTTTCTTTTGATTTTCTGTTTTACTGGTTTTGTTTCTGGTCTTTGTTCCTTTCATCTGGGACCTCCATTCTTGTTTATGTTTGTTTTTAAATTCACTTCACTGATGCTCCGGTTTGACCGTTAGCTCCGGTCCAACAGTTGAGGGGGCCTCTTACCTGCTGCTCGACTGGTTCCATGGTGGCGGTTGAGAGAATCTGAACTGGGCCCTCATCCTTTGTCGAGGGTGTAAGGGGTCTGGTTTTGGCTCCTTTACACCTGCGTGCCGACAGCCGCGTACTCCCGTTTCTCTGCCTTTGAAGCCGTACCAGTGAGGAGGAAGACGGCGCATCAGAGTGAGCTCAGAGGCGGTGCTTCTGAGGAGAGGACGGCCCCAGAAGGATCCTAACATGTGCAGCCGAAGGAGCAGTTGTCCTGCCTGGGAACTCACCTGTTCATTGGAGGGACCCCGAGATCTTTGGAAGCAGCTGTCGGGTCTGATGATGGTGGCAGTTGGCTGTTTGATGCAGCTGAAGCACCGAGATGATAGTGGCGGTTGTCCGGCTGTTGCAGAGGTCATCTGATCCAAATGATATGCCTGCATTTTGGCATTGCCTTGACTCTGATCTGATCCAAATGACTAGCCTGCATTTTGGCACTCATTACTACATCCTGGGAAACCTCATGGCTGAAATATTGTGTGGTGGCTGGACTTCATACTTCAGGGCTCAATGAGCATACCAGCTTTCGCTCCTTTATGAACTTCTAACATCACATCCTATTGTCTGACTGGAATTTACTTTATTTTATATATTTTATTTTTTTAATTCTAATTTAATTTATTCACTGAATACTTGTTGGGATGTACATATCTTGTCTCTATCTCTGTCTTTATCTTTTCTATCTGAATATGCTTAATGGATTTCCTTTCAGTATTTAATTGTTACATTGTAAACCACTTAGGTCCGGCAGTGATTTTGACAGTGGACTTCAATGTCAGCTGTGACCTGCCCCCTCCTTTCCACCTGCAATATACTCTATCTTGCTTAGACTGCTTTGGGTCTTTGAGGTTTTGATTCACTTTAGTGTTATTCTTTTTATTTTTTATTATTTGAATTGTTATATCTTTACTATTTAATAATTGTTTTCTCAGGTACTTTAGCTAGATTGCGAGCCTTTGGGACAGTTAGGGAATTTCCAAGTACCTATCTTTATTTATTTTTATTTTATTGTAACCCGTTCTGGGCTTCGGGGAGGAAGGGCTATAAAAATGAATAAATAAATTCAGATACAAGGCATCTGCCAGAAGTTATCTGGGTACTGCCAATATTCAGTGCTGGTAGCCAGATAAGTTAGGTGACAAAAAATAGCCCTCAAAAGATGCATTAACTTGTCCAAAAGGGTATCACCTACAAGTTGACTGTTGAAGTGTTTCCAATTAATAATAATCTTTTGATTAATAAATATAACTGATTTAAATAATGTAATACTGCATGCTTGAATGAAAGATGTTATATAACTCCATAGTGCGCATCCCCAGCTCTGTTTACCAGATGGATAGAGGGGCTCTGAAAGAAGATCAGATGACATTAAACAACTTATGCTTCTAGGCACACACACACACACTGAACTCAGATATTCAATGATGGGCCATATCTGGTCACTAGAACTGAATATCCATTTTTGTAAAACCAGCTAGAACATGCCCGGTTAACTTGATATCAGAGCTAACTGGCCTTTAGTTATTGCAGTGCTTCTTAAACCTGCCCTGGGAAACTGCCAGCCAGTCGAGTTTTCAGGATATCCCTGGTTGGGGTTGGGGGTTTTCTATCTTTGCCTAAACTTTGAAATAAATATGTGGAGGGGCATAATCAAAAAAAGCGTCTAAGTCCCCTTTTGGCCTAAGCCCTTAAACGTTCAACCCAGAAGCAGGGAAAGTGTCCATAACCAAAACAAACGTCCTTGTTTTGATTATGGCCTTCCTCTGCCTAAAAGCCAATCACCATTACGTCTAAAAGTACACCCACACCACGTCTACACTTTTCAGCCATAATGAAATAAAAAAACGCCTAAGCAACAAACGTCCAACAGAAGGGCTTTTAGGCAAAGGAGGAGCCAGTCCTTCGCCTAAAAGCTGGATTCTGTAACAGGTGTCTGTCAAAAACAACACCGGTTACATAATCCTCCCCCCCCCCCCCACAACCATCCAGGCATGTGAAACTCGTTCCAATGATCCTGCCATGTCAAACACAACCCCCCCTCCCGACAACATCGGGGCAAGAGGGAGCTCAAGCCCTCTTGCCCTGCAGCAGCCGGGACCCCCCCCCCCCCCTCCGACAACCTCGGGGCAAGAGGGAGCCCAAGCCCTCTTGTCCCGTCGATTATCATCGGGCCAGGAAAGAGCCCAATCTCTCCTGGCCCCAGTGACCCCCCCCCCCCCGCCACTAGCTTGGGCCAGGAGGGAGCCCAAGCCCTCCTGGCCCTGGCGACCTCCCCGCCGCTACTCGATTGGGCCAGGAGGGAGCCTAAGCCCTCCTGGCCCTAGCGACCTCCCGCCGCTACTCAATTGGGCCAGGAGGGAGCCCAAGCCCTCCTGGCCCTGGCGACCTCCCCGCCACTACTCGATTGGGCCGGGACGGAGCCCAAGCCCTCCTGGCCCCGGCGACCCCCTACCCCCAGACCCCAGGGATCCCAGGCCCTCCTGCCCTCGACGAACCCCCCTCCCCCCAACATCCACCCCCACAGAACCCCCGATCGGCCCCCCATCCGACCCACGACCCCTTGGCTGACCCCGGGGCATGTGCCTAAGGCCCCGCCCACAGGAGGGGCCTAAGGCTCCCAGGCCTATTCTGATTGGCCCAGCCACCTTAGGCCCCACCAGTAGGCGGGGCTTTGGGACAGCTGGGCCAATCCAGCCCCATTCTGCTGTGGGCTGCCTGCCAGACGGATGGGTTTGACACCTGTCTGTCCAGCCAACATTAAAAAGGTACGGGGAAGGGGGGTGGGGGGTCGCGGGGACGGCCGGGGGGACACGGGTCAGCTGGGGGGGGCCGATCGGGGTTTCTGGGGGGAGGGGGGTTCGTCGAGGGCAGGAGGGCCTGGGATCCCTCCTGCCTGTAATGTAGTGGGGGGTGGGGGTAGGGGGATGCCGGGGCCAGGAGAGCTTGGGCTCTCTCCTGGCCCAATCGAGTAGCGGCGGGGGGGGGGGGGGTCACCAGGGCCAGGAGGGCTTGGGCTCCCTCCTGGCCCAATCGAGTAGTGGTGGGGGGTTGCGGGGGGGTGGTCGCTAGGGCCAGGAGAGCTTGGGCTCTCTCCTGGCCCGATGTTAATTGGTGGGGCAAGAGGGCATGGGCTCCCTCTTGCCCCGAGGTTGTCGGGGGGGTCGCGGCTGCCGCAGGGCAAGAGGGCTTGGGCTCCCTCTTGCCCCGATGTTGTGTGTGGGGGAGAGTAATGCATCACAGCAGGAGAGATGCCTCATCTCCCTTACCGCGATGCCATCACTCCTCTACCAGAACTGCCGCGGGTCGCGGCAGTTCGGGTAGAGGAGTGATGGCATCGCGGTAGGGGAGATGAGGCATCTCTCCTGCCGCGATGGTTAGGTTGCCGGGCCGCTGAACTGATGGCGCCAGCGGCCATCAGCTCAGCGGCCCCTTTTTTGGCACTTAGACCTGGTTTTATTTTGTCTAAGTCAAAAAGGTCTAAGTGCCGACTAGGCAACCTTTAACTGTTTTGGTTAGAAACATAGAAACATAGAAAATGACGGCAGAAAAGGGCCATAGCCCATCAAGTCTGCCCACTCTAATAACCCACCCCCCTGACTTTACTCCCCTAGAGATCCCACGTGAATATCCCATTTTCTTTTAAAGTCTGACACGCTGTTGTCCTCAATCACCTGCAGTGGGAGTTCGTTCCAATGATCGACCACTCTTTCGGTGAAGAAGTACTTTCTGGAATCACCATGAAACTTTCCTCCTCTGATTTTCAACGGATGCCCTCTGGTGTTCGAGGGTCCTATAAGACAGAAGACATCATCTTCTGCCTCGATACGGCCCGTGATATACTTAAACGTCTCAATCATGTCTCCCCTCTCTCTTCGTTCCTCAAGTGAGTACAGCTGCAATTTATTTAGCCGTTCCTCATACCTGTTGTACGCCTAGGTGTAGGTCGGCCCACCTCCCGCCCACTGCCCGCCCTTTCCCCTCCTCTAAACATACCTCTTTTCTCTCTGTGCGTTTAGTGGCAGGGGAAAGGCCTAAGCTGTTTTTAGATACGTCTAAAAACCAGCTTTGGTTATGGGTACTTGGACGATCAGGCTTTTTGATCGTCCAAGTAGCCACTTTTTAGACATGGTTTTTTTTATTATTACCCCCTTATTGTTTATTGTCTTAGGAAGTGTTATGATTAAGATCTGATTGTAACATGCACATTTTTAGCGCACGCTAACCCTGCGGTAGCTGAAAAACTACTGCCTGCTCAAGAGGAGGCGGTAGCGGCTAGCGCGGCCAGCAAATTAGCACACGCTATTACGCGCGTTACACCGCTAACGCGGCTTTGTAAAATGAGCCCTTAGTTTTATCGTGTGTGTTATATAGCTCTCCAGATTGAATGTCTTAATGAATACATGAGGCAGATTTGCTTATAATAGAGGAAATCTGCCTCTTGCATATTCATTAGGGATATCTTGGAAGCCCAACTGGCTAGGAGTCCACCAGGACATGTTTAAGAAACACCGAGTTAGTGCATAAAAATAGGACAGCTATTTATGTGGTCCTGTTTATGTGCTAACACTAGGCCAGTTAGCTCTGTATATCAGGACCTAACCAGACTCTGCCCTCAAAATGCCCTGGAACACCCCCAACATAGCTGGCTTGCACTTCAGAAATGGAATTATAGGGGGGTTCATCTTAAGTTTTCCTAGCTATACCACTAGTGTCAATGCTTCCACTGTGTCTGGTATTGCACCCCCCAGAGGCTGACCTGGTGGTTGCTGGGACCTGACAGTCAATCTGAGGAAAGGCATCTGTTTCAGACAGGGGTGTCCTACAGTTCTGCTTGCCTTGTTCTTGGACTTCACCCAACAGTTTATCCCTGGGCTCCTTCTACTTGAGATTTCTCATAACTACATATAGCAACTTAAGGCATTTTCAGATTTTCTTAGATAATTTAAAAAGGTAAAAAAAGAATTCCATTTTATGATGCACTGTAACCATCACAGGCCATCCTAGTCTAGACATCTGTCTCTATTCAGTCTTTGATCCTTCCTGACTATTCTAAGCATGTTTGAATTCTCCTATTGTTTTGGACATTACCCGTATTCCTCTCTCCATCTTATATTGTGATTCTGTCTGTCAGTTTAAAAAAAAAAACCAAAACACTGCAGCCTTCTATCTTCACCATCTTTAATGTTTTAATGATAAGTAGGTCCTATCACAGATGGCTGCTGTGCAATTTACTCAAACATTTTTCAGCAATTCTATTCCTTAGCAGAGAAATCATCTGGAACCTGTTAAACTCCATGGCATACTGCCTGAGATTTAAGACTGTGGAGGAAACAAATCTTTGTTCTCAACCCTTCCCCTGCAGTCCTTTCTGCTCTCCTAAAAATACATCCCAGGTATATGTGTATGGGGAAGATGTAATGCTTTATTTTGTCTGTCAAATTCAACCCCATCCTACACACACACACATAATTTTGTCTTTGATACTGACCTGAAATGAAGTTATGCAAAATACTTTACCTCAAATGTTTACTACAAAACATCTGCAATACGCTTTTGCTAAGAAACCTGGGTTATGGATCCTTGGGATCATATGCTATGACTTTGTTGCATGTTGTATATCATCTTTTTCAAAACACAGAATAAAATCACTAGAAAGGCATGAGCTATAAATGCTAACTATAACATGCTAAAAACTAAAATGCTAACTATAACATGTTTCTCTTAGTTCATTGATGGCTGGGGTTAAACCAGACCCTTTTTACTCTCATTGCATGTCTGAAACACAGACTGGTTCAAGCAGTCACAGCTAACCTAGAGTGATATGGTAACCATATTTTACTTCACTTTTTGAGCAGGGTACTTGAGGGTTAGCAATTTCAAATTCCAGTCAAGTTACCGCTCGCTGCTTTCTTTCTGTTTACAATCCCCCCTACTTACAAAATTGGTCTCAAAGTGACCTTTTCTTTGGAAATTATACAAGATCCTCCCTTAAGAGTTCTAAATTAATTGGGGAGTTCTAAATTCTGGGGAGACATGAACAGATCAGTCCTATCTTTTTTCCATGTGATTTATGACCACCTTTTGCATTTATGTCTCACTTATCTTCAACTTTTCTTCTTCTAATCCATTTCATCACATTATAACTTCTAAATTACTCTTCCTTACCACACTGGTTTGTCTATTCATTAACAAAAGGTTGCATTTTGCATCCTGTGTAAAATATTGTCTATATATAAACTATTCAAAAATAGGAAAAAGAAATCTCAAGTAGAAGGAGCCCAGGGATAAATCATTGGGTGAAGTCAAAGAACAAGGCAAGCAGAACTGTAGGACAAGACATCCCTGTCTGAAACAGATGCCTTTCCTTCAGATTGAAGGGGGGGGGGGGGTAGAGGCTATGATCTACAAACTACCCAGGTGAAAGATATATACTTATAAAATATACCGTATTTTTCAGTCCATAAGATGCACTTTTTCCACCCCCAAAAAGGGGGTGGAAAAGTGGGTGCGTCTTATGCAGCCCATAAGGGGGGTGCTCAGATGACTCCTCCAAAGGCCGGCACCAGCATCCAGAACTTCTTCCTGGCAGCAGCAGCGTTCACAATTCACTGTTCTTGTCGGCATCGGATCTTTCTTTCTGCCAAGTCCTACCTTCATGAAAACAGAAAGAAGGCAGGACCCGGTAGAGAGGAAAAACCAACACTGACAAGAGCAGTGAATTGTGAATGTTGCACTGCCGACTGGAGGGTGACAAAGAGAGGGAGGGAGGGGGAGAGAAATGCTGCACCCGATTGGGGAAAGGGAGGGAGGGGGAAGGAAGACCAGGGAAGGGAAAGACAAAGACAGAGATGCCAGGCCATGGGGGGAGAGAAGTGAAAGAGACTGAGATGCCAGACCATCTGGAAGGAAGGGAGGGGGGGAAAGGAAGGAAAGATAATGCCAGAGCATGGAGGGAGATGGAGAAACATAGAAACTGACGGCAGAAAAGGGCCAAGGCCCATCTAGTCTGCCCATACCAATGTCCCACCCCCTAACTCCCTCCTCAAAGAGATCCCACGTGCCAATCCCATTTTTTCTTAAAATCTGACACGCTGCTGGCCTCAATCACCTCCAGTGGAAGACCATTCCAGTGATCAACCACTCTTTCGGTGAAGAAATATTTTCTGGTGTCACCATGAAATTTCCCACCCCTGAGTTTCAACGGATGCCCTCTTGTTGCCACGGGACCTTTTAGAAAAAAGATATCTTCCTCCACCTGGATACGACCCGTGACATATTTGAACGTCTCGATCATGTCCCCCCTCTCTCTGCGTTCCTCGAATGAATATAGATGCAACTTATCCAGCCGTTCCCCATACGGGAGATCCTTGAGTCCTGAGACCATCCGGGTGGCCATTCTCTGAACCGACTCAACTCTCCGCACATCTCTGTGGTAATGTGGCCTCCAGAATTGTACACAGTATTCCAGATGGGGTCTCACCATGGATATGTACAAAGGCATTATGACCTCGGGTTTACGGCTGACGAAGCTCTTACAGATACAACCCATGATTTGTCTAGCTTTGGATGAAGCTTTCTCCACTTGATTGGCAGACTTCATGTCTTCACTAATGATCACCCCCAAGAGAGATGGAAGGAGAAGAGAGGAGACAGATCTCAGGGCATGGGGGAAGGAAAGAAGATGCCAGACCATGGGGTGAGTTGGGGTGGGAAGGAAAAGAGAACGGAGAATGGAAAGATGCCAGAGCATGGGGGAAGGAGTGGAAACAGAGAAAAATGGAAGGGATATAGAAAGAGGGTGGATGCTAGATGAAATGGATAGTGAAGAGAAATAAGGAAAGCAGAAACCAAAGATGACAAAACGTAGAAAATTTTTTTATTTTTATGTTTTTTATTGCTTTAGAAAATGGAAATAAAGTAATCATGTTATTGGACTAATTTTAATACATTTTTTACTATCTTTAGGAAACCAAAATCCCCTTCCTCAGGCAGTGACATTCCAAAGGGAGGGGGAGCGGGGGGGAGGTCTGCCCTGGGTGCAGTTCCTAGGGGGTGCTCCTCTGAACCCTTTTTATTTGGGGGGGGGTGTTAAAAAATTATTTGCCCCGGGTACGCCACTGATGCTGTCTCAATGTAGAATATTCAAGCACTCAACAAATGAAATAATGCTTAAGGGTCGATTCTAACAGCCAGTAGCCATATGCTCCTGCTCTTTCTCCTCTGAGATGCACTGGGAGGGAGGGAGAAATTCTGCTCCTGGTAGCATGCCTAAAGGCAGGCAGCCACAACAAGCTGCAAGTATTGAGAAAGGCACAGGGGCTTATACAGGCCAAAAACTGGGGACCACAGAATCACAGGGATCTGATCCATTCTACACAACTCAGATATACAGACATGAAAAAGATTGCACATATATACAGCAAAGGCTGTCCCATGTAATGAGGCCAGCATGATAAGCATTGCAGTACAAATATGCCCCTATAATTTAGGCTTGAGCCTTTACACCAGCCATAGAGCTGATGTAGGTTCTTGCACCTAAATGCCAAAGATATGTACATATCTTATAGAATTCTTTAAGTTATGCATGTAAATGTGAGTCCCTCCCAGTCTGCCCTTGTGTATACCTAGCTGTAAAATCCATGCTATGTAAGATACAGTATATATGTAGCCACAGAATAGTGCTTAGGTGGAATTTTAGGGCTCCTTTTATCAAGCCGCGCTAGCGGGGTTAGCACGTGCGACTTTTCATCACGCGCTAACTCCCGCGCTGGGCATAAAACTACCGCCTGCTCAAGGGTAGGCGGTAGCGGCTAGCTATTACGCGCGTTAAACCGGTAGCATGGCTTGATAAAAGGAACCCTTAGTATTTACATGAATATGTTTACACAAACATGCCATTATGCTAATCATCTATGTACTAGAGATCACATGAGAGCACATAGTTTATAGAATTGACCTCCCTCAACCTTCATTCTTACCTATTTGGGGATTTTATCTCTATTTTAGTAGACTCTTCATCGCAGCAATGGTCCTGCACCTAGAAGCAACGCTTTAGAGCTCTTTCTGAAGCCCTGCATCATCGGCTCCTAAATCAGACACTACCTGCAACCCTTACCAACAAAGCCAATATTCAAGAGTGTAAACATTATCTCCGCAGCATTCCTAGCTCCAGTTAGATCAGACGAATCAAACCAGGAACCTTTCATGTGGAAAAGCACTGCATTTGCCACTAACCACTGAGCTAGTGTGCTTAGTTAAATGCATTCATCATTGAGCCAAGCACAAATTAGATGCTGTTCATCTGCAAGAACTGGTTTTTTTTTTTCCTTTAAGTACATTATTGTCTTCAGTTGACTTTTTAAGCATGCACAGAGTCCCTGGTATTTTCAGAATTGGTGGCATGGTCATGCATAGAAACACTGCATAGAAAAATAGAAATGGAACACAGGCAGAACTAAAATTAAGCTATCACAGAAGTTTTATTTCCATTATTGTTGAAGATTAGCAAATCCATTTACTATTGATTTCTTAACATAAGTGCAGAACAGCATTGTAATTACCACTAAAAAAAAAAAAATGTGATTGAAAAAGCATTGCTGATCTAACTTGAAATTTAAAGACTGAAATACCTTTTTTCATGCAGAAGAGTATCTGAATTGAAACAAATATGCAAAATCTCTCGGAATGAGCAAAGGGTTGAAATTTTATGATTTCCATGAATAGTTATCTATTCATCCTCATAGTAAACTTTCATGCATAGCAAATACATATTCAGCTTCATGAAAATACATAGATAATGGACTAATGTGATGGAACAAAATGCAAAGCAACTCATTATTTAGGAATATTTTTGAAAAACAGAACATCTTTGCTTGCCAATTTTCAAAAGATTGATAATCCCAGTAGTTGCTATCTGGCTCATTTATAGTATAAGGGTAATTCTACAAGTAAGTGCCCTGAGACCATGTGATAGATCTTATTCTGTAAAGAACCCCTAGGCACCCAGATTCCATCCTATCGTAATCCAGTATTGGCATTAACATTTAGGCATCTGCAGTTATACCAGTCACCCCTAGATCTGGTGTAAGTGTGGTCATTTAATCTAATCTAATCTTCTATTTGTGTGTCGCTCATACCTATACAGGCTCAAGGCGACTATAAAGAGAAGTAAGAGGGGAGAGAAAGAACAGTGAGAGAGAAGAGGAAGGGAAAGGGAGAAAAGAGAGGGTAAAGGAGATTAAATATCGAACATATGGGTTTTCAGTTTTCTTCGGAAGATGATGTGGCAAGGTTCAGTTCTGGTCTTTTCTGTAAGGCCATTCCAAGTTTTGACTCCTAGGAAGGTAAGCATGGAGTAGAAAACTCGTTTATAGTGAAGATCTTTAGTGAATGGGAGATTGAGTAGCATCCGGTTGAGGGTTGTGCGGGAAGTAGACCATGCTATTGAGAAGAGTTGGATGAGTGGGGCCGCAGAGTTTCCATAAAGTATGCGGTGAATGATGCAAGATATTTTGAATGTTATTCGTGATGGGATGGCTAGGTTATGACCGATCTGAAAACTGCAAGGGAACTCACTTATCACTTATAGGTTATGACCGAGTCATATTTTCTCAGGTTGGAGATTTAAATGCAGTAGAGATGCTTGTAGCTTGCAGTATTCTAGATGCAACATTTATTTATTTCATAAATTCATTCTGCTTAAACCTATGCAGATTACAATAAAACATATTGTACATATCTTAAAATATCATAAAATCCTCAATACATCATAACTATTACAAAACTGTTAACTGCCAGAGCAGTACAGGACAAATATGCAAATCAAAGAGTCTGCTGCAGAAGCCACTCATTCTAATAAAATGCTTTAAAAAACAAATGAGTTTTCAATAGTTTTTAAAAATGATTTCATATTATTACGCAATCTTAAAGAACCTGGAAGAGCATTCCATAACTGTTGACCAGCCACCGAAATGGCTGTAGGCCATGTTTTCATATAATGCACCTCGTTCACTGATTCAATGGATAATCTCATGACTGACTGTGACCAAAAAAGATCGAATGGGCAAATATTTCTTCAAACTTTGTGTCAAATACCAGAGTGCCTCACTATAAACCACTTGATGGATGATTGTTATAATTTTATATTAAATTTGGTAAACGATGGGCAGTCAATGTAGTTGTTTTAACACAGGAGAAATTCGTTCATAACGATTTTGAATTATTTGCAGAGCCTGCACTTTAGACTTGGGGCCTCTTCTACTAAACCACGCTAGCGGTTTTAGCGCAGGGAGCCACGCTGAATGACCCCCACTGTTCCCAATGCTCATAAGAATTCTATGAGCGTCGGGAGCAGCGCGGGCCATTCAGCGCAGCTCCCTGCGCTAAAACCGCTAGCGCAGTTTGGTAGAAGAGGGGGTTAGTAGCAATGCCTAACAACAACACATTGCAAAAATCTAATTTGGAAATGACCAGGCTCTGTATCACTGTCCGAAAATTGGACACTGGCAACATTGGGGGGTTTTTTAGTTCAAAAATGTTTTATTAGGCAACATTGGTTTTACTCTAGAAAGAAACCGTAATTGAAAAAAAGTTCCCTTGATGACCTGTAATATATGTTCCTGCATTGTAAGGTGAGCATCCACACAAACCCCTAACAATCTCTTATGATGCAGTTCTGAAAATTTCACATCTTTCAACTGCATGCATCTCCTGTACTTGCAATAACAATTGATCCCTTCCAATAAACATAATTTCTGGTTTTTTTGCAGATTCAAAACCAATTTATTCACATTCATCCAATTCTCAATCTTTACCATACAGTCTTTCAATTTTTCCACCTCATACTCAATCCCTGTCTGCACTGGGAAGAAGAATTTTATATTATCCGCATAAATGCAGTAATATACCTCGAAATCTTCTAATATCTGCCCTAACAATGCGACATAGATGTTAAACAAAGTGGGAGCCCTGCCTCTGTCCCACCCATGCTTCACCCTGTGTATGCCCCATTTGCAAATATGCACTATTTATTTAAAAATGTATATACTGCATAATAATTATGCAGTTTACAAAATTACATACATACATATTAAACGAATGCTAATCATGTTTCAACCGAACAAACACAGGAAGATGTTAACAGACTATCATTTTCAAAATCTTCTTTAAATTCATCCTGCCACTAAGACCCGGATTCTCGATGGGATGCCAAAAATTAGGTGACAGTAGGCATCCTACCACTGCTTAATTTGATTATTTTAATTGGTGCTAAATGACACGGTAATTGACTGTGTCACTTAAAACCAATTTTTTTTTATTTTTTAAAGACGCCACTAAGCGGCCTCTGGGACCGGTGTCTAGGTCCCTAGCAGTTAGTGGTGCATAGTCATGCTGAAGCCCAGAAGTGGGCATGATTAGGAGTGTCACCGGACTTTGGCGTCACTATGCGCCACTGGCCATGATTCTGATGGGACCCTAGACGCTGGAAATTTAGGCCTGTGAATCCTGGCCTACATTTCTGGTGCCCAGGGTCTTTTCAAGCTGAGATTCTGGAAAAGGCACCTGTTGATGACTGACGCACAAGCAGGCACCTGTTTGGTAGGCGCTTAGAGAACCAGCCCCTAAGTAAGTTAAACAGGTATTTGATGAATAGTGCTTGGGCAACCTACTAATTTACACAGGTATCTTTACCTATGCAATAGATGTGTAAATGTTAACACCCAGTTTATAGACTTGCCCTTTATCCCTCTGATTCTATTACTGGGCACCCACATTAATGGGCCTCTTGCATGGGTAAATGTATAGACTACTAGCATTTATGTGCGTGACTACTGCAAACATGCCAGCAGGATGCCTAATTGCTGTTCCGTAAGATTATGTATAAAGTTGTGCATAAATGAGATATTGTATAACTGCAAGAGGACGTCCACATGGGTTTAGCATGGGCAGGGCTCTCGCTTAGATGGGTAATTTACAGAGTGATATAAGTAGCACATGCTCTTGTGCTATATGGGCCTGATTCTATAAATGGCACCTAAAACTTAAGACAAACCAAAGAGAATTGATCCCAAGGAATCCACAGAGAAAAGAGTCCAAGAGAAACCAAATAAACACCGAGGAGAAACGATGATCCTGAGATGGACTTTATTGAAAAAATGTCAAAGTTTCAAAGATACAATAAAACAATCCACATGAAAATTAAAATGATCCACATAAAAACCTAAAGGACCTAGTCCGCTGATAGCGTAGGACCCAACACGGTCTGCGTTTCGACAAGATTGTCTTTTTCAGGGGTCCTTAAAAGTCCTATGATACGTGGAAAAACGTAGATACGTGGAAAAACTGAGATGTGGAGAGAAGATCGCTCGGCTTCTTGACACAGAGAAAGAGAGCCTGCTCCTCCCTGCTTGTTAATGTAGTAAATTGCCACTTGATTGTCCAAACAAGGAGGACTTGGTTGGATAGATGATCTTGAAATGTTTTGAGAGCACTGCAAACCGCTCGAAGCTCTAAGAGGTTAATGTGGAATTTCTTCTCTTGAGAAGACCATATGCCCTGAGTCTGCATGCAACTTAATTGAACAGTAAGCCAATTAGCACTGGTAAATAGCTTCTTAACATATAATTACTAGTGTTAATTGGTTTTAATTTCAATTTAGGCATAGGATCGACACCTAAAATTTACATGTGGTACCAAAAAGGAGTCACAGAAATGCCGGGACAATGGGCATTGCTCAAACTTACACATGTAATTATAGAATAAGGGGAAACCACGTCTAGATTTAGGTGTGAGATTTTGTACCATGTTTCTGTTGGTACAAATCGTCACACTAAGGTTAGGTGCAGCTCCTGGGTGTAAGTGCTATTCCACAAGCTGTGCCTAACTTTAGATACCATTTATAGAATAGCACTTAGGTGTTTTTGGAGCCAATTTTTTAAGCGCAATATATTGAATTTCGTCCCTTATGTTTCTGTTCTTAATATCTTTTTTTAACCTACCGTATTTTTTGCTCCATAAGACACACCTGACCATAAGACGCACCCTAGATTTAGAGGAGGAAAGCAAGAAAAATAACATTCTAAACCAAATTCTCCCTGCCAGGCTCTGCACCCAACCCCACACTCCTTGCCAAGCTCTGCCAGGACAGGGCAGGCAGGGACAGGGCACAGGGCAGGCAAGGTCCCTGTACATTTTTTTAATCCCAGCAGGGTCCCCCGTACCTCTTTTTAATCACAGCAGCAGGGCCCCCCAGGAGCAGCAGCCCCTGTACCTGTTTTTAATCAACAGCTGTGGCGGTAAGGTGCTTCCCTCTCCCGCTGGACCCTGAGGGGAGGGAGCTGCAGTATCGAACAGTTCCAGACTGTGAAGGAAGCGGAAGCCTTCAGCTGGTAACCCGCAGGCATAGCCTGAAAATGATTTAAAGGGGAGGGGGGGGGGGCAAGGCTGAAAGCTTGCGTAATGCCTTTACACTAGCCCTGCATTGATCACTGTCGTCATGTTTCCCTAATTTCAAACTCTCCTTACTCCTTGTGTCTGTGAAGAGTCAGGGCTGCCCTCTTTTTGAACTGCTGTGTCCTTCTGTTAGGCCATGCAGTGCATCCTTGCATATGCCCCACATCCCTTCACATCCTGCACAGGCCAAGCCTGTTAACACCGTTGATAAGGCCCAATATTTTCAGTGCCGTGTTAAAACAGCCGGTTGCAGTGAAGAGGGAGCATCAGCCTTCTGTTTCGCCAGGTTTTGGGGTTTTTTTTAACTTTCTGTCACTGAGCCACCGGAGCTGGGACCTTTTTTATTATTATGATTATACAGCTGTGGCGGATGGCGCTTCCCTCCCCACCAGTATCGAGGCATAGCCCTTAGGGAAGGAAGCCAAAGGCAAACCTGTTCCAGCATGAAGCACTGTCGTCAGAGTCGGTCTCCTTTAAGAGCCGGCAGGAATCTTCGTGATCCTAAAGACCACTGTATTCCACAGTTTTTTGGGGAGGAAAAAAGTGTATCTTATGGAGCGAAAAATACAGTACAGTATATGGTATTATCAAAACTTAATTCACTACCTTCCCAGACTGAAGTATGTGTTGCTTTAACAGACCCAACCTATTTCAGCATTTCAGTGACTAGTTTGCACAGGTCCAACTATCACAAGTCAAGTTAAGCCACAGAAAGAAAATAAGGTATCTAGAAGCAAAAAATTGGGTAAAAACAAACAAACAATTTTTCAATGGCGTTTCTTCAAGGTTGTCAGAAGAAAGTAATTGCTAAGAGATTTTATCTGGTATAGATTGAGATGAATTGTATAAATGTGCCTAAAGCAGAAACAAGTAACTCTGGCCCTTATGTGCCATAGCTAGTTGGGTTTTTGAGATAGTTACACAAAGTGGCATTTTTATAAAGTATTGTGTACATGCAAAGGTTAAAGGGTAATAGATTTGATATACTGTCTTTCTGTGGTACAACCAAATACAAAAATGGGCAAGAGTATGAGTGCATGCTTATTGCATGTGGGCAGTTAGGGGCATAGCTTGGGGAAGAGCAGAGGCAGCATTATGCAACTCCACTATAATAACTTCGCTCGCAGTACGGCTATCAAGCATTGAAAATTTTTAATGGAGGAAAAATCCTCAGAATAAGAGAGAGCCACACAATCAGCTCAACTTCTCAAACACTATAGGCACAAAAAAAAAACCTCTGGAACACTGAATATATTACATATAAAAGGACATGCAACCATGTGAGCACCTCTTTCACAACCACCCCCCCCCCCCACGTGGATCCACATTTCGTGGCTTGATCACCACTTCTTCAGGGCAATGGGGTAATAAGCGCTACAACAAACCAAAAAGCATACTATGAGGGCCATAATCAAAAGAAATGTCTAAGTTGTATATGTACGTAGGACGCTATTATTTTTGTGTGAACTGGATCGAGCCCCAGGGATGACTAAGGTTTGGATTGGATTGGATTAAATAATTGGATTAAATGTTCAATGCAACAAATTGAATAAACTATCATGTATAATGGACCCAATATTCAGCCTGCAGCAAGCAACACTTTGACAACTACCAGCGTTCAACCTGGATATTCAATGTCAGGCCATTTCCAGAGAGACTAAGGCCAGCATGAAGAAAACTCCTTGCGTTTAAGTGAGCCCAGCACCAACACCTGAACTGACTATGGAGCACAGATATGTGAATAAAATTTGAAAAAACAGGAGGGGAAGTAGGAGAATTTCACACACGAGCCACTACATAGAGCACCACCGTTACCAAAATAAACATCCCCATTAATAACACATGCTACATGCAACTACACAAAAGCAAACCCAACTCACAGAAAATTTCACACAGAACATGCTCTCATACCCGCTCCTTCCCTATAACACCCACCCACTAAAATGATTCTCACCAGAAAATCTCCACCCCTGATTGCTAAACCATACTGGGATTAACTGTTTTGCCAAACCAATGGTGATCACCTTTATAACACACTCTAACCCTACTACTACTACTACTACTACCGTAAGGGCGGATAGCATAGCTGGTTTTAAGAAAGGTTTGGACAAGTTCCTGGAGGAAAAGTCCATAGTCTGTTATTGAGAAAGATATGGGGGAAGCCACTGCTTGCCCTGGATTGGTAGCATAGAATATTGCTACTCCTTGGGTTTTGGTCAGGTATTAGTGACCTGGATTGGCCACTGTGAGAATGGGCTACCGGGCTTGATAGACCATTGGTCTGACCCAGTAAAGCTATTCTTATGTTCTTATGAAAGGTGTATGTAGCACTGTACATCTCTCTCAGAAGCCATAGCTAGGATTACATTTAAACAAAATAAGCTAAGAATCTCACATAACTAAGGTATCACCACCAGCAAGTGCAGTGTAAACTATCCACTCAATGCCGTCTGTGGGCTGCCCAGTACAGTGGGCTGGCTGTTACAGGAATTTGAATTTCCCACTCGCAATTCTGCCTGGACTAAAGAAGGTCTCAGACTATTCATTCCATAAAATCAGTGGTGTACCTCTACCAATCTTCACCTCTTTTCTATCTTCAGCCAATCATACTGTCAGAAACTCTACAAGCCCCCAGCAACTGATACAAACTCTTCCACATTCAATCTACATGCCCTATCCCCCCTTCTTATCATTAGTCAACTCTCCACCCCAGCACCCCCTTTTCCCACACTTCCCCCTTAGCTTGGTTACAGACTCTATGGATGTTATCTACGTTCAGCTGCTCAGGTCTCCTTATTGTAACATCTTATATTATATTTGGGTCAGTCTAAATTGTGCTGCAGGACCTGTCAAGTAATACAGCATGCTGCAATGTAAATAGTTTTGGTTTTAAAGATATCTAATCATGTTACTTTGTCAAGGGGAGAGTGTGGTGCTGTGGTTAAAGCTACAGCCTCAGCACCCTGAGGTTATGGGTTCAAACCCACACTGCTCCTTGTGACCCTGGACAAGTCACTTAATCCCCCCATTGCCCCAGGTACATTAGAAAGATTGTGAGCCCACCGGGACAGACAGGGAGACATGCTTGAGTATCTGAATAAATGCATGTAAACCGTTCTGAGCTCCCCTGGGAGAACTGGTATTGAAAATTGAATAAATAAATAAAATTTGGAGCAGTTGTTCCTAACCCTGTCCTGGAGGACTACCAACCAGTCAGGTTTTCGGGATAGCTCTAATGAATATGCATGGAGCAGATTTGCATGCCTGTCACCTTCATTAAATGCAAATCTCTCTCATGCATATTCATTAGGGCTATCCCAAAAACCCGACTTGCTGGTGGTCCTCCAGGACAGGGTTGGGAACCACTGATTTAGAGCACAATTTAAATTGTTGTTGTTTATTTTTAAGGCATTATCTGGTGTAGCTCTTGATTTACAATTCGGTCCATTCCCTTAGATCGGGGACACAGCAATTAGTGTTTCCCTTCTTAGCAAATGTCTGTTACTCCGACACTTCTGATATCACTTTGTCCATAATTGGGCCTTTATTATGGAATAAATTACCTAGAAATTTCTGCATGTTATCATCTATGCTTGAATTTAAGAAAAAAAAGTTAAAAAACACATCTCTTTCTACAAGCATATGTCTGATGATTGTGATGGTTTATAGAGCTGAGATTCAGTACAGAATGATGTATGTCTGTCTTTTAATTTTTAACCATGAATGTTTTTATAGTTACCTGCTTAGTTAATAAACAGGCTATAAATAAGACCATATATATGGTAAATAAAATATGCCTTTTGTATAAAAAAAATTATTCAAATGTCATTTGCTTATTTTCATCTACAGTTGCATCACAAGTATGTTAAAGGCTGAAGCTTCAGCTAGACAGGAAATACCAAGGAATTCAAGTGCTATGCACATGTCGACTAATCTGAAATAGAATACAAAAGGAGAAGTTAATCCATTAGCATCAAGGGTTCATACATGCTCTCCTTATGGAACTGGGTACACCCTCGCAGTTATCTAGCATTAGGATAATATAACATAACATATTTATTTTGTATTTTGCATTATACCTTTCAGTTCAATGTGGATAACAATAACAAAAACTGGTTATAAAAAAAAAAAATTACAGCAAGTTTAAAAAAACAAATACACTAGTTTCATAAAATAGGGCCCCCTTCTATCAAGCTGAGTTACGTTTTTTTATCGCCGGATGCTGCGGTAAAAGCTCCGATGATCATGGAATTCCTATCAGCGTCGGAGCTTTTACTGCAGCAGCCGGCGATAAAAAACCTAACGCAGTTTGATAAAGGGGGTCCTAACTTAACTTTTCTCCAGTCATGGTACATGGACTTGTCGTGCCACCGGGGCTTGCGCACATCTGTGAAGCTGAAAGCTATGCCGTTGGCAGTTTCACTACCAGGAGGGCCTTCCAAGGTGGGCAGATTTCAGGGGAGGTGTCAGACGAATGATATACCACCCATCTGGGCAGAAGCAGATGGACAGTGTTGGAGACAGACGATCGCGTTTCATGCAACAACAGCGACAACATCGAATTTATACTATGCAGAAAAAATGGCCCAGCAATCTACTTCTGTATTCTACCACAAAAACGTGATGGTTTTCATCAAATCACTAGGACTCGTGTACAAGTGAATAGAACCTAACAAAAAAAAAAAACCTAAAAAACTAACTTCTATCACTGGGTTCTAAAGTTTATCCAGTAACAGTTTTCTTTTTTTTTTTTTTTTTTTAGTTCAATATTTTTTATTGATTTTTTTGAAAAAATATAAGAAACAGTTCAAGTACATGGTATCAAAATATAAAACAAAACATTTAGTATAACAAATATTCAGTTACATTGTGCAATGTAGAATTGAATCGTTTTAAAAGATCTAAAGTACTAGGACTGTTCATGAAAAATTAGTAAAAGAAAAGATAAGAGGAAAGAGAAATTGAAGGAAGAAAAAAAAAAAAAAATGAGGAAACAGTTTTCTAAAGTTTTAAGTTGACATCTAAACTCTCTGTAATCTTCTACCGTCAATAACAGAGCAGAAATATATTTAATTTACCAGCTCGATCAGACTTTAGGGCTCCTTTTACTAAGGTGCGTTAGGGCCTTAATGCGCGGAATAGTGCACGCTAAACTGCCGTGCGCGTTAGACCCAAACTCCAGCATTGAGCTCGCATTATTCTAGAAGCGTACCGCGCAGTGTAGTGCGTGGTAATTTTGTGTGTGTGCTAAAAATACTAGCGCACCTTAGTAAAAGAAGCCCTTAGTCTTTTCACTTGTTTTAATCTTTTTTGACCCCTTAATGAGAGAAAGCATAACAGCAAAAATATCTAAATTATACAGATATGCCCTGAACTATTCTACCCATATACTATCCATGTCATAGAACGTCATGTATGCTAGAGGACAAATGAAGGTAAGGGCAAGAACAGCAAACATATAATAAAATGTACATAGCAGTAAATTTGTATTTTATATTTTTCTGCCTTACAAAAGAGGTTGTTCTCCATGACCAAACAAAACTATCAGTATACTGAATTTGGGGCCCAAAAACTGAAGTGATGTGTTTTATAAACACAGCTGGATTGGAATTACATATTAGTTTCAAACTCTATCCAGAAATATATAACAAGCTTTACATTGTTTTCTAGAAGTGCCAAGTCAGCACTTTCAAACTCACTGCCATGGCCAGTCTACTGGGTATTCAGCAATAAAAGGGTTACAGAAAAGGGTTTGTTTGCAGACACCTCAGCACTATGTGAAGTCATTGAAAAATACAATGAAGTACTGTACTTGCTTGGGTCACAGTTTTCTTATACTGCATATACAGTTTTAAAAATAAAATGTGTTTCTACTTTCCAAAGATACTTCACAATTATATAAAAAGCACACATACAGAGATGCACATGTACAATATCTGTCAATCTTGCAATGACCTAAGTCTTTGACAAAAGTGCCTAATAGCAAGCCAGGCCTCCTCCGAAAACCAAGCCAAAGAGCTCAAATATCCAAGATTTTGTTTAATAGAATATTCCTTAAAAATCTCTCCTTTTAAATTCCTATCAACAAACATCAGATGAAAGCAATATAGCATAGTCGATCTCTATTTGGATACGATACTGGTAATGTACGGAGAATTCAAGATTGTTGTAATCCACACACACTTTGGCAAAAGGTCTGTTTCTGTCAATCTTGGAGTGAGTTGTGGTACAGCAGCCAGGACTACCATGGTGGTCAGACCCAGAACAAGACTCATTCTAAAAAAAATAATAATTCATTTCTACTAATATGCCAGAATAAGATTTAAAAAATTAGGCTACCAGCAAAATCATTTACAGCAGTTGCTGCTTAGATGGAAAATGAAAAATTAGTCCTTAATATGATAAGCTCTTCGAGGAGCAGTTAAAGAACCTGATTGGCAACATACTCTGTAATTTATAAGCTTTCCAAGCATCTAAGCCAGCAACATTTCAGAGATCAGACATCCATCTTTCTTTTGCAAGTACCAAATCATTTTCTAGCCTTTAGAAATGTTTGCCTCATGTTAGTTTTTTATGGATTTTTTTTTTTTTTTTTTTTGGGGGGGAGGTTGGAGGTTAGTACAAGTTCAAGTAAGTCTACAGGAAACAAATGGCCTTCTTAAAGTCCTTCCAGTAGAATGTGCTTATGTTGTTTTGTTATTTCAAACATGTTCACTGCAAAGATTTTAAGGGCACGCTCTATTTAAGTTGGCTCCAAAAGCTGAAATAGGTGAAGGGAAAATTTTAAAAAACAGTATTATTTTGTTTGACCTTAGTAGACTGTTTGAAAAACCAAAGCCCTGAATGTAAATACTGTCCCTCTAGCTCTCCTAGTCACTCATGCTCTTGCCAGCATACTTGAAAGTCAAACAACGCGCCATGTTAGTTTCTACTGCACTTTGGATTCGGCTTTCAAACAGGACATCCAATGATGTAGGTAAGGGGGCTTTCACTGACACTGCAGATGTGGAAGGCAATTCTATAACTGGGCGAGGGCAGTTACGCGCACCTTGCGCATGTAAGTGGATCATGATATATTCTACGAGGGTTCTTCAAAAAGTGTCTGCACTTTCATATTTTTGCAGGAAATGGTTGGGGCAGGAGAAGTGGTAAGAGGAAGTGTCATGTGACTAGTCAGTCAGGCAAGCCAGCTCACCTTGCAGGTAGGGATGTAATTTGCTTTTGAGCTATTTAATAAATAGTGTTTAAAAAAATTAAAGTGCAGAAACTTTTGAAGATCCCTCATATAAGACGGTACATAAGTGCTTTAGCTTGTAATTGCAAAAGGACGTATGCATGGCAGAGTACAGGAGGGGCATGAACAGTCTCCAAATTATATGTGGAACTTATAGATTTTTATAAGCATGGTGCATGGTGAATTTAGGCATACCAATTTACGCCTAACGCTGATCTGGTATAAATAGTGCCAATATGTATTTATACTAATATTCTATAATAGAATCTGGACACCTAGGTGCTGTTATAGAATATACAGCACAAAATGGAACCCAACCAATTAGTGTTATCTTAACAATCAAATAAAATGGAGGAAAAAAAAAAAAGACCTCTGAGTAAAACAGACTGCTTTCTAGACAAACTTTGAGCAGTGCTGTAATTGCCAACTCTGTCTAATCCAGGGATCTCAAAGTCCCTCCTTGAGGGCCGCAATCCAGTCGGGTTTTCAGGATTTCCTCAATGAATATGCATTGAAAACAGTGCATGCACATAGATCTCATGAATATTTATTGGGGAAATCCTGAAAACCCGACTGGATTGCGGCCCTCAAGGAGGGACTTTGAGACCCCTGGTCTAATCATTCCCTGTGCAGCATTGGAGCACTTCAATAGAGCTGCCCCATTAATGGGCACAAGTGAAACTGTGTGCCTACTCTACTCTCAAGCAAAAGATCACATAGGAGCATAAGAGCCAGTAGTGAATGCTTGAGCGCTACCAATACTGAGCAAACTACTTTACTGCACATGCTTAAATGCCCATTTTACATATATAGCTACTTTATGTGTGTAGGTATCCATGTTGTGTGCTATACATCTAGAAAAGGGGTACCCAAAAGGTCAATAGCGATAACCAGTAGATGGGCTCCGCGATAGACTCGCGTTGCCTTTGCGTTCTGTTCTCCCTGCTTCCCCGATGCCAAGCCAGGCATGTACAACCACTGGGCCAACAGCCTTCCCCTCTCCCCCACGTCAATTCTGATATCAGAGAGGAAGTTCCGGGCTAGCCAATCGCTGCCTGACTGACCCGGAACTTCCTCTCCGACATCAGAATTGATGTCGGGGGGAGGGAAAGCTTGTAGGCCCGGCACTTGTTCGGATCTGGCCTGGCGTCAGAGAAGCATGGAGAAATCGGTGGCAGTGGCTTTGGGGGGGGTTGGGGGGGCAGGGAGAAAGAAAGACAGACAGAAAGAAAGGGAGGGCAGGGAGAGAGAAAGAAAGAAAGAAAAGGGAGAGGGCAGGGAGAGAGGAAGAAAAAGTTGGACTCATTAAGAGAGATGTTGGTTGTGGAATGGAATGAGGTCTGGAGGAGAGGAAGCATGCAGGAGGCAGAAAGAAAGAAAAATTGGATTTACACTCAGAAGAAGGAAGTGCAACCAGAGACTCATGAAATCACCAGACAACAAAGGTAGAAAAAATGATTTATTTTCAATTTAGTGATCAAAATGTGTCCGTTTTGAGAATTTATATCTGCTGTCTATATTTTGCACTATGGCTCCCTTTTACTAAATCGCGATAGCATTTTTTAGTGCAGGGAGCCTATGAGCATCGGGAGCAGCATGGGACATTCAGCGCAGCTCCCTGAGCTAATAACCACTATCGTGGTTTAGTAAAAGGGGAGGGGGTATATTTGTCTAGTTGTTACTGAGGTGACATTGCATATTTTAAAGTCATCTGCCTTGATCTCTTTGAAAAAAAAACCTTTTCTGTATTGTTGCTCACTGACCTATAATTACAATAAACAGATTTGAACTAAAAAAATCCCTGAATATAAATGATAATTAACATTTTTTCTGCGTACAGTGTGCTTTGTGGTATTTTTTTTAATTTTATTGTTGGTAGATCATTTTGACTTGGTCATTTTAAAAGTAGCTCGCAAGCCAAAAAAGTGTGGGCACCCCAGATCTAAATGTGTTTGGGTTGGACACTCCACATTATACCTGGTTTTGGCACATCCAACCCAAACATCTACACTAGACATATGGAGGGGCATTTTCGATAGTGCGTCTAAGTCAGACTTTGGATACATCCTGCAAGATGTCCAAATTTTGGGGTGGGGGAAACATTCATTTTTGAAACTGCTAGATGTCCAAATTTTTTTTTTTAAATGACCTATATGGACATCTTGGCCGTTAGGATGTCTAATTTTGGGGGGGGCCATTTTCAATTGCAAGGTACAGGTGACAGAACTCCAATAGCAAAATGCTTGTTGACCAGTGTGTTAGGGAGGTTACTTGATGGTGGTGGCAGGAGATAGTGGGCATTGCTAACACTGCTGGGGGGGGGGTTGCTTGCTGGCAGCAACAGGAAGGAGTAGGCATCCCTCCTGCTGAGGGTATCAGGGGAGGGCACAAAATTTTCTGGCAGGTCTGAGCTGTCAAGCCTTACTTTCCTCTCAATGCCTGAGCCAATAAGTGCTCAGTCACTGACCAGAAAATAAGGCTACAACAGCTCATACCTGCCGGAAAATTTTGCCCGCAAATAAAGGACAGCAAGGTTAGGGAATCACCCAGTGATAATAGGGAATCGCCTGGAGTGCTTGTTTAAATATTAATGACCTCATTGTAATACATTTGCATGGCAGAGTTGGAGTCTGCCAGGAAGTTCAGAAAAGACCTCGGTAAGCCCTTTTGAGAATTGGCTGGTAGAATACCTCCACTCTAAACTGGCTGGAACTAATTTAGCGACCATCGTTAAAGGTAAGGTGGGTTTTGAAAATCTTCCCCTTACTCAAATTACATCATTAGCATCCCAGAAGTCTAATATCACATGGAAGTTAGCTATATCACTGCTGACAGAGGCACAGTTGGTACAGCAGCCTCTTGTCAATTCCTTTGGCACGATCTAAATGAATGCATTCAGGTTTTGCAATTAACAGACTTTGTTTGAGACCCACAGCAAGCAACACTGATTCTATTCTAGCTTTATCAAACTAGAAAAAGAACACTCCAGAACATAGTAAGGGTAAACCACAGTTCCTTATGTGCTCAAGGTGATTGGAATCTCCTTTTAATAAGGCCTTCAAGCAAGCAATTACCCTCTCCAAGGTAGGGAGAACGAGAGGGCACTCTCTAAAGTTGAAAGGGGATAGATTCCGTAGAAACGTAAGGAAGTTCTTCACCCAGAAAGTGATGGAAAACTGGAACGCTCTTCCGGAGTCTGTTAAAGGGGAAAACACCCTCCAGGGATTCAAGACAAAGTTGGACAAGTACCTGCTAAACTGGAACGTACACAGGTGAGGCAGGACTCATTTAGAGAACTAGTCTTTGACTTGGGTCCGCCGAATGAGCGGACTGCTGGGCACGATAGACCACTGGTCCGACCCAGCAGCGGCAATTCTTATGTTCTTATGTTCAAGCAATAGATCACATTTGAGTATCAAATGTTTTACAATTTCGTTAACATTTGTGTTTGTACATTTCCATCCCTAAATTCCTATAGCTGTAAACATATGTACTATAATGTACTTATAGTATATACATATCAGTATACATGTTTACAGTTTTTGTTTCTCTAAAAACAGCTGTAAAACAGCAATGAAGCAGAACTTGCCAAAAACCATAAAATGTCAGAGTTGTTGGATTCCATGTATATGTTATCAGTCACTCACTTCATCTCTAGTTCACTCTTCATTTTCAGTCAGAGCTTCAAGTCTAAGGCAGCAGCAAAATAGGACTATAACATATTACATCAGTGATATTCACTTTAAGTCCTGAAGAGCCTCCAATGGTTCATGTCTTCAAGACATCCCTAAAGAAAGTTCATGATCTACCTCTTTATGGGGAAAAAAAAGATATATCCTGGTTTCTTGCCTAGCAGAGAGCATAATGTATCTGAGGTATTTTCTCAATGTGAAGGTCATTCTTTATAGGTAGGGGCCTGCAAATTCAGGCTTCATCCCATTTATATTGTTAACAAGGTTGAGTCCATAACTTCCCAAAACCCAGGTAATCTTGACTCAGAATGACTGAATGGGAGAGTAGGGAGCATTTCTATGTCCAGGTTGTCTTGGTCATACCTCATTTCTAATGTAACCCTGGGTGTCAGATTCTGCCATTGGTCCCTATGGACACAAATGAGAGACATTAAATATTCGTAATTAATCTGAGTCCCATGTAGTAACTCCCTCTGAATAAGAGTCCTGACACTTTATGAATCCATAAGCACTTGGGCAGAAGATCTTTTCAACTTGAATGGAAGTATGATCTTGTAATCTTTCAAGTCTGAAGACTACTGCTAATAAGCTTCCGTGTTACACCCTTCTTGCTCCAAAATAGCTATATATATTTTTTGTTCAAATATGTTTATTGTAAAGTTATCCAATCTTGTACAACAAGAGAAGTAAAAATAACAACAGTGATAATATGAAAAACAGCTACGTAATGCTGCATCATTCATCAACATCATAGCTACATAGATATTATATATACATACATCTTTAGTGTAATTCCATTTTATACTGGCAAAATAGCTATTTTAACCTCTGCATATGAGGCTATCCCATCAGGGTTTGCAGCTTGAAAAATTGTTTGACTGATAGCAGTCAGTAAGTTGCCTATATAAGTGGTCCAAATCTCTTCTTGCTACCCTAAAAGGTAGCACAAAGAAGCACAAGGGGCCTTCAAGTTCTGAGCAATCAAAAAGCACATTTCTTGGGTCCTTCCCTCAGCCCTCCTCTACAAGTTCAGAGCCGCCCCCTCTTCTTTCTTCAGCCCCTCTTAAATCCAACATTTCTCTTTCATCTCCCCTCAGTCTCCCCTACCCCAGGATAGCACCCTGCCTGGGCTGATCTGGACTCTTTTTCTGCCACATCCAGCCTACATGTAAACAGGAAATCATGTCAGAGGGCCAGAATGTGGCAGAGGAAAGGCTCCAGCTCAGTGTTATCATTGCCACTCAGTGGCGTACCAAGGGGGGGGGGGGGCGGTCCACACTGGGTGCATGCTCCAAGGGGGTGCACAACTGGCCAGGTCCAGAACCTCCCGTGCTGCTCTAAACGGCACCTCATCGCGGCTGCTGTACTTATTCCAGAGCAGAATCGGCAGCCGCGCTGAAGTGCAGGAAGGTCCCCCGATGATTGCGTCTACCGCCTCTGCTCCGGAAGAGGTAAGTGACATCAGAGGGGCGGGGGGTGGATCGGCAACCACAGTCATCACGGGACCTTGCCGCAACTAAGCTGCCAGGTGATTGGGAGAGGGGTTGCATTGTTTCTTCCATGCTTCCCCTTTCTTGGTAGCCATCACATGGTAATATCTAATGTGGGGTGTAGAGTGGAGAGAGCCATTACACTTGCTTACTTCCCTATTAGCTTATTTCAGAATCATATCTAGGTATTTCTATACTGTTCTGACAGAGTTTAAATATTTTCTAAAACTGTTTTCCAAATGTTCAAGCAAAAATACTCTATTTTGGAAACACTGGCATGGGGATATATTGGTTATCAAGCACTAGACCTTTTTAGCTCTGTGAAAGGGCTGCCTCTTTAATGACTGTAATTGTATTTTTCAGAGTTGTAAGGCCAATGACTGTAATGCATAAACACAAGATTTACACTGAAATGAAAACATTCCCTGTACATTTGAGCATATGTAGGGCTTCTTGTACAAAACTGCGATAGAAACAGAGAAACACAGAAAGAGGCCTTAACGTGTCTTTGGCTCTTTTGACTAATGAGTTTGCCTACCACTGTCCTAGGGGCACATCGCAAGCATTAAATACTGACATTGATACTTTTTATTTTTACCAGGCAATTGAGTGCTACCTTTAATTCATCATTATTCTTAGTGGTAGTTTTATAGAAATAGCACTTTTATTTATACCAGAAAAGCACTTATATTTACCCCATCTGTATGCTGGGATTCAGAACAATGACAAGCATGAGATAAATGGATGCTTTAAAAGAGACTTCTCGTCTACAGGTTTTTCAGCTCATCCCTCATATTTCATAATCACTTCTTTTTTTATATATATAATTTTGTTTTATTGAAAATTTTTCAGCACAAAGCAGATGTGCCCAGCAGCAGCAGAGAAACAAGGAGGCCCCCTTAAAGGTACGCATGATTTAGCTCCATACATTTCATCAGGTCAGCACATTCTGGTCTGCCTGAAGGCTCATGATAAAATGAGGCGTTTCAAAACGTAACAGCAAATTTAATATTTTGAGATATATAATTCAATTAGAGATACAAACATATCATTTTTCTACATAATCACCCTCCTTCTCAACACACTTCTCCCACCGTTGCATCACCTTCTTTATTCCATTGGAGAAAAAAAAACATTTCTGGTTGTGCCTTCAACCAGGAATGTCCCGCTTCTTTGACCTCATCAAAGAAGCGGTGAAACAGTGAATAGTGCCCGATTTGGTGCAATGTTGGAGGAGGAGCTAAAGCCCAAAATACAGAGCCATCGCAGAGGACTTTTGTCTAAAGGCGCTCTTTACCTTCCTGATAATGCACACCCTCACGCGGCCGCTGCAACTCTCGACACCATTCAGAGATTGAGATTTCGGATCTTACAGGCAGCATCCTCCATACAGTCCTGGTCTTGCTGCCTCTCATTAACATGTGTTTGGACCCCTGAAGGACAATTTGAGAGGACGAAGATTTGGAAGCGCTGACGAGGTCAAAGAAACGGTCTCTCTAATTGAATTATATACCTCAAGATATTTAATTTGTCATTTTTTGAAATGCCCTCAAAGAAAGCATTCTAAGTTTCATTCAGACAAAAAGGAGAGTCTTTGGGGTGGTGAAAGTAGAGGAAAGGGTGAATCCTTAGCAGAACCTACTCCAATTATTGCCACTGAGAAGGCACCAGAGAATTTTCCCTCATATTTTATTCCCAGCCTCTTCTACATATAGCCCAGTCACTGTTCCCACAGTTTTCAGGCATGTGCCAGATATGTGGAGAGGATGTGTCTCTAGTGGTCAGAACAATGAGCACAGGACCATGGAAGCCAGGGTTCAAATCCTGTTTCCACCACTAAGGGGCCCTTTTATTAAGCTGTATTAACTTGTCCTCTCTGCTAGCTTTTACCAACTCAACAGTTACTGCAGAAGCTTGACACTTAGCTTGTACTACTTCCCACATTACAATTGTCGAATACAGAATAGGCCGTGAATAATAACATGGGGAAAACAAAAAATTATATGAAACGACAAATGAATTTCACACAAATTCACATCCCTAGCACCAAGCCCTGAGCAAGTGAATTCGTGCGTGCTGATTGTGTAGTAACCATTGTCTCACTGGCATGTGACAGTGTGCACTAATCTACATGTTAATTGCAAAATATGTTATGAGGTGAGCTATGTTTCAGGAATGGGCACTGACATGTTAAAATTCTCACAAATGGGGCTGCACATCTTCAGAGGAAGAAACAGCAGGTAAGATGAATGGTTTCCTGACTTCTACTACCAGTGAGGGTACGGAGAATGAACAGATCTCTGCAGGCAGGGGCGGTTCTTGTCCCCTCACCTCATTTTTCTTTCTGCCAACAGCTTACTTCCCAGGGCAGGGAAAAAAAATCTTACTATGCCACTGAATTAGCACTAGGGTAACCAGGTTACCCATTCCAGAAGGGAAACTTTTTGGCCAGCCAGATTTTTTAATTACATCCCAAAGCAGTGTAGTATACTTAGTGTGACCATATGGCTCCAGAAAAAAGGGGACGGATTGAGACATCCGGGTTTTACTTCCATTGAAAGCAACCAAGATGTCTCAATCTGTTCTCTTTACTTCCATTGCTTTCAATGGAAGTAAAACCCGGATGTCTCAATCCGTCCCCTTTTTTCTGGAGCCATATGGTCACACTAAGTATACTGTACAGTATGTAGTCCATGATTCTATCTGTTGAAATCAGTTGCTGCAGGTCCCATAATGCACCAGAATGAGGTTGACAGAAAGCCAGCACTGGCCAAAAAGTTTCCCTTCTGGAATGGGTAACCTGGTCACCCAAATTAGCACATTTGATGGGTCCCTAATAATTATTTGGCCCTAGGCCCTAACCCTTACCTACATTTAATACACAGTAAGTGCAAAAGTTTTACCACTCTTTAGTAAACATGTCCTTTAGATCATTTATCAGAATATTTTTAGCTGTCCTTATATATATTTTTCTGCTGTGCATTTCATTCCTGGCATAATGAGTCTGAAACTATGATTCATCGTGTGCATTCTCCCTGCACAGGAAAACATTTTTGCCATTTAATAATATCAATATTTTCACAGCATTTATTTCTGATGAAGGTTATGCACTTGCTATAACTCTTAGTATAGAACATGCATTCATTCTGAAAGATGTTAACTTCATTGCCATTCTGCAGCCAGACACTAAGAGGGGCATAATAAAAAAAAACGTCTAGATCCCCTTTTGGCCTAAGGCCTTAAACATTGAAAGTAGAAGCAGGGAAAATGTCCATTATCAAAAAAAAACGTCCAAAAGGAGGTTTTTTTGATAATGGCCTGCCTCTACGCTCAGCTGTTTAAACGCCCAGACCACCACTATGTCAACCAAAAAAATGCCTAAGCTCCAAACGTCCAAAACAAGGGCTTTTAGGTGAAGGAGGAGCCAGTCCTTCGCCTAAAAGCTGGATTCTGTAACCGGTGTCTGTCAAAAACAACACCGGTTACAGAATCCACCACCCCACACGACACTGGAGCAGGAGGGAGCCCAAGCCCTCCTGCCCCATGATCCCCCCGACTCCCTGATTACGTTCGAGGCAGGAGGGAGCCCAAGCCCTCCTGCCCCGCAGCCCCCCCAAACCCCTGATTACGTTCAGGGCAGGGGGAGCCCAAGCCGTCCTGCCCCGTGATCTCCAATCCTCCCCCCCCCGAGTCTGATGGGGCCAGGAAGGAGCCCAAGTCCTCCTGGCCACGCAACCCCCACCCCCTACAAGATTGGGCAGGAGGGAGCCCAACCCCTCCTGCCCAGGTGGACCCCCTACCCCCCACCCCCACTAAAATATGGGTAGAAGGGATCCCAGGCCCTCCTGCCCTCGAATCGACCCCCCCCACGACCGAATCCCTGATCGCCCCCCACCCCTGCTGACCCGTGACCCCCCCGCCGACCCCACAAATCCCCAACCCCCAATCCCACCCCCATACCTTGTAAACGTTGGCCACACGGACGGGTGCTAAGCCCGCCCATCCAGCAGGTCAGCCGGCTCCGGAATAGGGCCGGATTGGCCCAGGCGGCTCAAACCCCGCCCATAAGTGGGGCCTGAGGCGCCTGGGCCAACCAGAATAGGCCCGGGAGCCTTAGGCCCCTCCTGTGGGCGGGGCCTTAGGCACATGGGCCCAACCCGGTTGCCGGGCCGCTGAACTGATCATGCCAGTGATAGACTGAACACCCAGACATGGAACCTAAATAGTGGGGTACCTTACAGGGCACTGCTGTGAACTTCACAAAAAGGGTGCCATGTCTTCTACTCACTATAGTTCCCTTATAGGTCATGGAGAGCTCCCCAAACTACCTCCAGAATCCCCTAGACCCACTTATCTACCACCCCAATAGCCCTTACGGCTGCAGGAGCCACTTATATGCCAGTAAAAAAGGGTTTTGGGGGTATATGTTTCAATATCAATGCAGTGATTACAGGGGCTTATGGGCATGGGTCCTCCTCTCCATGAGTCCCTAACCCACCCCCAAGACGGCTAAAGCCGCCTCTGTGCTGGACAATTAGGCTTTCCTATGCCAGGCTGCCAGGTGATGATGGCCTGGAGACTGAATTTTAAAGGTGTGATTACAATTTTTGGGGGGTTGGGAGGGTCAGTGATTACTGAGGTAGTGTGTAGGGGTCTGTTTTATGTGTTTGCAGTGCTTATCTGGTGACTTTAGGTGGATTTTTGTGACTTAGACCATGTTTTAAATGGTCTAAGGAAGGAAGATGCATGGAATAGTCTCCCAGTAGAAGTGGTGGAGACAAAGACTGTGTCTGAATTCAAGGGAGCATGGGACAGGCACGTAGGATCTCTTAGGGCAGGGGTAGGGAACTCCGATCCTCGAGAGCCATATTCCAGTCAGGTTTTCAGGATTTCCCCAGTGAATATGCATGAGATCTATTTGCATGCACTGCTTTCAATGCATATTCATTGGGGAAATCCTGAAAACCTGACTGGAATATGGCTCTCGAGGACTGGAGTTCCCTACCCCTGTCTTAGGGAGAGTAGGAGAAAGTGAATGCTGTGGATCAGGGATCTCAAAGTCCCTCCTCGAGGGCCACAATCCAGCCGGGTTTTCAGGATTTTCCCAATGAATATGCATTGAAAGCACTGCATGCACATAGATCTCATGCATATTCATTGAGGAAATCCTGAAAACCCGACTGGACTGCAACCCTCAAGGAGGGACTTTGAGACCCCTGCTGTGGATGGACAGACTGGATGGGCCATTTGGCCTTTATCTGCTATTATGTTTCTATATAGGACTAAATTCTATTAATGACACTCAAATTATGATGCATATAAAAATTAGTGCTAAGCACTATTCTATAAGCAATGCTCTGAATTGAGCACCTTTTATAGAATAGCAATTGGTACTGGGATATGATCCCAATTTTGAGCACGAGAATTTACACCAACTGAAACCTGATATAAATTCTTGCATCTAAATTAGGCAGGGATCTCCCTTATTCTGTAATACTGTGCACAAATTCCCGGAATGCCCTTGATCCACCCATGCCCTTCCCATGTACATGCCCCCCCCCCCTTTTTTGATCCACAAGTAAAATTTATGCATGGATCTCGGCATCTAAATATGTGCACGCAAATTTAAAGTAATTCCAATTAGCAGGGCCTTTCCTCTACTGCATCCAAAGTGATGCCAGGGCTTGCCGTGAACAGCCTGTTTACAGCACTGCCACTGCTGCTTTGGGTAAGGAATCAGGACTGCTGCCACTGCGCTAAAATGCTTCCCTGTTCGGGAATGTTTTATTATTATAGATGCTTCTGATATGAGCTAAGTTGCCCACTGCATTCCAACAGTGCCAACAATTGTAACATGCAGCTATATGTATCTGTTTCAATTTACTAGGAGTCCAAATTTCCCAATGTGCCAGGAAATAAAGAGACTGAGAGAGATGAACTGATGACGAGGCAGTTGATTCTTAACCAGAAGTTCTCCAGTTAAGATTCTAAGAATATAAGATTAATCGTACTGGAGATTGGAGATTGGAGAGTAGCCAATGTTACGCCAATTTTTAAAAAGGGTTCCAGGGGAGATCCGGGAAATTACAGACTGGTAAGGCTGACTTCAGTATTGGGCAAAATGGTGAAACCTTCCGCCCAATGTGCAGCGGTGGCCAAAAAAGCAAACAAGATGCTAGGAATTATTTTTAAAAAAAGGGATGGTTAACAAGACTAAGAATGTTATAATGCCTCTGTATCGCTCCATGGTGCGACCACACCTGGTGTACTGTGTTCAGTTCTGGACTCCTTATCTGAAGAAAGGTATAGCGGCACTAGAAAAGGTTCAAAGAAAAGCGACCAAGATGATAAAGGGGATAGAACTCCTCTCATATCAGGAAAGACGAAAAAGGTTATGGCTATTCAGCTTGGAAAAGAGACGGCTGAGGTGAGATATGATTTAAATCTACAAAATCCCGAGTAGAGCAGAACGGGTACAAGTGGATTGATTTTTCACTCCATCAAAAATTACAAAGACTAGGGGACACTCGATGAAGTTATAGGGAAATACTTTTAAAACCAATAGGAGGAAATATTTTTTCACTCAGAGAATAGTTAAGCTCTGAAACACATTTCCAGAGGTTGTGGTAAGAGCAGATAGCATAGCTGGTTTTAAGAAGGAGAAAAAGTCCATAGTCTGTTATTGAGACTTGCCCTGGAGCAGTAGCATGGAATGTTGCTACTCTTTGGGTTATGGCCAGGTACTAGTAGCCTGGATTGGCCACTGTGAGAACAGGCTACTTGGCTTAATGGACCTTTGCTCTGACCCAGTACGGTTATTCTTATGTTCTTATACCAACATTCCAGCTAGCCCAGTATCCTACTTCCCACAGTGGCCAATCCAGTTCACAAGTACTTGGAAGAATTCCAGATAATAGCAACATTTCATAATTCCAACTCCACGGACATTTCCTCCAGTAACTTGTCCAAGTTTTTTTTTTTTAACCCAGATACTATTCATTGAATGAAAACATATTTCCTCCTATTCATTTTAAAAGTATTACTATGTAACTTAATTGAGTGTCCTCTAGTATAATTACTTTTCAAAAGAATAAACAATTAATTTACATTTAAGCTTTCTACACCACTCAAGATTATGTAAAACTATCAAATCCCTCCTCACAACAAAATTCTGATTAGGGGGGTAGCCATGAGTTGATCTGGAAGGACCTGGGTATGTCCACATTCGGCTCAGGCCCAATATCTCAGCTGTCTCTTTTCCAACCTGAAAAACCCTAACCTCGTAAGCCTCATATGAGAATCCAAATGCCTGCGCCTAAGTTGTGCATACATTGGCGCATAGGTGAAAATCTTGTGCATAACTCAAAGTCATGCCCATCATCCACACCTAATCACACCCCCTTTTAGATACGTGCACTGGACATGACACATAACACTTTGGCCTTCTTTTACAAAGGTGCACTAAACATTTTAGTGTGCACTAAATCAACGCGTGCGCTAGCAGCTAACACGTACATAGGATAACATGCACGTGTTAGCGTTTAGTACACGCTAATATTTTGCACGTGCTAAAAAGCATAGCGCACCTTAGTAACAGAGGGGGTTTGTGTTAAGCGCCTACCAAATTGTGTGCAAAAATTTCACTAAACTCCAATTAGCTTCAATTATAAGGTGCTAATTGCTAATTATTGGTGCCAATTAGGCCTATTAATTAATTAATTAAGCTGTGCATGTTAGAGAGCTGCACGGGAACGGGGACGACGGGAATCCCGCGGGACCCGCGGGCATCCCGCGGGTTCCCCCTTCGGGTCACGGGGATCCCGTGGGGACGCCCCATAGGGTCGCGGGAATCCCATGGGGACGCCCCCTAGGGTCGCGGGGATCCCGTGGGGACGCCTGCGAGGGTCGCGGGGTTCCTGCGGGGCTGGATGTACTAAGTCACGCGGCTTTTCTCCCTACCTGCTCTGCTTGCAGCACAGAGCGAACGGAAGTCTTCCCGACATCAGCGCTGATGTCGGAGGGGAGGGAGGGCTTACGTCGGGCTTACGTCAGGAAGACTTCCGTTCAGCTCTGTGCTGCAGGCAGGGTAGGTAAGGAGGAGTAGCCTCGCGGCTCGAGTGGCTACCAAGGGAGGGGGGCGGTCTGCTCCGCCTCGGGTGCAGCACAGCCGGCCAGGTCCCCTTTTATGGCGCTTCCCCGACCGACCAACAACAGCCCTGGTCCGACAAACCTCCCTGCCCTTAACCGCAGCTGCAAGAAGGAAATTTAGATTCGCGGTTAAGGACAGGGAGGTTTGTCAGACCGGGGCTGTTGTCGGTCGGTCGGTCGGTCGGGGAAGTGCCACAAAAGTAAGGGGACCTGGCCGGCTGTGCTGCACCCGGGGCGAGAGAGAAGGAGGGGGGAGAAGGACGCTGAAAGCACTGGGGTAGACAAAGGGGTGGAGAAGGACGCTGAAAGGCCATGGGGAAGACGGGGGGGGAAGGACACTAAAGCATTTGTGGAAGACAAAAGGGGGAGGAGGCTGACAGGACATGGGGAAGACGGGGGGGAGAAGGACGCTGAAAGCACATGGGGAAGACAAAGGGGTGGAGAAGGACGCTGAAAGGACATGGGGAAGACGGGGGTGGTGGAGAAGGACGCTGAAAGGCCATGGGGAAGACGGGGGGGGTGGAGAAGGATGCTGAAAGGCCATGGGGAAGACAGAGAGGGAGAAGGACGCTGAAAGGCCATGGGAAGACAGAGAGGGAGAAGGACGCTGAAAGGACATGGGGAAGACAGAGGGGGGAGAAGGACACTGAAAGGACATGGGGAAGACAGAGGGGGGAGAAGGACACTGAAAGGACATGGGGAAGTCAGAGGGGGGAGAAGGACACTGAAAGGACATGGGGAAGACAGAGGGGGGAGAAGGACGCTGAAAGGACATGGGGAAGACAGAGGGGGGAGAAGGACGCTGAAAGGAAATGGGGAAGAGAGAGTGGGGAGAAGATGCTGGCAGGGAAGAAGACAGAGATGCCAGACTATGGGGGGAGCGGAGGGAAGAAGATGGGTGCCAGACCAATTTGGAAGGGGGGAGAAAGGGAGAGGCACAGTAACAGAGCAAATGGAAGACGCAGAAGGAAGAGAGACAGTGGATGGAAGGAACTGAATGAGAGCATGAGGAAAGCAGAAACCAGGCAACAAAGGTAGGAAAAGAATTCTATTTTTTTTTTTTTGCTTCAGGATAAAGTAGTATATTAGTTGTGTTGATAAAAATTTATAAACAAAAGAGGCTCTGGTAGAAACCCGTTTACAAAGTATGTATTCTTCCCAATTAATATTTCCAAATTAATAAAGTCTTTTTGCTTATTTGTAAATGGGTTTCTACCAGAGCCTTTAATTCAGTAGCATAATTAAATGAAATAACTATTTCTGAAGTTTATAGGGACTGGCGGGGACGGAGGGGATTCCTCGCGGGGACGGGTGGGATTCCTCACGGGGACGGGTGGGGACGGGTGAGACTTTGGCGGGGACGGGTGGGATTTCTGTCCCCGCGCAACTCTCTAGTGCATGTACATTGGCTACATGCACCAATGTACGCACACTTTAGGCACCATATACAGAATTTGGGGGATAGTACATAGTTCATAACATGTTTTTGAGGGCATCCTGTGATCATAAAGTGAAGTCTTAGCCTGAAATAGGAGTGACAGGTGATTTCCATAACAGACTGAGTATTTTTTTCGATGGCTCTTATTCAGGTATTTTATCTTTTTTTTTTTCTATACAACTAAGCAATGCCTTAATATTGTTATGTGATTTTAAAATTATCCAGCAATATACACATCAAAGGAGCTTACCAACTCATAAAACCCTAAAAGAGCTTAATTTTTTAACTCTTTCAACTTGTACTTTTTTTTTTTTAATATCTTTATTCATTTTAAAACTTTCAATAAGTGCAAAATACATTACAATCACTTTACACTTTAGCATCACTTAATATTTCCAACGTATACTTCACATTTTATATCCCTCCCCCTCTTTATACATAACCATTGTTCTTGAACATAAGAAAACATCAAATATCCCCACCCAGCCTCCCTACCCTGGACGTGTGTACACAAATGGGAAAATACTCTTCATTCTGCACAATAAGTTGTTAATGGCTCCAAAATATCCTTAAATTACTTGTGCCATCACCATCGGGCAAAACAAGTAACTTATTTAAAGTACAAGTTGAAAGAGTTAAAAAATTAAGCTCTTTTAGGGCTTTATGAGTAGGCAAGCTCCTTTGGAGCTTTTTTGTTATTTTTGATTGCTATAACCTACTATCCTCATATTTAGTACTTTGAAAAATATACACACCAAAAGACTGCTTCTATAAAACTAGGAGCAATGGTCTATATTTAGGCATTCCTTGGGACAGGCAGAGGTATATGTTCACACATTTTCATAATTTTCAGAGCAGGTGTAAATTTGTTCATTTGAATTTGAATGCTATTGGACTGCTATCCAGGTGGCTAGATGCATAAAGTTAGGGCAGTCTAACATCATCCTAATAGCAGTTTGAATATTACCACTAAACTGGATAACTTTTGGCTCCACCCAAGCTCCATCCACAAACTGCCCCAGCAGTATCTACATCAGGCTTGTCCAACCTTTTTCTATCAGGGGCTACATTTTATATTTTACAACATTCAGAGGGCCAAAACATGCACTGTCGTATTTTGCCACGTTTCATCAAATAGTGGCAAAATACGACGGTGCATTGCCTCTTCCCCAGTCTTCACCTAGTCTCACTCGTGCACTATTGATCTTTCTCTCATGTGCACTCCCACCAAGTCTTCACCTAGTCTCTTTCCTCACTCCTGGCTTTAGGTGCAGAAGGAACAGCGGGATTCCTAAATCCCCACTGAAACACAACTTTCTGCAAACTTGGGCCGGATGGTGCCAGAAATTGGGATTGGTCTTGTGGTTTCAAGTCTCACAAAACTTGGCAACCACAAGATCAATCTGAACTTCTGGCTCAAGCAATCAAAGACCTGAATTGTGGTGGGCAGCAGGAATCCCACTGCAAGCATCATAAAAATTGCCAAGTTTCTGAGTGCCAGAAAAAAGTACTTGGTGGGCTGGATTGTGCCCATGGACCACAGGTTGGACAAGTTTGATCTAGATCAGGGGTCTCAAAGTCCCTCCTTGAGGGCCGCAATCCAGTCGGGTTTCCAGGATTTCCAAAATGAATATGCATTGAAAGCAGTGCATGCACATAGATCTCATGCATATTCATTGGGGAAATCCTGAAAACCCGACTGGATTGCGGCCCTCAAGGAGGGACTTTGAGACCCCTGATCTAGATGGTGTGAAGATGGATAGAGGAAATGTTCAGTAGCACTATCCTTCTCAACAGCACTTGAATATTCTTCTCACCAGCACTTACTAGGTTAACAGCAATAGCAGTCCTTTGTTTTTTATCATACCACACTTTGAATTTAATGGATAAGACATGTAATCAAAAATGGTACTGCAAATAAATTATTTTACTGTACCACTAGCTTTCCCTCACAATGTTTTCCATCTATGACACTCAACAGTACAAAATTTTCTGCACAAGACATGTAATAACACCAGCTGTCAATTGTGTAACTCTGATCAGGAGGGCAGCCACGAGTGGGCCTGGGAAGATTTGGGCTTGTCCACATTCAACTCAAGCTCATCCAGCAGCAGTGCAGCAATGGTGTAGGTAACAGTGATCCCCAAGTTCTACCAGCTGAAGACTTCCTCAGCCCACCGAACCCCTGGGCCATCAGAACATCACAAAAGCACAGCAGTCAACACCGGTACCCTGTGTATGCTTAGTTCTCACCAGCCCCCATTGAAGTGTGGCTGCACCAAGGAGGTGCACCAGGCCTCCTCCTTCAGAGTGGTAACTAATTAATTTTGTTACTGCTGTTTGCAGTAGACACCAGACTCTATCTTTCTTGCGGGATTTATTTGTAGGAATAAATTTACTTTAAACATAAACGCAGCTGTAGACCATATGAATTAGGGTGGCGAACATCAAAACAAGCTACTCAATCAACATCAGAGAGAAATAATTAAAAAGATCAGGATCTCAAACAAAAAGGTGACCACCGTACAAAAGATCAGATGGAAAATATAGCAATTTAGGTTTCAGTATATACATGAACACTTTAAACAGGTTTTCAACACAAGGCAGTTTCCTGTGGATCACAGCCTACCTGTCAGCACCTCCTACATCTTACTATGGTAAGTAAATGTGTGGAATAGAAAGCTGTGCATCTGCCAGCATCACCCTGCTTTTTTCACTCCTTTAGGGATAATGATATGATGCCAATCAAACAATGCAATCTATTTATATCAATGAGTAAGCAGAACGAACAATGCACAAACTACACACCTGACATCTCCACTGATGACTGTTACTGTTACTTGAAGGATATGACAACCTAGGCAAAACAGAAAGCTTCTCTGGCCTAAAAAAATGAAGGTAAAATTATCCATAGCAAGCAAATGACTATGGGATAAATCACTTGGCCGATGAAAGCCTTCACTGAATAAGAAAGTTATCTTCATCAGTTTTCCATCTACTGTTCTTCATCAATTGCTATTGCACATCCTCTCTGAATGTCAAGTATGCTGCACTGAACTGTTTTCCCGTTTGTATATTTATTATGTGTGTAATATTGTAATCCGCCTTGTTAAAGCCGGATTATAAATATCAAACTATAAACTATAACACATGGCATAATAAAACAACAAACTAACCCCCCACCCCTTTTACCAAGCGCCCTGTCAAGCAGCGCAAGCTAAATTCCAAGCCACCCATTAGGTTCCTATGGACGTCTCGACATTTAGCTCACGCTGCTCAGCAGCGCAGCTTAGTAAAAAGGGGGGTAAACCAATATATGAATACCGCAACCACATAGGGTTAATCGAGGCTGAGGAGGAGTGGGGGGCAACCATGCGGCATTCTTACATATTTGGCAAAAGATAAAGGACTGGACTTCTGCTTAAAGTCAAACCGGCAGATAAATGTCCTTTATCTCAGCCTACAATGCAAAGTTACCACAGATTCTGTTTTGCAGCAGTTCCTGGCACTTCATGCATTTTTCATTGCTGTTTACATCCTGTACAGATTAACTTCTACTCGAGAGCTCACAAGTTCTGGCATAGGTGGGTAAAATCAGTTTTCATTTTACCACTTATCGGATGAGTCGCTTGATGTTTAGTGCAGTGGGCTTTGATTCTGGCAGACTGGGTTCAATTCCCACTACAGCCCACCGATCTCCTTGGACAAGTCACTTCAACTTGGTTTTCGTTTTGACTTTTATTTCTTGCGCTGCACTGCTGGCTCGTGATTATATCTGCACAGGCATTTGCTTCATACCATTTTTATTGCGGTTAATTCTAAGCCTTATCAACCATGGACCCCTGAAGAAGGTGTGTTCTCCGAAACACGGACCGTGTTGGGTCCCTTGGTTTGTAATAAGGTGATATCAGTAACTGCATTAATATATGGTCCAATAAATATAGCCTGCATCTTGTACATATTAATCTGCAGTTTTTCTTTTGTTTTTTTGCTTGCTCTCACTGTACTGCAGACCCTGTTGGATTTTTTTGTTGTTTGCCCAAATCACTTAGCTCTCCATTTCCCCAAATACATAACTCATGAGCCCACTAGGGGCAAGTGCCTGCATATATAGTAATGTGCACAGTGCTGCATATGTCTAGTATAGCAACTCCGAATAAGGTGTAAATAAGCTAAAAACCCATTAGAAAGGGCCAACCTGATTCACTGTTTAAGTACTTGTGACCTGGACTGGCCATTGTTGGAAACAGGATCCTGGGCTAGATGGGCCCATGTTCTAACCCAGTGGTTCCCAACCCTGTCCTGGAGGACCAGCCAGCCAGTCAGGTTTTCAGGATAGCCCTTATGAGCAGATTTGCATACCTATCACCTCCATTATATGCAAATCTCTCTCATGCGTATTCATTAGGGTTATCCCATAAACCCGACTGGCTGATGGTCCCCCAGGACAGGGTTGGGAAACACAGATCTAACCCACTGTGATAACTCTTATGCTCCCTCTGCTTCCTTTTGCTTCCTTTCTGTAGCCGCTGTGTGTGCTCTGGGTCTCTGTGGGGCAATCACAGTGATATCTTTCCACTCAGTTTACTCCCCTACCTTCTTAGTTAAGAAAGGGAACTAATTTCTTGTTCTAAACCGCCTAGAACTGAAAGGTATTGGCGAGATAGAAGACATCAATGTAATGTAATAAAGGTGCTGGTAATTTACATACTCATGTAGACTCACATATGCTTAAGCTCCCTAACTCTAGAAAGCTGTGTACCCAAATTTCCAACTAGAGCACGAATTTGCGTGGGCCACATAGCGGGGTGCTCAATGTCGATCCTTAAGGTCCATAACCCAGTCAAGTTTTCAGGATTTCCACAATGAATATGCATGAGATATACCGTATCTGCATACAATGGAGGCCAACAGTATACAGTATGTTGTATGTGTGGGCTAAAGAATTTTGGGTCTTGATAACTGCTTAAGAATGCTGCTCATGAGAAAATTCACATTCAAGATAATTTTTAGTGCTGATAATTTTTTTCCTACCTTTTGACTAATGGGGGAATTTATCAAGAGGTGCTATCAATTTAGCACATGCTATCTGATTTAATAAGCCTTACCCCTTGTATGTAAGTTAAGTATTTCAGACTAGTGCTTACACATACCCATGTCATTATTCAAACATGTATATGCATAATGCATGTGTAAATGTGTTACCAAAGCTAAAGAACCATGCTTATGGGGCCAGGCATAAAGTTCCTAAGGTCTATCATCTTGAAGATCCTTAGATACCCCAAAGCTATGGAAATCTTGTAAAAAGGGAAAATAAAAGCCCTATTGACTTACATTTTGTGCCCAATTTCCCCATTTTAAATAAGGAGACAATCAAAGGAAGTTGTTCTTGGTATGAAGACCACAGCTTAAAGCTCTTAATGTTTATTGTGGTCCTCTTTTTCCCAGCCTATATGCAGATTTGCCATAAAAGCTTGATGATATTATAAAGTCACTAGGTCTTGAACACTACTCGATGGCACCTAACATCAATATGAGGATTACAGTTAACAAAAGTATGTACAATTTGATGACCTAACTACATTACACTAGCACCTTCATGAATTGATTAGTAAGAGCATAGGCACCTAAGTCCCTTATTTGATTATTTTTTTAGTTTGATCATAAGAACATAAGAAAAGCCTTACTGGGTCAGACCAATAGTCCATCAAGCCCAGTAGCTCATTCTCACGGTGGCCAATCCAGGGCCAAAACCCAAGGAGTAGCAACATTCCATGCTACTGATTCAGGGCAAGCAGTGGCTTCCCCTATGTCTTTCTCAATAACAGACTATGGACTTTACCTCCAGGAAATTGTTCAAACCTTTCTTAAAACCAGCTACGCTCTATGTTCTTATCACAACCTCTGGCAATGCGTTCCAGAGCTTAACTATTCTCAGAGTGAAAAAAATTTCCTCCTATTGGTTTTAAAAGTATTTCCCTGTAACTTCATCGAGTGTCCACTAGTCTTTGTAATTTTTGATGATGTGAAAAATCAATCCACTTGTATCCATTCTACTCCACTCAGGATTTTGTAGACTTCAATCATATCTCCCCTCAGCTGTCTCTTTTCCAAGCTGAAGAGCCCTAACCTTTTTGGTCTTTCCTCATACAAGAGGAGTTACATCCCCTTTATCATCTTGGTCACTTTTCTTTGAACTCTATTACAGTATTCAACGCAAAACCCATGGACATCCCATCATCATCATTCTCTTTTTTCTTCACTATCCTCTGCCTTTCTTCCCAAGCTCAGGACAGAAAACAAGAAATAGATTGGGAGGGGGGAGGGCTGCATGCTTGAAGGACATGTCTACCTCCTTGAGGATACTCCCAAACAGAAATTTAAAAGTGGGCTTGAAGGGATGAATGTCATTACTACTTGCTATTAAGCAGTGGAAATATATTTTATGACTCTTCTTCAGCTCATCTATATTTAAAAAAGGCCCCAACTTAAAAATTAGAGAAGACCACTGCTCTGTTAATCTAGGCCATGAAGAATGTCATTGTTTCTAAGGAAAGTACAATTGGGGATTGGAGATACTATGTTTGCTGCATTACCTTACTTTCCATGACTGGTATGATGAAAAAAGAAAACCCTATAAGGTATATAGCCAATAAAAACTATTATCAAATTACTCCTAGAATTGGCTAAATCCCTTTGTGCCTGAGCCAGAAGTCTGTAACTGTACTAAATACAAGAACAGTAATGAAGTTAAGGTCAAAGATATCAGTATGAGCCCACCATGAATCATGGGAACCTTTTGGCTCAGGCTAAGTCTCACAGGTGACTAGCACCAGACGTACGTCTAAATGAGAATTGCCTCATACATCATCAAATCTGTGACCATCTTCTATAAACAAAATCATTCGTTTCAAAGTGAAAAAATACAGGCTTATAGTTCAGGAACAAGGGGAATATAAAGACATAACAAACAAATACCCCATCACAGACTAAACCAACACAATAAATATAATAAGTTATGAAAACTAAGGAAAAATATGTGAATAGTGATTGAAGATTTACACATGCATAATTCTAAGCCTCAAATTTAATAAATGCTAAAACATTTAAATTAATAAGTTAATGTATAACATCTAAAAGTTAATCTAAATAAATATGAGAATCCATTAAAAGAATTATATTGTGCAAATTGTGCTAAAGGGATTTAGCCAATTCTAGGAGTAATTTGGTATGATGAAAACCAGTAATTGCATGAATACGTGCACTCTTTTGAACCTATCTGATCATCTGCCTGAGAGGATCAAAGTATTTGTGGTTTTCACTGGCTTACCTTGGAAACCTTACTGCTATAGCTCGAAGCTAACTGGAGTACTTTATACTTAAAGTGCCATATTTTTGTGAGAAACTCCAACACAGCTCAGGCTTTCAGTGGAATTCCTATACTAGGAATTGACACCTGGATCATTTATTTTTCATCTCAACATAATTGGTCTTGTGGTGAGCTGTGGTTTCCACTATCTTTTGCCTCTTAAGTAATGGATCTGTTGATGTAACACTTCTGAAATCTTCCTAGAAACTCCTCAGCCATCTCCCTTTGTTAGACGCCATCATCATCCCTCTAACTAGCCCAGAGGGCAGCATCACATTTTATATCGTTCTGGTGTTTACCATTGTCTTTTCTTATGTGTTGGCATGTCTTCCGTCAGAACCATAAACTTTTATGTTGTGCTAGTTAACAGGTGAGTTTTATTTGACAGTGGTAAAACATCTTCTGGAGAGTGGGGTAAGTTTAAGTGGGTTACTGGGATTTGGTAAGTTTATTTGAAGTTTATTTGACTCTTGATACACCAGCCTTCTGTGGTACAACCAAAGCCGTTTACATATTACATGCAGGTACTTTCTCTGTCCCCAATGGGATCACAATCTAGGTCCATGAATGGATATACGAATGGAGAAGTGAAGGAAATTTGTATATGAAAGAATAAGTGAGAATGGATGTGTATATTAATAGAACTGTATAAACTTTGTAAATGTATTTTCTTTATGCTCTATATATTATGATGCTATGATAGGTAGCCGGTCTCCCTGCTAAAACTCACAGTATCAAGCTCCCTAGGAATCAAATGTGCAGATTAGTTCATAGTCAGTGACTGCCTGTTGCAACCATATCTGCTGTAGATTTTTTTCAGCTGCATCTTTGAGGACTTTTGTTAATAACATAATTCTTTATTTATATAACACACATATGCCTTTTCAGTTCATGGTGGTGCTCAAAAGAATACAACAAGGAGAATGGTTAACATTAAAATTGGCTAAACCATGAGGAAGTACAGCACTCCAAAACTCCCTATCTGTCCCAGACAGGGATCACAATCGGTGCTAAGGTGCCTGGAGAGTAATAAAGAGAACTTAGAACAAAAAATCCACCAAAACCAAAAAATATTAAGTTTGAATTAAAAGAAGGAAAAAGAAATATAAATAAACAGTAAGTAATAATTAATAACAAAAACAAATATAGGAAGGAGAAAAGGAAAATAATGGGGAGTAGTTTGAAATCAGTCATTAGGCAGCTCAATCGTTATAGCAGGTAAGGACCAGGAGCAGCGGATCACAGAAGCAAAAGTCTCGAAGCAGCCAAAGGCAAGTGGCCCGAGGCTGAAGAAGTCCACAGAGGGAGGCAACAGGCCGAGGAGAAAAGGAGGACCCAGCAGTCAGCCACCACCAACAGGGCTGGCTCACCGGCTGCACGCTGCATCAGCTGGGCATCTGCAACCCCCGTCATCGGCGCATCAGCCACAGGCACTGGCCGATCTTCATCATTGGTCTCTGCGGAACACAGAAAGACTGCGCCTTCACCAGCATGCAGGACGGCCCCGTAGGCCACCTGCTCTGACACGAAGCATTGCTCTCATCTCAGCGTGCCAAACATTGATCTCCCCACCGCTGACCTCCATTACCTCGCTCTTCAGCAGCAGATGAGGGAAGAGGAACAACCATCCGAATATACCGCAAAAGAACTCCGGTCCTGCTGCAAAAAGGAAGGAAGAATGTCCACTGCCATCAAGGTCGTTAAGGCTGTTAGCCCATAGAACCAACAGTCATATGAGGGGTAATGAGAGGAGAATTAGATAAATAAATAAATTTTAGGACCAAAAATTCAAATCAGATTTTTTTTTTAAAAAAAGGAAAAATTAAAGGATGATGAAAAATCAGATTAAAGATGTAAGGGAAACTTAAAAATAAATTCAAAATTGAAAATAAGGAAGGGAGAGCACAGCTGATGACTTAACTAGTCGCCATCTTGACCCCCCACCTCCCCCAATAATGTGGGAATCCACTGTGATAATTCTTCTTTATGGAAAAGCCTCTCAGAGATACCTTCATTTAGCACTGTGGTTTTTTGTTTTGGTGATGAAGCTTTACAGATCAATTTATTATTATTTAGATAGAGAAAAGCTGTTAAATCTAAGACTTTGAAGATTTTTTTTTTTTAGTGTGAAAGAGCTTAACAATGTGGTAAAGTATAATTGTTTTTGTATGCTGAGAAGAAAAATCAGATATCAAATTTGTTCAAGAGTTCCACCTACCTTTTCAAGAATCAAATAAATTGTGTGGCTCTCATTATGTTAAGACCTTTTCCCCGGGGGGTCACGTGATGCAGCCTACCTAGAGGACGTCTGTGTGGAGAGCTCCTGCCCTGCCCCCTCTAAATTCAGCGATTATTACCTGCATTCCGGTTGTTCCCTCGGGGCTTTTCTGCTGACCTGCTGGGGATAGGCTGCCGCTACTCCACGGGTGCTTTGGAGAGCGATTTGAGCACCGGGTATGCCTATAAAATCGGCTAAGGGTTCCCGGGAAAAATCTGTGACAACCCCCTCCAAGATGGCGGTGGATCAGGCCACTTTCACGATCCCGGCCGGAGACTGGATTACCGACATCACCAAATCTGTGTCGGCTGCTTTGGCGGATAGACTAAACAAAATTCAGTCCGCGGTTGATGAAATGCATGAAAAATTTGACTCGCAAAATCGGCGTCTGAATGAGGTAGAGCAGCACGTGTCTGCTCAGGAAGACACGTGCACAGCTATGGCGGCGCAGATGGAGGCACTGCAGACGCAGACTCGGGAGTTAACTGCACAGTTGGATGACAATGAGAACCGCAGCCGACGGAACAACTTGCTGCTGATCGGGATTCCGGAATCGGTCACGGATGAGGGGCTCTATGAGACTTTCAGTAAGTGGCTGCCTAATGCATTGGGTTTTGAGGAGACCACCATGCAATTTGCCTGCGAGCGGGCCCATCGAGTGGGAGCACGTGTTTCTGGGGCCGGGAGACCTCGAGTAGCTATAGCCCGTTATGTGACTTGGAGAGAGAAGGATATGCTGCTCCGTGCGTTCCGGAAGGTGGGGGCCCTAGAATATGAGGGCTCGAAAGTGCTGGCTTTTAACGACTACTCAATCAGGGTGGCTGCTTTGCGGAAGGCCATGTCGCCTTGCTGTACAGACCTGCACAATCGGGGGATTAAGTTCGCCTTGGTGTTTCCAGCCCGGCTGCGAGTCTGGCATGGGGGCCAGAACCATTCCTTGGCTACAGTGGAGGAGGCTCGGGCTTTCCTGGCTAAGTTGCCAGCTTGAGTATGCCTTCAGGACATGTTTCCGCTCTGGCCTGGTGGGACTTCTGAGATCCAGAGGGTTCGCTATGATGGGAGAGGTCCTACTGGGATCAGGATAACCCGTCAGGCATGCCTGCCCTGGGTTTACAAGATCCTTTGTTCTGCCGCGTGAATGACAGGATCTTTGGAGTGGATATGGCTCTCATCATTATTGCCCTCCTTACAATCCTTTTCTTTGTCTTCTGCTGACTGGTGGCTGTGCAGGGCACAATTGCAATTGGACCCGCCTGGAGACCTGTCCAGAGTGCAGTGGGTTGTAATCCTGGATACTGCTGAACTATTTGCTTTGTCTTATGACTGGACAATCTGTTTGTTCTATGTGCTAGTTTGATCTTGCTGCATTTAAGTGTTTAGGGGACACTGAGTGGGGTGGTGGGGGGGGCTCTCCGGGTAGGTTGGGGATCTGTTTCTGGGAGTGCATGTTTGGGGGGGTTGACATGCTAAGGGGGGAGGGGGGTGGTAGGAGGGAGGGGAAGACGGGAGGAATGCATGAGGAGTATGGATGGTGGATGCTGTGTGTTTGGTCGGTGTGTCTGAGGTGGGGAGGGGGGAGGGTGGAGGATTGCTGGATACTGTGGGTATTCTCGTCGAGGGGGGATGGGCCTGGCTGGGGGGCCTGGTCTCTCCGTCCATTTACTTTTTATACCTTATGGCACTTCTGGTGGCTTTTTATGCTGCATAGTTATGGTTAATTTGACGGTAGTAACTCTTAATGTGGATGGTATACATTCTCCTATTAAACGAAAGAAAATACTCACGTGGCTTCGACAGCGTCAGGTGGATATTGCATTCCTTCAGGAAACTCACCTCACGAGTGCTGAGCATGAGAAGCTGCGCAGGGAATGGGTGGGGGATGTGAGGTACTCTGCCTATAATGGCCGCCAGAGAGGAGTGGCTATCCTGGTTCATAAAAGCATACCACTTCATGTTCACAAGACAATTCAGGATAAACAGGGCAGATACATTGTGGTTGCAGGGGACCTTTGGGGTTTTCAGTTTCTTTTTTGCAATCTGTACGCCCCGAATGTTTATGACCATATTTTTTACTCTGGGCTGCTGGGTATTTTAGCTCAATTCCCTACTTATCATTTGGTTGTGGGAGGAGATTTTAATGTTACAGCGGACCCGATGATGGATTGTTCTCCTGCCAGGCCGCGACCTAGGAATCATGACCAGAGGGGTGTGAACTTTCTATGTACTCAATTGGCGGTGGTGGATACCTGGAGGACTCTCCATCCTTTTGATAGGGAATATACGTTTTACTCTCCTCCCCATTCCATGTATTCTAGATTGGATCATGTTTTGGTCTCTCAAGCTCTCTTTCACCGTGTGGATAAAGTTTCTATTGAAGATACCACTCTGTCGGACCATTCGGCGGTCCTTGTGACTATAGCGGCCACGGAGCGTAAGGGTGATAGATCTTGGCGGTTTCCGGCTTCTCTCTATGGCGACCAGAGGTTTCGCGCATTTCTAAGGGACAAGTGGGTGGACTATGATTTGTATAATAATACCTCTGACGTAGACCCGGTAGTGTTCTGGGAGGCTTCGAAGGCTGTGGTGAGGGGTCATATCATCCAATTTGTGTCGTCACAGCGGAAACGCCAGGGGGAGAAACTTCTTGCCCTGACGGAGCAATTGGCAGAGATTCGTAAACGTCATCGGGCGACGTTACTGGGCACGGACGGGCAGCAGATTCGCTCCTTACGCTCTCAAATTAATGAGATCTTGGATGCTAGGGCCCGTCAGGATATTTACTATCAAAAATTTCACCTATATCGCTGGGGAGGTAAGGCAGGTAAACTTCTAGCAAATATGGTCCGGCCATACCGGAAGAAGCAAATTGTTCGCATGGTCAAGAACTCTCGGGGTGAGACCCTCACTCAGGAATCTCGAATAAGGGAGCAATTTGTTGATTTTTACAGCGCGCTCTATGCGAGGAGAGACTTTACCATTGAGGAGCGGGACCGTTTCTTTCGAGATTTGTCTCTCCCGAAGCTGTCCGAGGTTCAGACGGAGCAGCTGAATGCCCCTATTTCTTCAGAGGAAATCCAGTCGGGGATTAAAAAACTAAAACTCACTAAATCACCTGGCCCCGATGGCTTTGGCCCCGAATATTACAAACTTTTGCCTGACCTGCTTATCCAACCTTTGGGTAATTATTTCAATTTCCTTTCCTCAGCACCCACGGGCGTTCCGCATAATCTTGCTCATATCACTCTGCTCCCAAAGCCGGGTAAAGATCCCATGCAGGTCGGCTCATACAGGCCAATATCCTTACTGAATCAAGATGTTAAGCTGTTAGCGTCTATCATGGCATCTCGACTCAATGAGTTTCTCCCTCAGCTTATTGGGGATGATCAGGTGGGATTTGTCCCTCGACGTTATGCATCGATGAATCTTCTTAAGGCATTGACTGCAATCCATGAACATAGGGGGAGAGGGGGTGCTTCCGCGATTGTCGGGCTCGATATGGAAAAGGCTTTCGACAGTATTTCTTGGCAGTACCTTTTTTGGGTGTTGCAGGAATATGGCATTAGTGGGACTTTCCTTGCTTGGATCCAGGGACTCTATTCGAAACCGCAAGCTAGGCTGCTTATTAACGGTAGCCTTTCACAGTCGTTTCCACTATGCCGAGGTACTCGCCAGGGTTGTCCCCTCTCCCCCCTATTGTTTGTTTTAGCTATAGAGCCGTTAGCTATTAAGATTCGTTCCTGTCCGGCCCTGCGAGGCATTCGCATTGGTAAGTCGGAGTGCCGTATTGCATTATTTGCGGATGATATATTGCTTTTCCTGGACCAGGCCCCCACTCATTTGCCAGTGGCGCTCCAGCTGGTTTCGGAGTTTGGTGTTCTTTCTGGTCTCCAAGTGAACTGCACGAAATCGGAATTGCTACCCCTGTCGGGGCTTGGGTGGGAGCCGTGGCATGCCGGCCTGCCTATACCCCCGGTGACGGCTCCAATGAGGTATTTGGGTATCTTTCTACATCCAGACCCTAGGGCTCTGTATGGGAGTAATATCCTGGCTGTAATTGATAAAATTCAGGCTTTGTGTCATGCGTGGCGGGATCTTCCTCTATCCCTTTTGGGGAGGGCGGCGCTGATAAAAATGATATTACTGCCAAAGCTGCTCCATCCCCTCCAAGCGGTGCCCTTTTGGATTCTACAGCGCAATATCCGCCGGCTTCGTTCTCTTTTTTCGGTATTTCTGTGGCGGGGCCGGAACGCCCGCATTGCATATGCTAAGTTGACTCTTTTCAAGCTGGAGGGGGGCTTGGGGCTTCCCGATATTCGTGCTTACAACGTGGCAGCATTAATGCGCTTTATACACGAGGTAGTGACGGGGTCGGCCCGGTTTTCCCCACGGGGATGGATGGAGGGATGGTGTGCGCCTTATACTTTTTTGAACCTTTTGCATGCCACGGGGGGATTACGGGGCGAGCTATCCTCTAAGTTGCAGTTCTTACGCCCTTTTCGTCAGGCCTGGCAATGGTGGCGACGGCGGCAGACGAGATCTCCCAGGGCTTCGCCTTTTCTGCAACTACAGGGTAATCCGGATTTTTCACCAGGGCTGGGATGTTCCCCCTTTGCCGCATGGGCGGTTTGGGGGGCCTCGACTCTCGCTCACATGATGGATGGGGATACGGGGGTATTTGACTCTTTCGCCCAATTTCAGGAGAGGTGGAATGTACCTAAAACTCACTTCTTCGCTTATTTACAGGCCCGCCATTACTTTCAGAGTCTATGCTTGCAGTATGGCGCGGAGTGGCCATGTGGACCCTTGGATCTACACCTCTTGAGTACCCCGCCTGCCTTGAGTTCTCTTGCGTTATGGTACAAGGTTGTGCATTCGTCCGTGGCTCCGGGGCCTTTGACATTGTTATGCAATGCCTGGAATAGAGACCTGGCATCTCAATATACCCCTGATTCCTTTCTGATCCTCTTTCACACCCTTCATGCTTTTGTGAAATCTGCGGCCTGGCAGGAGACCCAATTCAAAATCCTCCATAGAGCATATATTACCACGGCGCGGGGGGCCAGGATGGGTTTGTGGGAGGAACCTACATGTATTAAGTGTCACAGGGCACCTGGGACGTTCCTACATACTTTTTTGGAATGTCCTGAGCTCTCTTTGTGGAACTCTTCCTTTGCGCAGCTTCGGTTGGTTCTCCATTGCACTATTGAGTGGGATTATAAGACGTTGTTGTTGGGTGACCAGACCTTGTTGGAAGAACAGGGCCTCACGATTTCTCAGAGGCGCTTTATCTACCTGATGGTGTTGACAGTTAAACGTTTGATCTTGCAATACTGGACCAAACCGGGGGGCTATTCCTTTGGACTGTTGGATCATTCAAATGCAGGAGTTAGCCCGCTTTGAGCTTGGCTATTATAAACATTCTACTAATCCTGAGGTACTGGAATACTTAGCCATATGGAGGGTGTTCGTACAACTACCCATGGTTTCCAGCATAGGGGGGTCAGGGGGAGGGTCTGATTGATTGGTGGGGGTATGGAAGTGGGGTATGATTGTGGGAGTGGATGGTGTGCTTGTATGGGTGGATGCTGAGTTCTATGTTTCGGGGGTTTCGTGGATGGGTTTGTTTGATTGTTATATATAGAAAATACTTGTTGGGGTTGCCGGGAGAGATACCTCATTTCTGCTTTTCGATGCAAATAGAGGTCTCCGTGGATGTGTTACACGTTCCTGAGTGAATTCATTGTATTTTGTTGTTGACCATTGTTTTATTCTTTTAGTATTTTCTTGGTCTCTCTTGTTGACTCCTCAATAAACATATTTTCAAAAAAAAAAAAAAAGACCTTTTCCCCAACTGTAGGGACACAGAATGGCATTGCTGTCCTTAGCTGCACAAGTTTTCCTGCATCAGTTATGGTACAGTCCTCTGATAGTAAATGATAAGGCACAAAATTGATTAACACTGGTATTAACACTGTGAGAGTGTGTGATGCAGTGGTTGGAGTGAAGTAGACCGCTGTCTAGGCCTACCTCGAAATGGAGACTCCACACACTATATACTGGTTTCAATAGATATACATTTATTAACAAATCAGTAACAGCTTACAATTTCAAATCATTCAGCATATAATGGAACAGATGTGATCCTCAGGCCTGAGGGTCCTCTGATGTCTGTTCTCCTTACTTCTGCTTATAGGCCTGGTTTTATACATTTCTTGGTGGTCAATACCACGTTAGCCTAAATCACATGATACATCTTTATTGGTTGTTTTTCTTATACGTCAATACATAAGTAGATTCATTTATTGGCTTATCTATTTGTGTCATCTTATACGTCTGTCCAGTTTGCCGTAAGGCCTAACCTTTTCCTGCAAATGTCCTTTTCCCTTTACCATATATGCAATTCCGAGTCCAAAATTCCTTCTCTGCTGTGGTAACACATGATATATCTTGCTAAATAATGTTCTTGAGTACTCTGTTTTTCTGACCATGAGCTGTGTTCCTCTTTGCATAATATCCGGCCAGGTGCCATGCATCGGAATTGAAGTCTTGTTTCTTACAAGTTTTTGCTTACCATAGCTAACTCAGAAACAGAACATTTCTCAATCACTATAGGCCAGCTGGCAAGTGGGTTATGAAATATCTTTTACAGTTAATATACTGATTTATTAGAGCACGAGGGAGGGGAGGGGGTTTTTCTCTTGTGAGGTCTGGTTACTTCACCTTTATCCAAAGGACTTGTTTTGCTTCACCTGTATCACACCAGGTCTTCTTCTTCTTCGTCTCATCCTCTTTTCCCTCTCAGGAGCTACAGCCTCGGCACCCTGAGGTTGTGGATTCAAATCCCACACTGCTTCTTGTGACCCTGGTTAAGTCACTTAATCCCCCATTGCCCCAGGTACATTAGATAGAGTGGGAAAAATGCTTGAGTACCTGAATAATTTGTAATCCCCATAGAATTGTAGGATATGTGGAATATAAATGATTTAAAATAAATAAAAATTTTACACACTCTTCATGTTCAACCTCTTTCAGGAACAAGAAAACACAAGCAATTTACTTAGTGGCAAAATATGGGCTGCAGCTTTATTCTAATATTTAAATAACTGCAACATTAGGTTACATAATTACAACCAATTTCAGTGTAGCTTAATAGTCCAATAACATCTGGAGCTTACAACAATTCCCCCACATTCTATCAATTCCATATTCCAGAAAGATCTATGGTATTGCAGGGTCCTACCTCCACCTGTGATGGTTTCACACATGAGCAGACCAATAACAAGCTAACACATCTCCTTCTCAGCCATACAGAGGCAATAAATTCACCCCAACAATTGAACTTTTGTACAAACAGAAAAGCTGTGATCAACCCCAAACCAGCTACCAACCCCTTTAACCCAAGCATTATCCAACCCTCCCCAACAACATAAAGGAGAGTAAGGGAGGAAAAACTAACCTCCCTCATACACACATCTCTCATCCTCCCACACTCCCTCCCTCCACAAAATTACCTCAGTCCACCAAATTCTCCACACCTCCCACCAATCCTTATCTACCTCTCCCCAGCTAATCCCTTATCATATCACCTTCCCCTCCTCCAATTTGTTTACAAGCTCACCCTTCCTCACAATAATCTTACACACCCGCATCCAAAAAATCCCAGTATTATAAAAACTCTAACCCTTATTCAATTAATTCCTCCCTCCTCCCCAGAATGCAGAAACCCACCTGCTCATACCACTCGTATAGCCTCAGCCAGCGTTATATCTGTATTATGCGTGCAAATAAGTAGGATTTTGTATGAACATAGTACGAGATACTAGTATTATATGAGTATATACGTAGGATCATGGTATAAATGTGTGCATATATGTAGGATGATTGATTATGGTATAAATGTTTCTGTATTGAAAACCATCTCAGAAAACGCACCTCTACTATCTTGTAACACCTTTACAGAAGCTCATGTAAACCACTCTGACTTGACTCTCCAGTCATTAGCAGCAGTATAAAAGCTTTCAATAAGCAATATGTTCCCAGTATTAAGCTGTAAACACTCATATAGCACTACATTTCACTTTGTAACATCTATTCTTCAATGCTTAGGGCCCCCCTCCAAACTTTTTTTTTTTTTTTTAAACAAATAGCAAGGATGGTAACAGTATCAGGTGATATCCCGACAATTCTCACTGGTGATTTTAATTTGGTGCACGATTTAATTCTTTATCATCAGTCTAATTTCAAGGCAGGATTTTCTAAAGTCCTGAGATACCTGTCATCTAGCATGAAATCATTTGGTTTGTCAGATCTTTGGAGCTCGTAACAACCTACAAGCAAGGAATTTACTTTGTATTTGCTTCCGCACCAGTTGTGTAGGAAAACTGCTTATGATTTACGGCCTCTTTTACAAAGCCACGCAGCAACAGCCCCGAAGCCTTTTAAATCTCTATGGGCTTCGGGGCCGTTAGCGCAGGGCAGCCGCCAGCGTGGCTTTGTAAAAAGAGGCCGTTAGTTTCTAAAATGGTAATCCCAGGTCTACTGTGTAGATATAGTGAGATTTAAAGTGTTATGATATCAGACCATGCAGCTACAATATCCTAATATGGGCCCCAGGATAATTACTTAGAATTTTAATGCAGGGCTTCTTGCAGACTGTCAGTTTAAAAATATATATATATTACCTTGGCCTCCCAAATATACTTTATGGAGACTCCATTTCAGGATAGCACCTGGAGGGATGCCTTTGCAGCCATTATCATAGCAAGATAATTGTTTATTCTACTGCTTTTGGAGTTAGAGTTAAGAATAAATGTGTTAGCACACATACAATTGGAGGACAATTCTTTGCTTCTGTAGCTCCTTAAATTGAAATATGGTATTAAGCCAATATATACAGAATTCAAAGGAGGGGGTCAGGACATCTCGCACAGCGGCTTCACACCCAAAGAAAAAATAGAAAGGGTACCTTTCTTGATCAATAAAGATGATATTAAGTGTATAAGGACAAATTTCTGGAATATTATAGGGATTTATATTCATCTGAGGTTCCTCCCTCCCCACTGGTCTTAAGAAAATTTAGGGATAAAAAACCATGCTCTTTCTGATGTACAGAAAAGGGTTCTAGAAGAGGATATCAATGAGGTAGAAGTTTGTAGATCTTTAGATGTTTTGCCTCTCCCGGAAAAGATCTGGGCAGCACAGACCCACTGTGGAGCCTTCTTAGAGCTCTTCTCTCTCTTTAACCTCCCCTCCTCCTTTTACAAAACCATGAAAGTGGTTTTTAATGCCAGCTGGCGTGCTGAATGCTTTGCGCTGCTCCCAACACTCATGGAGTTCCTATGTGTGTCGGGAGCAGTGCAGAGAGCAACAAGGAAAAAATCCAACGTAGTCTGCAGTGAACCAAACAGCAAGAAGAAACCAAAAGAAACTACAGGCAATGTTTGTTATACCAAACTAGAATACAGTAATATACAACCTTATTACCAACCAAGGGACCCGACACGGTCTGTGTTTCGGACAACACACCTTCCTCAGTTTGGTATTTCACATACATCGGTCACTTTTTATATTGTACTATTTTCATATTTCACACTTTTGCATTCTCTTTAAGGCATGGTAACAATATGTCATTTAGTCAACACCACTTTGTTATTCACAGAAGTTTTAAGGAACAACTATCATAGCATTGATATTTATATTTATTAGGACCCCTGAGGAAGGTGTGTTGTCCGAAACACGGACCGTGTCAGGTCCCTTGTTTGGTAATAAGGTTGTATATTACTGCATTCTAGTTTGGTATAATAAACATTGCCTGCATCTTGTACATAGCTACAGTTTATTTTGGTTTCTTCGGGAGCAGTGCAGAGCATTCAGTGTGCCAGCCTGCACTAAAATCCACTTCTGTGGTTTTGTAAAAATCCGTTTCCGTGGTTTTGTAAAAGGGGGGGAGGGGTAATTTAGGTATTTCAGGGTTTTATTGTTTCAAAATCCTCAAAAGCTGAAATAATTGCCATAAAGAAGACTGGGAAGTATTTAACCCACACTTCAAATTAGAAGGCTAATACAGCTTATATATACAGACTACATATAAGTTGTATGTGAAGATTCTGGCTCTACATATGGCTAAACAAAGTGTTTTGTCCACAAAGATCCAAATGAAATTTTTGAAAGGGAGGGAAACCTTAATAATATTAGGGTTTTGGGGTTTTTGTGGGGGTTTTTGTTGTTGTTGTTTTGTTTTTTGCAATATTCTTTCAAAGCAGGAGAGCAAGATATTCCTCTGATTCTGTTTTCACTGGATGCTGGGAAAGACCCATTTCATGTTGTCCAAAGCTAATTTTTTTTTTTTCTGTATTATGAAGTGTTCTGGATTTGAGCCTAATTTTATTGATATGGTTGATTTTGTACTTTGCTTCCAAATCTAGGTTATATGTCAACAAAGTTTTATTCTGATCTTTTTTGTTTGCATAGAGGACCTAGGCAGGGATGCTCATTATCTTCCCTCTTTTTCGATATATGAAATACCTGTGAAATTGGGTTTGGTAAGGTTTATTGCAAAACATCTTTATATGCAGACTTTTTTTTTTGTTTGTTACTGCTGATTCAGTTCCAGTTTTACTGGAAAATGTAAATGCCTTTTCTAGGATCTTGGAGTATAAAATAAATTGAATAAAGACGGTAGCCTTGCTTCTTAACCGCAATGTGGTCAGCGCAGATGTTTCAGATTAACACATGTTTGAAATATCTTGGAATGTAGTTTGGCAATGACCTCACTGAAACTACAACTAGAAACATAGATCAAATAGGGGCCCTTTTATTAAAGCTTTGCATGTATTAATGGACATTAGCATATGCTAAATACTGTGCATCCAATTTTATACCTATGGGCCATGTGGCACTTAGCATGCACTGATGTCCATTAGCATATGCTAAGCTTTAGTAAAAGGGCACCATGGTGTGGTGTATTAAGGCCCTAATCAATCAATGATCCTCTTTGGGCATTTGTAATAGGGTTGATAAGAAACCATCAAGATGATTATTGTCCCAAGTAAGTATGCTCTTTTCTCCAATTTTCTATGGAAATACAGAATGCCCCAAATTGCCTTGCACAAATTAAAATTGCCTAAGATTCAAGGGGGAATGAATTTTCCAGACTTTCAAATATGACATTTGTACTAAAATTATAGGGGTCCTGTGGTTTCAAAATGGAGAGGTTGAAATCAAACAATCTGATTACTAATAGTGAAAGAATTACTGGTAATTACTCGTGGACCATTCTATTCTTCTCACCCATCTTCACAACTTTGATATCTCAAGGACTGTGCTCTCCTGGTTTACTTTTTTTTTGACTGATCACTTTTTTGATTGCTCCTTTTATATTCCTTCTCAAGCTACTACTACTATTTATCATTTCTTTAGTGCTGAAAGGCATACACAGCGCTGTATAGATGGTCCCTGCTCAGAAGAGCTTACAATCTAATAAGGACAGATAGGACATTATAGGGGTTAGGGAGTTTCTTGCAGAGAGAATGAAAGGATGAACATGCATGCCTTATGGTGAGTGGGAATTAGGAGTTGAAATCAGCCTTGAAAAAGGAAAAATTATGTTCTTACCTGTTAATTTTCTTTCCTTTATACGAAGCAGATGAATCCAGAGACCAATAGGATGTAGCAAAGCAATCCTCAATCTGGGTGGGAAGCAAATACTGCCTCCGCAACAACCAAAGCACTAAACGCAGCCTCCGCATGCGCCCCCACATCTAACCGGTAATGCTGAGATAAAGTATTCTTGGAAAACCAAGTAGCCGCATGACAAAACTCCTCCAAAGGAAAAAAATCTCTGGACTGAGTCCAAGAAGTAGCCATCACTCTGGCTGAATGGCCATGAAGTTCTTCTGCCAACCGCTTCCCTGTCATCAAGTAAGCATAAAGAATGTCATCCTGGACCCTTCGAGCGAAGGAGGCTTTGGACGCTACCATACGTTTGTCGCGTCCCTTGAAGAATGCAAAGAGGTGATCTAAACGACTAAAAGTCATTAGAAACCTACAGATTGCAGAGAATGCTATGCACTTTTAAGAAATGCAGTGAAGAAAAGCTCGCCTCTCCATTCCTCCTCCCAGGAAGAAGGAAGGAAAAGTGAAAGCGGCATAAAAGAAAGGATGACACCACCTTAAAAAGAAATTGTGGTACTGTCCGCACTGACAACCCAGAATTTGTAAATCAGAAATAAGAATCCCCACCGTACAAGGCCTGCAACTCAGAAAATAAATCTTGAGCTGAAGCCATGGCCACAAGAAACACCATGTTCAACGTCACTGCCTTTTAGAGTCTCAAAAGACAAGGTTGAAACAGAGCCTTCTGTAAACTGCAAAAAAGTACCTTAAGACTGTACTCCGGACAGGGCTTCTTAAGAGGTGTATGAATATACTGTATTCCTTTTAGGAACTGAACTACATGGAGCTGAGAAGTAAGCGAAGAGCAAGATACTTAGCCCTTGTAACAAGCTAAGATTGCCACTTGAAGCTGAAGGGAATTGAACACTAAGCCCTTGGCAATACGCTCAAGTGCCAGAAAAGAAAGAATATAAAACATAGACGTCTGGAAGGGTGCCAATGCTGAGAAGCACCCAAGAAAGGAAAAGCCTCCAAACAGTAGCATAAGCCACAAGTGAAGACGTCTGTATCGCCTGGAGATGAGAAGAAATAACCTGCTTCGCACAACCCTTACACATCAGTCATGACTTTTCAAAAGCTAGGTCATAATACCAAAGTAGGATGAATATCCATGTTGATCAGACCATAGGTGAGTAAATCCGGGAATCTTAACAGTTCGGCCATCGAAAGACTCATCAGATCCACATAGCAAGGATGGCGCAGCCAATCTGGAGATTCTCTGATTACTGTGCCCAATCATCAGCCAGAGGAAAATACTTAAAAAAGAGAAACCAGAGGCGAGAAAGAAGCAACTCTGCTACCCCCTCTGACTGCTACTCCCTGCATCTGCTGAAGAAGCTAGGAAGCTTTGAATTTTGAAACGAGGCCATGAGATCTAGTTCTAGGAGATACCACCTTTATACAAAGAGCTGGAACACCTGAGCGAATAGTTCCCAATTTCCAGGATGGAGAATATTTTACTACTACTACTATTTATTATTTCTAAAGCGCTAAAAGGCATATGCAGCATTGTACATTTTAACATACAATAGACGGTCCTTGTTCAGATTTTGTGGTGAGAAAGTCTATCTAAACCCTTTTCCTGTCCTGTAAAATGATGCGATGACAGAAGAGGAAGATGAGATTCCACCCATTGAAGTAGAACCATTACTTTACTCACCAACTGAGTACATCACATACTTTTCTAGCTGTAGAGAAATATCACCGTCATAACAGTGTCCTACAAGACCTTTATCGTCATTCTGGAAGAATGATCTGAAACTCCTGAAACAGTAGCCTGACCATGCTTCAGTCCAGAAGAATAAGAACATAAGAACATAAAAAATACCGCTTCTGGGTCAGCCAAGTGGTCCATCGTGCCCAGCAGTCCGCTCCTGCGGCGGCTCTTAGGTCAAAGACCAGTGCCCAAACTGAGACTAGCCTTACCTGCGTACTTTCTGGTTCAGTAGGAACTTGTCTAACCTTGTCTCCTCTTAATACCAGACTCCTTGCGCTGAGGATTGAAGGCACTGAGCCCCCCAACCCGACAGCCTGGGATGTTTTGTGACTATGAGCCAATCAGCAAAAATCAAGGCATGCCTTTGAAAAGATTAATCTCGCTGAGCCACCAAATGATATTGAGTGATGCTTGAGGAGCCTATTAGATACTACAATTGGAACCTTGAGATACCGGGAACCACTGGAACAAAAGCGACTGCTGTAGCGTTCTCACATGAAAGCAAGCCGAAGTTCCCAGTGGAGTCACCACCATAGAATCTGCACAGAATCCCATACTCTTGTTCTTGGTGACTGAAGAAGAGGGCAAACCTGAGACTGTAACCTGTTGCCCCAGTCTCTGGAAAGAAACAGATTCCTCTCCTACGTGAACAACATCCCCCAATATTCCAATAATTAGTACAGGAGAAAAAAGCACTGTGGAAATTTGAAGATTCACATCCAAAGAATTGAAAAGAAGTTCAAATAAAAGAAATCACCCGTTTGTGTCTGACAAATTGATCTGGCTGGAAGACATCCGAATCAAGACGCCATCTAAGAAAGAAAATACCTGAATCTCCTGTTTGCGCCAAAACGCCACTACTGCCTTCATTTTCTAAAATGTTCATGGAGCTGTGGCCAGGCCAAATGGCATCTGCCAAAACTGATAGCGCTGCTCGATGAGAGCCAAGCGAAGATAGTGCTAATTCAGCGTCCATAGGAAAATTGTAAATATTCTCACAGTTTTTCTCCAGAAATGTCTAACTCTGAGAAACTAATTTACCAGAATGAGATCCAGCCCCCGTCTGACCAATTCCCCTGTCTTAGGCACTATGAAGTAAATGGAATAACTTTCCTTAGTTCCGTAAGAACTAAAACTACTGCCCCGAGTACCAGTAACACTTAAAAGAAGGTCTCGCACGAACGTAACCTTTGGAAGCTCAATACATGGTGACTCCAAGAAAGAATCTGAAATGGGAGGAGGATTCAAAGTTGCAAGCATCCTGAAAAATGCCCAAAGCCCCCTGACCTGACATCATAGTATCTCCCCCCTCACAAGAAAGCATAAAGATCTACCAGGGGAACTGAAGACCCCTTCAGAATGAAGAGCAGACAGATGGGGAACGGCTGGACAAGAGCTGTAAATTCTGGAAGAAGAAAGGAACTTTCCAACTAAAAATCCAGCTTTGCGATGTAAGATGGAGTATGTTGGAATTCTGAAAACAGTACTAACTCCATGCAATGTTAGCCAAAAACTTACTGCCTTTAAAGTGAAAATGTACTAGACATAATCTAGAAGCTGCATTGACCGCCCCAGGGGAAACAATCTGCACCCTAATTGTTATCAGCCAAAGCTCACATCCCTAAAGAGAGCTTCAGGGATGATTCCATCAGCCACATAGCGTTTGTTATTCTGTGGGTTTGGGAGAATATGTAACTTGTCCCTGGTTAGAAGGATCCACACTTGTGCTGCTTGATTCACGATTCAAATCGGTTCACCGATTCACTTCGGGTGAATCGATTCAAAATCGATTTATAACATTAAAAAATTGGCTTCCCGATTCAGACCCTCCCCCTCTCCCCCTAACGCAAGAGCGGCAGGGCTGCTCTTGCTGGCCGGCCGCTGCCGCACCTGCTTTAGAGGGCAAGGAGGGAGGGTCAGTCGGGAAGTGCTGATGCCGGCTTTTCCCCCCCCTGGCGTCCGGTTCCCCCCCTTGCGTCCGGTTTCCCATCCTGGCCTCCCGCTTCCCCCCTGGCCTCCCCGCTCAGTTTACCTTATAGATGCAACCTGCAAACAATATTGCGGTTATAGCGGCTTTACAAACTGCTTTGAGCTGTTTTCTCTTCAATCCTGCCTCTGACGTCAGAGGAGGGGCGGGACCGCAGCAGAGGAAAAAGCTCAAAGTAGTTTGCAAAGCCACTATAACCGTGATCTTCTTTGCAGGTTGCATCTATAAGGTAAACGGAGCGGGGAAGCCAGGGGGAACACGGAGGCCTTCCCGGAGGAGGGGTGCGCAGTCCTTCAGGGTGGGGGTGGGACAGGCCTTGGGGGTGCAGGCCTTAGTGGGGCGCAGGCCTTTAAGGGGGGAATAGGCCTTCAAGGGGGGGACAGGCCTTCAAGGGAGGGACAAGCCTTTAAAGGGGGGGACAGGCCAGGGATGGTGACACAGGCTTTTAACGGGGAGATAGACCTTCATGGGGGGGGGACAAGCCTTCAAGGGGGGGGGGACAGGCCAGGGATATTGGCATAGGCCTTCAGGGGGGACAGGCCTTCAAAGGGAGGAAAGGTCTTCAGGGGTGTGGTGCAGGCCTTCAGGGGGGGAAGAAATAATGGGTCTAAAAATAGAGGAGAGGAAGAGAGATGATGGACAATGGGATTTAAGGTGGGAAGGAACTTTGGGGGAGAAGAAATAATGGGTCTAAAAATAGAGGAGAGGGAGAGAGATGATGGACAATGGGATTTAAGGAGGGAAGGAACAGAAAGGGAGAGAAGTTGGACATAAGGGATGTTGTGGGGGGGATAGAGATACTGGATAGGAGGGTAGTTGGGAAAAGAAAGGGAGACATAGTGGACCCTGGGGTGGTGGGGAAGGAGGGAGAGATGCTGGATGAAAGGGTAGTTGAGAAAAGGTGGATCTGTGGATGGAGCTGAAAAAAAGGAAAGATGCCAGACCTCCGGGGGAGGGAAGGGAAATGGAAGAGGAGGACAGAGATGGCAGATGAATGTTTAGCACAGAGAAAGAAGAAAGAAGGAGACCCTGGCAAGCAAGTTATCAGAAGACAACCAGAGCCTGGGACCAACAAGATTTGAATAATGACCAGACAACAAAAGGTAGAAAAACTAATTTTATTTTCCATTTTGTGATTACAATATGTCAGATTTGAAATGTGTATCCTGCCAGAGCTGGTGTTATAGGGAAAATAGGGAAGCCACAGGATACAGTGACCTAAGTCAGCTGCAAAATAAACCCCATGAACGCTGCTGTGCTCCTGCTAGCACCGTAGACCCAAGCGCGTGCCTGTTTCAGGCCGAAATGAGCCAGCTCTAACAAAAGTGCATTAAAAACTTACCCAGAACCAACCATTAAAATATTTTTCCCACTATCATGGCATAAAATGCTTAAAATGAACATTGGAGAGAAATAAATTAATGCTGCTTCGTTCTCCTCAACTTAGGAAAATAAGCATGCGCCTCTTGCGCTCGGTCAGGAACCAGTTATGCGAAGAACACACCATCCAAATATTCATCTCCACCCGGCCATGGGAACTGCCAAGCAGAGTCCGCCCCAGGTAGAAATCCCACTACCGTTGTGGCGCTGTTGCCAGAGTATGAAAACAAGCACGCGCCTACAACACGTGGGAAGGCACCAGTTCCTTCAACAAACTGGTCACACACCCGAAGCCCTTTACTGAATAAACTCATACAAATGTAAATTTGCTTGTCAGTCACTAAACCATATCCATAATTCTACAAAATATAGCGTTTGATAAAAAAACATAGTTCTTCTGTAGACTCACACCGAACCTGCAGCTCCACCACAACCAGAAACCAGAAAAGAAGTTCAAATAAAACATATACTCAAAACTTTGTTGATAGTGCCAGCAAATGCCAGTTGCTCAGCACTATGAGGGCAGAAATGTTTAATAGTCACTGTGGTCTCATTTTTTTTTTTTACAGTGAAGAAAAATCGAGACCCAGTCAGACCCTCTATCATTGGAGGGAGGGGACCCCAGGTGTAACCACTAAAGCTGGCACCATTCAGCCGGACACCCCTGTCTCACTGAAGAGAAACCTCAACAGGAGAAATAGAATTGCCGTCTCACTGAAGAGAAACCTCAACAGGAAAAAATAATAGCCCAGTAACAGCCAGAATCCAGGAGCTAGGTGAATAACAACCATCACCTGCTGGGAGATAGAGCATACTAAAGATGCAGGAGGTGTGCTAGCCAATAGGACCACCTGTTAATCAGTTTCTTTATCTCCACCTGCTGGTAGATGTGTACTATCCCATTAGTGTCTGGATTCATCTTCTGCTGTTGCTAAGGAAGTGGGCTTATAGTTTGGATTTGAATACTGCTAGAGAGGGAGTCTGTCGGAGTCTGGAGTTGTCAGTGGAAGAGAAGGGTATGAATAGGAAGGCCTTACCCGATGAACAGAGTTCACGGGGAGGAGGGAGCATAGGGGGAGAAAAGTGAGGAGAAATACTGAAGGGCTGCAGAATGAATGCACTTGTCAGCAACAGGAGTTTGAACTGTATTTGGAAATGGATGGGAAGCCAATGGAGTGACTTGAAGAGAGGGGTAATATGAGTATGGCAGCTCTCATGGAACATGAGTTGTGCAACGGAATTTAGAACAGATTGATGGAGAGAGAGAGAGGTTAAGTGAAAGACTTGATAGAAGCAAGTTGCAGTAATCCAGGCAAGATGTGATGAGGGTGTGAATCAGGGTTTTGCTAGTGTGCTCAGAAAAGAGAGGTCAGATTTTGGTAATATTATAGAGGAAGACATGACAGGCTTTAGCGGTTTGTTGGACCTGAGCAAAGAAGTCAAAGATGACCCTGAGGTTGTGAGCTGACAAGACAGGGAGGAGGAGAGTGTTGTCCACAGAAATAGTGAATGGGGAGGGAGAGGGGGGTTTTAAGTGGAAAGATAAGAAGCTCGGTCTTATCTATATTCAGTTTTAGATGGTTGTGAGACATTCAGTGGCAATGCCAGACAGACAGGTTGAGACTCGGGCCTGGATTAGAGAGCTGCATGGGAACGGGGATGACGAGGATCCCGCGGGTTCCCCCTTCGGGTCGCGGGGATCCCATAGGGTTGCCCCCCTGGAGTCACGGGGATCCCATGGGGACAACCCTCGGGTTGCGGGGATTCCGTGGGGACGCCCCTCGTGGTCTCAGGGATCCCGCGGGGTTCAATGCAACTCGAGCCGCGAGGCTCATCTTCTTTTCCTACCTGCCCTGCAGCAGCACACATAGCTGACTGGAAGTCTTCCCCGATGTCAGCGCTGACATTGGAGGGAGGGCTTAAGCAAAGCCCTCCCTCCCTACGACGTCAGCGCTGACATCGGGGAAGACTTCCAGTCGGCTATGTGTGCTGCTGCAGGGCAGGCAGGAAATAGAAGACGAGCCTCGCGGCTCCAGCTACCTCCCAGAGCTCCATTTTGATGAGAAAGTTTCTGGCAGATGAGGGCTGGACATGAACGTGGGAGGCAAACGCAGAACATAGGACACAGAAAGGGTCGAACGTGGGAGGCAAATGAGGAACAGAAAGAGGTTGAACATGGGAGGCAAACACGGAACACAAAAGGGGGAAGGGAGTGCGTTTTTGGACACAAGGCATGAACTTGAGAGAGGATGGAGGAAGTGAGGGAAAGAGATGCTGAGTGGGGGAGGGAATGCGTTTTTGGACACAGAAGGCATGAACGGGAGATAGGAAGGGAGGGAAAGAGATGCTGAGGTGGGGGAGGAAATAGAAAGGGAGAATTAGGCGTGTCAGTGAGAAGGAAAGAGATGGTTGTGTACACGGGGAATGGAAGAAAGTTGAATTTTTGGTCATAGGGAGGGAGTGAGGAACAGATGAGAGGAAGAAATATTGTGGTGGAAAGGGAACAGTGGGACAGATTGAAATGGATGCAAGAGGGAGGAATGTTGGACATAGTGGTGAAGGGAATGGGGGGGAGAGATGTGGCATGATGCTGGAGAGGTGTGATAGAAGGAGAAATGTTGGGCATGGGGCTGGTGGGCAGGGGCGAAAGATGAGAAAGGGATAAATGCTGGACCGTGGTAGGAGGAACCAATGGACAGCAACAGAAGAATGTACAAAAGATGGGAAAGCGGAAAAAAGAAACTGGGACCAACTCTCTAGCCTGGATTCCTGTAGAAATATCTGGTGTGGAAAAGTAGATCTGGGAGTTATCAGCATAGAGGTGATACTAAAAGCTATAGGAGGAGATCAGTGCACCAAGGGAGCAGGAGGAGTCTCAAGACAGAGCCTTGAGTTATACCCATTGACAGTGGGATAATAGTACTCCATTGCATATACTGAAAGTGCAATAGGAGAGATAGGAAGAAAACCAGAAGAGAACAGAGCTCTGGAATCCCAGTGAGGACAGTGTATCAAGGAGTAGGTGGTGATCAACAGTGTTGAAAGCAGCAGATAGATCGAGAAGGATGAGCTAGAGTAGAGGCCTTTGGATCTGGCCAAGAGCAGGTCATTGGAGACTTTAACAAGGGTGGTTTCCATGGAATGCAATGGGTGAAAGTCTGACTGAAGTGGGTCAAGAATAATTTGAGATGAAAGGAAGACCAGGCAATGGCAGCGAACAGCATTCTCAAGTAGCTTGAATAAAAAGGGAAGGAGGGACATGCGGCAATAGTTGGAGGGGCATGTAGGGTCTAGTAAGAGTTTTTTGAGGAGAGGTTTAATTACCACATTTAAAGATATCAGGAACAACTGCAGCAGAGAGTGATAGGTTGAGGATGTGACAGATAGAAGGGATGACGGTGGGAAGAGATAGCACCAAGTAGGTGGGTGGGAATCGGATCAGAGAAGAGGTGGTGGGTTTGGAGGAAGAGAAGATGTGCAGTTTCCTTTTCAATGATTTCAGAAAAGGAGGAAAAGGTGATAGGTTAAGGGGTTGAGGGGAGGTTGACATTAAGGACAGATAGAAGGAGAAGTGGGAAGAGGTGACCTGGTTGAGAACTCAAGGTGAATCTTATGAACCTTGTTGTAGAAGAATTCAGCCATAGTCTGGGGAGAAAGTAAAGGGGTAATTGAAGGTGAGGATACTTTGAATAGAGAGTTTAGTGTGCTAAAGAGACAGCGAGGGTTAGAGCTAAGAGAGTTAGTTAAATGGGCACAGTATTCTTGGGCAAGTGAGAGGCAGACTGGAAGGATGACAGCAGGAATTTTAAGTGTATGAAGTCAGCATGTGTAGAGGATTTAAGCCAAAGATATTCAGCAGATCGGGCACAGGAGCACAGGTAGCAGATATTGGATGTCAGCCAGGGCTGGGGTTTGGCATGCCTTACACCCTTCTAACTTAAACTCTCACTCTTCTACTTTTTCTTCTATCTGTGGTGTTCCTCAGAGTTCTGATCTTGCCCCTTTTCTTTTCAATATTTTCTTAAGTCCTTTGGCTCTCTTAATTTAAGAGCTTGGGGGCTCATAATTGAAAGAGAAAAACGTCCAAAAACCGGCCTGTCGGCACTTAGACGAACACTGTCCAAATACGTCCAAGTGCAGATAATAAAAACGGGTTTTGAACGTATTTCTAAACGGCCTTCATAGTGCTGCTGAACAACCAAAGCTAAACGGGGCATTTCAGGAGGAATGTCGAGGGCGGGAGTTGGGCGGGACGTGGGCCGGCTTAGACTTAGTCGTACAGCATATATAAAGTTATACAGTCCAGGATCGACGGAACTTGGACGTTGTGACTTAGACCATGTAAAACATGGTCTAAGTCACAAACCCCACACACATACCAAAAACTGCTTTAAAACAGATACAGGAAAACAGGACTCTGGACTCTACTGGAAACCAATGAAGTTTTTGGTAGAAAAGAGTAATGTGCTCCCATTTTTTAATCCAAAAATAAGACGAATGCAGTATTCTGGATCAGTCTTAATTTTCTGAGTATTTTTTTTATAAGCCCCTAAGTATACAATATTACAGTAGTCTAAAATACTCAAAATGAATGACTGAACCAGTAAATGAAAAAAAATTTCATCAAAAAACTTCTTAATGGTGCGGACTTCCACAGAACCAAAATACATTTCTTAAACAGTAAGGGGCTCATAATTGAAAGAGAAAAACGTCCTAAGTCGGCACTTGGATGAACATTTCCAAAATAATTCCAAGTGCCGATAATAAAAATGGGTTTTGGACGTATTTCTAAATGACCTAGGCCTACATAGTGCCGCTGAACGACCAAAGCTAAACAGGGCATTTTGGGAGGAGTGTCGAGGGTAGGAGTTGGGCGGGACGTGGACCGGCTTAGACTTAGTTGTACAGCACATATAACCTAAACTCACCAGATAAGCACTGCAAACACATAAAACAGACCTCCATACACTAACCCAGTGATCACCGCCCCCCCCAATAAAAATATTAATCACACCTTTAAAATTCAGCCTCCAGACCATCATTATCTGGCAGCCTGGCATAGGAAAGGCTAGTCGTCCAGCTCAGAGGAGGCTTAAGCCATCTTGGGGGTGGGTTAGGGACCCAAGAAGAGGAGGACCCATGCCCATAAGCCCTTGTAATCACTGCATTGTTAATGAAACATGTGCACTCCCCTGTACACCCCCAAAACTCTTTTCTACTGGCATATAAGTGGCTCCTGCAGCCATAATGGCTATTAGGGTGGTAGATAAGTGGGTCTAGGGGATTCTGGAGGTGGTTTGGAGGGCTCACCATGACCTATAAGGGAGCTGTAGTGAGGAGAAGACATGGCACCTTTTTTGTGAAGTTCACATCAGTGACCTCTAAGGTACCTCACTATTTAGGTGAGTGTTCAGTCCATCACTTTGCAGACCCCTCCCACGTCCAATACGGCTTGTTCTAGGTGTTTTGGACTTGGACGAAAAGTTGGACGATCAGATCGGCAGGACATATACTTAGACGATTTTCGAAACAAAAAAAATTTTGGACATATTTTCGAAAATGTGTCCTAGTCTGTTTTTTTACTTTGGATGACTTGCAATTTAGACGAAAACGGACTTAGACGTCCCTTTCGATTATGCCCCTCCACGTGTTCAAGTTGTCCTTTATGCCAATGACATGAAACTAGCCTCTCTTCCCCTGATCTTTACCTTCTCTTTTCTGCACTCTTGGCTATTTCTTCATGCCTTTCTAAAAACCGCATTTTGCTTAATCCATCAAAATTTCTAGCTTGCTGGATCATTGGGAATAGTACTGCTCCAAGTCTATCTTCAATTCTGCTGAATTCCACTTTAACTTCAGTTTCTCATTTTAGATATTTGGGTGTTATTCTTGATCAACAACTTTCTTTTTGATCCCCACCTTTCTGCTTTGTCAAGACCTTGCTTTTTTACTCTGAGGCGATTTAGAACTATTCACTTCTTTTTAGATGAGTCATCTCAAATAACTATTCCCTATGCCCTTCTTATGTCCAAATTGGATTACTGCTTTCTTCAGAGTCTGCATGATGGCTAAAACATCGGTTCTATTTACCCAGACACGACAACAGCAACAAAATAAGACCTTTCAGATTGCTTTATGGGACAAAGATTTTAAGCGGCTCTTATCGACATCCATTTCTTATCTTCATTATAGAAAACAACTCAAGACTTTCTTGTTGTCGAAGTTTTTCAGCTCTTAATATTACGTATCTGTCATTCTCAATTATGTATCATAGCTAGTCTTTTGTAAACCGCATTGAAATAAATTCTTGTTATGTTACTTATCAAAATAATAGATACCGTATTTTTAGCTCTATAAGATGCACTTTTCCCCCCAAAAAAGTGGGTGGAAATAAAGGTGCATCCTATGCAGTGAATATACCACCACACACACACCCAGCAGTACCTTTAAATTGTGTGCCTTCTGATTATGTTGGGGCCTGCAGCACACAAGCGCACTAATGCCTGGGCCCGCGACACTTCCTAATTGTGCTTGTCATTGGTGCTTCACTGGATGGCTGCCTGCTGATTACCAGTATGTCAGGGCCAGTGACGCACAAGCGCGCTGCTGCGTTGGCATGCACCACTTCTGAATGGCTGACTCAGTTCTTGGACATCTCGCAGCAATAATCAAACATTTCCCAAGACGTCCTGGACAGAACTTAGACATTCGGAGCATCTAAGTGCTAAAAAGATACCCAAACTGACCAGATGACCACTGGAGGGATTAATTAATGACCCCCACACTCCCCCAGTGGTCACTGACCCTCTTCCATTCCTCAAAAATTTGAATGAAACAGTACATGCTTGTCACTAGAAAGCCTAATAGAGCATCACACAGGTATCTCAAGTAGCCTGGCAGGTGGGCTAGAAAGCCATAGAAAGGAGGATCCAGACCCATAAGCCACTCTAACTACATTTATGGTGGAAAGTGTAAGGCCACCAAAACCCTATTATACTGCCATATAAGTGCTACCTGTAGCCACAAGGGCTAATAGGGTGGTAGACAGGAGGGTATAGTAGTTTTTGGGGCAGTTTTGGAGGGCTATGGTGAGATATACTTCTGGTGTCCTTTATGTAAATAAAGTTCACCGCAGTGCCCTCTAAGGTGACCCACTGCTCTGTTGGTAAGTCTTTGTGACTAGTCCATTACAATGCTGGCCTCTCCCACGTCCAAATGGTCTGGATGTAGACATTTTGAATTTGGATGTTTATGTGGTTGAAAAATAGCGAACAAAGTTAAGTGTCCTAAGGTTAGACGCCCTGGAGGCCACGACGTCAAAACAATTTGGACATATAGCAGTTTTGAAAATGGATGTTTCTCTGCCCTGATTTTTGGACATCTTGCGGGGAACGTCCAAAGTCAGACTTAGACATCCTATCGAAAATGCCACCTCTGCGTGTGTTAAGTTATTATGGAGCAAATTTCTCTTCAAAAAGTTTTTCTGAGAATGGCTATATGATCTGCAGTTGATCTATGGCAAAATTTTACTATGTTTTATTTTTGATTTTACTATATAAATTTAATTGCCATAATCAGCTTGAAGTCAATGCTGATCATGACATTTACATGGGAGAGGGATTAGATTTTTTTTCCACAAAGTACAAATTTGCCTGGAAAAGTAATAATAGGTTACAAAATCTAAGCAAGCCAGATTTCTTTTAGACAGCTTGAATAAGTGACAGAAACATTTAATCATACTTAAGCATGTTTTAATCAACATATTAATGTGAAAAACATTAAAGAAGCAAACAGGATATACTGTAATGAGCTGAAATGTAGAAACAGCCTGCAAGTTATTCTTAGGTGCCAAATTTAAAAGGGATTTCTATAGGTATCTGGTATTTACCTACATAAATACCATTGTTTCCTCTAAGCCACAGTTCTTCAACCGCTGGTCTGCAGAAAATTCCTGCCGGTCCGCACAGGACCGGCGAGATCAACTTCTTCAATTTCCTGCCGGTCCGCGCAGGACCGGCAAGATCGAGGAGCGCAGGGCCGGAGAGATAATGGGGAGCCTCAGACTGTGCTTTCTTCCCTCCCAGCGGCTCTCCTTACAAGCGCAGCGATTCAGGAAGGAAGCCTTGGAGCTTTTGCTGAGTCGGGCCGCCTCTGATGATGCAACTTCCGCTTTCCTCAGAGGTGGTGCGACCCAACAAAGGACCCGAGGCTGCCTTACTGAATCGCAGCACTGGCAAGTAAGGAGAGTTGCTGGGAGGGGAGAAAGCTGCTGGGCATGGTGAAAAAAAAAAAAAAGGGACAGCTGCTACTGGACCTGGAGAGGGAGAAGGAGAAATGCTGCTGGGAGGGGAGGAGGGAAAGGAGTCTGGGAAGCTGCTGGGTAAGGGGGAAAAAGGGACAGCTGCTACTGGACCTGGAGAGGGAGAAGGAGAGATGCTGCTGGGAGGGGAGGAGGGAAATGAATCTGGGAAGCTGCTGGGTAAGGGGGAAAAAGGGACAGCTGCTACTGGACCTGGAGAGGGAGAAGGAGAGATGCTGCTGGGAGGGGAGGAGGGAAAGGAGTCTGGGAAGCTGCTGGGCAAGGGGGGAAAAGAGACAGCTGCTACTGGATCTGGAGGGAGGGAGAAGGAGAGATGCTGCTGGGAGGGGAGGAGGGAAAGGGAAAGGAAAAGGAAGAGAGTTACTGCTGGACAGGGGGAGGAGGGAAGGGATAAGAAAAAAGGAAGGAAACAGCTTGCAGGGAGATTAGAGGAAGGGAAGGGGAGAGATAGGAATGAGATGGGAAGGGGGGGTCAGCAGAGAAATTGAGAGGGACAAAGATACTAGATCTGGTGTAGGAGAGATAAAAATAAAGAGAGCAGTGAAGCTGGAGTGAATTGTGTAAAAAGGAGGGAGGGGCATAGGCTGGATGGAAAGGAGAGAGGGGCATAGAAAGAAGACAAATACCATATGGAAGGGGGAGAGGTCAGACAGTAGATGGAAGGGGCAGACGCTGGAAGGAAGAGAGTGAAAAGAAGATGAAAGCAGAAACCAGAGACAACAAAAGGTAGAAACAAATAATTTTATTTCTATTTTGTGATTAGAATATATCAGATTTGAAATATATATCCTGCTAGAGACATAACTGGGGACTGCAGTATTCTGTTAGCATGATATTTCTATAAACTTGGCTTGTTTAGTTTTCTTGATAGTAGAGGGGATATATGTGAAGGGGAGGGGAGACAGGGGTTTTGTTGGTCCGTGCTCTGAATATTTGTATTTATAAAATCACAATTGTTCAGAATATTGTTTCTTTTTATACTTTAATAAAATACGTTCAATATAAAATCATAATTGCGGCTTGTGCAGATGGGATCAGATGGTTTGCGGGGACCGAGCTCGCGGAGATGGAGCGTAAACGGAGTTTTAAAATTTTAGTCCTATTAGTTTGCCGGTCCACAAAATAATTATTTTATTTCTGCCGGTCCACGGGTGTAAAAAGGTTGAAGAACACTGCTCTAAGCTGAGTGGGAGTCCTCCAACTACATTGCTACTAGTGGGTGGTGATGCTTCAATATTGTGCTTTAAATTATTGGGAAAAGGCATGTTCCCTGGAGTCCTGCAGAGCTTGCCTGTCCCTCACTATTGAAAGTGTGGTAGTGAAACAGCACTCCCCACTAGCAGGACTGTAGGTGGAGGACTTACACTCAGCTTAGAAGCGAAGGAACAGACCTGGAAATCCTTCATCCAAGAAAGAGGGGCATCAACCAAAAGGGCTTCAAGATCCTTCAAATCAAAAAGAATATCCCCCAAACCACCATAGAGTGAAACACCGAGATTAAAAAAGAAATATTCCCAGCTGTGAAATAGAAATATCAAAAGTACAAGCAGAAGTACTTGGCCAAGTTATTCAGTCAAATATGAGGAGCCGCTGAAAGGTTCTCAGCCCAACCAACAAAGTTGGGACAGTCTCCATCGAGGGTTATGCATTAGGTCCAGTGATTTTCCACTTTTTTCCATTCCGTCAGAAAATATCGAACAAAAAAAGTAGAAAATTGCTGGACTAAGTGTGTAGCCCTTGATGAAGACTACCCCAACTTTGAAGGTTAGACTGAGAACTTTTCAACGGCTCCTCGCAAACCACTTTCAAAGTTTCCATAATGCCAGATTCCCTATGCTATAACAAGAAGCCAAGAGAGAGATACGTTTGGCGAAGGCACAGGCGGAAGAACAAATGGCTAAAAATGTAAAAAAGGGAGATAAAATTTTTTTTAGATATATTAGTGAAAGGAGGAAGATAAAAAATGGAATTGCTAGGCTAAAAGATGCTGGAAACAAATATGTGGAGAGTGATGAGGAGAAAGCAAATGTGCTAAACAAATACTTCTGTTCTGTGTTCACAGAAGAAAATCTTGGAGAAGGACCGAGATTGTCTGGCAAAGTTACACGAGAAAATGGAGTAGATTCTGCGCCGTTCACGGAGGAGGGTGTTTATGAGCAACTTGAAAAACTGAAGGTGGACAAAGCGATGGGACCAGACGGGATCCATCCCAGGATACTAAGGGAGCTCAGAGAGGTTCTGGCGAGTCCTATTAAAGACTTGTTCAACAAATCTCTGGAGACGGGAGTGATTCCTGGGGATTGGAGGAGAGCGGATGTGGTCCCTATTCATAAAAGTGGTCACAGGGATGAAGCAGGAAACTACAGGCCGGTGAGCCTCACTTCAGTTATTGGAAAAATAATGGAAGTGTTGCTGAAAGAAAGGATAGTGTACTTCCTTGAATCTAATGGGTTACAGGATCCGAGGCAACATGGTTTTACAAAAGGTAAATCGTGCCAAACGAACCTGATAGAATTTTTTGATTGGGTGACCAGAGAGCTGGATCGAGGACATATGCTAGATGTAATTTACTTGGATTTCAGCAAAGCCTTTGATACAGTTCCTCATAGGAGGCTGTTGAACAAACTTGAAGGGCTGAAGTTAGGACCCAAAGTGGTGAACTGGGTCAGAAACTGGCTGTCAGACAGACGCCAGAGGGTGGTGGTTAATGGAAGTCGCTCGAAGGAAGGAAAGGTGACTAGTGGAGTCTCTCAGGGTATGGTGCTGGGGCCAATCCTGTTCAATATGTATGTGAATGACATTGCTGAAGGGTTAGAAGGAAAAGTGTGCCTTTTTGCAGATGATACCAAGATTTGTAATAGAGTAGACACCGAAGAGGGAGTGGAAAATATGAAAAAGGGTCTAATGCCTGGCAACTAAAATTCAATGCAAAGAAATGCAGAGTAATGCATTTGGGGATTAATAATAGGAAGGAACCGTATATGCTGGGAGGAGAGAAGCTGATATGCACGGACGGGGAGAGGGACCTTGGGGTGATAGTGTCCGAAGATCTAAAGGCGAAAAAACAGTGTGACAAGGCAGTGGCTGCTGCCAGAAGGATGCTGGGCTGTATAAAGAGAGGCGTGGTCAGTAGAAGGAAGAAGGTGTTGATGCCCCTGTACAGGTCATTGGTGAGGCCCCACTTGGAGTATTGTGTTCAGTTTTGGAGACCGTATCTGGCGAAAGACGTAAGAAGACTTGAGGCGGTCCAGAGGAGGGCGACGAAAATGATAGGAAGCTTGCGCCAGAAGACGTATGAGGAGAGACTGGAAGCCCTGAATATGTATACCCTAGAGGAAAGGAGAGACAGGGGAGATATGATTCAGATGTTCAAATACTTGAAGGGTATTAACGTAGAACAAAATCTTTTCCAGAGAAAGGAAAATGGTAAAACCAGAGGACATAATTTGAGGTTGAGGGGTGGTAGATTCAGGGGCAATGTTAGGAAATTCTACTTTATGAAGAGGGTAGTGGATGCCTGGAATGCGCTCCCGAGAGAGGTGGTGGAGAGTAAAACTGTGACTGAGTTCAAAGAAGCTTGGGATGAACACAGAAGATTTAGAATCAGAAAATAATATTAAATATTGAACTAGGCCAGTTACTGGGCAGACTTGCACGGTCTGTGTCTGTGTATGGCCGTTTGGTGGAGGATGGGCAGGGGAGGGCTTCAATGGCTGGGAGGGTGTATATGGGCTGGAGTAAGTCTTAACAGAGATTTTGGCAGTTGGAACCCAAGCACAGTACCGGGTAAAGCTTTGGATTCTTGCCCAGAAATAGCTAAAAAGAAAAAAAAAAAAATAATTGAATCAGTTTGGGCAGACTGGATGGACCATTCGGGTCTTTATCTGCCGTCATCTACTATGTTACTAAGAGGAAAATAAAATGGGATATTCAGAGCAACTAAAGGGACCAGACAGAAAGATCCTGTTATACCGGAGCAAGAATAAATTTCTTACCAAGCACCAAACTGTAACCAGTATCTCTGGGCAATCTGAAACCATCCAGTTCAAGGTCTCCAGATTCCCATCCACCAATAACTAGTCATTATAGCAATAAATGAATGTGTTTTATTTTGTCAGCATTGGGAGACAGAGACAGACAAAAAAAAAAAAACAAAACAGATTTTCTGTACTGAATAAAAAACTTTACAATATGTTTTATATCATGTTAAGAATCTGTGATTTCCACATGTACACACAGGAAAATGCATACAAGGTTTGTAGTAATATTATAATTAATTACCTCACCTACTGTCTCTAGAATCAGACTGCCTATCACTAATGAGTGGTATGCTCTGGTACCACCTATTCTGGAAGATGGTAAATGTTCCTGGCAGTTCCTAGCACAGGCTGCTTCTGACATGCAATAGTAAATCACTTGACTCAGCAAAAACATGGAGTCAGTAATGGTTGCTTCTGTTCAGACCTCCACCCCACCCTTTTTGTAGGTTAGAAATGGCCTTCAGTGAGAAACACTGACTACTGGCTTCTGTACAATTCATAACAGCAGAAAACAGTTTTATAATTTCCTTCAAAGGGAACAGTGACAAATACCCTTTTATATATTACCTCCCCCAACATTCCAGTCAGTGTGTTGTCCAAAGAATGTTTACCTTGCATCATAGTGAAAAAGGGCAGCACCCCTGTGGAGAGTTTACACTTGCAATCTCTGCAGGTACATGGAACGCGCTCCTGGAGGACGTGGTCGGGCAGAGTACGCTACGGGGATTCAAAGAGGGATTCCTGAAGGATAGGGGGATTGAGGGATACAGATAGGGGTAGATATGAGAATTAGAGAATGACACGGTGGCGGTTTACCCGCGGCCACCGCATTTTAGCCGCGGGTCACCCGCCGAAAACGGGGAAGAAAACTAGCAGTCGCTGCGGCGACGGGGACAAGGCCATTCACCGCCCGCGGGGCGGTGAATGGTCTTGTCCCCGCAGTGAGGCATGAAGGATCGCGCGGTCCCCGCAGCTCACACCCGCCTGCCCAATCGATTCTAGTGTTTAGCCAGCTCTCTCCCTTCTCCTCACCTTAGTTTATAGGTTTTATTTTTCGGTGACCTGCACGCTTTCCCAAAGAGCCGCGCACGCGCTGCTGCTCAGTTTCGATCTTCTGCTCTGACGCAACCGGAAACAGGAAGTTGCAGCAGAGCAGAAGATTGAACACTGAGCAGCCGCGCGTGCGCGGCTCTTTGGGAAAGCATGCAGGTCGCCGAAAAATAAAACCTATAAACTAAGGTGAGGAGAAGGGAGAGAGCTGGCTAAACACTAGGATCGATTGGGCAGGCAGGTAGTGGCTGCGGGGACCGTGCGATCGCTAGTGTTCCCGGCTCAAATTTGAAGGAGGGAGTGAAAGGGAAAAGGATTCTGGGCCAAGGGGATGAACTCGGAAAGAAAAACCCACAGCAGGAAAGAAAGGGAAGGACTGGCAGGTGAGCCAGATGCTAGAAGCAGGGGGGGGGGAAGAAAGAGGGGAAAAAGCTAGATGGGGTTGAAAAGAAGAGACACACTGGTATGGAAGAGGAAGATAGGGGAAATCTGGACACAGGAAGGTAACAGAAAGAGGGGAAATTATGTGCATGGGGCATAGGGACAGAGACATAAAGGGGACATGCCATGGGGATGGTATATGGACACAGGGGGGGGGCAATGACAGATACATAGGGGAGATATTAGAAATGGAGAAAATAGGAGCACAGAAGCGAGATGGTTTGTGGGGATGGGACAGGGACCGAGCTTGCAGGCTCCAGTGGCTTGCACAAATTACATTGTAACGTGCCATGAAAATAAGAGGAAGGAAGGTAGATAGGCCACGCGAGAGGAGCTGAAGGGTAGTAGAAAGGAACAGATGGTAAAGGAGGGAGGGAAGGGTGGTGGTGGAAAGGAATAGAACAGACATTGAAGGAGGGTGGAGAGGAACAGACCCCCAAGGGAAATGTGGAAGACAGAGTGGGAAGAAGACAGATGCCAGACTATGCGGGAGCGGAGGGAAGAAGATGGGTGCTAGACCAATTGGGGGGGGGTTAAGGGAGAGGCACAGTAACAGCAAATGGAAGACGCAGAGAGAAGACACACAGTGGATGGAAGGAATTCAATGAGAAGATGTGGAAAGCAGAAACCAGACAACAAAGGTAGAAAAAAAAATTATATTTATTTATTTATTTTTTGCTTTAGGATAAAATAGTATATTAGTTGTGTTGATAAAAATTTATAAACAAAGCCCTGCCAGCTGAACATCTCTTTCTCTAGTTCAGCAGCAGGAACTTTGATTTATAAGAAAGGAATAAGCTAAATATTACAGTACTAAGGCTTATATGGATGCAGCGGGGACGGTGACGGGGCGGTGAATGGGATGGCAGTGGCGGTGACGGGGCGTTGAAAGGGATGGCGGTGACGGTGACGGGGCGGTGAAGGGAACGGCGGTGACGGGGCGGTGCAGAGGATGGTGGGCCAGTGACGGGGCGGTGACGGGGACAGATTTTTTCCCCGTGTCATTCTCTAATGAGAATGTAAAGAGTATAGATAAAAACAAGGAGGCTAGGGCTAAAGCAAGATAACCTGACAGGCCGTGGACCTGATGAGCCACCGTGGGTGTGGACTGCTGGATGCGATGGACCTCTGGTCTGACCCAGCGGAAGCAAATTCTTATGTTCTTACATATATATCTGCCCTTTTCACCAGCAAAAATTTTTCAAACAGAAACTCCATAGGAAGCATTAAAATTGCTTCCTTCATTCATTTTCACAAATATTTGCTTGCAGAAAATATCTTTCTATAGATCTGTCCCCTTCCAGAAATTGCAAGATAGTAATGGGTCAGTGTTTTTTCTAACCACTGGCTGCAGTGGTCAAAAATATCTAGATAGTCAGTGCCAATATTTGGATAGTGGCCAGTCCTGCATATCTAGATAAGGCAGTCAGTGGCAATAATCTGTCTATTATTCCAATAAGTTCCAGGACTTCATTGACTCCATCCATACTCTACCCCACTACTGTCTGCATAGCATAGAAATGCTCTGTCAACATATTCATAGGCACTGTCCTGGTCAGCAACATTTATTTGAAAAACAATGATGTTATCTAGATAAGGACTTTTGAATATTTACCCCTAAATTATTGTGCAGAAAATGCAGTATTTCAAAACATGAAAGCTGTAGATTATACCCTGCTCTGGACTAAGGGTATTATGGCTGATTATTGAGAGCTCTCTTCCTTTCATCAGGTACATAAACAAGCTAAGGATGATCTTGGCTGAATGAATGGAGTCAATTCACTAATACTGAGGCCAGAAAGGCAGCTGAGGCGAATAGCAATTTGGGAAGTCTAACAAGTAATAATATTTGCTTTTTAAAGTGAGAGCTGGGGCTGTTCAGGATAAATAGAGAGTATATCGTAATAACGAATGTTAGTCGCACTCCACTGTAGCCCAAACAATATTGCATATATTACCTATGGATGAGTTTCATTACCCTTTTCTGATATGTAAAATTACACATTCAATGTCATAAGCATCTGGAATTGGGCAGAGAATCTACACAAGCATGAATGGCCCATGATGTCCCATATATGGCCATTCATTTGAGGATGGGCTTAGGAAGGAATCTTGTAAAGGGGGGAGAAAAAGCTTCAGGCTCGTGTCTGTTGCTAATTTTATAAGCATTCAGGCTAAGAGTTACCTCATCGGCATAAAAAAAACCCTTCTCCAAGTATTCCTACCTTCAGTAATTAAACTCCTAAAGAACAGCTGTGTGACGATGGCCAGCCAGCGTTTCGCTAAGCTGCGTCAGGGCTTCCTGGGCTGCAATCGGCACTGAATCTCTGTGCACATTGCCGACTGCAGCCCAGGAAGCCCTGACGCAGCTTAGCGAAACGCTGGCTGGCCATCGTCACACAGCTGTTCTTTAGGAGTTTCGAGTAGGGCTCCCAGTTCATGTGGATGGAAATTTATTGAAATATTTGAACAGTATTTATTATTGAAAAAATATTAATTACTGAAGGTAGGAATACTTGGAGAAGGGGTTTTATATGCTGATGAGGTAACTCTAAGAGTAGCCTTAATGCTTATAAAATTAGCAGCAGGCACGAGTCTGAGGCTTTTTCTCCCCCTTTACAAGATTCCTGAAGCATACTAGTGGCTTTTTGAGTTTTAAGACCACAGTGCGTTGTTGAGCCTTAGGAAGAGTTTTAAAATTATGCTATTGTAAAGGAGTAAAAAGTGAAATCTCTTTTTTGGAGAACAGGATTTGCACTAAGGGTATTTGAGTTTTTTGATTATTACAGTCCCTTTGTGTTTGTGAGTGTGGAGCAAGCCACTTAATCCCCCATTACTCCAGGTACATTAGAGAGTGTGAGCCCACCAGGACAGATAGAGAAAAATATTTGAGTACCTGAATGTAAACCACAGACTATATGTGGTATATAAATACTAAGGCTTCCTTTTACTAAGCTGTGATAGCGGTTTTAGCACGCACGCTATATGCTAATGCCAGCATTGAGCTGGCGTTACTTCTAGCCGCGTAGCGCGGGTTTAGCGTGCGCTAAAATTCTGCGCGTTAAAAGCGCTATCGCAGCTTAGTAAAAGGAGCCCTAAAATAATTAAACACTTCTACTACACAACCTAAAAGATGTAACAATACCAAAATGTAAAAATAACAAGTGATCAGCAGCCTACAATTTGAACCTTTTTCAGCATCTGTTAAGACCATATTAAAAAAAAAAAGAGAGAAATGAAGGGGCTACTTACAATGCAGCACTCGCTCTTCAAAACAGCAGCAGTTTTGCCACATAAGCAGCAAAATAGTAAATCCGCCATGTTGTTTCAGAATGCAGCCTTTATGCTGCCTTCACAGGTTAAAGGTCACTGCTTCAAAAAGTTAGACTTTTCATTCTCTACCCCAAATCAATTAATTTAAACCTTAAACTAAGCTTGTGGGGACCAATATATTTCAAATAATATTTCAAAATGTACAAGAAAAAAACCACACCATAGAAATCAATAGGAGGTCATTTAAAAATCTGATTTGTTTCTCCAAACAAAATTCACAAAACCAAGGGTGGAGATACTACAGCTAATGCCCTTCTCAAATCACTTACATCTATATATATATATAGATATAAAGATATGTATTTTTAAAAATCAAAAACAATGAAAAATGACTTTAAAAATAGCTCAAAAACTAAAAAATTTCAAACATTCCAGGAGCCATTTTAAAAATGCTCTGATGATGGAGCAAAATTGTGCTGGATATCAATAATAGAAGGTTTCTAAAGCTTAAAAATGATATTAAGGGCTCCTTTTACAAAGGTGCGCCAGCATTTTTAGCGAACGCACCAGATTAGCACACATTAGCCGAAAAACTACCGCCTGCTTAAAAGGAGGCGGTCGCGGCTAGCGCGCACGGCATTTTAGTGCACGCTATTCCACACGTTAAGATCCTAACGCACCTTTGTAAAAGGAGCCCTAAATGTCACCAAAAAGTAAAACCTACTTAATTGCATTGGTTACCTATGCAGTAGAGCAGGGATCTCAAAGTCCCTCCTCGAGGGCCGCAACCCAGTCGGGTTTTCAGGATTTCCCCAATGAATATGCATTGAAAGCAGTGCACGCACACAGATCTCCTGCATATTCACTGGGGAAATCCTGAAAACCCGACTGGATTGCAGCCCTCGAAGAGGGCCTTTGAGACCCCTGCAGTAGAGAGTACAGTTTAAAGATTCTTTCAATCATACAGCAAATCTTATATCACGTTTCTCCAGTGGCACTAAAGGTGTTTTTTGAAATCTATCAACCCAGAAAATGTTTTGAGATCTGAAAATAGTATGAAACTGAGTTTGGAGGGTAAGATGTTCGTCTCTCATGTTAAGATTGGGGTAACAATGTTGTCTGTAGCTGGCGCCAAGCTTTGGAATGCGCTGCCTGGTATTCTGCGATTCTATGATGGGAGACTGAACTTTAAGGAAATGTTGAAAACGCAATTATTTGCCAATGCCCTCCTGTGCTAACACTATTCTCTGTTAATGCCTTCCCGTCCTGTAAATGATTTTATGGGATTTTGTGTTTCCATCTTATAGGATGAGTTTAAAAGAAAATTTTAATAATGATACCGTTAGTTAATGTCTTTTTGTGTTTGTCTTGTTGAAACATGTTTAGCATTTCTTAAATATGTATGCATGTAATTTTATAAACCGCATAGTTTTTATGCAGTATATAAATTTTTAAATAAATAAATAATTAAACTGTCCTATAGATAGGCTATCTTACGAACATAAAGAGACATTAACAGTCTCATTGTGCATTCATAAATAAATAAATATCATCCTCCCCCTTTTTTTTTTTTTTTTATTATTTATTTATAAAATTTTACAATATTTTCAAGCGTATACATCTTGTACAGTAAAGTGAGATCAAACAACATATTAAACTAAAATTGCAAAATTAATATTACTACAAGGAAATGCTAATCTAGCTAATCTCACACTAGTCCTCAATTTTATTGGATCCATAATTAAGAGTAGAACATATATAATTCAAATTAATTAATTAGGAAAAATCCTTATCTGACTAAAGTGCAGGAAACTAACTTTCCATGGACGTTGTTGTTATTCCTTTTTCTAGACGTTTCATTGAGAGAAAGCTAATCAGTTGAGATGGCTCTGTAAATATATACTTCAATGATAAATATCTAACTACACATTTACATGGATATCTCAAAAAGAAAATACCCCCTATTTGAGTCACACCAGGTTTTAGAATTAAAAATTATTTCCTTCTTTTTTGAGTCTCTCTAGAGACATCAGGAAAAATCTGAATATGCTGCCCCAGGAAGTCTTTGGATCTATTTTTAAAGAAAAGTTTTAATATCCAATCCCTGTCTGGAGCCAAAGCAACAGACAACAAGAGAGTAGCTGGAACAGCCAATTCTCTATCTGATTGTTCCAGTATAGCCGAAATGTCCAATGACCTCTCCCGGGGTTCCTCAATTTTACTTCTTCTTTGAATTGGGGCTTAGCAGGTAGGTAATACACTCTTGTAAGAGGAGGTAAGGAGTTTTCAGGAATTTCCAAAATTTCCATAAAATATCTTTTCACCATTTCTCTAGGAGAAGTTGACAGGATTCTTGGAAAATTTATAAATCTCAAGTTATTTATTCGGCCATTATTCTCCTGCACTTCCAACTTCTTCCTGAGTAATATATTATCTTTAACCAACATATCTTGATTTTGTTTCAGTAGCATTAACTCCTTATTTGTATTTTGTGTCTCTATTTTAAATTGTGACATGTCCTGCTTTAAAACTTTTATTTCTTCCTTTTGTTCTTTTAATTCTTTATCCAAACTTTTTATTTAAGGATTTAAGGAATTCCCCAGATTTACTACCAAGTCCCATAATGCTTCGAGTGTGACTGTAGGAGGTTTTGTAGGTGAGAAAAGTTGTAATGGTGTAGTATCTAAATGTTCTGAAATTAGCTTTACCTCAGTGACGTCTTGTATTCCTCCAACCTCTGTTGTCCCGGTCGCAAGTCCCGTTGTCATATTCGGCGAGCCCTCCATACTAGCCTCTGTGGACAAAGAAAAAACCACCTCCTCAGGTGGATTCTGGTCCCGTGGGGAGCTGGCATCTTGCGGCGTCGGTTGGAGGGGTGGCGTCCTAACGTCGGGGCTAAGAGTGACATCATGCTCAGGGGAACCCACCGCACTACTCTCCGGCGGTGTCCCCAACGAGCTAGCACCCGACCCTTCTTGTTCCCGTTGTAGGCGTCGGAGAAAATCATCAATAGTAACCACTGGGGTTAAGGGTCGCCGGGAGGCTCCTCCGGTGTTCCTTCCTCGTCTTTTCGGCATTATTAAGAAAGAAAAGACTTCAACGACGTCCTCACTGCAGCAGATATGGAATAGACTTCTTAGATCCAATAATGGGGAGCAGGATCCAATCCGGGTCTATATACCCCAAATAAAATTGCCCACTGCCGGCTCCCGGACTCTACGTGGCCCCGGCCGCGCGGCTGCGGCCGCAACCGCAGCAGCGGGTGCTTTTACGCTGTCGGAGACGGACCCAGTGATGTCAGGGGTCCGTCTCTGTAATTGCCTGTCAGCGCCGCCGACCAGGAAGAGGAAACCGCCGCTGTACACCCGGGACCAGCAACGGGACACCCCTCAGCTCTCCTCCAGCCCGGTAAACTGCTCCCCTTTTTTTTTTTTTTTTTTTTTTTACAAAACCGTAGCATGGTTTTTAGCACCAGTCATGGTAGTAACAGTGCCAGTGCTTATAGGAATTCTATGAGCATCGGAGCTGTTACCACCGCAGCCGGCGCTAAAAACTGCGCTATGGTTTTATAAAAAAAAAAAAAAGGGGGGGGGAGTCTTCAACAACTTCTTAACACTCAACTTTTTGCTACACAACCTCAGGGAACCTGGCAAAGTATTCCACATTCATGGACCAGCCATTGAAATCACAGATGTCCAAGTTTTCATATGACGCACCTACTGTTTACAAATTTAATTTCATCACTGTATGGGATTGTAAAGTATGCATTGTAAATTTATGCACAATTTGTGTTCAGTACCATGGTGCTTCCCCATAAACCATCTGATGAATAATCATCAAAATTTTGTATTCAATATGATACTGGAAAACAATGTAGTTGTTTTAACGCAGGAGTAATATGCTCATATCGTGATGTCCCAGTAACTAATCTTGCTGACGCACTTTGATTTACCTATAAGGCTCATATCCTTGTTTTTATTATATCTCGCAGCAATGCATTACAAAATTCAATCCTAGAAATCACCAGGCACTACAATTCGGAAATTGAGGCCAGACAACATTGGTATGTGAAAGGAGGCAGGCTACAGGTAGCTCTATCAGATGTGCATATAATTTATAGAATTCTGTAAGTTATGCACAAATGTGATGCCATATAGCCAGAAACGCATACACCAGCAATTTACGTGGCATAAATGATCACAGCTGTATGCTTGAGCTTAAGTGGTGTCTTATTCCCATACTCCCTAACGGTACTTGCCTACCTTAGTGCTCTTATAGAATACTGCTTGGCGCCATAATTTTTGGCACTATCTTCATGGTGCCTCATGTGTACACTTCCGTTTTGAAAATTACCTATGGAAAACATTGCACATGCACATATTCTGGCTATTTGGAATGCACAAAAATTTGTTCTTTCTTTACATGCCTGTCCTTTGAATTTTCAAAAGATATGCATGTAAGTGAAAACCCTTCACTAGGAAATGCCTCTACCCAGTGCCAGGAGAAGTGCATACAGCCAGACTGTATTCATGTATTTTTACAAACATGTCAAGCAAGCAGTCTTTCAAAAGTCCACTTCCAGATGTGAAATACCATTTTATTCATGGAAACTGCTTTAAACGGGATGGGACTTGATATACCGACTTTCTGTGGTTGCAATCAAAGCAGATTACTTATTTTGTACTTGGGGCAATGGAGGGTCAAGTGAGTTACCCAGTGGGTCAAGGAGCTGCAGTGGAAATCAAGCTACTCTCAAAAAGATCTGCTGGAAAATGCCCCCTCTTCCTAAAAAATGACATAGAAACTTTGCAGTCATTGGTTCTCTCTATTTCGGCCTACACACAAGAATGAAAAAAAAGAAAAACTTACCAGCCCCTATTTAATGCAGCAAATGCTACAAATCTATCCTTTTATTCCAACCTCGTATTTTGAACTGCAATATTACCTCTTTACCCACATGAATGTGCATATTTGGCAGGTTAGTAGACACAGCTTGGTAGCAGAAGTCCATGGATATCAATGGAACTACTGTGTGTTTTTGTGATACTGTATGTTTCAGGACATGATATGCTCAGTACAAAGATACACATAAGAGTCTAGCCATCTGTGGTAGGAGACACCAGTGCAGATGGCTGAATTTTTTTTTCTGAAATGAGTGATGGATTTAGGAAACCTGATTGCTGGCACACACGTCTGATGAAAGAGTTCCACGAGTCCCTCACAATAGTCATGAGATTTTGAAAAGGCAGTTCAAAATCCATGGAGGATTCGCAGAGTGATTAAACAGATTTGGTGAATGTTTAACAAAGAATAAGAGAGGTCACAGCACCAGACTGTACAGTATCTTGTACTAAAGAAATCAGCCTTTATGCTCTCTGGACACATAAGAGATCAATTCTAATACCTAGGTGTCCATATTTGTGGGGGCAAATGGGGACTTGTATACCGCCTTTTTTGGCTTTGGCATTTCAAAGCTGACATTCAAAATGGTGGGCATTGGAGGATCAAATGACTTGTCCAGGGTTACAAGGAAAAAAACTGAGATTTGATCTCACAACCTCTGGGTGCAGAAACAGCAGCTCTACCAGTGAGCCACATCTTTCCACCTAAGTGTATATTCTATAAATGGCACCTTAAATAAGGCACCGTGAGGAGTGTGTGGCGCAGTGTTAAAGCTACAGCTTCAGCACCTTAGGGTTGTGGGTTCAAACTCACGCTGCTCCTTGTGACCCTGGACAAGTCACTTAATCTCCCCATTGCCCCAGGTACATTAGATAGATTGTGAGCCTGACAGGACAGACAGGGAAAAATGTTTGAGTATCTGAATAAATTCATGTAAACCGTTCTGAGCTCTCCTGGGAAAACTGTATAGATAATTGAATGAATAAATAGATGCCCTACCAATGCCTAACTCAGTGTCTCGCAAACTTTGCCAAGCCGCGGCACACTAAATGTGGTGGCCGTGGCTTGAGGCATCCAGAAGTACGTCGACGCAATGACATCACGTGAATGCATGATGTCATCACGAAGGCCCTCCAGATGGGCCCTGAGCTGCCAGTGGGGGTGCTGGAAGGGAAGATGCCAGGGAGGAGGAGAGGGAGGCATGTCCTGTAGGCCACAGTTCTTCAACCGCCGGTCCGCGGACCGGTGTCGGTCCACAGGAAATTTTTGCCGGTCCGCACAGGGCCGGCAAGACTGACTGACTTCAACTTCCTGCCGGTCCGCGCAGGGCCGGCAAGATCAACATCCGAAGTCTGCGCTGGGACGGAGAGATCTTGGGGAGCCTCCGAGAGTGGCTTTCTCCCCTCTCTACAGCTCTCCTTTACTTCCCAGCGCAGCGATTCACGAAGGCAGCCTCGGGGCTTTTGCTGAGTCGCGGCTGCCTCTGATGATGCAACTTCCTCTTTCCTCAGAGGCGGCGCGACCCAACAAAGGACCCGAGGCTGCTTTTGTGAATCGCTGCGCTGGGAAGTAAGAAGAGCTGCTGGGAGGGGAGAAAACCACTATCAGAGTCTGGGAAGCTGCTGGGCAGGGGGGAAAAAAGGGACAGCTGCTACTGGAGAGGGAGAAGGAGAGATGCTTCTGGGAGGGGAGGAGGGAAAGGAATCTGGGAAGCTGCTGGGCAGGGAAAAAAAAGGGACAGCTGCTACTGGAGAGGGAGAAGGAGAGATGCTTCTGGGAGGGGAGGAGGGAAAGGAATCTAGGAAGCTGCTGGGCAAGGAAAAAAAGGGACAGCTGCTACTGGAGAGGGAGAATGAGAAGGAGAGATGCTTCTGGGAAGGGAGGAGGGAAAGGGATCTGGGAAGCTGCTGGGCAAGGGAAAAAAGGGACAGCTGCTACTGCAGAGGGAGAAGGAGAAGGAGAGATGCTTCTGGGAGGGGAGGAGGGAAAGGAATCTGGGAAGCTCCTGAGCAAGGGAAAAAAGGGGACAGCTGCTACTGGAGAGGGAGAAAGAGAGATGCTGCTGGGAGGGGAGGAAAGAAAGATAGTTACTGCTGGACAGGAGGAGGAGGGAAGGGAGAATGAAAAAAGGAAGGAAACAGCTGGCAGAGAGATTAGAGGAGGGGAAGGGGAGACACAGGCATGAGAAAGTAGAGAGATTGATGATAGGAAGGGGTCAGCAGAAAAATAAGCAGAGAGGGACAACGATGATAGATCTGGTGTAGGAGAGATAAAAATGAAGAGCAGTGAAGTTGGAATGAATCATGTAAAAAGGAGAGAGGGGGCACAAGCTGGATGGAAAGGGGAGAGGGGCATAGAAAGAAGACAGATACCATATGGAAGGGGGAGAGGACAGACAGTGGATGGAAGGGGCAGATGCTGGATTGAAGAGACAGAGAGGGCAGACGCTGGAAGGAAGAGAGTGAAAAGAAGATTGAAAGCAGAAACCAGAGACGACAAAAGGTAGAAAAAAATAATTTTATTTCTATTTTGTGATTAGAATATATCAGATTTGAAATATATATCCTGCTAGAGCTGGTGTTAGACATAACTGGGGACTGCAAAACCCAGGCAGTGCTTCTTTAGCTTCCAGCTGGCTTAGGGCGCTCTCTGACCAGGCAGTTGCCCTAGTTGCACTCCCCTAAAACTATTCCTGTCATGTGTGACTGCAGTATTCTGTTAGCATGATATTTCTGTGTAGCATTCTGTAATAATTTGGCTTGTTCAGTTTTCTTGATAGTAGAGGGGATATATGTGAAGAAGAGGGGAGACAGGGGTTTTGTTGATCCTGCTCTGAATTATTTGTATTTATAAAATGACAATTGTACAGAATATTGTTTCTTTTTATACTTTAATAAAATACATTCAATATAAAATCATAACTGAGGCTTGTGTGGATGGGATCAGATGATTTGTGGGGACCGAGCTCGCGGAGATGGGGCGGAAATGGGGGTTTTAAATTTTAGTCCTAGTAGTTTGCCGGTCCACAAAATAATTCTTTTTTTTCTGCCGGTCCATGGGTGTAAAAAGGTTGAAGTACACTGCTGTAGGCTATCAGGGGTCTCTCCTCCACCCGGCGTCTCACGGCACACCTGGAATCTCGGGCAGCACACTAGAGTGCCTCTGCACACAGTTTGTGATACACTGGCCTAACTTATAGTAGGTGGCAAAGCCATTTAACAATGAGTTAACATAGTTTAAAAACAATAATGTAGGCTCCTAGAACACATTTACAGGGGCACCTTAGAAAACCTAAGGTTGAAGTAGGCGTGGCTAATGCCGGAAATAAACTTAGGCATCCTTAGGTACCTCCATAGACACGATAAACGTCAAACATAAGTGCCAGAAATAAAGGCCTAGAAAATCCTGGCCTACATTTCCGGTGCCTATGTTTGAGGTATCCTTGATTCTACAAACAGCACCATTGTGTGAATGGCATGCGATCAGCGGCTGTTTATTAGACAGCTGCTGATACTGGCGTCGTTTGTAGAATCCGACCCTAAGGGGGAAATTCTGTATAGCAGGGGTGCCCACACTTTTTTGACTCGCGAGCTACTTTTAAAATGACCAAGTCAAAATGATCTACCAACAATAAAATTTTAAAAAAACCACAACGCACACTATACGCATAGAATTGTTAATTATCATTCCTATTCCGGGGTTTTTTCAAACAGGTCAAAGCAGATGACTCTATGCACTGTCACCTTAGTAACAACCATACAAAAATAGACAAATACCCACCCCCCTCCCTTTTTACTAAACCACAATAGCAGTTTTTGGTGCAGGGAGCTGCGCTGAATTCCCAGCGCTGCTCTCGACGCTCATAGGCTCCCTGCGCTAAAAACCACTATTGCGGTTTAGTAAAAGGGGACCATATTGTAAAATATAGACAGCAGATATAAATTCAGACACATTTTGATCACTAATTTAAAATAAAATCATTTTTCCTACCTTGTCTGGTGATTTCATGAGTCTCTGGTTGCACTTTCTTCTTCTGACTGTGCATCCAATCTTTCTTTCAGCCTGTATGCTTCCTCTCCTCCACACCTCATTCCCTCCCCCAACTTTTTCTTCCTCTCTCCCTGACCTTTCTTTCTCTCTTCATGCCCCCTTTCTTTTTTTCTGTTTCTCTTCTTTCCTTCTGTCTCCCTGCCTGCCCCCTTTCTTTCTTTCTCCCTGCCCTTCCCCAAGCCACTGCCACTGCCGCTGCTATCGGGGAACAGGACCCAAACCGCCACCAATGGATAACAGGCCCCAAATCCGACGCAGACGCCGATGCCGCCCCATGCTCTCCCTGCTTCGGGCCGACCAGCATTCCTCTCCCCGACGTTAATTCTGCCGTCGGAGAGGAAGTTCCACCCAGCCAGGCAGCGATTGGCTGGCTCGAACTTCCTCTCCGATGGCAGAATTGACGTCGGGGAGAGTAAGACTGATCGGCCCGATAGATCGTCAAGACAAAGTGAGTCCTGGGTGATCGACTCACTTTTCCTTGGCAAGCTACCCGTCGATCGCGATCGACCTATTGGGCACCCCTGCTGTATAGGATACCAGTCTCTGCAGCCACCTAAGTAGCAGAGAATTGCACACCGGCATCCTATACAGAATCACTTCTGCACTAAGGGACAGATGTCCAACCCCGCCTAACCAGCCTGATTCTCTAACCGGTGCCCATGTCACAGGCACCAGTTACAGAATCATGCCTGATCCCTTCACACCAGGTGATCATGGCAAGGGAATCCCCCTGCCGTGATCAGTTGAGTGGCTGTGGTAGGGAACCACTGAACCCCACCACGAACTTGACCAGCAGAAGGGATGCCCACTCCCTCCTGCCGCTAATCCAGTCGATCCCCTGAACCCCTGACACTCCCGACACCCACACCTGTTTGGCAGGAGGGATACCCATTCCCTCCTGCCGCCAGCTCCGTCAATCCTCCAAACCCCCGACACTCCCTAATACCCACACGACATTCCCCAACACCCACCCGATATTCCCCCATGTGACATACCCATTGCCGGCTTTGTCCCTGGGATTAATAAAAGCAGAACACGGTCCCTGGTCAGGAGAGCTGACCAGGTTAGGAGTAATGAGTAACTGAGTTATTGGATGAATAAAGTGAATTGAACATTGGATGAGTAGAAGGACATTTTTATAATAGGTTGTGGTCATCAGTCTTATCAGGACAATTTCACTGTTTATTTTATGTTACTTACAAATACTAAACAGTTAGAGAATGTAAACAGATGTTTTCTGTGATCAGGACAATTAGTAAAAGCCCTCAGGAAAGTCACCTGTGCTGTGGCGAGTCCATCACAGTACATTACTGTAATTGCTGTTTTCACAAAGATATTGTCTGTTCCCTGAGGCAGATTGATGGGAATCAGAAAAAAAAAACCCCAACCATAAGTAGAACATTCATAATCTGCAGCGACAGAAACTAAGGAAAAATAAATCCCTAATTGAAAAGTCTGCTCCTGTTACATAAAGTTAAAGTGCCAATTAGCAGCCATACCGTTTACTCAAATATAGCTTTAGAGCAGACATTCCCAAACTTTTCACCTGCAAGAACTCCTTATTTTCCCCTAAGGATGTGTATTTGGTTTATTGACATGCCTTAAAAATCTTAGTGCGTGCAAAATGTATTCAACAACTAACAAATTCATATACGTACAATTAATTTGCACGCTTTCAGAAATTTCACATGGGTTAAAAAAAAAGGTATTTAAACAAATGGGTAAAATGAACTGAAAACATTTCTGAAAATTGGGGGGGAAAGCCATAGAAACCAACATTTTTTAGCCTATTCTTATTATTCTTATTTAGCATATTCTTATTATCCCCCCAAAACAATCATAGATCCTAATCCACCTTCTCCCAACTCCTCCCCACAAGTCCCTATTTCCCCCCTATCCTTAGTCTGCCCCTCCCCCACTGTTTGTTCCATGAAGCCAATCTCCACCATTCACTTTGTCCACCCTTTCATCCTCACCAATCCCAGTTCATTCCCACCAGTCTTTCTCTTCCATAAGAACATAGCAATAACTATACTGGGTCGGCCCAGTGGTCCATCTAGCCCAGTATCCCTTCCAATAGTGGCCAATAGAGTAGCAACATTCCATGCTACTGATCTCAGCGAAAGCAGTGGCTTCCCTCCATGTCTGTCTCAACTTGTCCAAATCCTTTTTAAACCCAGTTATATTAACCACTGTTACCACATCTTCTGGCAATGACTTCCAGAGCTTAACTATTTGTTGAGTAAAAAAAAATATTTCCTCCTATTTGTTTTCAAGATATATTTCCATGTAACTTCATTGAGTGTCTCCTAGTCTTTGTAATTTTTGAAAGAGTAAAATACTGGTTAACTTTTACCCATTCTAAGCCACTCAGAATTTTGAAGGCCTCAATCATATCCCCTCTCCCCTCCCCCCTTGCTGTTTTCCAAGCTGGAGAGCCCTAACCTCTATATTTAGCTATATCCATCTACATCTAGCTCATACCATTTCTTCCTCTCCCCCCTCCAACCCATCCCTATTAATTTATCAATCTCCCATCTCATTCCTAACCTGTTGCCCCATCAATTCTCACTAGTCTCTCTCTCTCCCCTACACTAGCATATCTCTGCCTGCCTCTCTTACCCTCTCCAGTCTATCTCCACCAGTCTCTCTATTACTCTGCCACATCAGCTTCTCTCCCCAACCCCAGGCTGTCCCCCTTCAATCTGTCCCCCCTCCCCCACACTCAGCCTGGCTCATGTCTTTTTCTTTCTCTCTCTCCCCAAACTTTCCCTTTCAGTCTTTCTCTTTCTCTCTCTCCTCTCTCTGCCCTGTCCAGCATCTTTCTCCCTTGTCTTTCTCTCCAACCAATCAGCCTATCTCCTCTAGTCTCTCCTGTCTCCTGCTCTTCCACACCAGTACCTCCTCTAACCTTACATTCTTCTGTCTTCTCCTCACTATCACTATTTTTCTCCCGTCACCATATCGCAGTTAAACCCACTGTGCTACAACTGATCCTCATACATTTTCTGAAAGATAAAGCTGAAGCCAACACCATTAAATTCTAGCCGTTATACACCAGGGTTGTAGCCATGGTTGGGCCTGGGCCCATCCATTTTTGGCTCAGGCTCACCTAGCAGCAGTGCACCATTGATACAGCTGGTGGGGATCTCCAGGCTCTGCCAACTAAAAACATCCTTAGCCCACCGAATCCCTGGGTTGTCATTATACCTCTATGATCAGTGGCAGCACTCCTAGCTGTAGATACAGCACCTCACGCATGCTTAGTTCATTTGTGAGAACTGAACTTGTGTGGAATGCCAGTGTCAGCAGCTGGGAGTGCTGCCTCTGACTGCCGCACGGTTCTGATGGCCAGAGTGGGTTGAGGAGGTCTTCAGCTGGCAATGCTTGTGGATCCCCGTATGCTATGGTATTCATTTTTTACATTTTGTTGGGGAGGAGGCAGGAAGGGGTTGTGGGAAGCAAAGAGAGCATGTGGCAGAAAGGAAATGCATCATACTCACCCATTGGTCCACCCAAAAATTGCCTTCTGGCTATGCCACTAGTATACTATGAGCTATACCATTATGGTTTCTCTTGCTTTTGTCCTGTGTGGATTGCTGCTGCAAATCTTCTGAAGTACAAACTTGTAAAGAGACTGTTTATTTTTCACTTTCCTGTGTATCCTTAGAGATGGCCTCATGGAACACAGATTGGGAACCTTGCTTTAGAGAAGTTCATGAAATCATATGGAAAATATTAGCATTCATTATTCATCATCTTATTTCTCATGGTGAGATAATAAGCTGTCCTTTTTTCTTTTTTTGGATCAACTCCAGACATCCAAGGTAAGGGAAGGACTTGCTGCTGAATCTCTCTCTGTACCAACTGAGTAGGAAGATACCGTATTTTTCACTAAATAAGACGCGCCTGACCATAAGACGCACCCTAGATTTAGAGGAGGAAAACAAGAAAAAAAACCATTCTGAACCAAATTCTCCCTGCCAGGCTCTGCACCCTGTCCCCCTTCCTTTCAGGCTCTGTATCCTGTCCCCCTTCTGGTGGTCTAGTGGTAGGCAGAGACAGGGCAGGCAGGCCTAGTGGCCTAATAACAGGCAGGCCTAGTGGCAGGCAGGCCTAGTGGCCTAGTGACAGGCAGGACCCCCTCCCCCTCCCTGAGGCAGGCAGGCAGAGTCCTCCAATATGCACAATCTTTCTTCTCTTCTTCACCAAGCATGTGTACCATCTCTGTATCTTTATTCCTCCTCTTTCCAGCATTATTCCATGTCCCTGTCCCTATGCTCCCACCTCCTTCCTCCTGTACTCCTCATCCCCACCCCCCACCCTGGGCAGGCAGGCAGGCAGATCCCCCCCATACACCCTCCAAACTCTCCCCGTACCTTATTTCCTCCTGGAGCCCTAGTTAGACATGTCCCACGAGAGGTGAAGGTGAATGCGAAAGAAGTCAGATGAACAGCATTGGAGGCAACTGAGGCCCAGATGTGCCGACCAGCGCTGCCATGGAGGAAGGGAGGGCGAAGAGCAGGAGGCCAGAACCCGCCGCCGCTGCTGCCATAGCCACTAGCTCTTGTCTGGGCCACACCACCATGCCGGGACTCTCAGCAGCTTCCAGTTCCTATGGCTGCTGCTCGTGCCCGGCCTGCGGGGAAGCTGCTGCTTCTGTAGAGACGTGGCTGCCTCTCTAGCGGCAGAGCGGTACGCAAGGCTGCCTGCCTGGTCAGTTGAAGCGGTTGCCTCTTCTTCCCTTCTCTAACAGCAGAGCAGTGCACAAGGCTGCCTGCCTGGTCCCGCGCCGCTTCTCGCGAGAATGGAAGCGGTGCGGGACCAGGCAGGCAGCCTTGTGTGCTGCTCTGCAGCTAGAGAAGGGAAGAGGAGGCAGCCACGTCAGCAAACCAGGCAGGCAGCCTTGCGCGCCGTTCTGCTGCTAGATAGGCAGCCGCGTCCAGCGATGGAAGGCACCAGAATTAAAATAAGGTAACAGGGGTGGGTGGGGGGGTATTCGTTCCATAAGACGCACTCTTATTTCCACCAGTTTTTTTGGGAGGGAAAGTGCGTCTTATGGAGCGAAAAATATGGTATCTTTAATTCAGTCTATGCAGGATCTAGCAGACTGATGTTGTTTATTTCTTTTTATAATAGCTGTATCATTGCATCCTCTTCAATCTAAAGAGGCCCCAGGATAACAACTAGATCAGCCTGGTTCAAATACTGCTGCTACTCCTTGTGATCTTGGGCAACACAATTAACTCTCCAATGTCTCATATACAAATTTAGGGGCATAGTTATCAATGTGGGATACTGATAAGATGTGTTAATTTATTACTAACCTGTGCTAAGCAATGAGACCTAGTTACTAATAACTGGGGTTAAAAGCAAAATAACACATCATAAAGATAGCCCATGTAGATAAAATTCCTCTCAGACTGCAAGCCCTTCAGGGCTACTTGAATATAACTCACCTTGAGATAAGGAGACCAGAACTGAATGCAATACTCAAGGTGAGGTTGCACCATTGAGTGATACAGAGGCATTATAACATTCTTAGGGCTCCTTGTACGAAGCTGTGTTAAGGCATTAATGCATGGAATAGCACGCGCTAGACGCTAATGCCAGCATTGAGCTGGCTTTAGTTCTAGCTGCGTAGCGAGCGGTGAAGCAAGCGGTAATATCCTGCGTGCGCTAAAAACACTAGCGCACCTTAGTAAAAGGAGCCCTTAGTCTTGTTAATCATCCCTTTTCTAATAATTCCTAGCATCCTGTTTGCCTTCTTGGCCATCGCTGCACATTGGGCGGAAGGCTTCAGCATATCGTCTACGATGACACCCAGATCCTTTCCTTGAGCACTGACACCCAAGGTGGTCCCTAGCATCCGATAACTATGATTTGGATTATTCTTCCCAATGTGCATCACTTTGCATTTGTCCACACTGAATTTCATCTGCCATTTGAATGCCCAGTCTTCTAGTTTCCTAAGGTCTTCCTGCAGTTTTTCCCAGTCCGCTTGTGTTTTAACAGCTTTGAACAGTTTAGTGTCATCTGCAAATTTAATCACCTCGCTTGTCGTTCCAATTTCTAGATCATTTATAAATTAGCTAAATAGCACCGGTCCCAGCACAGATCCCTGCGGCACACCACTTTTTACCCTTCTCCATTGAGAAAAATTTAACCCTACCCTCTGTTTTCTATCTGATAGCCAGTTCTTAATCCACAATTGGACATTGCCTCCTATCCCATGACTCTTTAATTTTCTCAGGAGCCTCTCGTAAGGAACTTTATCAACAGCCTTCTGTAAATCTAGATACACTGCATCAACCAGCTAATCAGCAAGCTCACCTTTATCCACAAGTTTATTCACACATTCTGAGAAGTCAAGCAAAATTGGTGAGGTATCTATCTAAACTAAAATCTGTCTTACTCTTATCGTTGGCTCTTCCTGCAGCTTTTCACTTGGATGATCATTCCATTTTGCTTACCCACTTATAGGACATTGGTATTATTACCACTACACTCAACTGGTTTATGTTCCATCTCGGTATCCATGTCTACACAGTTTAAATCAATAAAAATTCCTTCACCCCATTCAAGTTTGACTCAGGAGTCCCTCAAGGCTTGATTCTCACACCCATAATATTCAATATTTTTCATGCCCCACAATTTACTCAGACTGAATCACTGGAGTTTACTATGTTTGTTTACGCAGATGACTTACAAATTTTATGCACTCTTGACCCTCATGAGGTTCTCACTATTAATTTAAAAAATCAACACAGATTGGCTTCAGAGCAATAATTTTGAACATATTACCAGTAAATTATAAGCTCTTTTCTTTACTGAACAACTAAAGAAATCCCATTGTGCCTATCTTTTTTATGTAATATATCGGTACCACAAACAGATACTATGGGCTCATAATCAAAATGGAAATACATCTTAAAATATGCCTAGATCATCCGCTTTTTAGACATATCCAGGGACATTTTAGGCCTCTGAATGCTGCTTGCACCCAGAACTGAAAGGGGCGTATTTGGAGGAGTGGTGAGTGCAATCGAAAGTTTTACGAGGCTGCCTGGACGGAACTTATACGTTGTGACTTAGGCAATCTAAAACCAGGTCTAAGTGCCAAGAAAGTATCCAAAGTGACCAGATAACCACTGTAGACACAAAGTACAGAAGCCCACACACTCCCTCTTGATCACCGACCCCCTCACCATAAAAATCAGAATAAAAATGTACATACCTGTCTCCGGAACATTAGCACCTGCTATAGGAAAGCCTAGTAAAGCCGCACAGAGGCCTCTTAGTAGCTTGGAGAGTGGGCTGGTGAACCTAAGCCACTCTAACCACTACTTTCATGGTGGAAAATGAGAGCCCATCAAAAACACCCAAAACTCTACTGTACTGCCATATAGGTGCCACCTGCAGCCATAAGTGCTATTGGGGTTATAGACAGGTGGGTATAGTGGGTTTTGGGGGGCTCATCATTACTTCTATGAAAGTTCTGGTGTTATCTTCCCTAAGTGGCACCACTTACATGTCTTGGCTTTTAGCTTAGTCTACTTGCTCTTAAGTAAATACTGATGTCTTGATGCACTAGATCTAAAAAGTCACAAATCAGCAAACTAGAGGGTTAGCCCACTTCTCCATAAGACTACCCATAATGACAGTTTGTAGTTAATTATTATATTAAGTTACACATGCAACTGACACTAGCCTATAAATTGTGAAACTGTTGGCAATTAGAGTATTCTGTTAAAAGTATACCATTACACGGATCATTAGTAATACTTTATTTATTTAAATATCATTCTTATCCTGGATTGGTAAAATAGCAAAAAGAGATCAAGTTTTCAAGACCAATTGTCTTCTTCAATTAAGTGCCTTAAAATATTTTTTAGAAGTCTGGCTTTTTTACTGATTGCCATAAAGAGCCTGTGTCAACTAACTAATCTGAGCAAAACATAGCTAAACATGGGAAGGGGTAAAACGCGGACCTCACGGACCTGACGAACCTCGCGGAACTAAAACCGCACGTCCTTAAAAATCTGAGGTCCGTGTCCGTGCCACTTGTAGTTTCTGCCTCTTACAGACCTCTATGACATTTTAGCGCTGACGGATCCTAATACTTTTCCCTCCCTATGCTGAGACGGATCCGTCAGCGCTAAAATGTCATAGAGGTCTGTAAGAGGCAGAAACTACAAGTGGCATGGACACGGACCTCAGAGGAAGTGCGGTTTTAGATCCGCGAGGTCCGTCAGGTCCGCTTTTTACCCCTTCCCGTTAAACATTGCTTAGAAAATAAGGTTGCTTAGACAATTTCTGGGCCCTACTGCCTTGCATTGCTTGAAGGCAGAAGTGCTGTAATAGCAGGACAGCAAGTTTTTACTGTTGTCCTGCAGGCACTGTAGCAATTCGTTTATTCTGAGGCTGCATCGAGTGATCAAGCCAGTGTGACAACATAACATCAATTAATAATCAGCTCTTTAAATAGTGAGGCGCAGCTGCATTTTAACCTTCTGGATCTCTTAAACATGAAAGACGAGAAGGTGAATACAAAACAAGAGTCAGAGGGAAGGGAGAGGGGATGTCTTATGTAGGCCATGAAAATGAAATTTATGAAAGAAGCATTGTTTTCTCAAGGCTGCTGAGAAGCTACTGCTGGAAGGTTGAGTGAGAAAAAGAATAAAAATAAAAATACTATGTAACATAATATGTTGTATAATCTTGAGATTTACAGTTTTGTCGTAAATTCTTGGATTTGCATAAATAGAAAATGATGAACGAGCAGTTCTTCGACATAAGCAAACTACATATATTAGGATGAAGGCAAGGGTTGATAAGGAATAAGAAATCCTAATGTTTGTAATTTTTGCTGTGATCTTATAGTTTGTAAATGCCTGCCTAAATGGCATAAAAATGAATAGTTCTAAGAAAGCCTGAGGAGTGTTCCAGAGTTTAGCCATTAATATTTAATGCCAAAAAAATGCATAGTCATGTATTTTAGATGAAGAAATCCAAGAGAAGAGTGCCAACTGAAGGGTGGGTACTCATCTGAATCAAGAGGAGAAAGATTGGGGGGTAATCACATAGGAAAACTGCTTGACAGAGAAGTGGTCAGAGACATTACCATTTGCAAAAATAAATACCAGTAAATAAAATTCATCTGAATAGGTCATTAGTAAAACTCCTTTTGAAGAATTTGGTGCAGTTCTACAATGAAAGTTAAGAATGCTATGTAACCCCCCTTTTTTGTGTGTGTGCATGGGTAAGCATCTGGTAAGTTACTTTAGTAAAATATGAAGGGAGGTCAGGACTGGGACCTGTTTGCACTGGCAACTAACCTCATCCCACAATAACTGATCACTAGTTTCTAACTTTGCTAATTCCACTCAACTTGTTGCATCTTTCAATCAATGTTAACCGGCAGAACATTGCTAAATCCATTCAAACTGTAACATCTTCTAATTATTGTAAACCGCATAGAACTTCACGGTCCTGCGGTATATAAACTGTTATATTATTATTATTATTGGAACAAAGAATAGACTCACTCTACACTCCTCTTGTACTCGGTATGTCAGTCCATGCCATGCCAGAATATAAGTTCAGATCCAAAGGGTTTATTAAAAAGTTGGTTTATGGAGGCAACAGGGAAAAATCTATATACCTGTATAGTCAGAATTAGATCAAAATAATTTCTCTTACACTTTCTTATCTTATTCTTGAGGGCTCTCTGAGCTTTGGAGGACAGTGCCCATATCAGTAGTTTCTTCCTCCAGAGGGAATATCTGATGTTAGATTATCTTGGGAATCTTCAGGGACTTTGCTCTGATCCCCTCCTGTTCCTCAACATTTCATCTTTCTCCTTCAAAACAATGACCTCAGAAGTGGGCTTGTTTCCCACTCGTTATTATTTGTGGAAAATATAGCAGGTTAACAGCCCCTGTTAACACTCCCCACACCTTCATTCAACAGATACACTGGCTAGCCAGATACCCTCTTCCCTTATGCAATGCATCGGAAGTAGGAGCCAAAGACAAAAGAATTGAAAATGGGCTGCCATGCAGGAGTTCACACATAGACTGCTTTTTTGGAGATTTTTCGCGCACAGGCTAAAGTTTTTTTTGTTTGTGGTTTCAATTGATACCTTATCAACTTGGGACCCCTGATGGCGTGTTTACCAAAACACGGACCGTGTCGGGTCCCTTGGTTTGTTTTAAGGTTGTAACGTTAACTGCACTCAATTATTTGATATAATAAATTTAGTCTGCATCATTGTACGTCTGTCTGCAGATTTTCTTTGTTTTGCTGGGTTTTTATACCTGCAGAGACTACCTCCAAGAGGGGTCTTCTCCTGCTATTGTCAATCACTGGTCAGGAGAGCAGCTTTTAGCACCAGCTAAGGAGGAAACAGCTCCAACGCTCAGAGGAATTCTATGAGTGTAGGAGCTGTTACCGCCGTGCCTGGCGCTATACACCATGCTATGCTTTTGTAAAAGAGGGGGGGGGGGGAGGGAAGAAAGTGAAATAAAGCAAAACAAAACAGTAAAGCAGATTATTATGATGGTTACACGTAACCGGAAGAGTTATGATCGACTGAATTACACTTTCTGGTGGGCAAACCTATGTTCCAGTTACAAGTATGAAAGAATGAACGCGGAATGTTTGGGATATAGTAACACATTCAAAATGGTGTGGAGCCCATTGACTGCATTTATTGAGTCACAATAACTGTCATGTGCCTTTCCTTTTATTTGACTTCCTTACACATCCAGGGTGGGTGGGTGGGGGGAGGGGAACATATTATTGTTTGCTATACTTACTTATCTATATTATTGAAATTAAATATGTACTTCTATTAATTATGAGGAGGAGGGGGAGAGAAAATGATTGTTTCTTTAATTATTTGTGTATTTAAAGTGCGTTCTGTGTAGTGTTTATGTTTAAATTCATTGTATGGCACTGTTAACATTTGAAAATTAATAAAGATTTATAAAAAAAAAAAAAAAGATTATGTTGGTGCTAGTTCCATTTATAAGGCAAATGCCAGCAGTCATTCTGTGACCAACTTCCAGTAATAGCAGTTCTTCAACAGTGATCCTGGTTTGTAACAAACTCAAATACAAGTCTTAGTTGTGACAACTAATGTCCTCGCTCCCTATTCCCTGCCCCCCTCTCCAAAAGAGTCTTTCACAGCATTATTCACTGCCATCTAAATTCTGCCACCGCAACCTGTCTTTTTAACAAATGTATTGACTTCTGCCTTGTCTGCCTTATACTTTGGTAAGGCTTCACTCTGAAAGCACTAAGTATCCTTTAAGCGCTGGCTGAACAGCGGCTATTTGTTTGCAAGAGCACAAGGCATTTATTCACGTTCTATGTCCTGTACAGGCTGTATTTCTGTGTACTTTACTTTTCTAAATTAGCTGACTTGATGACCAGCTGCATGTTTCTAAACTAGTTAATTTCTGATTAGTTATTTTGAGGATCTGTGATCTAGCAGCCTGACTGGAACAGTAAATAAACAGAAAATACAACAAACCCTCAGTGAAGGGCATGGAAATGGAAGGAGAGCAAGAAACAAAAAACATCACTGATAATTGGGAAAATGCATCTTGTTTTGATACGAGGCAGAGGGCCTGAACCAGGAATCTACTCCCTTTGAAGGCTGGGGCTCAAAATGCCACTGGATCCCAGCCATTGAACAACTGTGACACCTAATGGACAGACTCCTAGTGGGCAGACTTAGGGCCCATGATTGCCGTATTTTGGGTGAAGTTTTGGAGCATGGCCCATGGAAAAGGATTGTTACTACAATTATTAGGCTAATTAGAAAACTGTGCATCCAAGTGGCAGATGACATTTAGGTTGAAACAATTTTTATTAAGTCACAGCAAACAAACAACAAATAATACAGAGCATTCACAAAAGAGTAATATACTGAGCAACCCCCCCCCCCCCAACAATCCCTCTAACCCAGGGATCTCAAAGTCCCTCCTTGAGGGCCGCAATCCAGTCGGGTTTTCAGGATTTCCCCAATGAATATGCATTGAAAGCACTGCATGCACATAGAACTCATGCATATTCATTGTGGAAATCCTGAAAACCCGACTGGATCGCGGCCCTCAAGGAGGGACTTTGAGACCCCTGCTCTAACCCCAGAACCCAGTAAATACTTCCCCCAGCCAAGGAAGAAAGCCTTCAATAAAGAATCCAAAGAAACAAATGGCATGAGAGGGTGGTACTCTTACCACCCCCCCCCCAATGCAAAAACCAAAACAAGCTGATGACATTTAATGTGGACAAATGCAAAGTGATGCACATTGGGAAGAATAATCAAAATCGTAATTACCAGATGCAAGAGTCCACTTTAGGGGTCAGCACCCAAGAAAAAGATAAGTGTCATTTTAGACAATATGCTGAACCCTTCCACCGATAAAACAAAACAGGATGTTACAAATTATTAGAAAAGGGATGGTAAATAAGTCTATTATAATGCCTCTGAATTGCTTTACTGTGCGACTACATCTTGAGTATTGTATTTAACTATTGCATTTAACTCTGGTCGCTGCGCGCCAACATTTGAGAGCGGACAATTGAGCGCAAGACTTCAGCGTGCCGCTCTAAAAGCTTATTTTAAAGGGCTCTGATGGGGAGTGTGGGGGGTAATCCCCCACTTTACTTAATAGTGTTGGCACTGCAGTTGGGGATGGTTTTGGGGGGTTGTAACACCCCCCCCCCATTATACAGAAAACTTAACTTTTCCCCAAAAAAACCAGATAAAAAGTTAAGTTTTCTGTATAATGTGGGGGGTTACACCCTCACACCCCCCAACGGCAGCGCAAACAATATTAAATAAAGTGGGGAGGTTCCCCCCACACTCCCCCCCTCCCCCATCGGAGCCCTTTAAAATAAGCTTTTAGAGCGGCGCGCTGAAGTCTTGCGCTCAATTGTCCACTCTCAAATGTCGGCGCGCATTTGTCTCACACGCCTTTGTCCCGTCACCAAAAAAGACATAGCAGAATTAGAAAAGGTTCAAAGAAGAGCAACCAAGGTGATATAGGGGATGGAATTCTTCTAAAGAAGTTAGGGATCTTTATCTTGGAAAAAGAGATGGTTGAGGGGAGATGTGATTGAAGTCTACACAATCCTGAGTGGTGTAGAATGGATGCAAGTGAATCAGTTTTTCACTCCCATCAAAAATTTAAAAAGACTAGGAGACACTCAATGACGTTGCATGTAAATACTTTTAAAACCTCTTTGAGACGCTGTTGGCGTCCGTATTAAAGTGTGATCGGACATGTTACACCCTGAGGCAGCTCAATAGTGAAACGCTGGCCACCGTCGGTGTACCGATCCCGAAGAAAGGAAGATAAGTTATTTTTCTTCTATTTTTCATACAACTGTTCACAGCAATTATGAGAAGCACATTGCCTGGACCATCTGCAATAGGAGGTTTTTAGCCAGTGAAGTGATCACTCGAACACCGCTATTCCACCATTGTGGAGGTGGGCGGGCCCCTGTCTGAGGCTTTTCCTCCATTTAGACTGGTCTGTTGGTTTGTGCTGCAATCTTATGGTCATACCATTCATTATTTTCCATTTTTGTGAAAGTGTGTTGTAAAATACTTTTAAAACCTACAGGAGGAAATAATTTTTCACTCAAAGAATAGTTAAGAACTGGAACTCGTGGCCAGGCGAAATGGCAGTTAGCATAGATGGGTTTAAAAAGGCTTGGACAAGTTCCTGGAGGAGAAGTCCATAGTCTGCTTTTGAGACCGATATGGGGAAAGTCACTGCTTGCCCTGGGATTAGTAGCATGGAATCTTGCTAGTAGTTGGGTTTCTGTCAGGTATTTGTGGCCACTGTGGTAACGGCACCCTGGGCTAGATGAACCACTGGTTTCCCCCAGTATGGCTATTCTTATGTTCTTATGTATTGCATATTTCACCTCCAACCTGAATCAACAAGGAAAATCTACATTTTTTTTCTTTTGCAGAGTCATTAAATTTCTTTACCCCCCACCTCTAGTATTGATTGCTTTGTTAGGCATTAAGCAGGTGCCAACCACTGATCCTTAAGTTGGAGAGCAAATGTCTTCCCAGAAGAGCTATTCCTATTGCTTTGTGTTTCTGGTAATATTCATTTCTGTTTCTTGATTAGCCTAGCTTGGATCCGCCCTGGGCAAGCTTGGGTATCTCTGCCCCTCTTCTGTGCATGTTCCCTGCTGCTTCAATCTTGTTTTCTTGTTGAGTCTTGCATTTGGTTCCTGATTGTCTTTGCCTTGCTCTTTGATGTCTCAGGACTCAAGCTTTCTATCATGCAAGGGGTGTGAGAGGCCATGGCCCCTGTGCCCCCTCCCACCATCCGTTACCTATGTGTGAAGTAAAGCTTGTTGGTTTTTTAATGTTGTTTTAATCATGTTTCCTTTACATTCTTCCTTCACAGAAGACGTGACTATGTTGCCATGTTCATGGTTTTGTCCATGCCCAAAATATGATGGCAGCAAGCAGCAGATCGGCCAGAAGAAAATATTCAAAAAGCTTTATTTCTTTGAAAGACGGTTAACCCACAAAAGACCCAACACAGGCTGGGTATCACCCGCACAAAGGCAGCAGCAGGGGTTCAAAGGGATCCAATTGATGTATAAAAGCAGCCTCACCAACAAGGGGAGTTTTGGGGAAATGGAACTGCAAATAAAATGCGCTCTGCTGTATTTATTATAAGTTTTCTCGAATTGTTACAATTTTCAGTGTGATTATTTTGCATGTTGCCACACAGCAGATACAGATTTGAGGCTATTTTTTTTTTTTCTGTAAAGCGTTACTTTGTCAAATTGGAGGGCATGAATAGAGGTTATACAAGTTCTAGCTATGAAAATAATAACGATGTAGCACATCACGTATTCACAATTAGTGATATACCTCACCTAGTAATGCCTGAGAAGTCTTGTATCTATTCCATCCATGTCCAAGTAAGAAAATAAAAAAAACCCATCAGCTCTTTTTTTTTTCCCAAGGAAACTTAATGGTGTATCAAATGCATAGAGTTCTAATGAATTAGTTTAGCCAATTAACTGCTGACACTTGAGAATTCCTGTTGCCTGTTGTTTAATAACTGTTAAGTGGGGATGGAAGTATGGGCTGTGTCCCAAATGAGAGTTTAGATTCCCTGACTAAACTACGTACTATTGTGCTTCAAATTAAGCTGAAGGGATGTTGCTGGACCCGGTGCTATTTGAAGAGCAGAACATGCTGCATATCAGCTCCCCACCAAACACTGTCCCCCTCATTCTATGGCTCGGCACCTAAATTTAAACACCTTTTCTATGCTCAAATTTATAGAATACTGGCACTTATGTGGATAAGTGTACACTCGCTTGTGTAAGTCCTAGGTGAGCACTCAGCACTATTTTATAAATGACTCACGATTAATTTTGCGTGTAAATACAATGGGACATTCACAGGGGTGACGAAGACGGGCAGAAGCAGCATTAACATGCATAACTTGCATAATACTGTACGTCTCGAGTTAAAACAGGGATCTCAAAGTCCCTCCTTGAGGGCCGCAATCCAGTCGGGTTTTCAGGATTTCCCCAATGAATATGCATTGAAAGCAGTGCATGCACATAGATCTCATGCACATTCATTGGGGAAATCCTGAAAACCCGACTGGATTGCGGCCCTCAAGGAGGGACTTTGAGACCCCTGAGTTAAAATGTCTCACTTAGGGCTCCTTTTACTGAGGTGCGCTGGCGTTTTTAGCACACGCAGGAAATTACCGCGCGCTACGCTTCTAGAATTAACGCCAACTCAATGCTGGCGTTAAGGTCTAGCGCGCGCTATTCCGTGCGTTAAAGCCCTAGCGCACCTTAGTAAAAGGAGCCCTTAAATGCACTTATTTGTGCTTGCTATTGATTTGGTATAAGTGGGAGGGCCTAAATGTAAGTGCCTAGATACAGAATAGTAGCATAGGTCGGTAATGGAATCTCGGTGCCCAGATGCGGTTATGACTTTAGGGCTCAGAAGGCTGCAGGTAAGCAACTTTGCCTCAATAGATTCTGCTCGAAAATAAATGTATCTAAGACCAAACTGATGTGGTTTGGTGCAAAAGGCCAGGCTTTTCCTAACAATGGGGTCCTTTTATTAAGGCGCGATAACCGATTTAGCGCATGCTAAAGATTAGTGCGTACTAAATGCTAAGGCACCCATAGAATATAATGGATGCCTCAGCATTTAGCATGCGCTAATCTTTAGCGCACTAAATCGGTTAGCGCACCTTAATAAAAGGACCCCAGTATTATTCCTAGTACAACAGATAAGCTAGTAATTGAGCTTACTTCCAAAGTATTGGGAGTTGTGTTAGATTCTATGTTGACATAATCACAAGTGAACAACATAGTCAGGAAATGTTTCTTTAAACTTAAGCAGCTGAGATTTGTGCAATCATTGTTTGAACAGTCATTTTGCTATATTAACTCAATGCAGTCCTTGGATAACGAGTAATGTGATTTAAGAGTGTTTTGCAAGACGAGCAAAACATTTTCTTATATTTTAACTCGATAAGCAAGCATCGTCTTGCAGTACGAGCACATATACGTGAGTCGCGTCAAATATACACAATATACTGTATGCACATCACATCATTTATTGCGGCTGAACATAATACATGCACCCACAGTTCAAGCGCGCACAAAAAATGCACATGTCACGCTGAGCACGGCTGAATGTAATAAAAGCATCACGCCCAATTCACCCACAGTGTAGTGACTGTTCACAACAAGTGAGATCTTGCAATACAAGTACGTACAGTACTGTATTTTCTATTAACGTTTTTGGGATGTGGAATGAATCGTCCGAGTTTCCATTATTTCTTATGGGGAAATTTGCTTTGATATACGAGTGCTTTGGATTACAAGCATGCTTCTGGAACAAATCATGCTCGCAAACCAAGGTGCCACTGTATATCATATTATGATATCTTGATTATTATAAATCCTTGTATGTTGGAATTATGGCTAACTTGCAAAAGAGATTACAATTAATAATGAATACAGCTGCTAGCCTTATTTTTGGGACATCTAGATTTGAGCATGTGACTCCACTTCTTAGAGAGCTTTATTGGCTCATGATTCAAGAAAGAATATATTTTAAAATTTCTTGCTTTGTTTTCAAAGTCATTCAAGGTACCATTCCTAACGAACTGCTCTTATATTTATATTTCTTTCCTGTTAAACTAGATTGGAGATTGTTCCGGAAGTTTGATTTAATGTTTCCTTCTTTTAAAGCTGTTCATTTAAAGAAAATTCTAGAAGTCTTTTTCTTGCGAAGCTGCAACTATTTAGAATGCTCTCCTAAGATTAGAATTATTGATTCTTATGCTCTGTTTTGACATATCTTTAAGTCATTTTGTTTTGGCAGATCTTTGTCCTGAATTAGGTCTTCTATTTTTTTATTGTGATGTTTTGTAATTTACTGCCTCCTTTATAAAGCCATGCTAATGTTTTTAGCACCGGCTGCTGCAGTAACAGATCGGATGCTCATAGAATTCCTATGAGAATCCGAGCTGTTACCACCGTGGCCGGCGCTAAAAATATAAGGAGGGGGTTAGCTAACATATATTCCTGTTAAAGTTGTAGATCACTTCAGGACCTAATTTTTAGGGTAGAATGTGGTATAAAAGTACAATGAATAGAATATGTTATTTGCCCACCTGGCTCCACATCAAAGAAGGCCTTGGTTTTTATCAACATTTGTAAAACACCACAAGAGTTACCCAGTAAATCGAAACTGACAGAGTTGGAAAAAAACAAGGGTTGACCCACTTGTTCCTTATTAACTGTGGTCAAATGGCCACCCTGCTTCCAGACTCCTATCCCTAGGCTGCAGCATTGCTTAATTATCTGTGTACCTCTGTATCGCCTCAACTTCTTCATTTAACCATAGTTGAACAGTTATTTTTAGACAGACTGTTAAAAAAAAAAAAAAAAAAAAAATCTGGATATGTCCTTGAAGCCCTTAACTGGATCTGTGAGGGAAGAAGAAAAAGAAATAAAATATAGGGCATCACAGAGAAACAAGCAAAAAACAAAAGGAATTGACCCCAAAATATCCACAAAGAAGAAAATCCAGAGAAAACCAAAAAAACTCTGTGGAGTGATGATGTTCCCAAATGGACTTTATTTGAAAGTATCAAAGTTCCAAAGGTACACTAAAATCATCCACATAAAATAATTCTATCCACATAAAAGTAAATCATCCACATAAGAGCCTTAAAGGACCTAGTCCGCTAGGGATACAGGACCCAACACGGTCCGCATTTTGACAAAAAGTCTTCTTCAGGGGTCCCTGGGGGTCCTATAAAGGTGTGTACAATTGTGTGGTGAACCGGAAGTGAGACACTGAAGAAGACTTTTTGTTGAAACGCGGACCGTGTTGGGTCCTGTATCCCTAGCGGACTAGGTCCTTTAAGGCTCTTATGTGGATGATTTACTTTTATGTGGATGGAATTATTTTATGTGGATGATTTTAGTGTACCTTTGGAACTCTGATACTTTCAAATAAAGTCCATTTGGGAACATCGTCACTCCACAGAGTTTTTTTAGTTTTTTTGGTTATCACAGAGAAACAGTCATTGGATTCAGTGGCATTCAGACTGTGCAATTGAAAATCTTTGCAGAGCACTTTGATATGATCCACATAGTATAGGCAGCAAAAAGACTACCTTGATTTTTTCTAGTTAGCTATCCAGATAATGGGCTGAATATCCCTACTATCTGGATATCGCCAGCACTGGCCACCTTATTGAGATACTGGTGCTAAACCTCTGGATTAATTTCATCCATGGCAGCCAGTGTTTAAAAAAAAATTGCTGACCTTCCAGGCCGAATATTGACCTGATGGTTTTCCAGTGGCTATATACCATACCCATCTGACATATGTTTTTGCTCAAAAGATGAATGGCTGCTGAAAAATTCAGATGAAGTTTGGTGTGTTGATGACCTTTTTTTGCAGCCCTTCTCACAGAGCCAGCTGCCTTAAAGATTTTGGTTTTTCTCGTGTCAGTCTGCAAAAGATTGAGTACAGCAAAGAGGATCCAACTGTCTCCGCCAGCCCATGGACTTTATCTGGTAACTTGGCTTCCTGTTCCTTTGACAAATCAACTGGCCAAAGAACATGAAATGACAAAACTCCAGGGCTGTAAATACTCATAAGAAGTATTAGGCAGTCTGATCTCTACAATCTACAGAACAGCAAATTAGTTGTTAACTATATAATTTAGCTTCTGTTCTGTCACTTAGGCATGCTTTGATTTGCTTTATTAAGTTCCAGTTCAGGCTGAGCATGCTTTTTTTTAGTTTTCACATTTTCTTGCAAGTAGAATTGCTGATAAAATGAGCAAATTACAGAATACCGTATATACTCAAATATAAACTGAGATTTTGGGGCCAACAAAATGGCCCAAAAATGAGGATCTCAGTTTATATTCAAGCCACCTCCCAACTTACTGATGACCAGCACCAGTGCTGTAGTCACATGCCTACCTCCCACTGAAGAACACTGGTACCACTATTCTACAACCCCCAAAATGATCTGCGCGTGTTGCCCTCCATGCATGCCTCCATCTGTGCATGCTCAAAGCCTGCCAGATCAAACCTATATTTTAAATTGAAACAACACCCAGACCCTTCCTCCCATCCTCTACCCTCTTCAATACAATAAATATTGCTGTACCTGTGGCTCCTCCTACCATATATACTCAAATATAAACTGAGATTTTGGGGTGTCTCAGTTTATATTCGAGTCAACTTTTTTCCCCCTTTCTTGGGGGAAAAAGGGTACCTTGGTTTATATTCAGATTGGTTTATATTCAAGTATATACAGTAATATGTAAGGTGGTTAATACAAGGTTTGCATCACCAATTTAAAGTAGCTAGACATACTTTAGAATAAGGAACTGTATGGCCAAACAAAATGTTTCAGTTTAGGGCTTATTTTTAATGCATGAATTTTGGCCCAGATTCCTTCAGTCAAAGAATGTAAATACAAGAAATACTACCAATGTCTTTTAGCTTATCAAGCAGCTTCTTGGGATAAAGATTTAAATTCCCTGATCTCTAACGCTGGTTCCTATCAACAGTTTAGGAAACACTTAAAAACCTATTTGTTCACTAAATTTTTAGATAACTGTATGTATTCTTCTTGAATGTCTCTTTATTTTTGCAAACCGCATGGATCTTTAATGTTGTGCGGTATAGAAGAAAGCCTTTTATGTTATGTTACATAAACGGCATTGGAAGTTGCAGTAGGTGTCTATATCAACACACCTACTGATCTAGACACCTACTTGATAGCTGCCCTGAACTGTGTTCAGTCTCCAGTCAGGAGGCTTCATTGATAGAGGAACATCCATAGCTGTTACTGTGCTGATCCATTACGTTGCTAGTCTTCCTCTTTTGCATTAATTTTCAATCTTGACTGACACGGTCTTTCTCTAATGATCTTTTTCTTAACATGATGTGTTTGAAGCATTAGTCAAGATCTTGTCATTTGAGATTCCAAGTAAAGCTTATGTTTGATCTCCTCCAATAACAATTGATATGTTCTTCAGGCAGACCATAGTATAAGCAGTATTCTTCCTCAACACCATATTTCAGAGGCATTGATTTTCTTCCTGTCTTGCTTCTTCACTGTCCAGCGTTTACACCTGTCTTCCACTCTTCCACCTTTCAGGCCATCACCTGCTGTCCTACTTCAGTCTACGGACCTTTTTGTTAGTCACCTGAATCTTAACTGATGATGCAGCAAAAAATTGGACAGTCCATAGCCTCAGTGGTCATGGCTTTTTAGCTGATTCCAGGAAGAATAGTTATGAAGCCAGAACATGTGACCACAGCCATCACAGCAATGACCCCAACAACCTAGAAAGGCCACCACTGTTCTTCCTGTAGCCTAACCAGCCCAAAGCCACAACTGCCATCACCACAGTCATCCTCTTTCACATCTCCAACAGAGCTATTGCTACCACCACAATTCCACCCCAGCTTCTATGTCCTGCACATTAGTTGCTTTAATATAATATTTACCATATAGTGCTACCCCGCCTTTTCTTCCTACCTTGAATAGATTATAGTCTGGAATCCATGTCTCCATGACCTCCACTAAATCCTTTTCCATCATGGCCTCTAGATTCAGAACCCTTTTTGTCATACTACAGGCATTAGCATACCCAGCTTTCCAGATTCTATCATTTTCTCCCCAATTTCTGTAGATACAGTCCATTCTCGTTATTCATGCAATAACGATGTGCAATTTTGCCTATCTATAGTTGCATCCATTGTGACTAATAATTCCCATGTGTGCCACTATGTTCGTGCATTCACAGACCTACTCTTTAAAAAAAATAGTGGTGGGGTAGAACGGGTACAAGTGGATCGATTTTTTACTGCATCAAGATTTACAAAGACTAGGGGACACTCAGGTCCTCTTTTACTAAGGTGTGCTAATCAATTAGCATACGCTAATCAATTTAGCGCATGCTAACGCATACATGTTAGTCTATGGACGCATTAGCATTTAGCGCGTGCTAATTCGATTAGCGCACGCTAATCGGTTAGCCCACCTTAGTAAAACAGGGGGGGGGTCAATGAAGTTACAGAGTAATATTTTAAATCCAATAGGAGAAAATATTTTTTTCACTCAGAGAATAGTTAAGCTCTGGAATGCATTGCCAGAGGATGTGGTAAGAATGGTTAATGTAACAGGTTTTAAAAAAGGTTAGGACAAGTTCCTGGAGGAAAAGTCCATATGCTGCTGTTGAGACAGATATGGGAGAAGCCACTGCTTGCCCTGGATTGGTGACATGGAATGATGCTACTATTTGGGTTTTTGCCAGGTACTTGTGACCTGGATTGGCCTCCATGAAGACAGAATACTGGGCTAGATGGACCATTGGTCTGATCCAGTAAGGCTTTTCTTATGTTTGATTCCAGCCATGACCCCCAAGCACTCAGACAGTGAATTACAAGCAACTATTGGTATGCCAAGAGCTGTCCCATGCAGGAACCTAACCATATTTTCCCAGTAGGTGAAGGATCCCTAGCCAGCTACTATAGCTGGGTCACGGTGTATATGAAGAAACTCCATCTTAGATCAGTGGGTAGTAAAACTAAAAACAGCAACCTGAGACTCCATATTATTGCTCTGAGATATCACAGTACTGTATGCAGGCCTGTTCTTTGTATCTGTCTTGTACCAGTCACGGCCAGGGGGCAACAGGATGCTGCTGTTAGCTAGCTTTGATGTATAGACTATAGGATGGATTTATGGCTTTGTTTTTCTCTCTGCTCTTACCTTTTTGGCCAGAGCTGGTTATACTAGTTTGGACTGGATAGGACCCTATATAACCTTTGTGTCCGAGACTCTCGGGGTCCTCTGTTTTATACAGCTAGTTCTGTTCAGAGGTCCAGCATATATGCTTATAATAAAAGCCTTTTTTTTACATCTCCTCAGTCTCTGGCTCAAGTCTCTGTACTACTGACGGAGGGCCTTATCCTAAAAGGCACCTTCAGTAGGATCCATTGTCCACTTTCTGTGGTTTTGAGATTCAATGTGCACTTTGAAGTATTTAACAATTTGAGATCAGTGTTTGCGGACTGCATAAGGGAAGAAAGTGGATAAATTTAGAAATATTTTTCCTTTCTAACTCATGCTTTATAGGGCTGTAGCAAATATTTGAATTTGATTTGATTTGGCCCCAAATACATTATTCATAGGGGATAGGTGGCATAGTTCAGTTGTGGATTAGGAATTGGTTACCTGTGTGTTGTACTGTTAATATTTGAAAATTAATAAAGATTTAAAAAAAAAAAAAAAAAGGAATTGGTTTTTGGATAGAAAACAGGGGGTAGGGTTAAATGGTCATTTTTCTCAATGGAGGAGAGTAAACAATGGAGTGCCGCAGGGGTCTGTACTGGGACCGGTGCTATTTAACTTATTTATAAATTATCTGGAATGACAAGTGAGGTGATTAAATTTTCAGATGACACTAAACTGTTCAAAGTTGTTAAAACGCCTGCAGATTGTGAAAAATTGCAGATGGACCTTAGGATATTGGAAGACTGGGCATCCAAATGGCAGATGAAATTTAATGTGGACAAATGCAAAGTGATGCGTATTGGGAAGAATAACCTGAATCATAGTTATCGGATGCTAAGGTCCACCTTGGGGATTAGCGGCGGCGGCCAAAAAAGCAAATAGGATGCTAGGAATTATTAAAAAAGGACAGTTAACAAGACTAAGAATGTTATAATGCCCCTGTATTGCTCCATGGTGCGACCTCATCTGGAGTATTGTGTTTTCTCAAGAAAAGATATATTGGCACTAGAAAAAGTTCAAAGAAGAGTGACCAAGATGGTAAAGGGGATGGAACTCCTCTCATATGAGGAAAGACTAAAATGGTTAGGGTTCTTCAACTTGGAAAAGAGACAGCTGAGGGGAGATATGATTGAAGTCTATAAAATCCTGAGTGGAGTAGAACTGGTACAAGTGGATCGATTTTTCACTCCATCAAAAAATTGCAAAGACTAGGGGACACTAGATGAAGTTACAGGGAAATACTTTTAAACCAACAGGAGGAAATTTATTTCACTCAGAGAATAGTTAAGCTCTGGAACGCATTAACAGAGGTTGTGGTAAGAGCGGATAGCATAGCTGGTTTTAAGAAAAGTTTGGACAAGTTCCTGGAGGAAAAGTTCATAGTCTGTTATTGAGAGACATGGGGTAAGCTACTGTTTGCCCTGAACAGGTATCATGGAATATTGCTACTCCTTGGGTTTTGGCCAGGTATTAGTGACTTGGATTGGCCACCGTGCGAATAGGCTACTGGGCTTGATGGACCATTGGTCTGACCCAGTATGGCTATTCTTATGTTCTTATAATATAAGCTGTACAGAAAATGCTCTGATGCCCATTCAATTCCTATTGGCATTGGAGCTTTTACCATGCCGGCCCATGCTGTTGATCTTAGTAAAATGTGTGTGTGTGGAGGGGGGGAGGGGGGGTGTAAATTCAAAATGCGTAATCTGGAGCTGTACTGTGCTAAACCTTGCAGAAATAAACACCTGATCTTTGATTTCGCATTGCTTCTGTTATTGCTAGGTTAAAGCTCAATGCTCATTATTTGTATATATTATTAATATTCAGCTGAATAGTAAAATGTGCTACTCAGCTCTAATATGGAAAATGGCTAATGGAAAATGGTATGAGGGGAGACATGATTTAAAGGTAGGAACATTGCAAGATTGTGTCTTCTCTACATGAGCACCATATTGGAGTTCCTGAGAGAATAGCTTGGATGGAGCAGGGGCAGGGGCATGATATCTTGCATATTTTATAACACTTGGAGAAGAATTCTATAAAGCAGCACCTGCATTTACCCTCTCCTTTACAAAGCCGCGTTAGCGTTTTTAATGCCGGCCGCAGCAGTAACAGCTCTTATGCTCATAGGAATTCTATGAGCGTCAGAGCTGTTACCAGGGCAGGATTAATTTGTCGAGGGCCCCTAGGCACACAAGTATACTGGGCCCCCCTGCCCCGCCCCACCCCACTATGTGCCCAGGCAGAAACAGGAAGCTGCGTCAGAGGGAAGCTTTGGGCAAGCAGTACCGCTTGCAAAATTACAGTTCCCGTTGCCTTTCTTACCCACGTTGCTTGCTTGTCTTACTTTCCGTCACTGGGGGGGGGGGGGGGGGTCCACGTTGCTGATCGGGGGGGGGGGTCCGCATTGCCAATTGATGCTGGAGGGACCCATTGCCGTTTGGAAAAAACAATGTTGATGCCCTCCTTCATCGGGCCCCCCTGACCATTTCAGGCCCTAGGCACATGCCTATTGGGCCTATTGGTTAATCCTGCCCTGGCTGTTACCGTGGCTGCCGGCGCTAAAAACTGTAGCGCAGCTTTGTAAAGGAAGGGGTTAGTTGCCTAAAGCATGCTTAATTGGAGCCTGTTCTATAGAGTAGACCCCTACTCTCCTGTTTCGAGTACTAGAGTACCTGGTTATATACACTTGAATGTGTTAGGTGTGAATGCATAGAGATAGTATAAATCTGAGTGCCTAGATTACAGAAATCTATGCATAACATATAGTAGTCTATAAATTATGTGCATAAATGTATTCCCCCACCCATACACCACCAATATGAGCACCTACTTGCAAACTATACACTATTGAAAATATGCATTTTTGGCCTTTACATGTGCATATAAGCTGGTATTTTGGCCCAAAAATATGGGGTCCCAGTTTATATTCGGGACAGCGCCCACCTGCCCCCTCCCAGACATATTGCAGGCCTCCGCCGGGCCGCCAGGCTCTGCACCCTGTCCCCACACCCTGCCCTATGCATTGTACCTCCTCTGCCGCTGGAATCCCTGGTGGGCCAGAAATGTAGCGAGCAGAAGCGAGTGGTCAGTCTCATTTTGTGGAACATCAATGCACTGCTAGTCTTTACTTAGCAATTGCTCACCAATGTGTGGTTACTCTGTGATATTGCATTTAATTTTGTGGTGAATTGAGTTGTTGCCTCAATTGGATTATTAGATTTTAACTATAATAAGTGTCCCCTGAGGAAGGCACATTTATGTGCCGAAACTAGGATCCTTGTTGGTACTTTTTGATTACTCATTAAAATCGATATATGTTGGACTGGACATCAAACTTGCCTTTTTTTTCATTTTTTCTGCCTTAATTAAACATTTAAGAATACTTCAAGGGCACAATTTGGACATTTGGGGCTAAACCTGTTCTAACAATGAATAATTGCTAAAATGGTGTCCAAATTGATCAGATGACCACTGAAGGGATGTATGCATTACCCGCCCACACTTTCCCTCAGTGGTCACTGACCCCCCCTTCCACCCTCCATAAATGTGCCTGAATTAGTGCATATCTGCCTATATGACATCATCAGATATTATGAGCCTTCCAAACAAGAGAATGACATGGTAACAAATTTGTCTCCATACCTGCAGGATCTATCTCCATCCCTGTCCCATCCCTATGAGTTCTCTCCTCGTCCCTACCCCATCTCTGCAAGCTCTGTCCTCATCTGCACAAGCCTCATATAGGTACTCCATGCAGTCAAGATCCACCACTGTTAATTCTTCTGATGAAAAGTGGTTTTTCGGCTTATCGCTGTCAAAATCTTCCATCTAAATTAATACAGAAACCGCTTTTTGTGGTTCGTGTTTCAATGTTATCCTATGGCTTTTTGTGTCGAGAAGTGAGTGGTAATACTAACACTCACTTCTCTTTTTAAATAATGCAATGACAAGACAGTTGGTTAACACCCCTTTCTTTATTAAACAGAAGGCGGTACAGGAAACGGAAGCCCCGTTACCAAGGTTACAGAAGAAAAAGAAGGGTTTACAGGAAACGGAGGTTCCGGAGGCGGAGAACTAACAAAAGACAATTCTTAAATTTCAAATATACTATGATGGACGTTTGGTCTTACAATGCAGCAGACACTGCTAAGCAGTTTGATATTACTTTAAAACAAATTACTGATGACTGGGTCAAACAAAACGAGGGCAAAACACACCCAATACTACAAATGGACCAATACAGAATTACAGGCTGGTCATTTGAAATAATACCTACACATAACACATGGCCAAACCCACTGACCTCCAGTGATACCCCCTGGATGCACCTCTACACTACTGCATTTAACTATGACCAAAAGAGAGATATTAACAAATGCAAATTTACTGAATTCAGCAACAGGGTTACTGCCAGAACCAAAAGAAGCAACACTTACACTAAAAGATTCTTCAGGCCCAAACCCAATCTTCTAATGGTCACCACACCACCACAAACAGGCACTACACAAACAGGGGGCTTATTCCCAAACTTCATTTCAAAAAAACTATGGGTGGACACTACTGATACAACTGTTACCTGGAATGGCTGGATATTAGCTAGTCAAGGTATATCAGGAAATGTACCAGAAAAACTACAAGTAAAAAACACCTACTACTTCAGTGGGATGAACCCCCTATTCTAAACTCCCTGCCAAGTGACCCTCGGGGAAAGAGACATGGGATAAAGAGACATTGGACAAAGACCCCCCCCCCCATTTTAAATGGGGGGGGGAATAAAAGGGGTTTATTAATTAATCGAGGGTTAATTATAAACTAAGGGGGGCGGGTTAGTTTAGTAATATGTGGTTAATGAGATACTGAACAAGAAGAGACTTAGTATTAGTTTTAGTTTAGATTGAAAATTAGTTTTAGTGTTAGTGTATTAGATAAGGTAGTGCTGTAATAGTCCATTAGTTATAATTCCTTTACCCCTGTTTTATATTTATTTTTGTTACGTATGTAATGTTAATTAGTTTTAATTTAATGTTAAATACATTATTAGTGTATAATAGTATTATAATTAACCATTCTTTTTTGTAAGTATGGTAACCGACCCTTTATTATGTAACCATGGTAACATGGTGTTGTGTCACGCCCCCTCTAAGAAAGATAGGGGATTTCCCCAACTAACGGTTTCCTGTATGATTTCCCGTCATGCACCTGGTTCCTGTAGATTCAAAAAATAGAGATCAAAGAGAGAAGTGAGTGTTAGTATTACCACTCACTTCTCGTCACAAAAAGCCATAGGATAACGTTGAAACAGGAACCACAAAAAGCGGTTTCTCTATTAAATAACATGGGACAATTTTATGCAAATGAGGCAAGAAACCGCTTTGTAATAGAAAGAGATAGGGAGAAAAACCACATTACTAAACTAAGTGTTAGAGAAAGATACAATGTTAGACTGTTAGTATTGTATTTGTTTACAAATATACTAACATATTTAACTTTGTAAAGAGAAAAGAAAAAAGAGAAAAGAAAATTAGTATCAGTTTACCTGAAACAGGTAAAGTGAGAGAAAAAAAGAAAGAGAATTAGTTTTAGTATTAGTTTATTTGGATAATGGAATGAGAGAAAGAAGAAAGAGAGAAAGAGACATGGGATAAAGAGACATTGGACAAAGACCCCCCCCCATTTTAAATTGGGGGGGGAATAAAAGGGGTTTATTAATTAATCGAGGGTTAATTATAAACTAAGGGGGGCGGGTTAGTTTAGTAATATGTGGTTAATGAGATACTGAACAAGAAGAGACTTAGTATTAGTTTTAGTTTAGATTGAAAATTAGTTTTAGTGTTAGTGTATTAGATAAGGTAGTGCTGTAATAGTCCATTAGTTATAATTCCTTTACCCCTGTTTTATATTTATTTTTGTTACGTATGTAATGTTAATTAGTTTTAATTTAATGTTAAATACATTATTAGTGTATAATAGTATTATAATTAACCATTCTTTTTTGTAAGTATGGTAACCGACCCTTTATTATGTAACCATGGTAACATGGTGTTGTGTCACGCCCCCTCTAAGAAAGATAGGGGATTTCCCCAACTAACGGTTTCCTGTATGATTTCCCGTCATGCACCTGGTTCCTGTAGATTCAAAAAATAGAGATCAAAGAGAGAAGTGAGTGTTAGTATTACCACTCACTTCTCGTCACAAAAAGCCATAGGATAACGTTGAAACAGGAACCACAAAAAGCGGTTTCTCTATTAAATAACATGGGACAATTTTATGCAAATGAGGCAAGAAACCGCTTTGTAATAGAAAGAGATAGGGAGAAAAACCACATTACTAAACTAAGTGTTAGAGAAAGATACAATGTTAGACTGTTAGTATTGTATTTGTTTACAAATATACTAACATATTTAACTTTGTAAAGAGAAAAGAAAAAAGAGAAAAGAAAATTAGTATCAGTTTACCTGAAACAGGTAAAGTGAGAGAAAAAAAGAAAGAGAATTAGTTTTAGTATTAGTTTATTTGGATAATGGAATGAGAGAAAGAAGAAAGAGAGAAAGAGACATGGGATAAAGAGACATTGGACAAAGACCCCCCCCCCCATTTTAAATTGGGGGGGGGGAATAAAAGGGGTTTATTAATTAATCGAGGGTTAATTATAAACTAAGGGGGGCGGGTTAGTTTAGTAATATGTGGTTAATGAGATACTGAACAAGAAGAGACTTAGTATTAGTTTTAGTTTAGATTGAAAATTAGTTTTAGTGTTAGTGTATTAGATAAGGTAGTGCTGTAATAGTCCATTAGTTATAATTCCTTTACCCCTGTTTTATATTTATTTTTGTTACGTATGTAATGTTAATTAGTTTTAATTTAATGTTAAATACATTATTAGTGTATAATAGTATTATAATTAACCATTCTTTTTTGTAAGTATGGTAACCGACCCTTTATTATGTAACCATGGTAACATGGTGTTGTGTCACGCCCCCTCTAAGAAAGATAGGGGATTTCCCCAACTAACGGTTTCCTGTATGATTTCCCGTCATGCACCTGGTTCCTGTAGATTCAAAAAATAGAGATCAAAGAGAGAAGTGAGTGTTAGTATTACCACTCACTTCTCGTCACAAAAAGCCATAGGATAACATTGAAACAGGAACCACAAAAAGCGGTTTCTCTATTAAATAACATGGGACAATTTTATGCAAATGAGGCAAGAAACCGCTTTGTAATAGAAAGAGATAGGGAGAAAAACCACATTACTAAACTAAGTGTTAGAGAAAGATACAATGTCACTTCTCTTTTTAAATAATGCAAGGGTCACTTGGCAGGGAGTTTAGAATAGGGGGTTCATCCCACTGAAGTAGTAGGTGTTTTTTACTTGTAGTTTTTCTGGTACATTTCCTGATATACCTTGACTAGCTAATATCCAGCCATTCCAGGTAACAGTTGTATCAGTAGTGTCCACCCATAGTTTTTTTGAAATGAAGTTTGGGAATAAGCCCCCTGTTTGTGTAGTGCCTGTTTGTGGTGGTGTGGTGACCATTAGAAGATTGGGTTTGGGCCTGAAGAATCTTTTAGTGTAAGTGTTGCTTCTTTTGGTTCTGGCAGTAACCCTGTTGCTGAATTCAGTAAATTTGCATTTGCAGAGCTGCTCCAAGCAGTTGATCTACTCCATGAGACATCTGGATCTCTTCTGGCAGTTGCTAAGCAACACCCAGGTGTATTTATAAGGTATGGGAGGGGTTTACGGGATTATAACTATATACGTAGATTAACCCAGCCTCGTGATTGGAAGACCACAGTAATAGTAATAGTGGGCTTTGCAGGTTGTGGCAAGTCCAGACTTGCAAAGGAGACAGCAGATAAATTGGGGGGGGGTATTTACTATAAACCCAGGGGGGAGTGATGGGATGGTTATGTGGGGCAGGAGAACGTGATAATGGATGACTTCTATGGGTGGATTAAATATGATGAGTTATTGAGAATAATGGACAGATACCCACACCAAGTTCCAATAAAAGGAGGATTCACAGAGTTTGTTGCAAAAAGATTGTTTATTACGAGCAATGTTTATGCATCTGAATGGTACAGTTTTGAGAATGCGGTACAGAGAATGCCAGCTTTACACAGAAGGATTAACAAGTACATATGGTGGAATAATCCACCTGGGGTATTTGAACACATCCCCAGAACATTTGTAGGTTACGACATTGCCTATGAATTTGGCAGAACTGACATCCTACCCTTTCTGGTACTAAAGTATATAAATATGACATATTTCTGTCTAGTTTAAATCACACTTCTAAAGGTTTTTTTTTTTTTCCTTTATTTGCTGAGTTGTAGTTAGGCTGAGGATTTTAGCTGGATAAATTGTATTAAACATTTTATACACTTTTATTTGACCGTACATTACCACAATGTCCTTTTCTGTAAGCTCCCCTCACTTGTATCAGCTCTTGTTTTGCATATTTTCTCCTTATATTGTAACCTGCTGCCGCGGCTTCTTCTCTAAGTTCCCCATGTTTGTATGGGCTCTTTTATCATTGTAAATTGCCTTGAACCTTTATAGGCATAGAGCGATCCACAAATCCAAGGTTAGATTAGAAAAAAACAAACAAACCCAAAAAGCAAAACAGTAAATTACTTACCCTCACCCACTCCCTTTTACAAAGCTGCACTAATGGCTGCCACGCTGCTAAAGCCCCGAAGCCCTTTAAATTCCTATGGGTTTCGGGGCAGTTACCGCAGCAGCCCATGCTATCAGGCCTTGTGGATCTGTTATGTTATAACTGAGTTAAAATTTTAGGGGCTGGTATTTTAGGAGAGTTAGAGCTACAACCTCAGGACCCTAAGGCTGTGGGTTCATACCCTGCACTGCTCCCTGTGACGCTGGGCAAGTCACTTAATCCTATACTGCCCCGGGTACATAGATTGTGAGCCCACCAGGACAGAAAGGGAAAATGCTTGAAGTACCTATATGTAAACCACTTTGAGTGCGATTGTAAAAGAAAGACGGTGTTCAAGTAACCAGAAATTTGTTACTGGCTAGTTAAATTGCTTGTGTGGGGCTATTACTGATGTCCAGTGGCACTTTACCAGTTAGTGCCACCGAATGTCACTACAGACCACTAAATTGAAAGCCAGCTACTTTGTGGGTGGTCCAGTGGTACAGTCAGCATTTATGTGGTTAACCCTTTCAGGACCAAGGGACATATTTGTCCCATAACTTTAAAATCCTATAAATTTTGATTGGGATAGTCTACAGTTCTAAATTTGATATGTACGGATTCCATATGATACTGCCTTTATGTAAACAAACTGGTTCCGACATTCATTCATTAGCGTCGTTGCCAGATTGACGAGAAGATTCACTTGCCACACTGTCCATAAGCCAGAAGTGTGATTTTTTTTAAATAAAAATAATGATATTTCACAAAAAAAATCAATTTTTTGGCATCTGCAAGCCCTTTTTACCATAAAAATGTCGTCAAAACCACAAAAATTGGCCTACGATCCTTATGGTCCTGAAAGGGTTAAGTGCTGATACTGAGCACTTAACTGCCTAAGTTCAGCAGCCAAATCAGACTGCATAAAATCTTTATGAAGTGTCGTTTAGGGGTCAAGTGCTGAATATTGTGATGAACTGCATAAAAGATAGCCAGTCACATATACCCCTGAGATTCAATGCCAGTACCGAGACACAGTCTGGCAGCTAATATCTGAGAATAGTGCTGCTACCGCCATCATTTAAAAAAAATGCTCACCACTGCTGATGATACCTATCCCTCAAATTCTAAAAGTACCGTGGATGATATTAAACTTTAATCTGAAAATGAAACTTGGGAAGTCACGTTTTTCTTGAACAGTGTTTTTGTTTTGTTTTGGGTTTTTTTTTTTTTTTTTTTTTTACTTTATGATGAAGTAGCAATGAATAATTGATAAAAAGGTGCCCAAACTGACCAGATTACCACTGGAGGGATGTAAGCATTACCCTCCCCCCTCCCCCCCCCCCCCCCCCAACACATTCCCTTAGTGGTTACTGACCCCCCTTCTTCCCTCCCGAAGATGTGAATGAAATAGTGCATAATTGCATATCTGCTTGTATGACATCTTCAAATATTGTGAGCCTTCCAAACAAGAGAATGACAAGGGAACAAATCAATAGTACTAGTAGTAATTCATATCCATAAACTATCCAAAGTATCTTTTATATAGTCTGACCAAAAAAAAAACAAAAAAAAAGCAAAAACATCAAGACGTCTTTCAATAAAGACAAAATTTTACAAACAACCCAATACTTGCATTGTTAATCTTGTACTGATATTATGTATGTTCAATCTGTAACCCATTCTGTGCTCTTTGGGGGCAGTGGGATAGAAAACTAATTCAATAAATAAATAGTAAATAAATATTCAAGCCAAGCTGATGAGATATATACATTCAGCTCCTTTTACAAAGCCACGTTAGGGCTTTAACACGCAGAATAGCGGGCGCTAAATTGCCGCCCGCGCTAGACCTCAGTTCTAGCCGTGTAGTGCAGGTTTAGCGTGCGCTAAAAACGCTAATGCGGCTTAGTAAAAGGAGCCCCCAATGTTGATACGTAAAAGCCTTTTTAATTTGATGTCTCTAATGTTACATAGTTAATTCTAGATTAAACATTTTCTCAGATGATAACTTATCTGAAACTTTAACATCATTAAAATCTGTGTGTATATGTACCACGTGTCCACACCCTTCCCTCCCAATAACTCTTCTTTCTCTTTTATGTCCTATTACGGGAGCATGGAATTTGAAAGTTATGTCAGAGAGAGGGGTGACATGATCGAGACGTTCAAATATTTCACGGGCCGTATCGAGGTGGAAGAGGACATCTTCTTTCTCAAAGGTCCCACATCAACAAGAGGGCATCCATTGAAACTCAGGGGTGGGAAATTTCATGGTGACACCAGAAAATATTTCTTCACCGAAAGGGTGGTTGATCGCTGGAATAATCTTCCACTACAGGTAATTGAGGCCAGCAGCGTACCAGATTTTAAGACAAAATGGGATTGGTACGTGGGATCTCTACATAGGGGAAGGTAGGGGTGGGTCATTAGTGTGGGCAGACTGGAAGGGCCGTGGCCCTTTTCTGCCGTCAGTTTCTATGTTATGTTTGAGTTTGCACATTTGTGAGAACTCTGGACATGTACACACATATCCAGAAAGAAGGACAGATTGATTTTAGATTAAAAAAAAAAAAAATCTTGTTTTCAGATTATGCTTTTGAACTATGGGCTCCTTTTATCAAGCCGCGCCAGCGGTTTAACGCACGTAATAGTGCACGTTAAACCGCCGGCAGCGCTAGCCGCTACCGCCTCCTCTTGAGCAGGCGGTAGCTTTTGGCCAGCGTGGGGGTTAGCGCGTGATGAAACGTCACGCGTGTTAACCCCGCTAGTGCGGCTTGATAAAAGTTGCCCTATGTGAACCTTGTAATTCACTGACCTTGTAATTCACCTTGTAATTCACTGACCGTTCAATGTTCTCTTATCTACTTATACTCTGTAATTCGCTGATTGTACAGCTTTTCTTCATTGTGAATCGCCTAGAAGTCGCAAGATTATGGTGGTATAGAAAAATAAAGTTATTATTATATTTAGCCAACAGTGTTGTATAGTAGCTAAGTAAATGCGACTAGTTCAGAAGTGATCTTTTTCACTTCAGAATATATTCTAGTAGCATTATCACCAGAAAGCGAATTTATGCAAATTCCAAAGCAGTGACATGTAGACAAAATCTTGGCGCTTGCAAATCAGTACCAGACGCAACAAATTTCAGAGAAATTAAGGAGCTCTTTTACAAAAGTATGGTAGAGTTTTACACTTACCAAGCATTAACAGTGAAAATGAATATGCAGTATGTGCAAAGAAACGCAGGAGGCACAAAGCAGGTAGTTATTGCTCTGGCACCACATTGCATACTTGGGCCATTAGCACAGGCCCTCCACATCATATAGCCTGGGCACTGACTGGCAAGATGACAGCTCCATGGAAATGCCATCCATTCCCAGCCCCTACTATGGTCCCTCTCTATCAGCTCTTCCTTCCAATTAACCCCTCGCCCAGATTAAATCAGCCTCCTGGATCTGTTCAGCACCCCCCCCCTCCCCAATTTGATCACCCCCCTCTCTGATCAGCCCCCTTGCTCTTTTCCTCTGATCCCGTCAAACTCCCCCCCACCAAAAAACTCCCAGAACCTGAACTTCCCACCCTCGCTGGACTCCCTGCCACTCCTGGGACTTACCCAGAGGTAAGTCCTGGTAGTCCAGTGGCAAGGAATGAGAGCAATCCTACGCTCCCACCCTGTCTAGCTGCAGGTTCCTTTGCTCTTATATGGAAGGCTGCCCCCTAGCAATAATCCAAGTTTCCAAATTTTATTTAAAATTTGATTTAAATGCTTATAAATATTTCTAAGAGATACACATCAATTAAAAGGGGGGGGAGGGGGACACATAAAAAAGTACACGTCTGGACATTCACTAAAACTAGGCTAACTAGAGACAAGTGGAAAAAGAGAAAAGAACTACAATTTTATAGAAAAGAAACATTTAAGTGATGAACAAAAGGAGGGTTCAATAAAAACGAGGAAAATAAAAGTTGAGAAACTGCAGGTTAGGAAAGTAAACTGAGTGTATTACTAACGCCCTAATCATAGCTTTCAAATGCATATGACGACTGCTAGTGGTCAATGATACCATTTTGAACCTGTAGCCAGATGAAGTAAGGGGGACAAGTCCAACTCTTTGCCACCTCTGGATTTCCTAGGGGATAGGTGTCCATTGAATAAGAGGAGGGTCAGGATGTTGTCAGACGTAAGGGCATCAGTGGCTGAGAGAGAAAGCTAATCAAATTGTTTTTAGTGCAACTGTACTCTTAAGATAGTGGAAAGTGCAGCTGTACTACCACTAATCGGGACACCTAGGGCTCCTTTTACAAAGGTGCGTTAGGGCTTTAACGCGCGGAATAGCGCATGCTGAATTGCCGAGCGCGCTAGACCTTAACGCCAGCACTGAGCTGACGTTAGTTCTAGAAGCGTGGTGCGGGTTTAGCATCCTGCGTGCGCTAAAAACGCTAGCGCACCTTATCAAAAGGAGCCCCTAGGGAGCGGCACCAAACCATGCTCTAGCTATCACTGACGGTTGCATCTCCAACCTGCCCATATCATGCCTGGGTCTCCTCTGCCTTTTCCAATCAAGCAGTTAATACAGGCAGGGCTACATTTTGACTTTTGTTGGCCCTAGGCACTTTCGCCTCCATGGGCCCTTCCCTTGGTGGCATTTAATACGACTGAACTTTTCATTTAAATTGTATATGTATTTAAATTTGTATTTGATTTATATTTTGTATTATTGTGTACATTTTCAAGATCGAAAGGCAAAGCATAAAAATAACTTCTCCTTCACTTTCATTCTTTCTGATTTAAAAAATAAATAAATAAAGCATTCTCATGGGCCCTAGGCACAGTGCCTATTATGCCTAATGGATAAGTCTGCCCTGAACGTGGGTGTATTCCCATCTTCCCATGTACTAAATTCTTAACAGCTTAGTAAAAGACCCCCTTAAATATAATTAACTGAGGACTAGACTTACCAAAAGGTGCTACTGCATTAGTGCATGTTAACACATATTGACACAGGTTACTTACTTCAGGTTCCATTTCATGTAATTGGATTCCTTTACTAATAAATCACATTAATGACATTAACATGGACTTTAGAAAATCAAGCCCACAGGAGCCTATTTGCTAAACTGTATGTGCTGTTCATCATACTGCAGGTAAGCAGGAAGAGTCCATGCTAAGTTATCAGAGGACAATGAGGTAATTCCTGTATTTTAAACAGCTAATATGGAAAATGCATTACTTGGGTAAGGAATGGACAGAGTAGAACTTATTTCTGTGTAGATAACACAGGGCACCTCAACATATGGTATCTACTTTTTCCACGAGTGAAAACGTGTGATGGCCGTGTTAGTCCACTATTCAAGGTAATATCTAATATAATAAAACGGTAAGCCGCTCATGCGCACTTCCTAAGCGTGGGTCCGTTTTATGTGAGCTGTAGCGACCCATAGGAAGTGCGCATGCACGGCTTACGGTCTGGCCTCACGCGAGGCAAGACAACTGCGCGCCCTTCTCTGCTCTCCATCTGCAGAGCGGCAGCTGCCGCCTGCTAACACACCCTGCCCTCTCCAAGCCGGGACCAGCGATAGCCTCCAAGCCAGCCAACGATAGCCTCCACAGTGCGGAACAAGTTGACGACTCCCCCCTCCCGCACCAACCGCTGCCGTTCCTGTTTGAAGCGGCCTGATGAGGTTCGCGGCCGGCTGTTTTGAACCTCGCAGGCCACTCTCCACATGAAGCACGTTCCCTCTGACGCAATCACGTCAGAAGGAACATGCTACCATATGGAGAGCGGCCTGCGAGGTTCAAAACAGCCGCCCATGAACCTAAGCAGGCCGCTTTGAACAGGAACAGGAGCGGTAGTGGCGGCACTCCCCCCTCCTTTCAGCGGCCGGTAAACAACATGGAGGACTGCTTCCGGGAGGAATCGGCTTCCAGCCTCATATCTCAGGCCTGACCCACGACTCAAAGGGGAGAGGATATGCTGGATGGAGGGAGCAAGACAGATACTGGTTAGAAGACTGAAAATAAAGGGGGAAGAGAGAGAAAGAGAAGATGCTGGAAGGGAGGAGTTAGCAAAAAAAAAAAAAAAACCAAAAAAAAAAACCTCCCAAAAAAACAAACAACTGGAGAAATAGAAGCAGATAGAGATGCAGAAAAATAAATGGAGGAAAACTGAAAGATAAGGTTAAAGTCTGAGATGGATGTAGGAGAGGAAGTGAAGACAGGAATGAGAGAAGAGCCAGATAGACTGCAAACCCTGGTAAGAAAATTGAGAGAAGAGAGCAGAAACTGGGATAAACATGAATAAAATGGCCAGACAATAAAAGTAGAAAAAAAGAATTTTATTTTTAATTTCATTAACAGAAAATGCAGTTTTACTGTAAATTTGCACTGCTTTCTTTTTATATTCCAAAGTGTATAGTGTTTTTTCTCTTTCTCTGGTGTTGAACTGCATATTGCTGGACAGGGGGAGCAGGAAGAGGTGCTGATGGATGAGGGAGCAGGAAGAGGGGTGAGGTAAAATAAAGGGAGAAGGGCTGCTGTTGGATAAGGTGAGCAGTGATGGGGTGGGGGAGGACACAGGGGAGGTAAAAGGAAGGGAGAATGAACAGGGGGAGCAGACAAGGGGTGGTGGTGGACAGCCAAGGAAAAAAAAGAAAGAAAGATAGAAATACAGAAAGCAGCTAAGGAGAGAGAAAAAGAAATAAAGACAGACACACACACACATATTCTAGCACCCGTTAATTTAACGGGCTATAAGACTAGTGTAGAAATAAAACAAAAAAAAAGGTATTATTTTTTTCCTTTATGTTTTTGTTTTATTTCTACATACAGTATAATCTCGTTATAACGGACTCGCTTATAACGGAACCTCGTCTATAGCGGTCCCGGCCGAGCGCCTTTATAAACATGCAGAAAATCATCGCATATAGCGGACTCACATAACGGACTTTCGGATATAACAGACAACTAATTTGGTCCCCAGAGCTGCTTTTAGCTGTAGTTTTATTTGGCTATAACAGACATGCAGGCTCAGCCTACAAGGCGCGTGGTGTGCCCGTGTTACACAGCTCAGAAGAAAATAGATTATTTTTCTTTCCTGTACAATACGACATAATGCTTTAGAACATCTTTTAGTGTTCTGGTTTTGCAATCATTTCGTGCCATACCAATGTTTTCCTGAGTTTTGTTAAGCTGATATGCTTGTGCAGTGACTGTTGTTCATTGATTGTATGTTGTTTCAAGTTGACCTAAGTAAAGTTTAAAAAATGCAACTCTGGATATAGTGGACTCTGGATATAACGGACCGTTTTTCCAGGTCCCTTGAAGTCCGTTATAACGAGATTATACTGTATTACTTTTTTCCACATGTTAATCCTCTCAACATTGCCGAAAATGCCCCTAACACTTATCTCCCCCCCCCCCCACACACACACTTTTACTAAACCGCGATAGCGGTTATTAGCACAGGGAGCCGTGTGGAATGCCCCGTGCTGCTCCCGATGCTCACAGAGTTCCAATGAGCGTCGGAAGCAGCGCAGAGCATTCAGCGCAGCTCCCTGTGCTAATAACCGCGGTGTCAGGTCAAAAGTGCGCCGGGACAAAGGCGCGCGCAGACAATTGAGCGCAGCGCGGAGGCGCGCGCCGCAGAAAATTACTCTTTTTATTGCTCTGACGGGTGGGGTGTGGGGGGAAACCCCCCCACTTTACTTAATAGAGATCGCGCCACGTTGTGGGGGGTGTGGAGGATTGTAACCCCCCACATTTTACTGAAAACTTAACTTTTTCCCTGTTTTTAGGGAAAAAGTTAAGTTTACAGTAAAATGTGGAGGGTTACAACCCCCCAAATCCCCCACAACGCCGGCGCGATCTCTATTCAGTAAACTGGGGGGGCTCCCCAACAAAACCCCCCGTCGGAGCCCCTAAAAACTGCAATTTTCTTCAGCGCGCGCCTCCGTCTTGCGCTCAGTTGTCGGCGCGCACCTTTGTCTTTCGCCGACTTGTCTATGAACCAATAACCGCAGCTGCTGCAGTTACCTGCAGCTATTCATCTTATGGGACAATATGCTATGTCCAGTCTGCAACTGATACAATCTCTCTGCAAAACTGTGACACTGGACTCGCCCGCACAAGGTTTCTTTAGCACCAGGCTTCCTTTAGCTAGTGGCATTTTAATTATTCTACTGGTCTGTTTGACGAACCGTACGCTCATGTTGTTGCAACCCTTGGACTGTCTCTGTGTTGACATTGCTGAAAAAATGTTTTTACAAAATTATTCTGCTAAACTTCATCACTAATCCAAGTAATAATTTCTACTGCCAGATTTTCATAAACCCATATTCAGGAAGCATTATGAAAAAAATAAGAGTCCGACACACTAAAATGGCTTTTCCTGTTTACGCCTGATTTTCCCTAAGCTTTTTTTTCTCATTTTGGCTCCTATTTACTAAGATGTATTAGATCTAAGCCTGGGAATTACTGCAAGCTAACAGTTAATTGGTGCTTTAATAGTGTTTTCCACATTAATCAGCTAATGCCTTTGAGGGCAAGGACTCGGGGCTGGTGTTAGACTTGCTGGGGCCCATGGTAGGAATTTAGAAGGAGGCCCCAGTACCTGCCAGCAGACTGCGACTTTTTCAGCTGGAGAGCAGGCTTGGGACTCCCTGTATCATGGGGGCCCGATGCAATTGCCCTGTTTGCAATCAACTGAATGCTGGCCCTGGAGGGCCTGCACCTTCAGTAAATGTGGAGGTAAGTGCATTAGCTGAATAATTCGGAGCAGTGTAGCGAACTGCATTACACTATCTTCCATGCATTTCCATCATTTAAAAGTTTTTCTCTATGTTAACTAGCAATACGCTTGGGATACCCCAAACTTTTAATGCAGAAGTTTGTGACTACCACATTTTAATTTTGGCAATTACCATGCAGTAAATGCAAACCCCTACTGCATTTTAATAATTGAGTCCCTCTGTGTCAACATGAGAAAATTCAGTAAATCCAACCCCTCTCCTTTTGTGGCTTTGGAAAAAAAAAGCCTTTCTTAAATCACTTCCCCCTCCGTATTTGCGGTTTTGCGGTCAGCGGTATTGTGATTGAGGGTCCCGCCTCCAAATTTATGTCCCAGGAAATTGCCACTCCCGGCACTGCACAGAGAAAATCGCTGCTCCCAGCTACACTTTCTTCACTGGAACAGGTCAGGTTATTCGCGGTTTGGGTCTTTCTTTGTTGTTGTTTTTTTTACAGAAAAACTATGAACATATGAAAAGTTATTCATGGTTTTTCTCTATTCGCTGCCTTGTCGTTCCCCTATCACTGCAAATGTGGAGGGGAAAATGTAAAACCAATAGGGTAAATCACTGGAAACGAAGATCTGCAAAACCAAGGTATTGAGGTCACTTACATGAGAATATTCTTAATTTACAGAAACATCTTGTAAACTAATTGCTCAGAAGCTCATGCAGTAGAACATTGTTGAATCATTCTTACACTGATCCAACAAAAGGCTTTACAGCCAGAAAGGAATGCAGTTTTTACAATGCACCACAAAAACGCTGTAATTTACTGAAGATGCATTCCCCATCTCCCCTAAAATGTGACAACAGTAAAGCCAGATGTATGCATTTTCTATTAGAATGTGATTGGAAGAAACTAAATTTAAAAAAAATCAAAACATTAATGTATTAGTTATTCAAGTTGATATTTAGAAGTATATTATTATTATTTTTAGTCTGCTGCCTTCTCTGGCTCTTTTGGATTCCCCTGGAAGCAGCCTCTGTTGGTACAGTACTATGAGTCTTCATTTGCTACTTGACGGTTTACCCCTATTTTATTTTTCCCTAACTTATAAAACTGTGTCCATCAGCCCAAGGTGGGTAACAGAACTTGTCTAGAGGAGCGTATCGCAGCTCCTTCTTGTGTCAAGCACACATGCACCTTGGATTTAGTTACTAGGTATCACTGTTGAGTAACAGATGAGACCCTCAGGGGCTGTGAATGCTGCCTCCAAAACATCCTTTGACCTCCTCTGGCCTGGGGAGAAGAAACTAGACCTAGAAATCAAATTCACATTTTCTGCTGGGTTATCAGGCTAGACCCTTTTCTAAGCGCCATTGTTGTTGGGGGGGGGGGGTGTTATTTCCGGGCCTTTTAAATTATTTATGTATGTAAATTTGTATTTCCCAATATGTTTTTAGTTTTGCAATTTTGGGGTATCAAAATTGTGCAGTTTTCATTTTAACCCAATCTTCCAAAAAAAAAAAAAAGCCATTAAATCTCACTTCTGAGTACACTTTTCGACAGTTGATACTGTATTCATGCTGTGCATATAATGCCTCAGTTGGGTTCTAATAAGGCTCTAGATCTAGAACGTTCCATTATCTAGATTTATAATGGCATGAATGCCTAAATAATAAACATTTTCCCCAAATATTCTATAAGCTAATATTTCCTCCTTAATGAAGTAAACATCTTAATGGAAAGAAGAGCATCTCAACAATTGTACACCTGATAGCTGAATTACTGCTGCTTTAAGAAAACAATTCCATCATTAAAGAAGCATGTGAATAGGACAGGTATTGTATAGAGGTAAATAGAAGCAAAACCATTCATGGAATTAGCAGAGTAATACTTAGGTCCAGTCTTTTCATAATGATTGGGTGTGCTAAAAACAGTACAAATTGTACATCCCTGGACACTTTGATGGAGCTTACTCAATACTGAAGGTGTTCAACACCCCCCCCTACCTCCCCCCACCCCCCACCCCCACCCCCCCGCAACCATGGAGCTGACACCTATGCAGCAATGTTAATGACAGACTGCAGGACAAAGATACTGAACTGCCCTTTGGAATAACAAGAGTGTGGTGTAGTGGTTAGAGCTACAGTCTCAGCACTCAGAGGCTGTGGGTTCAAACCCTGTGCTGCTCCTTGTGACCCTGGGTAAGTCACTTAATCCTCCACTGCCCAAGATACATTAGATCAGTGGTCCCCAACTCTGTCCCAGAGGACCACCAGGCCAATCGGGTTTTCAGGAAAGACCCAATGATTATGCATGGAGCAGATTTGCATGCCTGTCAATTCCATTACATGCAAATCTCTCTCATGCATATTCATTAGGGCTAGCCTGAAAACCCGATTGGCCTGGTGGTCCTCTGGGACAGGGTTGGGGACCACTGCATTAGATAACTTGTGCGCCTGCTGGGACAGATAGGGAAAATGCTTAAAGTACCTATATGTAAACTGCTTTGAGTGTGGATGTAAAACTACAAAAAGTCCCAGTCCCTCCCCCCTCCCACCCAATCAGCATGGCATTAATTCAACTGGATAAGCCAACATGTTCAAAGCATTTCCATCATGGATTTCAGATGACCACATTTTCCAGACACACCCCATCTAGCTGTGGAACAATGCTATTACTCTAGAGTGCACCAGACACAGGTTTGGATTAGAGAGCTGCACGGGAACGGGGATGACGGGAATCCCGCGGGACCCGCGGGGATCCCGCGGGTTCCCCCTTTGGGTCACAGGGATCCCGTGGGGACGCCCCCTAGGGTCGCGGGGATCCCGTGGGGACGCCTCCGAGGGTCGCGGGGTTCCTGCGGGGTTGGATCGCAGTGCATTCGAGCCGCGAGGGTAGTCTCCTTCTCCTTACCTGCCCTGTCGCAGCACACAGCCGAACGGAAATCTTCCCGATGTCAGCGCTGACGTCGGAGGGAGGGCTTAAGCAAAGCCCTCCCTTCCTCCGACGTCAGCGCTGACATCAGGAAGACTTCCGGTCGGCTGTGTGCGGCAGGGCAGGTAGGGAGAAGGCAATGGCGTACGAAAGAGGGGGGAGGGGGCGGTCCGCCCCGGAGAATGTGCACAGCCGGTCAGGTCCCCCGATCGACTGACAACAGGCCCGGCCGACAAATCTCCCTGCCCTGTAGCCGCGAATCTAAATTACCTCTTACAGCAGCTTCACTACTCCAGCTGCTGTAAGAAGGTAATTTAGATTTGCGGCTACAGGACAGGGAGATTTGTCCGACCGGGCCTGTTCTGTTGTCGGTCCGGTGCAAAAGCGCCACAAAGGTGGAGGCAGGGAGGGAGGAAAGGTGGAGTGGAGAAGAAAAGACGCTTAAGGGGGGAGAAGGCCGCTGAAAGCAATGGGGAAGACAAAGGGGTGGAAAAGAACGCTGAAAGGACATGGGGTAAACGGGAGGAGTGGGGGGGGAAAGACCCTGAAAGCACTGGGGAAGACAAAGGGGTGGAGAATGCCACTGAAAGGACATGGGGAAAACAGGGGTGGAGAAGGCCGCTGAAAGGACATGGGGAAGACAGAGGGGGGAGAAGGCCGCTGAAAGGACATGGGGAAGACAGAGGGGGGAGAAGGACGCTGAAAGGACATGGGGAAGGCAGAGGGGGGGAGAAGGATGCTGTCTGACAGGACATGGGGAAGATGGTGGGGGAGAAGGACACTGAAAGGAAATGGTGAAGAGGGAATGGGAAGAAGACGCTGGCAGGGAAGAAGGCAGAGGTGCCAGACTATGGGGGGAGCGGAGGGAAAAAGATGGGTGCCAGACCAATTTGGGAGGGGGGAGAAAGGGAGAGGCACAGTAACAGAGCAAATGGAAGACACAGAGAGAAGAGAGGCAGTGGATGGAAGGAATTGAATGAGAACATGAAGAAAGCAGAAACCAGGCAATAAAGGTAGGAAAAAAATTCTTTTTTTTTTTTAATTTTTTTGCTTAAGGATAAAGTAGTATATTAGTTGTGTTGATAAAAATTTATAAACATTAGAGGCTCTGGTAGAAACCCGTTTACAAAGTATGTATTCTTCCCAATTAATATTTCCAAATTAATAAAGTCTTTTTGCTTATTTTTAAATGGGTTTCTACCAGAGCCTTTAATTCAGTAGCATAATTAAATGAAATAACTATTTCTGTAGTTTATAGGGACGGGCGGGGACGTAGGGGATTCCTCGCGGGGACGTAGGGGATTCCTCGTGGGGACGGGCGGGGACGGGTGGGGACGGAGGGATTCCTCACGGGGACGGGTGGGGACGGGTGGGAGTCCTCACGGGGACGGGTGGGACTTTGGCGGGGACTGGTGGGGACGGGTGGGATTTCTGTCCCCGCGCAACTCTCTAGTTTGGATCTCCAATTCATCAGGAGCTAGTAACAAGGGCCAGGATCATTAACCTGCCCGATCCGGGCAGGTCCAACGAATTCAGCAACATGCAGATGAGGGCGATCGGAGGAACGCCCCCATCTGCAGGCACCGATCGCTCTATAGCAATCCCCCGCGCATGCACAGACCATCTGTAGATGGTCTGAGCATGCGCTGGACCTCCAGGCCATCTGAGTTGTTGTTTGTTTGTTTTTTCTTCTTCTATTTTTTAATGAAAGTGGATCTGCTCTTTAAGCCACTGAGCGCAGCCAGGGAACCTGAAAAGTGCTGGACCTCAGGGCCTGCATAGATTTTTTTTTAATAGGCGATCAAGGAACTTTTTGGAGCTTGTGGTTTTAACCCGCTTAAGCCAGCAGGTTAATATCACAAGCTTGCAGTGCGGGGAAGGGTGGGAGAGTCGGGGCTGGAAGACAGGTGTGTTCGGGGCAAGCAGGCACGTTTGGGACTGCAGGAGGCATTCAGGGCAGGGCAGGGCTGCAGAAGGAAGGGCAGTCACAAAGGGCTTCAGCGACTGGTCTTCAGAAGTCGCTTTTTTTTGATCGGCCAGCCCAGTCGGTGTTGCAGGGTTTTGTTTAGTGAATTGCATCCCTGCCTACTTTGCATGCCATTGCCCTCATTTGCATGTGCGGATCGGAGGATGGTCGGAAGACAGGTAAGTGAATCGGGCTGGGGTCACAAACCGATCTGAACATGATCGGTTTGCTTAGTGAATTTGGGCCAAAGTAACAGACCCCTTACCCCAAGGATTAGAATAACAGGCATTGCAGAGGGTAGTTAGGCTTACACAAAAGCATCTTTCAAAGGGAACTGTAATGACAAACCAATCTATTGTGCTCCTGCTCATATGTTCTAATGCTTCAACAAAGTTTAATTTTAATTATAACGAAGGATGACCTAGTCTCCTCAGAATGAAATTCTTTTTGATAAGAGGTGAATCTTTTCATGATAATCTCCATCATAACTGAGAATGGAAAATTTGTTAATAGCATTACCACATCCCTGTCTAACAGTTCTCTGTCATGGTGTGTTTGGTGTTTTGAAATATAGTTTGACTTATGACAGAGTGCCTTTTTGCTTATCTTGAATTTTTTGTTGTTTATGCTAGAGCACAGGCAAAAAGCACACAGTCTTCAAGCTTTTATCAGCTCGAGCTCCCTGTCTTGAGAGCAAGGATAGGAAGAATTCACAGAGACATGGGGATTGCTGCTTTTTATCTTCCAGAGACACCACAGGAGCTTCTCTGCACTTCCCCCAGAGCTTCAGCAACTCAACAACACTAATGTGAAGCAGCTGTAACCTGGGGAGCCAGCATAACCTAGTGGGGTAGGCAATTCCAGTCCTCGAGAGCCGCAGCCAGGTCAGGTTTTCTGGATATCCACAATGGATATGTATGAGATGGATTTGCATGCACTGCCTCCTTGAGATGAAAGTCTATCTCATGCACATTCATTGTGGATATCCTGAAAACCTGACCTGGCTGCGGCGCTCGAGGACCAGAATTGCCTACCTCTGGCTAGTAAAATACAAACTGGACAGTGGATAATCTGCTGTCATTTACAGTATAAAGACAAAAGCCAGCCAGTGCCCAATAGCAAATTCAAGGAGGTGCATGTGGACACCACAGTGGAAGCTAAATCTTTTCCTAAGAATATCTTCTAAATAAATAAATATCATATCACACTGTGCATGATGTCTCACTACACTTCACTCCTCACAGTGCTTATTGCCTACCTAACTTTATACAACGCAACATACATTAAAGAAAAAGACAGAAATATAAAAGGTTTAAATCCCTAGTTATTATTGACCTCTACTAATTACTATGTTAAGCCTACCCAGTTAAGGGGTCATTTTACTAAGGCGTGCTAAATGCTAAGGCACCCATAGAATAGAGGGGTCCTTTTATTGAGGTGCACTAACCGATTTAGCACGCGCTTAAGGTTAGCGCATGCTAAATGCTAAGGCATCCATTATATTCAATGGGCGCCTTAGCATTTGGCGTGCGATAACCTTTAACATGCATTAAATCAGTTATCGCACCTTAATAAAAAGGACCCCTAACTATAGTATTTGCTGTTTGGGTGGTTGCTGGTTCAAACTACAAAGAGAAAGCGAAGTTCTCCTCCAGTACTGGCTGTGTACATGTCACAGAAAGGGAATGGGGGCTTGTATACTGCTTTTTTGCTGCTTTAGCATTTCAACGCTGACATTTGTGACTTGCCCAGGGTCACAAGGAGCAGTCCCATCCTTTTTGATCTCAAAACCTCTGGAGGCAGCAGCTCAACCAGCGAGCCACAGACCATTCAAGGTGTTTCGGGACCCTGCTCCCCCTTCCCTTAGCCCAGGGGTCTCAAAGTCCCTCTTCGAGGGCTGGAATCCAGTCGGGTTTTCAGGATTTCCCCAATGAATATGCATGAGATCCATTAGCGTACCATGAAAGCAGTGCATGCAAATGGATCTCATGCATATTCATTGGGGAAATCCCAAAAACCCGACTGGATTGCAGCCCTCGAGGAGGGACTTTGACACCCCTGCCTTAGCCCTAGCGTCCATTGGTTTTAATCAGGGGTCTCCAAAGTCCCTCCTTGAGGGCCAAATCCAGTCAGGTTTTTGGGATTTCCCCAATGTATATGCATTGAAAGCAGTACATGCATATAGATCTCATGCATATTCACTGGGGAAATCCCGAAAACCTGACTGGATTCGGCCCTCGAGGAGGGACTTTGGAGACCCCTGGCTTTAATACTCAATTTGATCCTATACAGCAGGGCTGCCCAAGTCCGGTCCTTGAGATCTACTGGCAGGCCAGGTTTTCAGGATATCCACAATGAATATGCACGAGAAAGATTTGCCTGTACTGCCTTCTTGGTATGCAAATCTCCCAGGGGTCTCAAAGTCCCTCTTCGAGGGCCGGAATCCAGTCGGGTTTTCAGAATTTCCCCAATGAATATGCATGAGATCTATTAGCGTACCATGAAAGCAGTGCATGCAAATGGATCTCATGCATATTCATTGTGGATATCCTGAAAACCTGGCCTGCTAGTAGATCTCGAGAACCGGAAGTGGGCAGCCCTGCTATACAGGAATGGAGGAGTAGTCTAACAGTGCAGCTATCTGAGAACCAGCGAAAGCCAGGTTCAATTCCCACTACTGCTCCTTGTAACTGAGCAAATCACCCAGCTATCCACTACCCCAGGTACTAAATATGTATCTTTGCACAATATGTAAACTGTTTTGGTTGTAACCAGAGAAAGGCTGCAGTCCCATCCTTTTTCCCTTCTACAGACCTAGGTCCCAAGTAACTGCACAGCTTATGCCTCTCACCTCTACCCAACACACAGAAATACTGTACAGTGGAAGACAAAGTACGATGCATTTATTGGCATGATAATTTCAGAGGTGCTGCCAAAGTCTTATAGAAAATGAGCAAAGGTGCACCGTGCTCTGCAGAAACCAAGGGCACCAGTGACTGCCTCTTTGTGAGGCAGAAAGGGAAGACTGCCTAGAAGAGGAGCCAGCTGGCAGGAACGCCCAGGGGAGAGGGCGTCGGCGCGCGCTTCCAGTGTGTGTGTGTATGGGTGTCCCTGTGCCTCGCGCTCTCTGGAAACAGCACCTGTGGTGTTCAGTCCCACCCCCTCCCCCTCGTGCCCTCAGCAACTGTGCGGGACTGCAGCTCACTGCGCCGGCGGCTCCCAAAGCCAGTTCTCGTCCCAGTAACTCAAGCAGTGCCCGCGCTGGCTTGGTTTTCTGGCGTTTGCTTGGTTTAGTCTTTCAGCAACTCCAGCATTTCGTGGCCTCGGCTTTTAGCTCCTCTTATGCACACGATCATTATTGTTTAATCACTACTTTATCGATTGACTATGCCCCGGGTCTCATTCCCGATCGTTTGTAATTGCTCGAGTTGTGCAGTACTTTGGCTGTTGGTGTGGGTTGGGGTTTTTTTTCCAGTTGAGCTCCAGTGTCTGGACATTTAGCAAGAATGGCCCAAAAGAGCAACCCAAAAAGAAAAGTCACATTTTCACTCATTTAAGTGCCCTCTGTCACAAATTTCGATGGCAAACAATAATTGTGCAGTACTTTCACCTCACGAAAACATTATTTTTTTGTCAAAGGTGATTTCTTTTCTGCTCTTTGAAAATAGGATGATTATTAAGCTTGTGTACAGTATAAGCAACCGCTGAATATCCACTTTAGTAACGATGCCCCTCTGTGTCGACATGAGAAAACTCGGTAAATCAGACCCCTGACTTCTCTCCTTTTGTGGCTTTGGAAAAACAGCCTTTCTTAAATAAAAAAAAACCATAGGGAAGGGCACTGGAAACAAAGATCTGCAAAATCAAGATCTTGAGGTCACTTCCATGAGAATATTTTTTAATTTACAGGTCGCATCTTGTAAACTCACGACATAGAAGCTGATGCACTGAATTCCCAATTCAGTTTTCTGACCCTGAAATGTTATACTGGATAAATAAGAAAAATGTGAGTGAGTACACGCGCGCACACACAGATTCACGGATGATAAAATGTGTGAGCTGCTCCCCAAAATCTTGATTAAATGAACAACTTAAACTTCCCTTTTATAACTGCAGGAGATCGGCAATACAACGGTCTGTCACTGAACTAGCGAATATAGGACAGTGGCATTTTAACTATATACACCAGTGCCATTCTATTTTAGGTGAAAATATATGATAAGGGGGGGAGAGGAGGGTGGGATACTTAAGGTTTATTGAGTGGGAAACTGATGGAAGGGGAGGGAGGGTATTTGTTTTGAAGGAGTATTGTAAGAGCTTTAAGTGATGTTAAATGAAAATTGATTGCAGATTGTATCACACTTATTGGAAGTTTTAAAATGAATAAAGAAAAATTTAAAAAAAGAAATAAAAAAAAGAAAATATATGATAAGCAGAACATCAATTTAGCCATACCAATGACATTCTCAGCAATCAAGGACAGTACTGGTGAATTTACGCTGCATTATGAATTAAGAGAAATAGTAATGGCTCACAAAATATTGCTATATCAATACTAGAATTGTTCATTTCGACCAAAAGGTTCATTATTTTGGATTATCTATCTCTTTTGATTTTGCTATTAAAAGACTCAAAAATTATTCTTTTTTTTTTGTATTTCAGACTTTAAAAAGCTGAGGTTCTGTAAATTAATGACTCTCAAAACTAATAAGATAGCTTTATGCTTCTTCAGAACGAAAGAGAGTTTATTATTCAATATTTAATTTAAAAAAAAAACATGTTGCAAATATGATTTTGAAATAATGAACTGGTTGAAACCCGTCTTTCTCTACTAATATCACCAAACAATAAGGCAGATTATGAAAACAGTTGGTTTAATCAATTCTGTATTATTTCATAAACCATAACGCCATCAATATAAGCTCTATTTCCTAGGATGAACTGTATTATATAAAATTAGCTCTAGAGCTGATAACGTATTATGGAAAAATATGACTTTTAAAGTCAGTCTGCTGCTGCGAAAAAAATGCACAAAGATTAATTCGCTCCTCAAAAATATGTTTTATCAACGGCGTTTTCTATTGCTCGTATGACTTTTTTTTCTATTATTGGTTTTGATTCCAGTTCAACAATAAAAGAGGAAGTGTCTTCAGATCTTTTCCCTAATAACTAACACCTTTAGAGACACGCTGCTAACAACAGCAACTAGAATTCATTCCACCCATGTTTGTCCCCGTTCTCGTTTCAATTTCAGCAATGAAATCACTTACCAGCTACGAGACAGATCGGAAGAAGCAATCTGAAGATCAGCCCACACACCACTTCTGATGCCATCACTTCAGGATCTCTCTGTCAAGGTCGATTCGATTACAATTCAGAAAAACGATATCTGCTTCTTACCGCGGGAGCCCCAACCCCATAACTTTTAGGTCCAATTCTGATCCAGTTTAACATTGTCCTTGGCCGGGTTTCCTTTGCCTGCGGTGCATCTCAGCGGCATCCCATGAATCACATCCGCTGCTAGTCGGGATTCCTTGCACCTCTCTTAGGCAGATGCAAGATGCATCATTTCTTTTCAGGAATCAATTATGTGAGAACCACAGATGTCTTCCAGAACGACAAAAAAAAAAAAAAACTTGCAAAGGCAATGATTTACAAAATAAAATCCCCACTACCTTGGTCCGTTATGTTAAGCGTCCGCAAAATAAGCTTGAAGCTTTTGCAAGATCCTACGGCCAGTGAGTCACAACTTGCAGATCCCGGGCAGCCGACGAGCTCCCGCCGCTTTCTTTCTAGTTTCTGCCCAGAAGGACAGAGAGCGCGTCAGGCTGCAAAAACTCATTCCTGACTGTTGCGGCTTTGCATCCCGATCCTGAAACTGGGCGCTGTCGGGACTCGGTTTTCAGCGTTGCTGTCTCTGCGCTGAAAGCAGCAGCCGCGAGCCACCGAACCCCTCCAGCCGCCACGCTTCTCCACCTCAGTGAAACTTTGCAGGCCCCGCCCTGTGACGGAGAAGACAGCCAACCAATCGGGACGCTCGGCCGCTAAACGGGCGTGAGCCGTGTAACCTGGGCCGCGTTCCAGGAGCATAGGTAGGAGAGAAAGAAGGGAGTGGATTCAGGCGAGAGAGATACAGGACGACAGAAAAGGATCAGCCCCGGGGATAGCAGCAAGGGGCTGAAGGGAATGTGGAAATAGTGTAGGAAAGGGGAGTATATCAGTGAAAGACTGGGAAAAAAAAATACAGGAAAAGAAAAGGTCAAAGAGAGAAAAAAAAAAAAAAGAGACAGGGCGAGAGATCAAGAGATATGGCTATGGAATTGTGTGGGACTAGAAAAAGATTCCGGAGGTAGAGGAATCAGAGAGGTAAGATTGGCTCACAAGATTGGCAGAAACAAACAGAAAGGCAGCTATCAAAAGCTGCTAGGTGGCAGTCCAGAAGGATCTGCAGGAAAAAAGATAACATTTAAGAGCAGCAGCTATGGTCCTGCAGAAAACTAGGTGAGAACTGTGAGTAGATAGACACACATGCATGTGGGGAAGGGGGGGGAAAGGAGCAGGTTATGAGGGGCTGCTGAAAAGTCTCAGCCCAACCAAGAAAAGAATGATGTGGGGCCATGAAACTTTCAAGTTATTCCATACTTTTCTTGACACTTTTCTTTCAGTGATATGAAATGAAACAAAAAGTGTCAAGAAAAGTGTGGAATAACTTGAAAGTTCCATGGCTCCACGTCATTCTTTTCTTGGTTGGGCTGAGAACTTTTCGGCAGCCCCCTCATATCTGTACCAACTATGCTAATCTTCTTTAAATGCAAAGGTTTGTAGAAAAGTATGAGTAAATAAATGCAAGAAAAATATGTGCAGGAATTAATATCTGACCCAGCAGTGGAAATTCATATGTTCTTATATTCTTAATTTCATTGAGTATCTGCTCCTAATCTTTGTAATTTTTTGATAGAATAAAAAAATGATTAACTTGTACCTGTTCTACACCACTCAGGATTTTGTGGGATAAGCTTTTAGAGATGTTTCCAAATGGTCTGGAGCCTGCCTAAGCAGATAATCAGTATGAATATTACAATTTATAAGAAGCTGTTCTACACATAAAATATCCCTCCAAAAAATCGTGCTATGCACTAAAAAGAATCATAGCTTCTAGAAAAAAAAAAAATCAACCATTTAAGTGCTACTGCAAGACTGATAGCCTAGCAGTGTATGGTGATATTTAGTGAGAAAAGAAACAGAGAATGTAGATACATTATGGGGGTTATTATGGAAGATTTTAAATTCACAGTTTCCATGAAGAAATTCCAGTATTTATACATGGAAATAGCTCCAAATGTAAATGGTAATTTTTAAATGTGCTCAGCTTACACATATATATTTATGGAGGTAGAAATTACAAGGGGGTATTTTGGAGGCATGGTTTGGGCCCAGTGTGCAGAGGCAGCCGAAAAAGGGATGGCAAATAAGACGTTATAATGCCTCTTATTGCTCCATGGTGTGACCTCACCTTGATTATTCACTTCTGGTCACCGTATCTCAAGAAAGATAAAGCGGAATTAGAAAAGGTTCAAAGAAGAGTTAGCAAGATGATAAAACGGATGGAACTCCTCTCCTATGAGGAAAGGCTAAAGAGGCTAGGGATTTTCAGCTTGGAAAAGAGACGGCTGATGGGAAATATAATCGAGGTCCACAAAATCCTGAGTGGTGTAGAACAGGTACAAGTTAATCATTTTTTTATTCTATCAAAAAATTACAAAGATTAGGAGCAGATACTCAATGAAATTAAGAATATAAGAACATATGAATTTCCACTGCTGGGTCAGACAAGTGGTCCATCGTACCCAGCAGTCCGCTCACGCAGCAGCCCTTAGGTCAGGGGTGTCAAAGTCCCTCCTCGAGGGCCGCAATCCAGTCGAGTTTTCAGGATTTCCCCAACAAATATGCATGAGATCTATTAGCATACAATGAAAACAGTGCATGCAAATAGATCTCATGCATATTCATTGGGGAAATCCTGAAAACCCGACTGGATTGCGGCCCTCGAGGAGGGACTTTGACTCCCCTGCCTTAGACTAGCCTTACCTGCATATGTTCTGGTTCAGCAGGAACTTGTCTAACTTTGTCTTGAATCCCTGGAGGGTGTTTTCCCCTATATTTTTAAAAACAATAGAGGGAAATATTTTTTCATTCATAAAACAGTTAAGCTCTGGAACTCATTGCCAGAGGATGTGGTAACAGCAGTTAACATAGCTGGGTTTAAAAAAGATTTGGACAAGTTCTTAGAGAAAAAGTCCATAGTCTGCTATTGAGACAGACATGGGGGAAGTCACTACTTGCCCTGGGAGTGGTGGCATGGAATGTTGCTTCTATTTGGGTTTTTGCCATGTACTTGTGACCTGGATTGGCCACTGTGGAAACAGGATACTGAGCTAGATGGACCATTGCTGTGACCCAGTATGACTGTCCTTATCTTCTTATGCTCTGGATGGGTCAAATATCTGCACATCTGTTCTCCATTTCATAAAGAGAATGCATGTGTATGTCCTGATATTTCCACTTGAGGATGTAAAGCTACAGCCTGATATGTATAGTTTTAAAAAAATTGCTCGTCTTGGCCAATCATTTGCAGAAGGGATTAAGGAACCTGAATCTCTTGTAGCTTTCACCCACCAGATTGAAAATAAAGATCACAGCCTTTTTAGTTATTGACCAACATTTGTACATATAGGTTTGCAAATGGCTCCCCAACACATTAGTGCAGAAATTTACATGTGTAAGTTGCTGCACGTCCTCCATTGATTTTTTTTTTCCATGTGTACCAGGTACCAGCACATACACACTTGCACTGCTGGAGATATTTTAGAAAAGGATCTTGACCAGTAGATCCTTTCTGAAACGCCGCTGAAACTAATAGCAAAGAGTTCAACAGGACAAGAACCCACGGGTTTAAAATCACACAAAAAACAGTGGGAACGGACAATGAACACACCACAAAAAAATATAAAAAAATAAACTTGTTTATTCCAAAACAAAAGGACAAACATCAACTGTGGACCCGACACAGTACTGTGTTTTGGCGAATCAAAACGCCTGCATCAAGGGCTACTGTAGTGTTGTAATACACAGGAGAACAAGTCCTTTGTTAACACAAGGTGAGATCAAACCCACGTAGAAAAAACCCATGAGCTTGACAGCTTTTCTGCGCTTGTTTTTTTTTTTTTACATGGGTTTGATCTCGCCTTGCGTTAACAAAGGACTTGTTCTCCTGTGTATTACAACACTACAGGGACCCTTGATGCAGGAGCTTTGATTCGCTGAAACAAAGTACTGTGTCGATACCACTGAAACTGACATCTCTAACTTGCAATTGGAAAAATTGGGATCGCCTTAGTTTCACTTTTTGGAGGGCAAATTTATGCTTAAGTTATAAGTATGAGAAGATGAATACTGACATGCTGGGGCATAATGTTATTCAAATTAGTATGGGGTCCATTGATGTCTTTTGTGGCTTCCTTATAGTTGTCTTTTATCTTTATTTACCATTGTTTTAACACACATCCAAGGGGAGGGTGGGGTATCTCTTTTATTCCCTGATTGAAAATGTTGGATGGGAGAGGGGGTTTTATTCTTTCTATATTATTACTGATGGATTATAATTGCTTATTATGATTATTAATATATGTATGTATATTGATTTGCACTTTTTGTTAGCTTTGAAAACTTAATAAAGATTTTTAAAAAAGAAAAAGAAACTGACATCTCAATTCCTACATTATATCTACTTTCTATTTAACATGAGTATAAACAGATATATATCAAACTAAGAGGATCTTTTACTAGACATTAGTGCAGTGTCGCTCAAACTGTATGCCACGGCACAGTGGTGCACCCCAAAGAAATTCCGGGTGTGCCACAAGAGATTCCAGAATTTTACTTTATTTTTAAAAATCCCTTCATAGTATATACTAGATTAGATGATATGTGCATTGCGTACGCAAGAATCTGTCAATGTTATGAGCATCTGCATGCACAAGGATACAGCCGCCCAGACAAGCATCATTCTTTGATGTGATTGGTCCTTGAAAACTAACAGCAAGTAATTTTAGTTTTATTTTATATGCAGTAGTTATCCTAACTTGAGCAACAAAGCTATCAAGGCTTTGTTACCATTTGGATCTTCTTATCTTTGCAAACTTGGATTTTCAACTCTGACAGAAATTAAATTAAAAAAGGAGAATGACTACAGATGGTGGTTGATGAAATGCATGTTTGCTTGTCAACTATTGAGCCACATTTTGAGTTAACTTCACTCAAAAGCAAGCACATCCTTCACATTGATTAGCAATTCTATTCCATCTACTTTAATTTCACTATTGTTAATTTGTTTGGATATATTGTTACACGTATTGTAAATTTGAAAATGAATAAAGAATTAAAAAAATAATAATAATAATTTCACTGTTGTTACAATTACCCATACATAGCTTAAAGAACTTTAAATAAATAACTCTCAAATTAATTTTTTTTTGTTGGTTTTGCAATTTCATAATTTCAATTATAATGTGATATGAAAAACATTTGCTCCTTTTACTAAGGTGCGCTAGCGTTTTTAGCGCATGCACAAAATTAGCACACATTGTAGCGTGCGCTAGCTGAAAAATTACTACCTGCTTAAACGGTGGTAGCGGCTAGCGTGCACGGCATTTTAGCACACGCTATTCCACACATTAAGGCCCTAACGCACCTTTGTAAAAGGAGCCCACAGTGTGCCGGAACTTAAAAAAAAAAAAAGGTTGAGACACTGCGTTAGTGCACGTTATCTGCCACAGGATCCATTGTATTCTTATGAGCCCTGATGCAGATCACTTGCACTAATCTTTAGTAAAAGCTCCTCTAAGTTTAAGACAAATTTAATAAATCACACTAAACACAGCACAGTGGATTCTTCCAGTTTAGTGCTGAATTCTTGTGTGTTCTTACAGCAGGGGTGTCTAACCTGCGGCCCGATGGCCACATGTGGCTCCGTGAAATATTTTATGAGGCCCCGGTCAAGGGCAATGCAGTATTTTCTTCTGCTGCCCCGGGTGTTTACCGTCTTGCTGGCTCCCTCCTCTGTCTTGCTGAAACGTTTTCATGGCCCCAGAAACATTTTTTTTTCGGCCATTGTGGCCCAGGGAAGCCAAAAGGTTGGACAACCCTGTCTTACAGCTTTCTATGTAGCAAAAAAAAAAAAGAAAAGAAAAGAAAACTGCATTAAACCAGAAAGTTAACTAATCTTAGGGAAATTAGCATGGCCACAACTCCTTTTGAGTTAGGCACCATCGTCTTATGGAATTTTGCACCTCTAGACGCCTGTGCAGATTTGAATGAGTACCAATTAACATCAGTAATTGCTTGTTAGCATCCAGTAATTGATGGTCATTACCCTATTTATTTCTGCACGTATCTCCGTAGCATGCTCAAAGTTGAGCATGCAACTGTGGGCACCATATATGTATTCTAGGGGTTAGCACGTAAAGTTGCATGAACGGTTTATGGAAAAAGGTTAAAGTTTATGGTTTATTAAATTTTTGTGTACTAACTTTCTTTAAATAAAAACAAGGCACTTTATAAAACTGCCTAATGGTTAATACAGTGGCTTGAGAATCTGGGGAACTGGGTTCAATTCCCACTGCAGCTCCTTGTGACCCTGAGCAAGTCACAACCCTCCATTGCCCTAGGTACATAACTTAGATTGTGAGACCACTAGTGACTGAAACAATGTACCTGCTTATAGTATATGTAAATCGCTTTGATTGTATCCACAGAAAGACAATATATCAAGTCCATGACCCTTCACCCTTTAGAACAGGTCTGCACAACTCAAAAATAATCCGGGGTCGCAACGAAGTCAGAAAATGTAGCGAGGGCCGCAGGTAGTGGCCACGGCTCGAGGCACCCAGAAGTGCGTGGATGTTGCTGTGATGACATAATCACATCAACATCCAGATGGGCCCTGAGATGCCAGTAGGGGGTGCCTGCAGGGAAAAGGGCAGGAGAGAAGGAGAGGCACTGGCGCCGGCTGATTGCCTACAACAGTGTTTCTCAATTACTTCAAGCTAAGTACCCCCAAGCTCCGCTCTAAACCTACCCAAGCTCTGCCCCAAATTCTGCCCCCTTTACTAATTGTCATGCAATTTTTTTCCTTTCATTTTTCATATACACACAATATACACAGCAGATATAAATTCTCAAAACTGACACATTTCAATCACTATATTGAAAATAAAATCATTTTCCCTACCTTTGTTGTCTGGTGACTTTATTTTTCTATGCTTTAGCTATGTTTCCAGGGCCTTCTTATCCATTGACTGGTTTTCTCTCCTTCTTCACTTTCTGTCCTGAATCCATCATTGGCATTAACTTAACATTCAATTTTTTCATTTTTCTGCTTTCTGCTTCTTCTTCTGCTTCTCTTCCCATCCTATATCTCTCTCCTTCCCTCCCCATTTCCATGGTCTGACATCCCTCTCCTTCCCTCCTTCCCCCCAGAAGTCTGACATCTCTCTCCTTCCCTCCCTCCTCCCAGTGGTCTGACATCTCTCTCTTTCCTTTCCCCCTTCCTAGTCTGGCATCTCTCTCTACTACCACTATTATTATTATTTCTATAGCACCCTTCCCATAATCTGGCATCTCTCTCTACTACTACCACTACTATTATTATTTCTATAGCACTACCAGACTCTCCTCCTTCCCTTCCATTCCCTGGTCTGGTATCTCTCCTTTCCTTTAGTCATCTCTCCTCCCCCCTCCCCAGTGTAACATTTTTCTCCCTTCCTCCTTTCTGCTCCCTGCAGTCCATCTCCTTTCCCTTCCTCCTTTCTGGCCCCCTCACAGTCCAACATTTCTCCCTCCTTTCCACCTGTCCATTTATTTCTCTCTTCCTCCTGCATGCTTCTCCTCCAGTTCTCCTTCCCTCCCCTAACCAACATCTCTCTGCGCTCTCCCCCTTCCTCTGAGTGTGACATTTATCCTTCCCTCCTTTCTGTTCTCCCTATCTATCTTACCCTCTCCATGCATTTTCTGCCTCCTGCACGCTTTCTCTCTCTGTCCTTGCCTCTTCCCTTGAGTGGCATCCCTCCTTTCCACCCCCCAACCCAACAAGCTCTCTCCCCTTGCACCATCTCACCCTCCCCTCCTGTAGCACTTTTCCTTTCCCTCCCCTTCTGCCTTTCTTTCCCTCCTCTTCTGCAGGCCAGCAGCATCTCTTCTCCCTTTTCTTTCCCTCTCACCTGTCCAACAGTACCCCTTCTCCCTTCCCTCCTCCCCCTGTCCAGGAGTAACTCTCCTTCTTTCCCTCTTCCCCCTGTCCAGCAGTAACTCTCCTCCCTTTCCTTTCCCTCCTCTCCTGTCCAGCAATACCTTTCCTGTCCGAAGATTTACCAGGAAGCAGGTGGGTGGGTGAACAGGAGTTCAACCTGGCGCAGGCTGCAGTGAGAGCCGTATTGGCCTTGTGTTGTACAGGGTTGCTTTAGAATCAGAAAGAGGCTGTGTGTGCAATCTCTTCTATGGGAGAAGGGTATGGGAGGGTCAGAGACATTTCAATGAGTTATTTGCAGAGTTTATAGAATATTAGGGGTTATGTAACCTTTAACCAGCCTTAGGTTAGGTGCTAAACTGCAGAGTTATGCTTTCATTATACAATGGCAGTTCCACAAAGAACTGCTATTATAGAATTCATTAGTGCACATCGTGTCACCACCTAAAAGTTGACAACTTTTTGAGAATTTAGCACCATGTAAATTGATATTAAGGAGTAGAATGGAAGGAGGCTGTAGATGTATGTATCTGCATAGGTACGAGCGGGTACCGAAAAGTTTTCAGCTCAACCAAAAAGCAAATGATGTGGCTATGGTTCAATCTGAAACAAAGTCAAACCATAGAATTTTGTTCCTGCAAATTGGCACTTAATGAAATAAGATAACACTCTTCTCAGTTACAGTGGCAAAATAACGCTCAGAATTTAGGAAGTTGTTGGTTGGGCTGAGAAACTTTCAGCACCTCCTCGTATATTTTGGTGTGTATAAACATATAGCTACAGTACCTCATATTGGGGTCCTTTTACTAAGGCGCGGTAGACGATTTAGCGTGTGCTAAAAATTAGCACGCACTAAATACTAGCGCACGCTAACGTGCCCATAGGATATAATGAACGCGTTGGCATGTGTTAGCATTTAGCGCACGCTAAAAGGGCTAGCGCGCCTTAGTAAAAAGACCCCATTATGAGATACAGTAGGAGTAGGTACTGCATATACATTTTGGCCCCAGTTCTATAAATCGCGACCTTAGAATTACAGGGTTCTAAGTGACAATTTTCAGTATTTTTAACTTCGATGACTTCCGGGTTCTATCTGACATTATCTTTATATTATCATCATGTAGTATTTTGAGAAACTCTGTTCTGGTGTTAAATTAATAAATAAATCCGCACATGTCATTGAACACCAAATTGCCCCACAAACCTCCACTTCAAATTCCTGAGAATGACTTTCGGTACAGTTAGAATTCTAAGGTCGCGAAATGGTGCCTAAAATTTAGGAGACAAGTAGTGTGGTGCTTAAGCGCGATTCTATAAAAGTTACGTGCACGTTACAGAATCATGCTTAGATGCGCCTAAAGTGGACTTAGGCATCGATAGGCATCCTAACCTTAGGCTCACCATATGTATGCCAGGGTTTTCTTGGCCTAAATGAAGACGTCTAAATCCAAAACAGACACTTACATGTAAAAACACATCCACGATCTGCCAAGTTAGGTGCCTACCATCCAATTCAGTGTAATTTACGTCAATTACAAGGTACTAAATTTTAATCAGCACCGATTAAACCTTTTTTTAATTAAAGCCCTTTTTATCAAGCTGCATAAGGGTTTTTTTTTATCGCACACTGCTGTAGAAATTCTTACTGCAGCGGTCTGCAATAAAAAAAACCTTATGCAGCTTGATAAAAGGAGGCCTAAGGCACACTGATCTAGGCACTTAACTATAGGCATCATTTATAGAATCTGGGCCTTTACATATATAGCTAGAAAGAAAGCAGATGCAGGTTTTGTTTAATGCTTTGTAAAATGGCCTATACATTTTGGTTTTCAATGAGTTAATAACTGTAAAGGCAGGCTCATACAACACAGGGTAAAAGGTACCTCAATTAAATGCCGGCAGCGATGGCCCTCCGAGCGTGCTGCTGGTAACATGGCGGCCAGGGCAGGATTAATTTATCGAGGGCCCCTAGGCACACAAGTACACTGGGCCCCCTGCCCCGCCCCACCCCACCATGTGCCCAGGCAGAAACAGGAATCTGCATCAGAGGGAAGCTTTGGGCAAGTAGCACTGCTTTCAAAATTACAGTTCCCGTTGCCTTTCTTACCCGCGTTGCTTGCTTGTCTTACTTTCCGTCGATGGGGGAGGGGGGCCCACATTGCCGATCGATGCTGGAGGGGTCCATTGCCGTTTAGAAAAAACAATATTGATGCCCTCCTTCATCGGGCCCCCCTGACCATTTCGGGCCCTAGGCATGTGCCTACTGGGCCTATTGGTTAATCCTGCCTTGATGGCGGCTGCCCAGAGGGAGCACGGCCTTCGCTTCGCCCCCTTCCCCGACTCTCCCCTGTACCCTCTGACGTCATCTCTGACATCGGAGGAGTTGGCTGCCTCTCATTGGGTGTGTCGGGAGAGAGGGGGCGCAGCTCTCCTGCAGTGGCAAAATTCAAAGCTGAATGCTTAGGAGCATCAGCCCTTTTCTCTGTGCTCCCAGCGTCCAGATTGATCCTGCCCTCCAGCCACTTAAGTTTCTCATATTTCTACAGTAGTTAGGAATCTACTTTATGTTAGTAAGAAACATGCCATTAATCTGTACTCCCTTATGGTGCTTGGCAGAGTCAGGTGTGTAATATTAAGAAGAAGCGTTCTAGTATGTTATACTCTTATTGTTGTCACAACGGCAGATGCACCCAAGACTTGAAAATTCCAGCCAAATATTGAGACTGGACTCTCGCAGCAAGAGCATTCTGCGCCTGCGGGCAAAACGTTGTCTGCCTTGCTGGCTTATATGGCAGGTAGAATAGCGGAGTACTGCAATGGCCTCGCTAGAAAGGAGGGTAGCAGGTCACAGAAGAGACCGAAGCGCATACTTCTTCGCTGGAGGTCAAGTCGGGGATCAAGTCCTGGAGAGGGCTTATGGCTTGGGTGCTTCCTAGGGTGCTATTTCATGCATATCATTAATAAAATTGTGGCCTTTTATTCCCAGAACTGTCCCTGTGATTTTATTCTTAATGCCAGGGGCCGGGTGGACGAGGAGGTGCAGCCTCCCTATGTTACTGTTTGGTAAAGTTGTTGTGACATTGTATTTTGATGCTCTGGTCTGATTTAGAGATAAATGTAAGAAAACATTTGCAATTGTACACAGGTCCAGAACTGGGACCGTACAGGTTGAGGCTTTTGCTTCATGCCATTGTACCCTAAATGATACTTCTGGCACTATTTGACAGGTGATGGAGGGAAGATTAAATAGTGCTAGTAAAGTATGATTTTTTTTGTGGTACTTCTCAGATGCCAAAATAGCTTGTCATATATTGATTGAGAGTTAGTTGTTTCACTGAAAGAGCTAACTCTGGGGCTTGTTTCAATAACAGTGGATTGGCAACAGAACTAAAGAGAATAACAGGTTGAAATGAAGTTGTTCTTTGATATGTGGGGAATATGGGAGGATCACATTTTTTTAGGCAGTCTCAACCAGGCAGGCAATCAAGGTATTCTAAGGGTTCATGAAAATGCAGGGGCAGATTGGTATCCCCCTCCCCCCCAATTGGCCACTGATGTAAACAAACATTACCTCCTTCCTCTTAAAGACACAAGGGTTTGCAGGCCAGGATTATAAGAACAGTTGCCAGACCACAAGCTCCTGTTCCTTTAAGAAAACAGGAGGGAATACACTGACCTATATATCTGTTCTTGAAGTATTTAGGTAACTGACCTATACAATCTTAGTCCACAACAACTGATCCCCAGAACTGTTAATCACTAACCCTTAACTTTGTTAATTCTACTCAATCTGTAACATCTTTTAAACATTGTAAACCGCATAGAACTTCACGGTCCTGCGGTATATAAACTGTTATTATTATTACACTGCTGCTGGAATTTGTTTACATCAGCTGAGGCAGAGGCTTGCAACCTTAGCAGCTGGAACCTGGTGCAGAATAGGCTGCAGCATCAAGGTTAGGTGAGAGGGAGGAAGGAGAGAAATTGAGGGCGAGAGATGGGCTGGCGATAGGATCCTTATGCTCAGGCTGATTTTTGGTCACAATGGATACCTGTTAAAGTGCACTAGGAGCTAAAGACATTGTATTGGTTATGGCAACTTCAAACACAGTCTATTCAGTTAGCAAAGGTCAAAGTGCAAGGATGGGTAGATTACTGTATTTTGGAGCCTAATGAAGGAAATAATTTGTTCTTCTTCAGAGTATAGATTTCTAAGACCAATAGGAGACTAACAGATTATTGCTGGACGACATGTCAGAAGAAGGGATAAAAGAAATAAAGAGAACTGTGATTCCACCTTGGCAAAGCATCCCAGAAACAGTAGCCCTGCTGAGAACATCCCTGGATGACAGCATGTGCTTGTTCAAAAAGTTCAATAAGCAGCTCTGACTTAGCTTTCTTTGTAGCTTCCATAACTGACACATCTCCCCTTGCTGACACGTTTCGTGTTCTTCTTCAGGGTCGGGGTAGACTCTACAAAAGCCAAATTTAACATTACACTACTGACCAAACCTAAAATTCAGCTTACATTGTTCAAAAACATGTACTCACAATTCAACTATGAGCTGTTAGCACATTGCTGTCCACTTCAATTTGCCACTGCAAAGCCAATATGGCTGCGGCATTTTGCAAAGCACTAAAGAAGGGAACCCCCCCTGACATCACCCAATCAGCACCAATCAACTGCAAGCATTCACAAAAAGAGAGAATTTCAAACTACTCCCTAATCTACCAGGGTCATCCAATCCCCCATTTCATTCAAACCCTCGGGCTGCATAGTGTTAAGCTGGAACATCCATCTGAGTTCCCTCCCACCCAATCACCACAGAATCAACTATTCTCCATTTTAAATCCTGCAATGTATGTTTAAATAATTTCCAATGGCGGACCAGGGAAGCTGATTCATTAGATGTATGTACTCTGGATTTATACTCCGTGAGCCTAACTTTTGGGGCAAGGGCATTGAATTATATAAATTACATGGGATGAATTACAGTCTGTTACATGAATAGATTGATATACTTTCCCTGTAATCGGGTGAGACTAACTATTGCCTGAAATGGTGTAATTACATCATTGACAGTGACCACACACTTTATGTCCATTCTGATGGCCCATTGATGTCCTGGAGCTATAATCCCATTTAATTATTTTCCCAATATTTATGGCTCACCTCTAGGAAAAAATTGGGCTATCACTAATTTGACAACATGCCATTACTATAAAATAATTTGGTTGATTTGAGGGGCGAGGTTGGAAAACTTTTGAACAAATGCAATCGATGTAGTATCAGTATTTAACTGGCTCTGCTTGTACTGTAGCAACAATTCCCTATGGCATACTTAACCCTCAAATACGCTTGACGGACTATCCTTTTCGGGTAGCCTTTTTGATAAAATCTATATTTCATTTCATGAGCCTGTGCTCAAAACTCATCTAGGGAATGGCAGATTCTTCTGAGATGTAAAAATTGACTAATCAGAAGACTGTTCTTCAAGCCCAAAGGGTGAAAGCTATGATATCTTAACAGACTATTTCTATCTGTTACTTTCCGGTAGATAATGTTGAGTAGATGAGCTTGTTGTTTCATAATTTTAATGTCCAAAATGGATATTTCTTGTTCATGCACCGTAGTGGTAAATTTTATAATCACATCTAGTTGGTTAATCCAGCATAAAAAATCATTCAAATCATCCCGGATAGACTTCCAAATTAGAAAAATATCATCGAGGAAGCGCTTCCACATTGCCACTGGTTTAAATCTTACTGATTTAAATCTTACAGAAACTTCTCTTCTATTGCTGCATGTATAATGTTGCTAATGATGGGGCTAAGGAAGCCCCCATGGCTATCCCATGGGTTTGCAAATAAAATTGACCCTCAAACCAAAAAATAGCTCTTGGTTAAAACTAGAATAGCCAACTTTGACAAAAAAAAAAGGAGGTATTCGTAGGCATACAGTTTGAGTTTGAAAAACTTCCTCTAGCAATTCCAAGGCTTTATCTACTGGTATCATTGTGTATAGTGCCATGGCATCTAGTGTGACTAGAAGCCACTGAGTTTCCACGCTTTGTATCTCTGATATCATTTGTAACATATGAGTCGAGTCTATTACCCGAGATTTGAGTTTTAACACTTTGGCCTGCAGAAAAATATCCAAAAATTTTGAAAGAGATTCCAATACTGAGTTTTTCATCGACCAGGTAAGGATGAGATATTCATATGAATTTCTGGAAATATATCTTTAGTAAAGAATATTAGATTGAGCACTTGACACTTTATAGAAAACTAACCCCCTCTTTTACGAAACTGCAATAGCAGTTTCTAGTGTGGGGAGCCGTGCTGCTCCTGACGCTCATAGGAACTCAAAACTGCTATCGCAGTTTCATAAAAGGAATATCAAGTAAATTTGAAAATGAGACTAATGAGGATTGCAGCCGTATGGAATTTTTTAAAGTTCCAGCGGCAGTCTGAAGATCCCATATAAGTAGCTATTTCTTCATTGCATTGTTGCCAAAGCTCGTGTGAGATATAATAAAGAAATGTACACCTGGCACCTGTTCACAACAGTGCCTCCTAAGGTGCCCGACTACTCTGTTGGCATGTCTGTGTGACTCTTCCCATTTCCAAATGGGCTTGTCTTGGATAAGAATATAACATAAGATCATAAGCAGTGCCTCTGCTGGGTCAGACCAGAGGTCCATCATGCCCATCAGTCCGCTCACGCGGTGGCCCATCAGGTCCAGACCTGTACGTAACCCTCTATCTATACCCTTCTATCCCCTTTTCCTTCAGAAAGTTGTCCAATCCCTTCTTGAACTCCAATACTGTACCCTGTCCTATCACACCTTCTGGAAGCGCATTCCTGGTGTCCACCACCTGTTGGGTGAAGAAGAACTTCCTAGTATTGGTTCTGAATCTGTCCCCTTTTAATTTTTCCGAATGCTTTCTCGTTCTTGTAGTTTTCGAAAGTTTGAAGAATCTGTCCCTCTCCACTTTCTCTATGCCCTTCATGATCTTATAAGTCTCAATCATATCCCCTCTAAGTCTCCGCTTTCCAGGGAAAAGAGCCCCAGTTTCTCCAGTCTTTCAGCGTATGAAAGGTTTTCCATACTTGAATTAAATGTGTCGCTCTCTTCTGAACCGTCTCGAGTATCGCCATATCCTTCTTTAGGTACGGCGACCAATATTGGACGCAGTACTCTAGATGCAGGTGCACCATCGCCCGATACAACAGCAGGACAACTTCTTTCATTCTGATTGTAATACCCTTCTTGATTATACCTAGCATTCTATTTGCTTTCTTAGCAGCCGCTGCGCACTGTGCCGATGGCTTCATTGTCTTGTTCACTAATACCCCCAAGTCCCTTTCTTGGGTACTCTTACTCAATAACAGCCCTCCCATTGTGTAGCTGTACCTCGGGTTTCTGTTTCCCACATGCAAGACCTTATATTTCTCTACATTGAACTTCATCTGCCATCTCGTCGCCCACTCCCCTAGATTCTTCAGGTCTCTTTGTAAATCTTTGCATTCCTCTTTAGTCCTAGCCCCATTAAATAGTTTGGTGTCGTCTGCAAATTTTATTATTTCACACTTCGTCCCTGTTTCTAGATCATTTATGAATATATTGAATAGCAGTGGTCCAAGCACAGACCCCTGTGGAACACCACTTTTGACCCTCCTCCAGTCCGAGTAGTGGCCCTTCACTCCTACCCTCTGATTCCTAACCGCCAACCCTCTGTGTACATCTCCTTCCACCCCATGGTTCTTCAGTTTCCGAAGTAGGCGTTCATGGAGTACCTTGTCAAAGGCTCTTTGGAAGTCTAAGTATACGATGTTTTGCATTTGGATGTTTTGATTTTCAAAAGTGGCCCAAAAAGATAGATGTCCTGAGGATAAGAACGTTCCATTCCCCCCCCCCCCAATAAAAATGCAAGACATCTTGCAGTTTCAAAAATGGTTATTTTCCCGATCTATCGAAAATGGATCTTCACATGTACCAAAAAACACATAAAATTAGGGGTGGACCATGAGAATAACATATAAAATACTCTTATTAGCAAAGCACTGGCAGATTAAAAAGATCTGATATGGGGCCATGCTTTGGCGGATAATCGCCTGCTTGAGGGATCATCAATACTCTGTCGGATGTATTAGATCAAAGAGCAGTCTACATCTGATAGTACCCACAGTATTCTAATAAGAAAGGCAAAAAAGCCAAACTGTCAATCTCACAGCCAGTGCTGCCTAAATGCACCCCCCTTGCCCTTACACAACATGATGGTGTACTAACACTTATGCACATAACTGTACACTTACCTGCAAAAATGATAGTATTCTGTAACTTTATGTATGCAAGTGGATGGAAATGTGGGCATACAATTGTAGAGTTGCCTTTATTGTGACACCACATTTTCATGAGTCAGACTAGCAAGGCAGAAAAGTGCAGGCATGCAAATACAATTGCTCAGTAGTAAGGTAGCCCTGAAAAAAACCCAATCTACCCTTTATCAAACAAAGTTATACAAAAAAAGTGAAAACCAAAAAAATCCTCACCAGCTATTAGGAGAATTTTAGTTAACTCCCCCTTTTACAAAAGCATGGAAGCAGTTTTTAACACTGGCTGGTACGCTGAATGCTCTGCACTGCTCTGATGCTCATAGGAACTCTATGACTGTCGGAGCAGCGCAGAGGGGGAGGGGTAAAACGCGGACCTCACGGATCTAAACCAGCATGTCCTTTTTTAAAACTTTATTTAGTTTTTAATGCCATCAAAAAGTGCAATGCAATTTATATACAAATAATGATAATCAACCAAGCACTTATAATCAATCAGTATCTATACAAAAGATAAAAATTCCCTCCCCATCCATCATTACCATCAGGAATAATACCAAAACAAAAGATATACCCCCCCTCCTCGATGTGTGGGTGAAAAACAATGGAAAATAAAGATAAAGGACAACTGTATCAAATCTACAAAAGATGTCAATGGACCCCAAACTAATTTGAATATCTTATTATGCCCCAGCATGTCAGCATTCATTTTCTCATATTTATAAGTTAAACATAAGCTCGCCCACTAAAAAGGAAAACTAAGGTGATCCCAATTCTTCCAATTGCAAGTAATCATTTACATGGCTATCCCGGCCATAATAAGGAAAAGCCGGCATTTATAGCAGTCCATGGGGGGTTTTATAAGCAACAATGTTCCACATATAACTACCTCATATGTTAATGGAATTGATGCCTCCAGTATGGTATTAATCTGTCCCCATATTGACTTCTAAAAGTTAAGTATCAAAGGACAATAGAACAGCAGATGATCCAGTGTCCCTACATCAAGATGACAATGCCAGCATCTATTAGATTTAGAATCTGCATGTCCTTAAAAATCTGAGGTCCGTGCCACTTTTAGTCTCAGCATAGGGAGGGAAAAGCATTAGGATCCACCGGAGCTAAATTGTCCTAGAGGTCTGTCAGAGCCATAACCTATGCTGAGACTAAAAGTGGCACACTTTTAAGGATGTGCAGTTATGAACCGTGAGGTTCGCGTTTTACCCCTTCCCGCGCAGAGCATTCAGCGCACCAGCCGGCACTAAAAACCTCTTCTGCAGTTTTGTAAAAGTGGGGGAGGAATAAATTAGTAATCTTTTTACCCCTCCATCGCACATTAGGCAAAGCAGGAATGTAAATATGTGAAACTGTACTGCTCCAAAGCATTCATGTGTTTGCTGTGGTCCTATTTTTGAGATTTTTTTTTTAATATATAATGCATTTCATGTATGATCAAATAAAGCTGCTATGTTAATTCATATGTTAATGTGTTAATATGCTTTATATAAATATTGCGCACAGTAAACATTTTAAGGGAATAAATAGTGAGTAAAAAAAAAAGTATCCAAATAAATAAATACTCCATTTATTTCTATATGAGAACTTTGCAAACTTTATTTCATTCCACACTGACATGAATATAAGGAACTTCTTGAAACCCAGTCACAAAAAAAAAAGAACCACCGACAACTTTTTTTGTTGACCTTTATTTCTTCCAGTTTGAGCAGCAACCAGGGCAGGATTAACCAATAGGCCAAGTAGTGCCTAGTGCCCAAAATGGTCAGGGGGGGGGGGCCCGAACAAGGAAGGCATCAACATGGTTTTTTCCAAACGGCGATGGGCCCTTCCAGCATCGATCGGCAACGCCACCCCCATCAACGGAAAGTAAGACAAGCAAGCAGCATGGGTAAGAAAGGCAATGGGAACTGTAATTGTGCAAGCGGTGCTGCTTGCCCAAGGCTTCCCTCTGACGCAGCTTCCTGTTTCCGCCTGGGTGCAAGGTGGGGTAGGGGCGGGGCAGGGGGCCCAGTGTGCTTGTGTGCCTAGGGGCCCTCGACGAATTAATCCTGCCCTGGCAGCAACCAAGCTACTGCATTATTCCATGTCAGCAAACTGTGTGCATTGAACTCGAAACTGTATGCCAGCAGCAATACACAAAGACAATTGCACCTTCGAGCAACCTGTGTTAGCAGCTCTACTTCATTGATTTTTCAAAGGGGAAAGGTCATAGATGAACGATGAACTAATACAAACCAAATACAATAGACCAGGGGTCTCAAAGTCCCTCCTTGGGGGCCGCAATCCAGTCGGGTTTTCAGGATTTCCCCAATGAATATGCATGAGATCTATGTGCATGCACTGCTTTCAATGCATATTCATTGGGGAAATCCTGAAAACCCGACTGGATTGCGGGCTTTGAGATCCCTGCAATAGACAGTGTAAGGTTCTTTCCAATATGCCTTTAAAGCAGGGGTGTCAAAGCCCCTCCTCGAGGGCCGCAATCCAGTCGGGTTTTCAGGATTTCCCCAATGAATATGAATGAGATCTATTTGCATGCACTGATTTCATTGGATGCTAATAGATCTTATGCATATTCATTGGGAAAATCCTGAAAACCCAATTGGATTGCGGCTCTCAAGAAGGGACTTTGACACCCCTGCCTTAAAGCGTTTGTTTCTGAAAAAGAAAACACATTGAAGAGAAAGAAGTAAAACAAAGATTCCGGGGGTGGGGTGGGGGGTGTCTATTTTTGTTTTTTTTAAAGTTTTTCTAGACAAGGGCGAACAATTGCTTTACTTCACATTGATCCTTTCTAAGATTTTTGCGTAATTATTTCATGAGTAGGGGCTATTACCGATTCTTTGAGTCCATGCTTTGGACTTCTACAGTGAAAACTTAGCAAATTCAAAGTAACTTTTACTTACTATGATGATCCATTAAGATCAATTAAATTAACTTACACAAACCACTCCAGCGTATTTTTTAACTCCATACTTGTTTTGGTATTTGATGGTATCCAATGGAAAATTAGAATGAGTTTTTGCATGGTTATCAGTTGCAATGGGCCATGGCAGACTATAGCTTCTTGTCCTTGTATAGCTGTAATGAAAATCGAGTGATCCGTGCAGCTTCAGCGCCACCTGTAGCTTAATCCTTTCACTCCACTCAATGAATCTCAAGTACTTTCTGTTAGTGTATCTGTGTTATTGACCACCACCCCACCCTACCCCCAATTACGGAACTAGCTCTTATGCCTCTCGGCATAAGAAATAGATCGACCTTTTTTTTTTTTAATGAAAGGTTTATCTGCAATGTTCACAATACGAATGAGAAGGAAAATGTGGATAAAATTGCTAGATTGAAATATGCTTTTCAAATATTTTCTTAATAATCAGTGCTTTAACCACAAATATAACAGAGACAAGCTAAGTAGGATATAATATAAAAGACCATCTTCTCCCCCTTTCCCCCCCTTTCCCCAATGTACAGGCACTAATTTGTCTTGCACTTGCTCTTATCATTCTCTGTAGAAAAACTGAATATTTGCTCCTATATAAATACAATAGAACTCTCAAGCAATCAGAACAAAAAAATCAAAGAAATAAAATTGAAAATCAAATCAATTTCTGGAGGAAATCTAAGTATAAACTTGGTATACCACACTTGAGTATGCCCAGGCTTTGCCTGCCACATTTCCGGTAGTTGTCTGGAACAGTTTATAGTATGGGGCATAGTATTAGTTAGGCCTATTTGTAATAGTAACTCTCAAGCAACCAGAAACGACATTTTTCCGGCATCTACCAATCCCTATGGGTGCTGGTTAACTGAGCGTCTACTATATATCATAAGGGAAGGCAATATTGAAAACTGGCAGGTTTTGCTTCTCACATTTGAAGAGTAATATAGAAACATTTTTCTTTTAAACTTTCTTTTGCTGTTAGTGTTTAAGAAAAAAAAAGTAATCTTCCAGAAATGTAAAGGGTCTTGGATTGGATCTATCACCTCTTTATGGTACAACCAAAATTGTTTACATTGTTTTTTTCATTAATTTCATATGCCAGTACTTTCTCTGTCTCTAGTGGACTTACGATTTCGTTTTTGCACCTGGGGCAAGTAAAAGTTTAGATGGTTTTGCCCTGAGTCACAAGGAGCCAAAGTGAGAATCCAAGTCAGTTCTCCAGGTTCCTAACATAGTCTTAGGCTATTCCTTCACTCTTCATTCCTTCAGTTTAAAAAAAAATCTTTCAGATGGACTGGATCCTTTTGAATCCCACTCTTTCAGGCTTTTTGGAAAGTTTAGGGCTTGAGAGGGAGTCATCCTGCAATTAGTCATGAGACATAACTTCACCTAAGAATGGCTGCTAAGAGCGTGGGGGGTGTTGAATTTCTTACCGCAAATTTTTTTGTGTGCTTTTGACTTCAAATGAAAAGCATATTTCAGAATGTAAAGAACTGAATTTGAATATGCTTACAGATAAGCACCAAGGTCAAAAGGAAAGCTGTACTCTATAGTGCGTGAGTCAGAAAAAAATTCTTTGACCCAATCTCTCAAATAACCCTAGAAACATTTAATCTGATAGTGCCTATGCTCTTAATTTTTGCCTTACTTGTTAAACAACATTTTTAGGGATTTCTTTTTTTAATGCTGAGAAGAGCATTGTGTCTTGGTGAAGTTCTCTTGAAAACCTCTTTTTTTTTTTTTTTACTTTTCCAAAACTTTGTGCAATATGAATGGTTTCAAGCAGAACAAAAGACGTCCTGCAAATAGAAATGTGTATATCTTTGCCTTTTGAAGGAAAGACAGCATTGCATTATTATAAATATAAGGTAGAAAATTTTATAGGTATCATACATGTCCATTTCCAAAACTGCAAAATGTCTGGCTTGTTTTCTCAAATATGGCCATTTTTCAGAAGTGCGTCATTTTGAACCATTAAAAAAAATGTCCTCAAGAAAAAGTGCAAAAAACAATCCATTGGGATGTAGGAGGGGCCAGCATTTATAGTAAGACTGGCCATATAAACATCCCAGCAGAGCACTGGGGCACCTCAGGGAGCACTACAGTGAACATCATCTATAAGAGGGGTCTCAAAGTCCCTCCTTGAGGGCCGCAATCCAGTCGGGTTTTCAGGATTTCCCCAATGAATATGCATGAGATCTATGTGCATGCACTGCTTTCAATGCATATTCATTGGGGAAATCCTGAAAACCCAACTGGATTGCGGCCCTCAAGGAGGGACTTTGAGATCCCTGATCTATAAGGTCTCAGGCACACATCTCACCATAATCCCCTTATATTTTGTGGTGAGCCCTCTAAAACCTACCAGACCCAACTGTATACTACTCATCCATTATGCCTGCAGGTGCTACCAACACAATGGTCCAGTTGTTGGGGTTTTTTTTGGGGGGGAGAGGGGAGTTGGTGTAGTCACACACAAGTGTAGTAGTTAGAGTGGATTATCACATCACAAGTGTAGTAGTTAGAGTGGATTATAGACCTGGGTCCCTTTCTCTGCAGTCCACTGCACTGACCACTAGGCCGTTCCAGAGACCCGCTTGCTGCTCTAATAGGACTGCCCAGAACATCTGAGGCTGTCATACAGAAAGGTATGTACTGTTTCATTTACATCTTTGTGGGGATGGGAGGGAGTCAGTAACCACTGGGGGAGTGTGGGGAGGACATGCCTACATCATTCCAGTGGTCATCTGGTCAGTTTGGGTACCTGGTTTGCATTTATTTGTTGTTAAAACAGGTCTAGCCCCAAACATCCAAACTGTGCCCTGGATGTATTCTAAAATGTTCGATTATGGCAGAAAAGCATCCAGGACATAAGCCCTCCCTAGTCCCGCCCACACCATGCCCCCTTGAAATTTAGATGAACTGCTGATGAAAAGCATAGAAATCCATCTAGAAAATAGGTTTTGAAAAGAGCAAATTGGAAGGATTTAGCAAGAAAAATATCCATCTGCCCCTTTTGGTTGTTTTTCTTTTTTGAAAATGAGCTTCATAGTGTATTTTCCTGTCCCCAAAGGGCTTACAATCTAAGGGCTCCTTTTAATAAATGGTGCTAGAGGTTTTTCAGCATTTATCTTACCAGCACATGCTAAAAACCTCTAGTCAAGCAGTCAACACGTGAATGTGGCGCTGGTGTGAGGAAAAAGGATTCCACTTCGTACGCAACTGGACTATGTTCTGGGGGAAGAGCAAGCTATTCAGGAAGGATGGACTCCACCTAAGCAGAGATGGAACAAGGCTACTTGCAATCAACATCAAGAGAGAAATTGACAAGTTTTTAAACTAGGAAGAAGGGGAAAGCTGATAGTCGACTGAGAGTCGATGGTTCGGGAACCGGAATACCCAAAGGATACCGTGCAGGAAGATAGTAGGAAAGACTCACCGGATCATAGGCAAGACAGAAATCCTGACGGATCGGAAGGGACACAAGAGGGAAGAAAATGCAAGAAAGTGACAGGCCGCAAACTCAAGTGTATATACACGAACGCAATGAGCCTAAGGAATAAGATGAGTGAATTAGAAGTTATGGCACAAAAAGATAACCTTGGCATCATTGGCATCACAGAAACATGGTGGAATGAGGAAAACGTCTGGGACACTGTGCTACTGGGATACAAGCTATACCGCAGAGACAAAGTGGCTCAGAAAGGTGGGGGCATTGCCCTATACATCAAAGAGGGAATTGAGTCTACCAGAGAGAACACGCCAGAATCAAACAATAAGGTAGAGTCTCTATGTGCCAAAATTCCGGGAACAAATGGAACGGAAATGAAAATTGGCATCTACTACCGACCTCTAGGGCAGTCCGAAGAAATTTATGGAGAAATGACGGACGATATTAAACGCAACTGCAAATGAGGCAACGCAGTTATCATGAGCGACTTCAATTATCTGGGGATAGACTGGAACCTAGGCACCTCCAGCTGCGGTAGGGAGACCAAGTTCCTGGATGCTATAGGCAATTGCTTTCTAGAACAACTTGTTAAGAAAAATACAAGAGGAAACGCAGTTCTGGACTTAATTCTAAATGGACTACGAGGACCGGCACAAGGTGTAGAAGTAGAGAGGACGCTAGGAACCAATGATCATAAAATGATCTGCTTCGACCTGGACACAGGGACGAAACATCGATCCAGAACAATGGTCACGGCGTTGAACTTCTGAAAAGGGAATTACGAAGGGATGAAACTCATGATGGGGAAGAAGATCAAGAAGAGAATAAGCACTGTAAAGACGCTGAGCAAGCATGGTTCCTTTTTAAGGACACAGTCACCGAGGCGCAAAATCTATATATACCGCGTATCAACAAGGGATCCAAGAGGAAAAAGAACAAGGAGCCGGTGTGGCTCACTGTAGCGGTGAAGGAAGCGATCAGGGACAAGAAGACTTCATTTAAGCCAAGGAATGGAAAAGGTCAAAAACGGACAAAAACTGGAAAAAGCACAAACAGCATCAAAGCAGGTGCCATAAGACGGTAAGAGGGGCCAAAAGAGACTATGAGGAAAAAATAGCCAAGGAGGCGAAAAACTTCAAGCCATTCTTTCGATATACTAAGGGGAAACGACCCGCGAAGGAAGTGGTGGGGCCGTTGGATGACTGAGGAATGAAGGGAGTGTTAAAGAAGGACAAAGCCATCACTGACAAACTGAACACATTTTTTGCGTCTGTTTTTACTGAAGAGGATATACGCAACATACCGGAAGCCGACAGGATATACGCGGGAAACGAAGACGGGAAACTGACAGGGTTGACGGTCAGTCTAGAAGAGATATGCCGGCAGATTGATAGGCTTAAAAACGATAAATCCCTGGGACCGGATGGCATCCATCTGAGGGTAATCAAGGAACTGAAAGGGGCTATAGCTGAACTGCTTCAACTAATAGCCAATCTGTCAATCAAATCGGAAAGGATTCTGGAAGACTGGAAGGTGGTGAATGTTATGCCGATCTTCAAAAGAAAGGTTTGAGGGGTAGTCCGGGAAACTACAGACCAGTGAGTCTGACCTCGGTAACGGGAAAGATGGTAGTGGCGCTGATAAAGGACCGCATCATTGAGCACCTTGATGGACATGATCTGATGAGGACCAGCCAGCATGGCTTCAGCAGAGGAAGATCTTGCTTGATGAACTTGCTGCACTTCTTCGAGGGAGTAAACAGACGGATAGACAAAGATGGCCCGGTCGACATTGTATATCTGGATTTTCAGAACACTTTCGACAAGGTTCCGCATGAACGACTACTTCGAAAAATTGCGAGCCATGGAATTGAGGGTGAAATACTCACGTAGATTAAAAATTGGCTGGCAGATAGTAGACAGAGAGTGGGAGTAAATGGACAATACTCGGACTGGAAAAGTGTCACCAGTGGAGTGCCGCAGGGTTTAGTGCTTGGACCCGTGCTCTTCAACATATTTATAAACGATCTGGAAATTGGTACGACGAGTGAGGTGATTAAATTTACAAATGATAAGAAGTTATTCAGAGTAGTAAAGACGCAGGAGGATTGCGAACATCTGAAACGTGATATAAACACACTCGAGAAATGGGCCGCAACATGACAGATGAGGTTCAACGTGGATAAGTGTAAGGTGATGCATGTCAATAACAAAAATCTTATACACGAATACAGGATGTCCAGGGTGGTACTTGGAGAGACCCCCCAGGAAAGAGACTTGGGAGTACTGGTCGACAAGTTGATAAAGCTGTCTGCGCAATGTGCGACGGCGGTGAAAAGGGTGATCAGAATGCTGGGAATGATTAAGTAGGGGATAACGAACAGATCGGAGAAGGTTATCATGCTGCTATACCGAGCTATGGTGCGCCCTCACCTAGAGTATTGCTCCAGTATTGGTCACCGTACATGAAGAAGGACATGGTACTACTCGAAAGGGTTCAGAGAAGAGCAAAGGGGCTGGAGGAATTTCCGTACAGTGAGAGATTAGAGAAACTGAGCCTCTTCTCCCTTGAAAAGAGGAGACTGAGAGGGTACATGAAAGAAACATTCAAGATACTGAAGGGAATATACTTAGTAGATAAAAACAGATTGTTTACCCTCTCCAAAGTAGGGAGAATGAGAGGGCACTCTCTAAAGTTAAAAGGGGATAGATTCCATACAAACGTAAGAAAGTTCTTCTTCACCCAGAGAGAGGTAGAAAACTGGAATGCTTTTCCGGAGGCTGTTATAGGGGAAAACACCCTCTAGGGATTTAAGACAAAGTTGGATGGGTTCCTGTTGAACCGGAATGTATGCAAGTAGGGCTGGTCTCAGGGCACTGGTCTTTGACCTAGGGGCCACTGTGGGAACGGACTGCTGGGCACGATGGACCACTGGTCTGATCCAGCAGCGGCAAATTCTTATGTTCTTAGATGTTCTGAATAGCACTAGCACTGACCATCCTATCTGGATTTTTAGCATCCACTACTCTCTGAATAGTGCCACTATATATCTGGATTATTTTAGTTATAGCAGCTGGTGTTAAAAAGCTGACTGCCAAGGCTGAATATTGACCTATCTGCATTTAACCTGGGCTGGCTGAACCATTAGGCAAACTAGGCAGTCGCCTAGGCCATTCCTCGAGACAAAACCAGCCAGTCAGGTTTTCATGATATCCACAATCAAAATATACACAAGCTAGATTTGAATATCAAGGACACAGTGCATGCAAATCTATCTTATATGAGGGACTGCTGAAAAGTTCTCAGCTCAACCAACAAAGTTGGGGCAATCTCCATCAATGGCTATACACTTAGTCCAACAATTTTCCACTTTTTTTGTTTTGTATTTTTCTGATGGAACGAAAAAAGTGAAAAATCATTGGACTAAAATGTATAGTCCTTGATGGAGACTGCCCCGACTTTGTTGGTTGGGCTGAGAACTTTTCAGCAGCCCCTCATACACATTCATTGTGAATATTCTAAAAACCTGAAGGGCGGGGAGTGCCCCAAGGAGTGGGTGAGAAGCACTGGCCTAGGGTGCCAGCTTATGGGGGTGTCAAAGCAGCTGTATGTAGTCAATGCATTATTTTGTTTGGGGCAATATGTGAATCAAAATTTCCTCACTGCCATCCACTAAGCCAAATTACCAGTGAGTCAGGCCTCAGAAAACCGTTTCACAAAGTTTTCTTTGTTTTCTCCTAATGTGTAATTATTAATTTAATTCTATGCAAGTTTTCTTTTTTAAAGTAAGTCATGTAAAACAAAAATCAGCTCATTTACATGACACTTAATTATCAGTTTGAGTAGTACAGACAGGATTAATTGAACTCATCTCTTTCTTAGTTTGGAGTTTTGATCCATTTTTGTAGAGAAGAAAATGTTACAGTGTGCTGCAATCAGAAGCACAGAAGGAGCATAACCTAACCATCAGAGCCAAGAAAGTGGGAAGTCAAATTATTTGAGCCAGATGTGAAAATATAATTCCAGAGTGCAAAGAAGTCAAACTATTTGGAACTTCTGGGCAAAAGTTCTTCCTTAGGCCAATTCTTGTTTGAAATCTTCTGCTCAGTGTTTGGCAGCTGGCAAAAACAAACAAACAGAATGTTAGGAATTATTAAGAAAGGAACAGAGAATAACACAAAGAATATCACAATGCCTCCATAGTGAGACCTCACCTTGAGCATTATTCATGAATATATTCGCCAATCGATTTTTTTCAATACAAGGTCCTTTATTATGGAATTCAATTCCAATGTTCATTAGATTACAATTATCTCTGGACAAATTTAAGACAGATTTGAAGACTTTTTTTAATTTACTGCCTCCCCCCCCATTTTTTATTTTTTTTTTATACAAAACCATAGTGCGGTTTTTAGCACCGGCCATGGCGGTAACAGCTCCGACGCTCATAGGAATTCTAAGAGCGTCGGAGCTGTTATTGCCACGGCCGGCACTAAAAACCACACTACGGTTTTGTAAAAGGGAGGGGGGGGTTAATGGTGCATTAGTTAAAATACAATTTACATATCAGCAGGAGGAAAATTCTGGAAGACATATAGTTTATCCCAATGCGTTTCCCTTCCCTATCTTTTCTATTTTGATATTGTAATTCTTTCCCTGGTCCTCACTTTCCTGTGATGTTTTATGGAACATTATTCTCTAGAAGAATAATTTTATGTTAGATTGTAAGCTGCTTAGATGGTTATAACCCTATAGCGAGATACCAAATGTTAATAAACTTGGAAACCTGGAGCATTCTATGCAACTCTGGTCACCTTATCTCAGGACTTTTTTTTTTTTTGAAAGAGTACTCAGGGGTAGTGAGTACAGGCACCTTTTCTATTGCTTGATAAAAATGACCCATTTTCCTCCCTCAAGTATTAGTGAATGAGCTCAGGTTCTGCACACTCAATGTTGCCTTTTCATGCATTCTGTGGATGGTTGTAGGGGACCTGGCTTCTGTGGGGTTGGTCCCTCAGTGATAGAAACATGATGGCAGAAAAAGGCCAAATGGCCCATCCAGTCTGCCCATCCGCAGTAACCATTATATCTTCCTACCTCTAAGAGATCCCATGTGCCTATCCCAGGCTTTCTTGAATTCACACACATTCTCTGTCTCCACCACCTCTTTTGGGAGAGTGTTCCATACATCTACCACCCTTTCTATAAAAAAGTATTTTCTTAGATTACTCCTGAGCCTATTACCTCTTAACTTCATCCTATGCCTTCTCATTCCAGAGCTTCCTTTCAAATGAAAGAGACACGACTCATGCACTTTTATATTAGGTAGGTATTTAAATGTCTCATCATATCTCCCCTCTCCCTCCTTTCCTCCAAAGTATACAGATTGAGATCTTTAAGTCTGTCCACATATGCTTGAAGAATGGCCTGGTATTTGAGTACCGGAACCTCTTTGCTAGAAAGAAAATGCACTGCCTTATCTCAAAAAAATGAAGTGCAGAATTAGATACAGAGATGGGCAAACAAAATGATAAAGCAAATGGAACAATTCTCATATGAGGAAAGGCTAAAGAGAAGAAATGACTAAGGAGAGCTATGACAGAGGTCCATAAAATCATGACCGGGTTGGAATGGGTAAATGGAAATCAATTGTTTACTTTTTCAGAAAGTACTCATACAAATGGGGGATACTCCATGACATTACAAAGTAAAACAAACAATAGAAAACATTTTTTCACTCAGCATATAGTTAGGCTCTGGATCTTGTAGCTAGATGCTGTTTTCCAACCCCAGGATACCACCAAGGGCCACTCTAATTCTCTGCCACAGAATCACCTCAGAATGAGCAACCTAGGGCCCCAGCGTCCAGCCAGACCTTCTTAGACATTTACCCTTGCTGATCCGGGGCAAACTCTACCTGCTGTTGCAACATCTGGCCCAAGAGGGGGGGTAATACATCATCTTTCCCTAGCAATGGCCCTTAATCTGCTGCTCATTGTACAGTAGACCACTAAGCCCCATGCCAATTGACACTGCAGATGTTGAAACCCCTTCACCAGCCCTCTACTAGCAACTCTGACCCATAATTGGATTTGCCCTGATGATGTCTGTGTCAAAGGCCTGATCAAGGCCCATCTACCATCCCTGGGTCCTGGCCTAAGCAGCAACATGCCTGCAGGAGCTGGGAGCAGTACTAGATCCAAGTGTCCCATGTGGGATCCCTTAGAGGGTTAACTCTTAGAGGGTTAAGCCATGGGAACCTGTCACCAGGAGTGGTATCCCTAGGATAGTAGACTTGGGGGTGGGTCAGTAGAGTGGGCAGACCTGATGGGCTATGGCCCTTATCTGCCGTCATCTTCTATGTTTCTATGACCTGCCATCAACATCTGTGTCTGGCTCAGAAGCGGGGCCTGCATTGTCTTCTAGGCATTATAAGCAAGTGAATGCCTTGCTGGGAGAGTTCCTGCTTCAAATGCTGAACTCACCAGTCCAACTCCAGAAGTAGCTCCCTCCCCCGCCCATCTCCCTGGAGTGACCATAGCCTCAGCACCTACACCAGAATTCCTGCCTGAATCAACAGGCACCAATGTCACCTGATGATGCTGTAGACTGGACAGGAGCTTCCTGATAAAAAAAACAAACAAAAAACACCCCGGTGAACAGTGAATTCAGGTAAGAAACAGGCCTCCAACTCAAATGGCTTTGAAGTCTATGGAGAGACACCACTGTCTCACCATCTCTATAAACCTCCTCTCCCCTGCCCAGCTTCCTATGATCATTCCATCCCACCAGCCAATTCCAGCCCTCAAACCTTTGTTTTAAAATACAGCTCAGCTTATCACCCTCAGTCTCTCACATTCCTTACTCCCACTTAACCCCCCTCTTTCTACTTCTGAGGTACCCCAACCCCAAACTTCATAGGTGTATCCACGGCAGGGCCAGTACACTGTTGCCATCAGCTCCTGGTTTGCCTGCCTTCTCAAGAACATTGATGAATGATCCTGGACATTTTTTTTATTTGATTTTTAAACTATTACATACTGTATCTTCATAAGAAAACAAATGCAACAATATGGAAATAACATTTGATATCCTGGACATTTTCTCCTCAGTGCATGTTATATCATTCATTTCTTCAGAGCACAGGTTTCCTGCTGGTGTGCTGGAGCAGAAGTGCAGCTGTGTTGGAAAAGCTTTGCAGCATTGGCAGAGAAAAAAGCAGCCGGAGTTGCTGGCAGTCAGAAGTGGGCCATCTCCTCCATTTTTAAATCTTTATTAATTTTCAAAACGAATACAAATTATATATACATTAATAACAAAATAAGCACTTAAATTCCATCAATAACAATGCAGATAATAAATATCCCTCTCCTCCCATCCAACAATTTAATCAAGAAATGAACCAGAAATATATCCTCCCCCCACCCTGTCCTTGATATGTATAAAAATAAACAAAAAATTTAAACAAAGACAACTATGTTGAATTAACAAAGGATGTCAATTGGCCCCAAACCAATTTAAATAATTTGCTATTCCCTAACATATCTCCAGCTCCTCTTTTTCCTTGCATGATTTTCTCCCATCAGCAGATGGAGCCAGTAAGCATTACTTCTAACTGGCTGCCACTGCCTCCTTTGTTGGTTGCCCTGACTCAACAAAATCTAATTCTAGCCTAAAAATTCCAAGTACATTGCTAAGACAGAGCTATCTCGTGCCTTCTCCCTCCTGCCTCAGAGATCACTGTTCAACTCATCTGCTTCTTTCGGGGAGGGGGTAAACCTTTAGCATAGGCCAGCTCTCTGCTCCTGACTCTCCTGCTCTCTGCCCTGGCTTTCCCCTGCAGTGCGAACCCGTGGTTTTAACCCGCGGATTTAAAGTGGGTTAAAACCACAGGCTCACTATAAAAGTTAAAAAGTAAATAATACAATGTTATAACAGGTTTAACAAAACTAGATGATTCAATTCAACCACCAAGAGGGGGGAAAAAAGAAAAAAAAGCAAGCCCCAGGGCTCATGGTTTTCCCCTGCAAAAAGCACAGTACAATGCAAAACTCATTCTAGGCTCACACCCTTGTAAAGAACCCAAAGCTAACTGCCAGCCAGAAGCAAAAGCATCCAGTGTTCCCAAGATGATCCGTGCACAGGATTAGAACAGCACCGGAGGCAAGAAGCGGAAGAAAGAGTTGGGGCGAGTAAAAAAAAGAAAAGGATAGCAAACGCATGCGCAGACCATCTACGGGCAAAGTAGATGGTCTGCGCATGCATCAGGATCGCTACCCAGCGATCTGTGTCGTCGGATGGGGCGTGCCTCCGATTGCCCCCATTTGCATGAAGATGGTTGGTGAATCGGTCGGCCTGCCTCCAATCGCCCACGGATCGGACACGGATCGGAAGGTTAGTGAATATAGCCCTATGAGGCCCCACATTATTTTGAGATCTCAGGGAAGCCAGCAGAAGATAAGGCAGCAGCAAGCAAGAAGTGCTGATTGCCTAAATCCTACTAACTGCCGAAGGCTATACAGAGAGGGGGAAGAAAGTGATTATGCAAGGGCATGAGGTGATGAAACATAAAATGATCATGCGGCCAAGGGATTGGGAGATGAAAAGTTATTGTGCTGGGGGAAGGGGGGGAATGAAATATAAAATAATTATGTCAGGGTTGGAGAGGTTAGAAGAAGGAAGGGGATAATGATGGGGGAAAGGAAAGGCAATGGTGTGTGATGCCAAGTATACCACAACATGAAAAAGTTGGGGACTATTATAGGATCCACTTTTTATTTTTTGCCCCAATATTTTGATTCCAATATTTTTATAAAGGGGTAGGGAATTGATATACTGCTTTTTCTGTGTAGTTACACAATGCGGTTTACATATTTTAGACAGGTACATAATATTTTAGACAGGGATAATAAAGTGTTATGTGACTTACCCAGAGCCATAAGGTGCTGCAGTGGGAATTGAACTCACAAGTTCAGGGGGGCTGAGGCAGCTGTTCTAACCACTAAGTCACTCCTTCACTTTTCCGAAGCCTTCCCCTGAGGAAGGAAGTGCCATCTTATAGACCATTAATATGTTTTCTTTAATAAAAAGGTCTTCATCATTTGCAAACCATGCCATATTATCTTCTGGCCTGTCACAGACGTGAAATATTGCACAAAAGTAGGACTGGTTGTCTATAGATTGACTTCTCTGTCTGAGAACAGCATCTTGAGAATATGTGTGGGAGAATGACATTGTGGTGTCTGCTAGTTGTGGTTGGCAGGAAATGTTTGCCTCCCTCTGAGAACTGTTCCCACTGTTCAAAAAAATTATTACAGCCAAATTTCCTGTGAAATAACGTTTGCACTTTCAATGTCTTCCTCTGTGTCTTTCCTAAAAGGCACTTATATACAACTATGCTTCTCTCTCTTTATACACCTCCCAGAGAACTCTGTTCCTCAGATAAGCCACTCTTAGCGTTAGCCTTCTCCTCCATTGCCAATTCCAGACTTTGTTCCTTTCATCTAGCTGCCCCCTGTGCCTGGAATAAATTATCCGAGTTTGTCCGCCAAGCCCCTTCCCTTCCCTTGTTTAAAAGTAGACTGAAAACCCAGCTTTTTAATATGTCTTCAATCCATAACCCTACTCTCCACTGCCTACCAACCCAGCAAGCTGATTAACTGTACCCCTTATCTGGGAAGCAGAGCTGAGCTTCTGATGTCATAATGGCTCTTCCACCAATAAGAGCCAATCTCATCAGTGATGTCACAATGGCTTGATTGTCCTGTACCTCCTCTGCCCTCCAACTCAGCCAAAGAAGTGAAAAGAACAAAACTACATGACGGCCTCCTGGCCACACAAGCTGCAAGACTAGATAACCAAATCTCCAACCTTCTGATGACCACCCCAGACTATAAGACGTTCAGAAAAGAAATAAAAACCACACTTTTCAAGAAATTCCTAAAACAGAAATAACAACACGACCACTAAAAGCCCTCAATATCTTCATATTACCTCTCTAGCTATTCTCTACAATTCATATAATTCTGTTATTCTGTAACTCTGTAATTCTTTATTCATTGTAATTCTGTCCTTAAACTAACCTCTTTGTAATCCGCCTTGAACCGCAAGGTAATGGCGGAATAGAAATCCCTAGTGTAATGTAATGTAATGTAATGATTAACTGTTCCCCTTAACTGTATCCATGACATCCTGTCTGTCTTGTCTGTTTAGATTGTAAGCTCTTTCGAGCAGGGACTGTTTTCTTACTCTTTGTGACTGTGCAGCACTGCCTGCGTCTGATAGCACTATAGAAATAATTAATAGTAGTAGCAGTATTTATTTATTTGTTTAGTTATTGTTTTAATGTGGATGCCCTTTTAAAAGACTCTGTTCATTTCCCCATCAATGTGTGCCCATGCCTTCATATCTACAAAGAAGAGTTCAAAGGGGTTGTGTTTTCTGCCAAACAAAAAAGCTGGCCAAAATATTCAACCTTGACTGTATTTTAAACTATGTGGAATATACTTATGCTAACACTATCAGACTGTGGTAGAATCAGAAGGGTTGGGTACACAGCCCTTCCCCCGCCACCTCGATTATTAGCAGGTCAGATGATGCAACACTTTGCATTTCGAGGGCATGACTTTCTGTCAGCTGTATCAGATAAGAGTCATCATAGAGTTGGCTAATTCATGAAGACACTTCAAGCTGAACCAATCCATTAGATATTTAGAAATGCTGAGTTTTCATTATCAAGGCCCTGTCCTGTGGAGAATGAGGTATATTATACTTAGAGCTATCAATTGATGCAGTTCTCCTGCAAGTGCCACAAACGTTGCTGGCTTGATGCAGAATTGTAGCACATTGCTAGCCCAAGTTCAGGCCTGCCCAGCTGCAGTACACTGTTGGCTGCATCTATCTAGGGTTACCAGATTTTAAGTACGTATAATCCGACCCATAGACCCACCCCTCAGGCCTGCCCAATTCCACCCATCCTCGGCCTGCTACACCCATGCTACGCCCCAGCCTCGCCTCTAGCCCTGCGCCCTCAGCCTGCTCGTAACGCGATCTGCTTTTCAAAACCCAGACAAAGTGCCGGGTTTTGAAAAGCCCGTCAAGACGCTCGGACGTGTCCTCTAAAACAGGGATCTCAAAGTCCCTCCTTGAGGGCCGCAATCCAGTCGGGTTTTGAGGATTTCCCCCAATGAATATGCATTGAAAGCAGTGCATGCACAGAGGTCTCATGCATATTCATTGGGGAAATCCTGAAAACCCGACTGGATTGTGGCCCTCAAGGAGGGACTTTGAGACCCATGCTATAAAAGGAGGACATGTCCGGGTAAGTCTGGACGTCTGGTAACCCTACATCTATCATTATTTGGGCATTATCACTGGAACGTCATCATTTTTCCTGCCAGTCCAGAGTACTGGCACCAAAGTCTTCCTCAAGCTTGCAGCCACCTTCCTCCGTTCTGCAGCTTAGCACCCATGGGAACCATCTCCCCCTTTTCACTCTGCTTCTTCCAATCAATCACCAATATCTTTATAGCCTGTAGCCCTTTTCCTTTCTCTCTTTGCTGCCAAATCTGCTTGAGTATGATGGTGTTTGTAACTTTTTTAAAAATAAATTTTATGGGTTTTCTTACAGCAAAATTTACAAAAGATATTTCTAAATAATATTATTTTATTTATTGGGATTTAACTCACACCTTTTGAGTAGTAGCTCAATGTGAGTTATATTCAGGTACACTAGTCTAGGAGTGGGCAACCTCGATCCTCGAGGGTTGCAACCCAGTTGGGTTTTTAGGATTTCTAAAAATATCAAAAGTAGAAGACAGAGAGTGAGGTAATAGGATAACTCCACAAAATGAAAAAGCCTTCACTCATAGGGTTCAATCTTCAGTCTGTATAATTCTAATCCGTGTGTTAACAGCTCCAGCCTCGGAACCATGAGGACGCCAAAATAAGTGCTCCCTGAAGGAACCTTTGAAAAAGCCTACTGTGGCGAAACGGGTCCCGTCGGGCACAAAAGTATTGGGGCAAGCAACTTTGATTACAATAAAGGACAAGTGACGAAAGTGCATCAGTGTCAGTCTGTTTTTATTTATTTTTTTTGAAGAATTTCTTAACAGACTGATTAGAATTATACAGACTGAAGATTGAACACTATGAGTGAAGGCTTTTTCATTTTGTGGTTTTTAGGATTTCCCCAATGAATATGTATGAATCTATTTTCATATGCACTAGATGTATCCCTGTCCTCAGAGGGCTCATTATCTAAGGAGCTGATATAGAAAGTTACCATGGGCAGAAGTACGCAATTATTGAGCAGCACACGTGCAAAGTACAGAAAGGGGTTCAGTAAACCTGGGTACAGTGCATATTAAAATGAATGGTAATGAGGCTTTGCAATGCAGAAAAGTATACAGGGGATCTTAACGCGGGCATAACATGAGAAATTTACTACCAAGGTCGGAGGAGACATAGAAGGCTTAGTTGAGAGGATTTAAAACCAGTTTGTGTAACTTATAGGCCAGCTTCACATCATACCATTCTAAATACTTTTAAGGAAAGAAGTTTGCAGTGGCTCGGTATGTTTCTCAACCAGGGTTGGTTTTAGACATGCTGGGGAACCAGTGCAGAAATTAAGGAGGGAGCTCCTCTTTTACCTGCCCCTCTCCCAATTTCCCCATACATTATTATTACTACATATAAAACAACTTTGAATGACTTCTTCATACACAAAACATAGACAGACCTTCACCAAATATAGAACAATGGGACACAAATCGGAAATACAAATATGAATACCAAAGCTGAAGTGGAAACCCCCAAACGTTAAACTCAGCAAGTACTTTATTTTGTACTGAACACAATCAGTGGCATACCCATGAGAGGGGGGCTGGGCCTCCCACTTTGAGCTTAGGCCTCCTAAAAATGAACACCTCCCATGCTGTAGCTGGTGGGAATCCCTAAGCATCACTAGCTGATGGCCATCTCCTTACCCCTTTCAGGTCCAGCAACCAGAACTTTCCAAGTTTTGCAGCTCATAGCAGTATTTTAGAGACTTCCCCCACCCCCACCTCCCCGGCTTTCATGCATGCATGAAATCAATGGCAGCTTGGGGATTTTCACCAACTCAAGTATTTATATTTTGCAATCAGGCAGGGAGAAAATTTGGTGGCATCCATTCATTTTGGGCTCCAGTCCCTCCCCATGAATCAGCTTTGTGACTATGCCACTAAATACCGTACAAATATATTTGTGATGCATATATCCCAAAGCCAACATATTCCAGTTAATAAATTCTAAATAAAACATTTTTCTCTACCTTGTCTGGACATTTTCTTTTTCCATCATCTATCTTGGAACAAGTTTCTTTCTGCTTTATGTCTATCTTCTCTTTCCAGTGTCTATTGTCCATTTTTTTCTCCTTTTCTCTCTTGCTCCATTCCATCACTATACCTGTCTCCAACATATTGATTTTTCCCTTTCAGCTTTCCTCCCTTTTTTCTTTTCTGCCTCTGTCCATTCAAATCTTGCCCTCTTTCTCACCCTTCTCCTTTATAAAATTTTCAGCTACCTATCAATTTTCTATCTCCTCATAGTCCTTAGCTCTCCATCTCACTCCTTTTCCAGCCTCCTATTTCCTTCTCTCGACTCCCCATTACTACATTTGTACCACTGTACTCACTGTTCTCTTACTCATCTTCTTGTCACCCCCCTTTTGACCTCTTACACATGGCTCATCACTTCCAGAAACCCCCTCATTCTCTCTACTCTTGTCAAGCTATATCTCTGTCTCTTTCTCTCCATCCTCTTGCAGAGGATATAATTTGAGGTTGAGGGGTGGTAGATTCAAGAGCAATGTTAGGAAATTCTACTTTACGGAGAGGGTGGTAGATACCTGGAATGCACTCCCAAGAGAGGTGGTGGAGAGGAAAACGGTGACTGAGTTCAAAGAAGCATGGGATGAACACAGAGGATCTAGAATCAGAAAATAATATTAAATATTGAACTAAGGCCAGTACTGGGCAGACTTGCACGGTCTGTATATGGGCGTTTGGGGGAGGATGTGCTGGAGGGGGCATCAATGGCTGGGAGGGTGTAGATGGGCTGGAGTAGGTTTTGACGGAGATTTCGGCAGTTGGAACCCAAGCACAGTACCGGGTAGAGCTTTGGATTCTTGCCCAGACATAGCTAAGAAGAAAAAATTTAAAAAATTTAAATTGAATCAGGTTGGGCAGACTGGATGGATCATTCGGGTCTTTATCTGCCACCATCTACTATGTTACTATGTTTTTATCCCACATCTCTTCCCTCCTGCTCTCCCATGGGTCCATCTTTCCTCCTTTCTCCCCATGGTCCCAACATTTCTCCGTCTCTTTTCTACTGTTCTTCTTCCCTCACCCCTTGATGCTGAACAATGGGATGGAGGGAAAAGAGAGACGCTGCATCTATTTCTCCTTTCCACCCCCAGACCTAACATTTTCCTTTCCTCTTTCTTGCTACCTTCCTTCCATCCCCAGGCCTAACTTCTCTCCCTTTCTCTTCCCAACTGCCCTCCCATCCCATATCTCTCTCTCTGCCTCACTTCCTCTCACAGGTCCACCATCTCTCCCTTTCTCTTTCCAACTAACCTCCCTCCTTCCCTCCCTACCCCACCCAGGTCTACCATCTCTCCCTTTCTCTGTATCACCCCATCCCATATCTTTCCCTCCCTCTGCACCATCACCATGTCCACTATTTTTCCCTTTCTTTTCACAACTGTCCTCCCTTCAAGTTCTCCCCCTTTCCTCCACACCATCCCCATGGCCAACTTCTCTCCCTTTCCCTTCTCTCCCTCCAGACCATTTCCCACCACTTTTCTCTCTCTCTCATGTTTCTGGCCCCTGAGTTCATTCTCTTCCTCCACCCCTAGTCTGACACTTTTCAGAACCCCCTCCCTCGTTCTACTTTTTAAAACCCCCATCAGGTCCAGAGGGCTTCCTTGGCCCGGTATGTCTTCTCCCTTCTATCTGACCTGGTCCGATGTTACCCTTGTTTTTTGTCTTCTTGCTAACAAAAAACATTTTTGTTGCAGGGGACCACAGGCTGTGGCAGCAATTCTGAAGCACTGCCTGTGAGCTCCTTCCATGCTTTAATTCTGCCGCTGTCCATCCTCAATGATGCAACTTCCTGTTTCTGCCTGAATGGACCATGGCCAAAGGAAATCACAGAGGAGCTCTCAGTCAACACTTCAGAATCACTGCCGTAGCTGGCAGTCCCTTGCAACAAAAATATTTTTTGATAGCAAGATCGAAGATGAGGGCAACATCAGACCGGGACGGATAGAAGGCGGAAACATCTCGATTGGCTGGTTACACAACGGTAGGACGCCTACCGCTGCCTACAATTGGGATACCGTTTGTATAATCTGGACCTTAGTGTCCAATTCAGGGTCCCCTCCCCATCCCCATCCCTCAGTTCATGTTTCTTCTCTGTACTGGGACCAGTGCTATTTGACTGGTCAAATGATCTGAAAATTGGAACGACGAGTAAGGTTCAAATTTGTTAAAATGCGTGCAGATTGTGAAAAATTGCAGGCAGACCTTAGGAAATTGGAAGACTGGGCGTCCAAGTGGCAGTTGAAATTTAATGTGGACAAATGCAAAGTGATGGGAAGAATAACCCAAATCACAATTACGATGAAACCTTCCGCCCAATGTATGGCGGTGGCCAAAAAAACCAAACAAGAAACTAGGAATTATTAAGAAAGGGATGGTTAACAAGACTAATAATGTTATAATGCCTGTGTATCACTCCATGGTGCGACCTCACCTGGAATATTGCGTTCAGTTCTAGTCTCCTTATCTCAAGAAAGATATAGCGGCACTAGAAAAGGTTCAATGAAGAGCAATCAAGATGATAAAAGGAATGGAACTCCTCTCATATGAGGATTAGGGCTCTTCAAATTGGAAAAGAGATGGCTAAGTGGAGTTATGAATGAAGTTTATAAAATCCTGAGTGGAGTAGAACAGGTAGGTACAAGTAGATCAATTTTTCACTCCATCAAAAATTACAAAGAGTAGGGGACACTCAATGAAGTTACAGGGAAATACTTTTAAAACCAATAGGAGGAAATTTTTTTCACACAGAATAGTTAAGCTCTGGAATGCGTTGCCAGAGGTTGTGGTAACAGCGGATAGCGCAGCTGGTTTTAAGAAAGGTTTGGACAATTTCATGGAGGAGAAGTCCATAGTCTGTTATTGAGAGAGACATGGGGGAAGCCACTGCTTGTCCTGGATCGGTAGCATGGAATGCTGCTATTCCTTGGGTTTTGGCCAGGTACTAGTGACCTGGATTGGCCACCTTGAGAAAGGGCTACTGGGCTTGATGGACTATTGGTCTGATCCACCAAGGCTATTCTTATGTTCTTATGTCTTTCTTTTATACATGTTCCACATAAATCAAAATACAAAACAACACAAAATAAAATAAAGCACCTCCCCAGCACTGCTGATCAAATTTGGTTTTTGTTTTTCTTCCTCCTCCCCTTTTTTTCAATTTCCTCTACCCTAGGTCTATAGAAGAAAAAGAAGGAAGCCTCCACCCACCATATAATAACACAAAAATCATACATAGCCTCATCTGTGGTCTTATACACTACAGCAGCTTTTCCTGACTTGCCATCTTCAGGGAGTATGACTTGAATCCATTGGTTCTACCTTTGCCTCAGCACATAGGACTGTGGATGGTGAGAATGCTCTCCCCTCTTCTACTCTTGTGGAATGTATGATAAATACATATATTGACCACCAAGAGGAATTGATAGCCTTACCCCTATTACCCAGCAATTCTTAGTAACCTTGATGCTGTTATAGAATTGGCAATCTCTGTGTTGCACCAGGGTACCAAAAAGGAAGTACTATACCAATTTACAGAATAGTCCCAATGGTGTTAAGAGGCTATTCCAGCTGTAGTTAAGGGGTTTGGGGAGGAAGTTATCAATGTGGGCTATGCTTAAAACAGGGCCTCATTGCATAAAATGGGAACTTGTACAGAAATAGCACATTTTGAGGTAAAATACCCTGTCTTAATGGTGGCCCACATTGATAACTGCCCCCTTTATGTTTTTGTTTTTCAGGCTGTTTTATATTTATGTTTTTATAAATTGTGAATGTGACCATGTAATCCACCTAGAATTATATAGATAGAGTGCAAAATAAATACAGAAAGAAAATATAGAAGAAAAAAATTAAGACATTCTTCTTTTTTCTCTTCTCCATCATGACTGCTTTTCCTGTTTCAGGTTTTAGTGCCTGCCACAAAAATTCATGTCCTAATATTATAGGACATTAATTTCCAAATTTCTTAAGTCAGCATTTACGGAAGGATTAGGTCATCATTTTAAACCTGCATTAGACAAAAGCAAACTGACCACAGAACACAAACCTGCTTTTAAGTTTTTCAGCGTACAGTAGCTTATAAAGATTTCTGTAAATTAAATCATGTGAAAGTCAATATATACAAAAATGTTTATCTGTCTGTGTCTATGTTTAGTAAAGAGTCTGTTAACATTATACCAATTTGTGCATAATGAACACGGCAAAGTCAACAAACTAATAAAGATTTGAAATTTCCTAGACTCTTTGGTCAAGTGATGCTAGGGTCAGCAAAATGTATTTTTGGTTGGTAGGGGTTCATGCTTTGCCCCTAAATCCACCACCTACTTCTCAACCCAATTTCTCACTTCAAACATTTATATGGCCATTCTTATATAACATATAGTTATTTATTCACGTGAGACATTCCCAGACAAATCGTATATAAAACTCCCACAACAACAGGTATGGGGAAGTACTATATTCAAATTCTGGTGTTGTATTGGTGATAGTGTAGGAACAGCAAAGGTGATCCAAGGAGGAGGGACCACCAAAAGTGCAGCCATAAAAATGTTATTGAAGCCGGACCCAACTTGGCCAAGTTTCAGCATAAGCCTTTATCAAAAGTCGTCACATTCTTCAATAAATACTATAAAACACAAATATGTACACAAACAATCTTCTATAATCTCAAGGCTTGGTTCAAAAGCATTCAGTCTTGTAAGGAAATCCAATGAAATTACAGAAATTAGGATTTATTATTCCAAGAGTTTAAAACTCCTCTTTAATTTTGGAGGTTGCTGGCAGCTATTGTGATTCACACATGATGTTGCCCTTGTGTCAGTCAAAAACTCAGAACGATGCACCCATTTGAAAACTTGGCTTTTCTCTAAAATGTAACCACTCCCTCCCTCTCCTCTTTACTTAGTCACCTCTTTCTTTCCTTTTTACCAAGCCCTTCTTCCCATTGGAGTTCCTTTCTTTAGTAATTCCTGTAAACCGTGTCGAGCTCTACTTCTGTGAAGATGATGCGGTATACAAACTTAAGGTTTAGTTTAGTTTAGTTTAATAATACAAAGATTTAACACTGAAAGTCTTCTGTGCTCAGAGTCAGTTTGACATAGAGACTGCAGAGAGAGCTGTAGACCCCACTATAAAGCGGTTCTGTTTCCCACTCATCACACAGGTGGTCACTAAATGCTTTGTAAAACTTCAATAAATGCATTGTGTTTCAAAATATAAAAAAGTTTGTTAAAACTTAGCTTAATGAAGACGTTTTTAGAACATAAGAATAGCCTTACTGGGTCAGACCAATGGTCAATTAAGCCCAGTAGCCCGTTCGAACGGTGGTCAATCCAGGTCACTAGTACCTGGCTAAAACCCAAAGAGTAGCAATATTCCTTACTGCCAATCCAAGACAATCAGTGGTTTCCCCCATGTCTTTGTCAATTACACACTATGAACTTTTCCTCCAGGAACTTGTCCAAACTTGTCCAAACCTTTCTTAAACCCAGCTATACCACAACCTCTGGCAAATGCGTTCCAGAGCTTAACTATTTTCTGAGTGGAAAAAATTTCCTCCTATTGGTTTTAAAAGTATTTCCCTGTAACTTCATCGAGTGTCCCTTAGTCTTTGTAATTTTTGACAGAGTGAAAAATCAGTCCACTTGTACCAGTTCTACTCCACTCAGGATTTTGTAGACTTCAATCATATCTCCCTTCAGCCGTCTCTTTTCCAAGCTGAAGAGCCCTAACCATTTTAGTCTTTCCTCATACAAGAGGAGTTCCATCCCCTTTATCATCTTGACCGCTCTTTGAACCTTGTCTAGCGCCACTAGATCTTTCTTAAGCTAAGGAGACCCGAAAACGCAATACTCCAGATGAGGTCGCACCATGGAGTGATACAGGGGCATTATAACATTCTTAGTCTTGTTAACCAACCCTTTTTAAAATAATTCCTAGCATCCTGTTTGCTTTTTTGGCCGCCGCCACACATTGGATAGAAGATTTAATTGTATTATCTACGATGATACCCAGATACTTTTCTTGGGCGCTAACCCCCAAGGTGGACCATAGCATCCGGTAACTGTGATTCAGGTTATTCTTCCCAATGTGCATCACTTTGCATTTGTCCACATTAAATTTCATCTGCCATTTGGATGCCCAGTCTTCCAATTTTTTACAATCCGCATGTGTTTTAACAACTTTGAACAGTGTAGTATCATCTGCAAATTTAATCACCTCACTCGTCATTCCAATTTCCAGATCATTTATAAATAAGTTAAATAGCACCAGTCTCAGTACAGACCCCTGTGGCACTCACTGTTTACTCTCCTCCATTGAGAACAATGGCTATTTAACCCTACCCTCTGTTTTCTATTCGATAACCAATTCGTAATCCACAACTGAACTTTGCCACCTATCCCATGACACTTTAATTTTCTCAGGATCCTCTCGTGAGGAACTTTATCAAAAGCTTTTTGAAAATCTAGATATACTATATCAACCGACTCAACAAAAAATATCTAAACAGAAAGGCACAAAAAGGTGGCATATTACATCTACTGGAAACTTTTAAACATTTCAACATGGAAAAGCACTGCAATCATGACTCTAAGGGAATTTTGGAGGATGAAGAGGTTATGATCATCTGGGACCAATTTTGGGTGGACATGGACAATTTATTTAATTTGTCAATGTATATCATGCTACATCCACAAAAGATTATTTAAAAGCACACGTGGGGAATCTCAGAACGCCATCCTGTTTAACGTAGTACAGTGTGGCAGCAATCTTCACTGGTTCACCCAAACGTGTTTTTTCTTTTTATAGTTTTTTTTATTTTTTAAATTTTCAACCATTTCATTTTTTCTGGAAATTTCATATACTTTCTTAAAGTTATTTTTCAGAATTCATGATTCATACTCATTAATTATTTTTCCTTTGTCAATTCAATTCAGTTCCCATGATAGTGAAAGCTACTTAGCTTGTCTAGTGTCGTTGTTATACTGAACCCCACCAACACTTTTCACTTCTTCATCAGGACGGAGAAAGGGCCATAATTGTAACAAACAAAGCATAGTAAATCCTCATTCTAGACAGGGATCTCAAAGTCCCTCCTTGAGGGCCGCAATCCTGTCAGGTTTTCAGGATTTCCCCAATGAATATGCATTGAAAGCAGTGCATGCACATAGATCTCATACATATTCATTGGGGAAATCCTGAAAACCCGACTGGATTGCGGCCCTCAAGGAGGGACTTTGAGACCCCTGCTCTAGAGGAACACTATAATATATAAAACAGAGAAAAAGCCTTACCAATTACATTCATTCCACTACGTCACTATTCAAGCGCCTGGCCAGTGACTTAAAGATGGCCGAGGTGTTTCCTTCCTGCATGACATAACCCCCCACTGACGTCATCCACAGACTACCCAATGAAACTAATCCATCCCCGGGACTTCAGAAAATGTATATACTGCAAAATACATAATACGAAGTACATCCTACACCCCCAGCATGGAGAAACTCCTCTTGAGCAAGATACCTTACAGTAGAGGAGAAAACTCATTCGGCTAATATCATCTAATTGCTGGTCTCATTTAACCCTGAGGGTTGCATACTATTGAGTTCAAACATCCAATGTAACTCTTTTAAATTTAAAGTCCGTTCAATATCAAGTTCACTGCTGCTGTACATGTTCAAGAAATTTCTATTTTAGATATTAAAATAATTAAATCACATGGCCAGTTTCTTACCATGATCTTCCGCAAATCTACTGATCGCAATAATCTTCTCAGATATCACAGTTTTCACCCCCAGAAATTAAAAGCAAGCTTACCTATTAGTCAGTTCCTACATCTTCATAGGATCTGTCATTTGTTGAATGAATTTAAAAATCAGGCTCGCTCAATGAAACAAAGATTCCATCTGAGGGATTATCCCTGCACTGTAGTTCATCAAGCATACTTGAGAGCAAAATATGCTCAGCGTACCGTGTTATTGCAGTACCAAAGTGAGGAAGAAATAGATCAAAGGGTAGCATTTGTTCAACAATACTCCCTCATTGCCACCAAGATTAACCAGATTATCCATAGTCATTAGCATGTGGTCCAATTAATTGATCAGACAATATCTTTTCTTTCGGAAGGGCTAGGAATTTGGGGGAACTTATGAATTATAAAAAAGGACAGGAGAGACTAGATCAGGGTCTACATTTAGCTTGTGGAAGAAGTCAGTGGTGCCCATATACTATGGAGGGTGAGAGTTGGGTTCACCCAGGCACAGGAAAATCATACTCTGCGAAACATAGAACTGACTGCAGATCATCCCATGTGATTTATATCATAAAATATCCTTGTCCCAAGCTTTATGTGGGCCGGACTATTTGTCCTGTTAAGACCAGGCTCACTGAACACAAATCAAGGGTCCACACTCAAAATGAGACCGCCCCATTAGTCCGTCTTTGGAAATTGTTTAGACATACCATTCAAGATTTAAAATGGAGAGTAATTGATTCAGTAAAAATTGGGTGGGAGGGTGGGAATATTGAACAGACTGTAAATTTAAAAGAGTTATGCAGGATGTTTGAACTCAATAGTATGCAACCCTCAGGGTTAAATGAGACCAGCAATTGGATGACATTAGCTGGAAGATAAACTTAAAGCTCAGCAAACTGATATTAAGAACTTGAGGATGGAAATTGAGTATTCCAAGTATACTATTGTTACTAAACAACTTTCTGAAACATTAATTAAGGATAACATTAACCTAAGAAGAAAGCTGGAATCCTTAGAGAATTTCTCTCATAGCAATAATCTTAGGTTGATTAATTTCCCTAGGGTTATGGCTGTAACTCCTAGGGAATCGTTGAAAAGGTATATGAGGGAAATGCTGGAAATACCTGAGGATGCATTACCACCATTAACACAAGTCTACTATTTACCTACTAAAGGAGATGGACCACCACAAGAAACTAACCACCAATCATTTAGGGCTCCTTTTACTAAGGTACGCTAGCGTTTTTAGCATGCGCTGAAGATTAGCGCACGCAAACCCCACACTAAATGGAAAATACTAACACAAGCTCTATGGAGGCGTTAGTGTCTAGCCCGCGCGGCATTGTAGCGCACTCTAAAACCGCTAGCGCACCTTAGTAAAAGGGTCCCTTAATATTTCAACACTGTTGGAACTTTCTGAAAGGAAAGTAACAACAGCAGCTACACCACTTCTTTCTGGTTGCTTAGGTTCTTCTTTAAAAATAAGCAAAAGTAATTTCTGGGATTTAAAATCTTAATGTTTCCAGATCTGGCAAAGGACACACAAAAATGCAGACGTGAATTTTTGCTTTTAAAACCCGGGGTTATTGCTCTGGGAGCGACATTCTTCTTGCGTCATCCACGTAAATGTGTGATAGATTATCGTATGAGAAAATATGTTTTCTTTGATCCTTGCCAGCTGACAACTTTCTTGTCAGTATCACGCCTGGAAGAGAGATAAATATGAGTGCTGTTGAGGATGATGGATATCGGAGCTCAGTTAATTAGTCCTTTGTTTAAGTTTCTTAAGTATAACTCGTTAATTCTACTATTTGGATTCCTATTTGAGGACTTGAGCTGAATTTAAGCAAAAAAAATTTCTTGCTGTGTATTTAATTTGTTTATGGTTACTTATCTTTATGGTACTATATGCTATTTTGATAACTTGTTTTATTTTCAGCTTTCTGTACAAGTGGATGCTTGAAATGTAATTTGAAAATTCATAAAGAAATAATTATTAAAAAAAAAAAAAAGATAAATCACGATTGAGTGAGCCAGTGAAGATTGCTGCCATATTGTATGTACTATGTTAGACAGCCTTCTGAGATTCCCCACATGTGCTATATAAATAATCTTTTGTGGATGTAGCATGATATATATTGACAAATTAAATAATTGACCAAATTCCTCTAAGGTACAACATGCACAACCACACACTGATCTTAATGCATCATTCCTGAATCTGCTGCAAGAGAAGTGTAGGAGTCTATGTCACTGGAAATACTGCTCAGTGAAATCAAATGAAGCCGCAACTGCATTCCGAAATACGAATTGTACTTAAGTCGGGTGTCTATAACTCGGGGACTGCATGTATTTGATACCTTCAGATTCAAAATGGCCCATTTTTTACTTTTTCATAATTTTTGAATTTCAACCAAGTATCTTAGGAGTATTTCCTCCCATAATGCACTGTATAGTTACTTTTTTTCTTTTATAAATGAAAGTGGGATATTATCTTCTCTAGATATATTCATAGAACCTTCACCACTTCACATATCTGTGCAGCAAACCTTGGACATAACGCTATATTTCGCCTCACCGGCTGCTTCAGGAAGGCATCTTTGCATAGAAACAATATACAGTTTAGTTCCAAAAATATTTTTAAAAAATCGTGTTCAACAGCAAAGAAAATTACTCACTATTTTCTGCTATTTTATTTCATTCAAGGTCCATACAAGATGGCAAAGGTATCTGACATCTCTATTTAAAGACCCAGAACAGCCAATCATTGCTAGCATTCAAAGAGACAAAATATCCAATCTTCAGTATGTTAAACTAACATCAGCCAATCTAATTCTTCATTAAGACCCTCTGGAGAAACAGTATTCAATTCAAATATCCAGTGCTGCTTTCTGTAATTCAATCTGTTCTCATAATTATCACCTTCCCATCCACAGTCCAGAGAATCAATAACATGCCATTTGATATCTGAAACAGTATGGTCTGCATCCATCCAATGCTGCACCAATGGCACAGCTACATTTTGAGTATTGATACGTGATCTGTGCTCATTTAGACATATTTTAATCGGTCTGGTAGTTCGACCAATATAAATTAACAGGCAAGGGCATAAGATTGCATAAACAACAAAAGATGAGTTACAGTTGGTATTCCCTCGAGCTTTTAAAGAATATTGGGAAAGAGGTAACTTCCATTCTGATCCTTCAACGGTCGGCCACTGCTGCTGCTGCCATTGGAGGCCTGAAGAAATGTCAAATCTCATGGGGGTGGGAGTGAGAGTGGGAGTGGGTCAGGTCCGGAGGTGCTGCACAGGATTATGGGAGGGAGGGATGGAAAGCTGCTGTAAAGGGGGGAAAGAGGAGAGAGAAAGAATTGTTGGACATGGGGTGGAAGAGAGGAACGGGGTGCAACAAAGAGGTAGAAAGGGGTGAGAGGGAGAAATCCTACATATGGTGGAGGGGAGGAAGACATGCATGAGAGAAGGAGAAAAGTTGGACATAGGGTGGAGGGCAGGGAGAGATGGTGCATATGATAATGGAGGGGAAGAAGGGAGAGATGCTTCATGGAGGGGAATAGAGAGGTTTAACCCAGGGCACAAGGCAGGGGGAGAGAGAGAGATGGTAGACAATGGGAAAGAAACATAAATGCTGGATATGGCAATGATGTCAAATGGGAAGGAGACCCTGGTGAGCGAGTTAACAGAAGACAAACAAAAACTGGAGCCTGGGACCAACATGATTTGAATAATAAAGGGTTAGATTCACTAAGCAAACCGATTGTATACCGATCGGTTTGCGACCCCTTTACGATTCCGACCCGATTCACTAACCTGGCTGCACCCGATCCGATCCATGCATGCAAATTAGGGAAATGGCATGCAAATCTAGCAAGGCAGCAATTCACCATTTTTCAGGCATACCGACTAGGCTGGCCGATCACAAAAGAAGCGACTGCTGGGGTCCAGTTGCTCAAGCCCTTTCTATCTGCCCTGCTCTCTGCCCTGTCAGCCCCAATCTCTTGCTGCCCCGAACGCCTTCCGCTGTCCAGATCTGCCTCCCGTTGTCCTGGTGAATCTAGGGACTAGGGCTTATTTTTGGAGTAGGGCTTATATTAAGACCTACCCCTAAAATCATGCTAGGGCTTATTTTCGGGGTAGGTCTTGTTTTCGGGCAAACACAGTAAGTTGAAATTTATAAAAACCAATAAAAATTAAGATTAAAAAATTAAGAATTAAGAGGAAATGCAAAGCAGGCCTTTTTCATGAGCCTGCATAATTTAGCTTTTGAAAGCGGTCAAATATGTGACTCACACTCATGAGACAATATCTGGTTATTCACAAGCAGGGTCATGGAGGCCTGGATTGCATTCAGACCTCAAGAGGTCACAGTCAGGGGAAGCTGTATCCTGCTGCTGGGACTAGCTTTGAGAAAATATTTTCATTGTGCTGGACTTGAAAAACGTATTTCTTCTGAAGTCACAAAATGACCACCCCTCCCCCTCCCTCTACCCCCTTCTTGGAACTATAGTCCCCTGAGGTTAAATATTTCTAAACACACTTGTGATGTTCTCCATTACAGTGCTGTGCTTAGATTGCACTGTCTGATGTTGGCTTGCGTTTACCACAAGATTTCATGCTACGTCTTTTTAGCTTTTTTTTCTATACAAAAAAAATAAAGGAAGCACTGATCAAACAGAGCTGTAAATTATAAATCAAAGATAGCAAGGTTAATTCATGTCAGGAGATCTTTTCCAGGATGAAATCATTTTACACTAGATTAGTTTGTTATAGATTGTATGCTCTTCTGAGCAGGGACCATCTATTACATGTACAATGTACAGCACTGCATGTGCCTGGTAGCGTTATAAAAATAATAAATAAGTTGTTAATAGGAAAAAAATCAATGATCATTAAAGCTAGGCATTGTTATATTTTGCTATGGCTAGAGAGAGGAGGAGACATTATGTGAAATGAATATACTCCCTCTTTTATCAAGCTGCGCTGCTGAGCAGCACGAGCTAAATGCCGAGCAGTGGCATAATAAAGGGAGGTGGTCTGCCCTGGGTACTGTCTTGGTGGAAGCAACACACTCCTCCTCCTCTCTGTCGCACTCCCCCGCTCCTCCCCCACTGCACATGCACCTTCACTCCCCCCACCATACCTCCAGTGCCTCGCCATGAGCAGCAAATCCGACCTGTTGCTTTGCGCTAATGTCAGCTCTCCCTCTGATGTCACGTCCAGGTCCTGCGCCTAGAGAGTGACGGCAGAGGGAAAGCCGACGCCGACAGCATGCTGGTGATGTTGCTCGCGCCGGGGAAATTGAAAAGGTACAGAGGAAGGGGGACACGTGCACGCACAGCAGGGGGGGGAAGGAGCAGGAAGTGGCGAAGAGGGCAGGGGAGGGGCGCCTCCGCCCAGAGCACCTCTCACATTCACTACACCACTGGTGCCGAGCCGTCCGTTCTATTCCTATGGGTGGCTTGGCATTTAGCTCGCGCGGCTTGGCAGCACAGTTTGATAAAAGGGGGGGGGGAGGGGGGCTAATGAGGTTAATATTCAGAAGGATTTAATTTGACAAGTTAATTCCTGCTAACTGGGTCCTAACATGTTTTTCATTGGCACCTAACCAAATAATGCTGACCACTGCAGCACTATCCAGTTAGTGCAAGGAAGTCCAGGAGTAGAGCTTAGACATCTAGTGTACCAAGGGCAGGGAGGTGGGAGCAATCCACCCCAGGTACCGGCAGTGTTGGAGGTGTAGGGCGGACACAGGGCTGTAGTTCGCATGTGTGTTGACCATTGGATAGGCCAGCTCCTGCCCCTCTGTCATTAATTTTCTGCAAGGGACTGCAGAATCAATGCCACGTGCATGAGGACCACGGCCTCATGACCACTCCACGCAGCTCCCCCAGTGGCCTGGAGGAGGGGTCACTCCAGCTGAAGGAGGGGTTGCTTCACTCTAGGTGGCTGCCAAGCCAGGCATGCAAATGGCTTAGGCAGAGCAGGTAGGTATCTGGGCATCACCAATATTCTGCACCAGTAAGGGGAGCCCAGCCCAACAATTTTCATTTCATACTATTTCCTGTATCCAAGAGACGTCTGGAAAAAATTACCTACTCTGATTCTGAGAAGAAGTCTTGAAACTAGGATTTCTACAAAGCATCACCCAAGGTTGCAGGGCTGAAGTCTGAAACTTTACTGCTACACATCTTAGAACACGTGAAAAGTATTTCCGCTGCAGCCCTTTAACTTCAAACAGCAACATTCGAGGACACGTGGGGGAAAAGTACATCCTTAAGATCTTGGAAACTAGTCCACAAGAAAGTCAATAGAAGACCACACAGCAGGCTAAAGATACTTGGGACCATATGATCTAAGGAGAATCAAGTAATACAGCAACAATTACTTCCCCAGATGAAGATCAGATGACTAAAACGCTCAAGTAAAACGGAGAGTCGGGTAGTTTGAGCCTTGAGGCCAGCGCTGGACTAGCAAGTTGCTATTTAAGCTAAGTGTAAGGAAGAAAAATGATAGCATTCACATTGATGGAATAATTTCACTAATGAAATTAAATACTGTTAAATACTATTGAGCAAGAGACACATAGTAGTAAAGATATCTTAATGGATTTTATGTAAGAGACACATACCAATAATAATACAGTACTCCCCTAATATTAACGGGGGGTTCCGTTCCAGGAACCTCCTCGAATGTCTAAAAACTGCAAATATGATTTTTAGGCAGGGGAGACAGGAGAGGGAAGCTGGAGAGGCAGTAGAGGGCAGCCAGAGCGCCGGCGAGTGAAGGAAATCACTCGCTATATGCTCTGACCGCCTCTTCCTGTACTAAAGTCGGGCCTCACCAATCAGGAGCTGCATGCCAATTAGAAGTCGACTGCTTGAGTCTTGTACGGTTGCTATGGCCCTCAGGGTGTAGCGGACAGTCTGCTACCCTCACAAGCTCTCTCTCCGGTCGGGGCCCATCTCCGTTGTCTGGTAACCCCAGCGGAGAGGCACTGAGACAAGTAGTGGGCGGGAGATGGGAAAGTGTCCTGCTGTCTCCATAGTAATGGCCCATAACTGAATTGAACTCAGGCCGTGGGGCTCTAACACAGCACGCACTGGCTTTCCTTCTCCTCCGAAACAGGAATGACGTAATTTCCTGTTTTGGATGTGAAGGGAAGCCAGCGTGCACAGTATTAGAGCCCCGCGGCCTGAGTTCAGTTTGCTTGCAGGCGAGAGGGTAGTGAGGGAGTAGAAGGGAGGGAAGAAGACCTCACCAGACAGTCGGGGGTCCCCTGCCCTTTTTGCTCCCCCCCCTTAATACCGGTCCTGGGGCAGGGAGACAGCCCATTCTCCTGCAATCCCTTGTCCCGTTGGCCCCACACACAGCTTCAGGACGCCGTCTCTGAAAATGGGACATTTCAGTGTCCCGAAGCTGTGCATGGGGACATTGGGACAGGGGATCTGAAAAAGGGACAGTCCCGTTCAAAACGGGACGTATGGTCACCTTAGTAATACTGTATATAAAAAAGGGGGTTAACAAGTCATTAGTATTAATCAAACTAACTAAAAGATAACAAAACTAATAATTCTAAAACATGCTGGAGCTCTATGGTACTAGCTCCAAAGAAACTTGTTTTTAGTAAAGATTAAAATGTTTGTTATCTGGAAAAGCTAATATGAACCCCCTAGTGGTGGAGTACAGTATTACTGTTAAGAGTAGAATGCATACAATACAAATCAGTGGAAGTGCCACAGTTAGGAATTAAACGAGAAAAGAATATAAAGTTTATTGCGCAAAATTTTGTGAAGAGCACTAGATAAGCTGTCAGGGTAGGTAACTAATCTGTATGACTGGATGGCATTCAGCGGTTGGTAAGCTTACAAAGGTAAACAGGGTGTTATATTTACCATTTAAAATTTGTAGAAACTTAGGTTAAATGTTATAAGACACGCGTCTACCCCTAAACCCCTATGACTACTGATACCCAATGTTGCAACTGACCAGGTATGAGGCCTTTAACCTCAGATAAGTAAAAGTCCCCCTTCTTGTGTGGTCACCCTTACATGCTAGGTCAATGGTTCCCTGTCCACAATTACCCTCAGCAAATTCACATTCCACAGGTATCCCTTAGGTCAGATACACTACAATGCACATTATCGTTAAATAGACAGGTCTGAAGTGTATCTTGCTAGGATGAATATGGCCTAATACAGTACTTGTGTGCACACACAGTATTACTAGTCTCTGTAAACATTGCAGCTGTCTTGTGTTGGATACTATGATCCTCGGCATCTATGTCTCTATCGGCTGCTGAAGTGAGCTTGTCAACTCAGGAACTCTGGAGCACCTACTGTGCTGACTATAAACAAAACAATAAAGCAAAAGCCTAATCTAAAAACAAACAAACAGGGGACTTAAGAACATAAGAAACTGCCTCCGCTGAGTCAGACCAGAGGTCCATCGCGCCCAGCAGCCCGCTCCCGCGGTGGCCCATCAGGCCCATTGCCTGAGCAGTGGTCCTTGACTATTTTTATAACCTATCTCTACTCCTATCCCTATCCTTAATCCTTATCTGTACCCCTCAATTCCCTTGTTCTCTAGGAATCTATCCAAACCTTCTTTGAAGCCATGTAACTTGTTCTGGCCTATCACAGCTTCTGGAAGTGCGTTCCACATATCCACCACCCTCTGGGTGAAAAAGTACTTCCTAGCGTTTGTTCTAAACCTGTCCCCTTTCAATTTCTCCGAGTGCCCCCTTGTACTTGTGCTTCCCCATAATCTGAAAAATCTGTTCCTGTCCACTTTTTCTATGCCCTTCAGGATCTTGAAGGTTTCTATCATGTCTCCTCTAAGTCTCCGCTTCTCAAGGGAGAACAGCCCCAGCCTTTTTAGCCTGTCAGTATATGAGAGGTTTTCCATATCCTTTATCAGTTTAGTTGCTCTTCTCTGGACTCCCTCGAGTACTGCCATGTCTTTCTTGAGGTGCGGTGACCAATACTGGACACAGTACTCCAGATGCGGGTGCACCATTGCGCAATAAAGTGGCAGGATGACTTCCTTCGTCCTGGCCGTGATGCCCTTCTTAATGATTCCAAGCATTTTGTTTGCTTTCCTTGAGGCTGTAGCGCATTGTGCCGATGCCTTCAGTGTTGTGTCCACCATTACTCCCAGGTCTCTTTCAAGGTTACTTACCCCCAACAGTGATCCCCCCATTTTGTAGCTGAACATCGGGTTCTTTTTTCCTACATGCATGACCTTACACTTCCCTATGTTAAAGCTCATTTGCCACTTTTTGGCCCACTCTTCCAGTGTCGTCAGATCCTTTTGGAGATTTTCGCAGTCTTCCGTTGTTTCAACCCTGCTATATAGTTTGGTGTAGTCTGCAAATTTAATGACCTCGCATTTTGTTCCCGCCTCCAGGTCATTTATAAATATATTGAAAAGGCAGAGAGTGGGAAGGCTAAATAAATGAAAACAAAAAATATTAAGAAAAAGGGAGGTTCCTAACTAGCCTACCCAAGAGCAGTATCTGTTACGTCCCTCTCAGTTGGTTGTTACCACCCTTCCTGCACTGACTACAACCACTGGCTAACTAGCACTAACCCCAGAGGCAGACTCTAAAGCAGGCTTAAGCAAAGTTCTTAGAGGGTAGGCTTAAAGCAAAGTTCTTGGAGGGCAGGCTTAAGCAAAGTTCTCAGAGGAACGGGGTGTGGCTGCTCGGGGCTCACCTGGGCTTGCTCTCCTTTCTCCTCAGGGGTCTCACACCCGGCTATCCTCCCTACTTCTAGCTGGGCTCTCTCTCTCTCTCTGCCTCTCCTGTAGTGCCTCAGTGGCCGGGCTCTCTTTCTCTCTTCTGCAGCCCCGTCCCCTTAGTGCATCTCTTCTTCCGCACTCCTAGGACTCACCTGCAGGTTTCTGACAAGAGATCCTATCCGAGCTTGTATTCCTTGTTCTTGGCCCCCTCCCTCCCCTCCCCCTCTCTCTCTCTCCAACAGGCCCCTCTCACTTCAGCCCCTCTGCCCCTTCATTTTCTCCAAAGGCTCATCTCTTCCAAAAGCAGCTCCCTCTTTTTAGCCTACAGCTTCTCTTCATTCCAGCCATTGGCTCTTCTATTGTTTTTAGTTTGACTGCTTCTCTTCCATTTGCCTGAGCTGGTCCTTCTCGTTCCACGCTGCTTGCAGCTCTCTCAGGACCTGCCTGGCCGCATGGCTCCTCACTGCCCTCAATATGTTTAAGTTGGAGGAAAGACGGGAGAGGGGACATAACATAACTTTACTCTTCTATACCGCCATAACCAAGCAATTTCTAGGTGGTTTACACAGAAGAAGGCTGGACAATCAGCGAAATACAAATAGTTAAAATACAACAACTTTCTTAAATATATTCAGTGTAAATAATATGATAGAGAAGTTTAAATACCTATGTGGCATAAATGTGCATGAATCGAATCTCTTTCATTTCAAAGGAGGTTCTGGAATGAGAGGGCATAGGATGAAGTTAAGAGGTGATAGGCTCAGAAGTAATCTAAGGAAATACTTTTTTAAAGAAAGGGTGGTTGATGCATGAAACAGTCTCCCAGAAGAAGTGGTGGAGACAGAGACTGTGTCTGAATTCAAGAAAGCAAGGGATAGGCACATGGGATCTCTTAGAGAGAGAGAGAAAAAGAGATACTGTAAAGGTTACTGCAGATGAACAGACTGGATGGGCCATTTAGCCCTTATCTGCCATCATGTTTCTATGTCATATCCCCAACATTTTCCAGCATTGGTCCAACCATTCCCATAATTCCCTGCATGTTCCAGCATCCCTTATCCCTTACATTTTCTAGCACTATACCCCCATCCCTAGCATCAACATCAGCCTCTCATCCACAGAATATTTTTGCATCAACCCCGTACCCACTCCATCCCCTGCAATCCATTCATTTTTCCATCCTCATCAACTACCTCCTCCTTTCACTTACCCTCATTCTTTTCATTGGTGGCAGCTTTCTCCCTTCTCTTTCTACTGCTTTCTCTGGATCAACCAGGCTTGAGCACATTTCAAACGTGAGTATAGGCACATCCTGATTCTCAGCAAGTAAAGCAAGGTTTCTTTGGGCCAGGGCACACTGCCCACGCAGTGGCTCAACAGCTAGATGACTGTCTCCTGGCACCTCTCAGCAGGATCAGTCAGGCAGCAGAGCAATGGCTTCAGCAGCTCGCTGAAGACCCACTGCAGCATGGTGCCCAACATCCATCACCTCTTTCTAGATGTCGCCTAGGGCTCGCTTTCTGGTACTCTTGCTCTCTTCACTCAGGGAGTTTAAATGACGGGCCAGGGCCTGCAGAGTTTCCAAGGTTGTCCGCCATCTGGGATTCAGTGCCTTGAAAGAATTCCCATAAGCAAGGTTTTTGTTCTAATTTGATTGGTTGGGCATGCTCAAAAATTCTGCCAGCCCAACCAATCAAATTAAAGCAAAGCGATTCCGGAACTTGAAGCCAGAGAGAATGGCTGGCTAACAGCTGAGCTCCTCCTGAAGGCAGTTTGTAATTAAACTTAAATACTAATTTTCTTCTGAATTTAAAATTAAATTCCTGGGAATGGCTTCAAATAAACAAAAGCTTCAAGAAGCGTCTTCAAAATCTACAGGAAAAACCAAAAGGCTGAAAGAAGACTCACAATCTTCCAGTGAGGTTCCCTTACCTATGGACGCATTGGATTTTATTGAAGTTATGGAGGAATTGAGGAAAATTAACACAAATATAATGGAAGTGAAACAAGAGATGAATCTCATGAACAGCAAATTTGATCTTTTGAACAACAGAATGGATAAGATTGAAAATAAAGTGGGAAAAATTGAAAACATTCAACAGAAATACAAAGAAGATCATAAAATGTTAATGGAAATGAATAAAAAAATGATTGATATGGAGAACAGATCTAGGAATCAGAATTTAAGAATTATTGGACTAAAAGAGGGAATTGAAGGGAAAGACATGATCTCTTTCCTAGAAGAGTTAATACCAAAAATTCTTCCACTAAAAATAAAAGGATCACTGGAAATTGAAAAAGCACATAGGGTTGGAATGAGGAAAGATCAAAACAGAGAAAAACCAAGAACTGTAATATTCAGACTACTAAAATTCCAACAAGTACTGGATATTATACAAGCTGCAAAGGAAGTTAAAAATCTTGCATATAAAGATTCTTAGTTGTTTTTCCTTCAGGATTTCGCTAAAGAAACTGTACAAATCAGAAAGCAATTTTTACAACTGAGACAACCATTAAAAGAAATAGGTGATAAATATGGACTATATTACCCTGCATTAATGAGAGTTACGTACAAGGGAAAATTTCATCAATTCGATGATCCAGGAAAACTTAAAGAATTTTTGACATCTCAAGAAGTACCTATGAATTAAGTTTAATTGATTTTGGAAGGATGGAATTGGTGTTTTAAATTTTTATTTACATAAGTTTAATTGGAGAATAAAAGTTTGGTTTTAAAGGGAATATAAAGAAGAATTTAATTTTTTCCATATACTTTAATAGATACAAAGATGGCTGCTGAAATTGATTTGTTAACTGTTTTGGAATGAATGAAATAGTTTTGAATTAAAATAAATAAAATTCTACAAAAGAATGGAGAAAGCAAACATGCAGTTAATATTCAAACTTACCTGACGTCAAAGGAATGTGAAAGATTATGGGAGGAGTATTGAATGAGGCCTACATGGTCATAGTGGCCTTCTCCTTTGGTCGGGGTCGGAAGTTGGCAGCGACTACGGTTTAGCGGTAAATCGTCTTCATTGAAACTGCAGCAGCCGAGAGACTTCGGTCACCTGAACAGCAGTGCCTGTTGGCCAATCCGGAACTTAGCGACGAGCTGGGGCTGCATGGCTCTAACAGGTTGCTGTCGCATCCGACCAACGAGTCCTCCGCCGCTGTTGCCTAGCTACAGGCTACAGACAAAATTGCTTTAAGGCCCACCGGAAGTCTGTTGCTGAGCTGCGGCGATGGGGGCTTGTGAAGCGCTGGTTTCGGCGGACTGCTGAGATGGGAGATGGTCGGTTCCCCGGACCTGGGTAGCTCCGCCTCACCCACAATGCTCGGCACCACATAGTCTGTACGGACCTCTTCGCCGCCTCCGCCTGTCTCCAGAGCACCTAACTCCAGGGGCAGCGGCCAGACTGGTGTTTCGCCCGGCCCAGAGTCCTGTCATCCATCGGCCTGGCTTTTCTCCGGGGTTTCTCGCCGGTGTCGCAGGGTCCGTGTGTGCGGTGGTGACGAAGCAGAGGTTTCCTATCAGCCCCAGCTCCAGTGGAAACATCACACACCAATAACTATACTGGATGGCTTTTCGCACAGACTAGGAATTCTTATAATTAACATAGGCCTTGGTGTAGCTGTTCAGGGAATCAGATAGAGCTTGGGCAGTGTGTAGTGGGAAGAAATGCATAGAGGAGATAATCGCAGAGGAGGAGACATGCATCCTGATAATATCAACTAACCTTTTTTTTTTTTTTCTGGGAATGTCAGTGTTCCTCCAAAATCTGATTTACTCCATTTCATCACTGATGCTGAAGCCGTGGATTGAAGTCAATGTTTTGATTTTATTTTTATTTTTCTTTCAAGTTTATGATTTACTTTTAATATCATTCATTGTTTTGCCACTTGTTTTGTTTTGTTTATTTCTATCATTTTAAATTTCTCCACAATTATATTGTTCAATGATTCCGCCCTTCTGCATCTATTATGTGATGGAGTGAAATTTAATCTGCCTGGCCATTCAGTTTTGTGTAAATGCATGAGAGATTTACTTCTATTCCCATAAATAGTTATGTTATCTTTTCTGCTAAAGTGTTTCTTTCAATTTTATGCATTGAATGCTAGAGGTTATTTGGAATAATAAGTGACCTTTTACTTAAGGAGGAAGGAGTAATGGAGGATCAGATAAGTGGAATGTCTTATTTAGAAAATTTTTAAACTGCATATTTTATAATTGAGCTAATTGAATTTTTATTTTACTTGGTTTTGATGTATTTGAATATTATAATGCATTTATAGTTTAAAACTAATTTAATGCTGTTAAGGGGAATGATAATGAAAATTATAAAGTTTTTGACATTTAGGATGGAAAAATTTAATATAAAATATTAAAATATACAGTCCTTTCTTGGTATGATTTTAGGTAGAGGTCTGTGTACTAGGTTGGGGACATATATAGAGTGGAATTTAAGGGATTTAAATATATGGATGGATCAATTTTTATAATATAGAGGAAACAGTGAAGTAAGATGCTTGGGGGGAGGGTGCTGGCCTGATATTTTGTCTTCAAGTTATCGTATGATTAGAAGGGGAGGGTTAAGGGAGGGAATAGGGGAGGGTTTTGGGGGTTTTAGTAATATAATCTTTAAGGAATTAAGGGAGGGGAGAGTTGCACCTTATAGTAAATTAAGGGAATTGACATATGCGCAGGAAAATTATATGTTGAAGTATTTGTTGAATTTCATAGGTGAAAGGATTATTTATATTAATGGAGCTTAAAATATTTTCACTAAACGATAATGGTTTAAATCATCCAATAAAAAGGAAGAAAACACTTTTGTTTTTAAAACAACAAAATATTGATACTGTTATATTCAAGAGACTCACTTGTCAGCCTTAGAGTCTCAAAAACTGAAAGAAAATTGGATTAAACATTGCTTTTATGCCCCAGCTGTAAAAAAGAAAGCAGGTGTTGCAATATTGGTAAATAAAAGATGTAATGCTACCTTCAAATTTATATCTGGTGATCCTTTAGGAAGGTGGATACATGTAGACATGAAACTGGAAATACTACAATGGCGCTTTTCAATGTCTACGCACCTAATATCAATCAAATTGAATTCTTTAAAAATCTACAACTATTGTTATTACCACTGGCTGCTTCTAATTTAGTTGTGGCTGGGGATTTTAATGCTGTTATAGATCCTATAATGGATAAAAATCTAGTAGAATTATGAAATCATTAGGATTAGATAATTTGATACAAAATTGTGACTTGAAGGATATATGGCGAATATTTCATTTTAATGATCGGGAATTTTCGTTTTGTTCCCATGTTCATAAATCTTTTTCAAGAATTGATTATATATTTGTGTCAAATACATTAGTTCAACAAGTAACACAAGCCTCCATAGATCCAATCATTTTGTCTGATCATGGTGGGGTGTGGATTAAACTTAAAGTAATTGATCAAGAGGATAATAGACCTATATGGAGATTTGATAATGCATTGCTGGTGGAACCAAGTTTTATTGAGGAAATACAATTAAAAATAAATGATTATTTTCAAATTAATGATACGAAGGATATCTCTATAGAAACATTATGGGATGCTTTTAAGGCAACCATGAGAGGTTAAATTATTTCTTTTTCGGCATATCTTAAGAAACAAATTAAAAAACAATTTCATAGTTTGGAACAAAATATAAAGTTATTAGAATCAAAATTAGTTGAGAAATGGGATTATTCTATATTACAAGACCTCATGAAAGTGAAAGGGAAATATAATGAGATTTCTTCAAAATTGATTAGAAAAGATATATTCTCTCAACAGGCATTGTATTATGGAAATTCAAATAAGGCGGAAAGATTACTGGCAAATTATCTAAAAGCAAAAAAACGTAAAACAAAAATAGTGATGATTAAAGATGAAAAGGGGAATAGTTATTCTCAAATTGGACCAATTTTAAGTCAATTTTTAAACTTTTACAAAAACCTTTATTCTTCTGAGCCTTATTTAGATAAAGAAAAGGATGGTTTGGAATTTTTAAAGTTAATTTCGGGACCGAAAATTCCTGAGCATATAAAAGAAAGTTTAGAAAAGCCAATATCAATGAATGAATTGCAAGCAGCATTGAAGTCCCTTAGAGTTGGATCCGCTCCAGGTGGAGATGGTTATACTGTAGAGTTTTATAAATCATTTCAAATTACCCTGTTACCATATTTATTAAATTTATATCGGACTCAACTTACTAAAGGTTGTATTATGGGTACCATGGCTGAATCATTAACTATAGTTTTGCCAAAGCCAAATAAAGATCCCACACTGGTTTCAAATTACAGGCCTATTTCTTTAATTAATGTTGATGGGAAAATTTTAGCTAAGATTTTGGCTATACGTTTGGCTAAGGCTCTCCCTTTTATGATTGGTGTGCATCAAACAGGTTTTGTTGCTCAAAGACATTCTTCTAACAACACTAGGCTTACATTACATATGTTGAATTTATCCAAAGCCTTAAAAGATCCAGTTTTTTCTGTATCACTTGATGCAGAAAAGGCTTTTGATCGTGTTGAATGGACCTTTATGTATCAAGCGATGGAATGGTTTGGTATTGGCTCTGGATTTATACAAATGGTTCAAGCATTGTATAGCTCCCCTATTGCTAAATTATATATTAATAATAATTTCTCGGAAGGTTTTAGACTGCAAAGGGGGGTTAGACAAGGATGTCCCTTATCTCCTTTGCTTTTTGATATTGTATTGGAACCCTTGCTATTAGCCATTCAGCAAACAGAGGAGATACAGGGTATTCCTCATAAAGATAGAGAATATAAGATCTCAGCTTATGTGGATGATATATTGCTCTACTTGAGAAATCCTGAGAAAACCATTCCTTGCTTACTTGAAATTATTGAGAATTTTGGAAAATTTTCAGGATATAAGATAAATTGGAATAAATCAGAAATTCTTCCACTCAATGTTCTATGTACAAAAGGTTTATTTGATTCTTTTCCCTTTCTTTGGAAAGAGGATGGAATAAAGTATTTAGGCATTTGGATTAAAAATACATTGGATGAAACAATGAAAATAAATGAAAAATCGTTATTACAGAAGGTTACGGAGATGTGTGAGCAATGGAATCCTTTACACCTTTCATGGTGGGGGAGAGTCCAAACTATTAAAATGATGATTTTACCTGTGGTTTGTTATCAGATGGGAATGTTACCGGTATATTTTCAAGGGTCCTTTTATAAAAAATTGAATAGCATTCTTTTAAAATTTATTTGGCTGGGTAAAACTCCTAGAGTGGCTTTGGTATCCTTACAAAGATCAATTTCGGAGGGAGGGGTAAATTTTCCAAATTTTTATAGGTATCATCAAGCCTATATTTTGCACCAAGGTATGTATTGGGTCCTCCCAGAACTCATGGAAAAACTCCCTGACTGGTTGTGGTTAGAATGGCAACTCATGTCTCCTTTGTGATTGTACCATGTACTCAGTATCAAAATGCCTAGTTATAGTAAAGATAATAGTATACTAGTAGATACATGGAAAACATTGCGATATGTAAGCAACCTAACAACTATTCCAATTTATAAATCTGCAAAACAGTCTATATGGGTAAACTCCAAGATACAAATTGGCGGGGAAAGACTAGTCTGGAAGCAATGGATGATAGCAGGAATACGAATATTGGATGATGTTATTGCTAATGGTATTATGCTGGAGTTTTCACAGTTGCAACATAAATTTGGTCTCAAAAACTCAGAAAGCTTTAGATGGTTGCAGCTGAAGCATGCCATTCAGGCGGGGTTCCCTGAATGGAAATACCTTAATAAACATAATAGTATGGAATTTATGTGTTTTCAGACAGACTTCTTGGGTCACCAGGCCGCCCAGTGGTACAAAACATTAAGTGGATTTAATAAAAATAATTTAAAAACTGGTCTAAGAGATATTTGGAGTATTGAGATTAAGCATGAAATTACTGCATCTCAATGGCCACGAATTTGGTCTTGGAGGATGAAATGTACGATGTCAGCATCTATGAGACAAACTTGGTTTTTTCTGTTGTACAGAGCATTATGGACCCCTGTTAGGTTACAAAAAATAGATAGTTCTTTGTCTAATAGATGTTGGCATTGCCATTTAGAAGTAGGAACTTTAGATCATTTATTGTTTCATTGCCCATTTATTCTGAATTTTTGGAAATCAATTTGGGACCAAATTAATAATTTATTAGACAACCCAGTGGCATTATCCTATGATACTGTGATATTTGGTATGGAAATGAGATCCAAAAGTCAGATTTCTGCAAATAACAATAAATTATTACTTATAATGACTGGAGTTGCCATTCAGCAAATCACATTTAATTGGAAGGATTGGAGGAGATTAAACTACAACTTCTGGTGGAACTCTTTATGCCATATATATAAAATGGAAAGGTTTATTGCAGTACAGCGGGGTTATCTTAAAAAGTTTCAGGATGTGTGGAAACCATTAACGAAATATTGTAAAGATTAATTTAAAAATTGGTTCCCTTATAATATTTGTTAATTTAAGGTGCAGGGAGGGGGGTATTTTATTGTCACATATTTTATATGATAATGAAATATATGGGAGGGAGGGTTGGGATAGGAATGGGTATAAGAATTTGTGAGATGTGTCAATGATTATTTCTAAGTGATGTATTTATTGTTTATGTGATTGAATATATTTCAACACTTAATGTAATCTTGAAAATGAATAAAAAATTAAAAAAATAAAATAAAAATGGATGTGAAAAAAAAAAAAAAAAAATTAAAGCAAAGCAAAACAAAATGCCTATGGGATTCACTCAAGGTATAACAGATTACCCAGAAGCATTAGATTCACTGGAAATGACTAATAGGGCAATTATATAAAGTACATTTGTATTTGTTGGTGAATCCAGGTCAAGACCAGTATTTACTGGGGGTTATTAGCAAAAATAATCCATACTTTCTTAACTCCGCTGGCACACAATAACTCAGTCCAGGCTAGAATTGTTGTCTGAACCGAAAGTTCACAGTAAAGATGCTTTCAAAAACAAAAGGGACAGACTTCATAGTAATAAAGATACTAGACAATAGACAAAATTCACAAAATATAACAGAAGCAAATAATAATATTCAAGCCGATATTCAAAGCGATTTAAGTGGCAGGAGAGGCTCATACCTACTTAAATCTCCTGGGGCCACCTAACTCTCAATATTCAGTGGCATTAAACCATGCAGTGCCACTGAATATCACCTCTGACTGCTCACAAAAAAGTGGGCACATCAGGGGTGGGACAGGGGACATCATTAAGGACATACTTAAGGTTATGTGGGTCCTGGCATCTGCATAGCTAAGTGTTCTAATTTAGGACAGGTTGAACACTATCATACATTAAACTGCTGAGCAATGCGGGTGCTAGTACTGGATATTGGGTATAATTGGTTTTTAAACACTCTCATCCTCTTCAAGCCCTTTCCCACTCCCAACAAAGCCCCCTCCTTCCCCCTTCCTCCAGCCTTTGGACAGCAATAAAGCCCTTACTTTCAACCCCTTGTCTTTTATCTAGGCTCCCAGGCCTACCTCTATCCCTGGTGGTCCAATAGGGTTCATTGGGGGCAGAAGCACAGTCAGGGCCGCCATAAGAAATTTCTGGGCCCCTTACTGAGCAATCCTATTGGGCCCCCCACGCATTTAGTTAGATTGTGAGCCTTCGGGACAGTAAGGGAATTTTTTAAGTACCTTCTTACTTCTCATTTATAATCTTAATGTATATTTTCTTCAAACCGCTTAGAACCTAACGGATGTAGCGGTATATAAGAAATAAATTGCATTACATTACATTACACCTTCCCCCCCCCTGACCCCGCCCCCCCCTTCTTCCATGGGCCGAATACACACATACTTTTCTCTATCACCGCACTCTTTGACCAAAAGATTTGTAAGCCTGCAACCACGTCAAGGTATACTCTTTCAGCAGCTCCCCTCCCTCCCCCTTACCTTTGTGGCCAAGTCAAAATGATCTACCAACAATAAAATTTTAAAAACACAAAGCACGCTGTACACAGAGAAAATGTTAATTATCATTTATATTCCGCGGGTTTTCAAAGAGGTCAAGGCAGATGACTTTATGCAATGTCACCTCGGTAACAACTATACAAAAATAGACAAATATTCCCCCTCCCTTTTTACTAAACCGCGATAGCGGTTTTTAGCGCAGGGATCTGCGCTGAATGCCCCACGCTGCTCTTGAAGCTCATAGGCTCCCTGCGCTAAAAAATGTTATTGCGGTTTAGTAAAAGAGGGCCATAGTGCAAAATATAGACAGCATATATAAATTCTCAAAACGGAGACATTTTGATCACTAAATTGAAAATAAAATAATTTTCCTACCTTTGGTAATTTCATCAGTCTCTGGTTGCACTTTATTCTTCTGACTGTTCATCCAATATTTCTTCCCTTCTTTCAGCCTCCTGTATGCTTCCTCTCCTCCAGACCTCATTCCCTCCCCAAACTTTTTCTTTGTTTCACCCTGCCCCTTCTTTCTTTTTCTCTCTCTCCATACCCCCTTTCATTCTATATGTCTGTCTTTCTCTCTCTCTCAGTGCCCCATTTTTCTTTGTTTCACCCAGCCCCCTTTTTTTTTTTCTGGCTCCCTGTCCCCCCCTTTCTTTCTTTCTCCTTGCCCTCCCCTATGCCATTGGGAAAATGCTGCCACCGCCACTGGGGAATTGGCTGCCACTGCCGCTATCGGGAACAGGCCGGCGCCGAGTTCGCCCTGCTTCTCTTCCCTGCGGGGTCGACAAACTCTCACCACTCGACATCAATTCTAGCGTCGGAGAGGACGTTCTCGGCCAGCCAGGCAGCGATTGGCTGGCCCAGAATGTCCTCTCCGACGTCAGAATTGACGCGGGTGGCGAGAGATGGTCGGCCCCACAGGGAAAAGCAGGGAGAACTTGGCACCGGCCTGTTCCCAATGGCGGCGGTGGCACTCAAGTGGCTAAAGAGACGCAGTTTGCCAGCCTAGGGAGAACACTGGAGGGTGGCCAGCTGTGCACCACCTTGGGGCGTAAACCCGGGGCAGACTGCCCCCACCCCCACCTTGGTATGCCACTGTCTGTACCTCACTCCCTCCCTATGACCAAAAATTCTCCTTTCTTCTATTCCCCGTGTACACAACCATCTCTTTCCCTCCCTTCCTCTCTCCTAAGTCCTTGCCTTCTGTGTCCAAAAACCCATTCCCTCCCCCACCTCAGCATCTCTTTCCCTCCCTTCCTCTCTCCCAAGTTCATGCCTTCTGTGTCCAAAAATGCATTCCCTCCCCCACCTCAGCATCTCTTTCCCTCCCTTCCTCTCTCCCAAGTTCATGCCTTGTGTCCAAAACGCACTCCCTCCCCCTTTTGTGTTCCCCGTTTGCCTCCCAGCCCATCTTAGCAACTTTCTCAGCAAAATGTAGCTCGAGCCGCGTAGGCTTGTCTTCTATTTTCTGCCTGTCCCGCCGCGCACACATAGCCGACCAGAAGTCTTCCCCGACTTCAGCGCTGACGTCGGAGGGCGGGCTTTCCTTAAGCCCTCCCTCCGACGTCACCGCTGACGTCGGGGAAGATTTCCGATCGGCTGTGTGAGCGGCAGGGCAGTCGGAGTAGAAGACGAGCCTCGCGGCTCGAGTTATATTTAACCCCGCGGGTCCCCCATCGTCCCCGTTCAGCTCTCCTGTGCACCCGGGGCGCACCGCCCCCCCCCCCCCCAAAGGTACGCTACTGGCCCGGGCCCCCTGTCAGCTCCGGGCCCCTGACTGGTAGTACTGCCCTGATGGCGGCCCTGAGCACAGTCCCCTCACGGTTACTATGTCAAAATGCTTGCAGTACTTTGTGAGAGGTCGTGACAGCCATTTTGAGAGACAGCCATGAGGGGCTAGAGTGAGAGAGCTACGCACCTGCCCCCAGTGACCCCCACTGGACCACCAATGAGAGGTAGGCCTGGTGGGCCTACCTGTTAGGGGTTTGGGAGGGGGGCTGTTTCAGGGAGCTGGTGTGGGACCTTCTTGCTGACTGCAGGCTGGGGAAAGGGGGGAAGGGGTTTTGTTGGATGGCAGGAAAGGGCTCAGAGGGGCTGAAGTTTTTTAAAAAAAGTAATGTGGGTCTTGGCCCAAAATTCAGTTGGACCCACATAACTGTCTTATATAGTCCCTGGTTGAATATCTGCCAGGCCTGCACAAGCTCCTGTGGCCTGTCTGCCCACATGTAGCCCCCAATATTCAATGTCAGTACTCAGATATGACCTGGCACTGAATATTGGTGGCTAATTCAGTCAATGATGCTATGTGTTTGAAAAAAACACTGACTACTGCTGGCTGAATATCAGGGGGATTATATCTACTTGCAATTTCTTAACTATGTACTTCCCTTAAATATTCTACTTTCCTATATTTTATGGATTTCCTCCTTATCCTTCTGTCTGTAATGTCTTCTCCATCTAGATTTGTATTTTTAGTTTGTAAAACCTCTTCTTTTTTTACTATTTTATATTCTGTTCACGGCTTAGAAGTATGATAAGCGGTATAACAAAATTTTTTTAAAAAAAACCCTTTCAGAACTGCTTCAACCCAGAATAGGCTTCTGTTGTTCATCTCCTATCCACTTGGTTCTTCTGTTGATTTTCTCACTGAGTTGTTCTTTTTTGTCACTTTCTCAATACCAGGGTCCATGTTGCTCTTCCACACTTCAAACTGTTCAACTCTTTTCTCCTCCTTAGAAGCAGTGCTTTGCTGGTTTCCCATTTTCAGCTTACATCTCAAGAGTACAGGCAGCAGCCTGAGCAATCTCTATCACCTCTTACAGTAAGGGGCTTAATAAAAAAAAACTAAGATGCCCCAAAAACCGCCTAAGTCAGCACTTGGACGTACTAATCGCTGGAACATCCATGTGCCAATTTTCAAAACCATTTTGCTGGATGTCTAATGAGATGTTTCGCCCACTGTGCATCCAGAGTTCAAGGGGGCATGTTGGGATTGGCCAGTTACCGGCTATGTCACGCGACATAGTCAGTCACTGCCAACATTCGGCGCCTAACTGGCTAAGGCTAGAAGCTAAATAGGCATGCCTAAAAAGCAGATCTGTCTTTCACTGCTTTGCCTTAGCTGACCAGGTACTGAATATCGGATTGACCGTCAGAGTCTGAGGTGGAGAACGCTGACCTAGATATTCAATGCTGGTAGCCAGATACGGCATTGGCACTGAATATCCAGGATCACCATGAACCGTGGGAGGTAGCCGGACTGCCTCCCATGGTCTGAATTTCAGGGCCAAAGAATTCAAACAGGACTAGGGCTTTATGCCTACCACAGCTTTCCGACAAAAGGGGTCTCCTCCTGTCATTACTTCACTAGTTAGAAGAGCTCTCCCTATCATCAGGAAAATGTGGGGGTATTCAGAAGTTAAAGTCCAGTATTTTAGTAGAGCCATTAAAAGTTTCTGCTATCCTTATAGAGATCCTTAGAGATCGCCACACTGGTTAATGATTTTACATTTTTAAAATATTCATTGACATGTTTACTAGATAAATTAAGTTAGTTTTATAAGGTACTTTATTTCTGTGACATTAAAACATATATCATTTCATATTCTAAAAGGAAACATTATATGGTTTATCAGATTGCTTCAATAAACTCTAAGAGATGCAAACCTCTGCTCATCTTGAAGCGGAATGGATATCTATCTTTAGACGGAGTCTTCAGATAAATAGGACTCTACCGAGAAATACCTGGCATCTTATATATGTTCTACAGAGTAAATTCAATTGTGTAATGTTGACAGTAAGATCAAAATTGGGGAAGCAAAGTTAGAGCCACCGGTAAAAAGAGAAGAGGGGAAGAGGAAGATATTATAACATGTACTGATAAAAGTCAAATAATCCTTTTTGAGACCACAAAACAAATATGTTTAGGGGAGGCTATTCATATCTATTTAAATCATACTTGAAAGTCATATGCCACCCCTCTTTTTATAACTCTCAGCTTCTATGGATACATACGCTATCTTGGAGAGATTCTTATGCTGGTAAATTTGCAAATAGAGAACTGGGGCATCTTGCGTTAGTTTCTCTTATTAATTGTAGCTCATAATGGATGAGAGGCTCAAGGGTCAAAGCAGAAAGTCATGTATTAGGCCACACACTGATGGCTAAGCATAAGGCTTTTTTTATCACACGCATCCTATAAAAATTTACTGCCTAGATGCAGTATCGTTTTAGCATGCAAATTGCTATGTTAAAAAGTATGCACTATCATTACAAAACAATGCCACCAAAGTAGTAATCTGAAATTCATTGATGAAATGTCTCCCTTCCTGTCAGTTTGTGAGTGTTGATTGGCTCAGTTAGCGTCCATTTTACAAAGTCAATGAAGTCCATTCAGTTCCTCTGTTCTTCGGTGCATTTACCACAGCAGCATTTCTACTGCAGCTTTTACAAAAAGGGACAAGGGAAGAACAGCCATGCTGGGTCAGACCAGTGCAGAAGATTTCAGTGTAGTGTCTACAATAACACCCAAATCTTTTTCTTGGGTGCTGACTCCTAAGGTGGACCCTAGCATAAGTAACTATGATTTGGATTATTCTTCCTGACGTACATCACTGCATTTGTTCACATTAAATTTCATCTGCCAGTTGGATGACCAGTCTTCCAATTTCCAAAGGTCTTCCTTCAATTTTTCACAGTCTGCATGTGTTTTAACAGCTTTTGTGTTATCTGTAAATTTAATCATCTAACGCTTCGTTCCGATTTCCAGATCATGTATAAATACAGTATATTAAATAGCACCAGTTCCAGTACAGATCCCTATTGTACTCTACTATTGACCCTCCTACATTGAGAAAAATGAGCATTTAACCCTACCCTTTGTTGTCTGTCCAATAACCAATTCCTAATCCACAAGAGAACATTACCTCCTATCTCATGACTTTTGCATACCTCCGCTCTGAGTCCTCCAAACACAGCTGCCATTGTTGCTGTTTCTGGAGGCCTCGGAGGTATGTCTGACTCACGGTGGGAGGGTCAGTGGGGTTCTACTGTACAAGGGGATGGATGACAGGGGAGGAAAGATGATACACATGGGGGGGGGGAAGAACATAAGAAATGCCTTCACCGGGTCAGACCTTAGGTCCATCTAGTCCGGCGACCCGCACACACGGAGGATAAACTAGGTGTTCCCTGATGAAGACCTTGTTTACCTGTATCCCTAAATGTGATTTGCAAGAAAGTGTGCATCCAACTTGCCCTTGAATCCTAGAATGGTGGTCTCCATCACAACCTCCTCCAGGAGAGCATTCCAAGCGTTCACCACTCGCTGTGTGAAAAAGAACTTCCTGACATTTGTCCTGGGCCTGTTGCCCCTCAGTTTCAGTCCATGACCTCTTGTCCGAGTCACGTTTGACAATGTGAATAACAATGTTTCTTGCTCTATTTTGTCGAATTCTTTTAGTATTTTAAAAGTCTCTATCATATCCCCTCGCAGTCTTCTCTTCTCGAGGGTGAACAATCCCAGTTTTCCAAGGCGTTCTTTGTAACTCAATTTCTCCATACCTTTTACTAGCTTCGTGGCTCGCCTCTGCACCCTCTCCAGCAGTGTTATATCCTTCTTTAGGTAGGGAGACCAATGTTGGATACAGTATTCCAAGTGTGGTTTGACCATTGCTCTGTAAAGCGGCATTATGACGTCCGCCGATCTACTCGTGATTACCTTCTTTATCATGCCCAACATCCTGTTTGCTTTCTTTGCCGCCGCTGCACATTGAGCCGACGGCCTCAGGGTCCTGCCTATCAGTACCCCCAGGTCCTTTTCTTGTTCGCTCTTGCCCAATGTTACACCTAACATTTTATATTTATGTTCCTTGATTTTTCTGCCCAGGTGCATCACTTTACATTTTTCTATATTAAACTTCATCTGCCACTTTTCCGCCCAATTCTCTAGCTGGTTCAAATCTCTCTGGAGTTCTTCGCTGTCCTTTTGTGACCCAACTGCCCGACATAGTTTTGTGTCATCTGCAAACTTGATTATATTACTTGTTGTTTCTTCTTCCAGGACATTTATGAAGATATTGAATAAGATGGGCCCAAGAACCGAGCCCTGGGGCACACCGCTTGTTACCTTCTCCCAGTCTGAGAACTTCTCATTTATGCCCACCCTCTGCATTTTGTTTTCCAGCCATTTGCCTATCCATCTTAGAATATCCCCTTCTATTCCATGGCTTTGTAGTTTCCTCAGAAGCCTTGCGTGTGGAACCTTGTCGAACGCTTTCTGGAAGTCCAAGTATATTATATCCACCGGTTCTCCGCTATCGATTTGTTTGTTCACCTTCTCAAAAAATTGAAGTAAATTCGTCAAACATGACTTCCCCTTACTGAAGCCGTGTTGACTAGCTCTCATCAGGTCGTGATTATCCAGGTGTTGCACTATGCTATCCTTAATTAGTGCTTCAACCATCTTCCTAGGAACCGACGTAAGACTCACAGGTCTATAGTTGCCCGGTTCTCCTCTTGATCCTTTTTTGAAGATTGGGATGACATTCGCTATCTTCCAGTCGTCTGGTATTTGCACGGTTCTAATTGACATGTTAGCTAGGGATTGTAATAGTTCTCCGATTTCTACCTTAAGCTCCTTTAACACTCTTGGGTGAATTCCATCTGGTCCAGGGGATTTGTCACTTCTTAGTTTGTCAATCTGATAGTATATCTTGTCCAAATCCATATTCAGTGTGGTGAGGCTTTCCTCAATTTCTCCCTTGAATACTCTCCCTGTTTCGGGTATTGATGCAGTGTCCTCCTTGGTAAAGACAGACGCAAAGAATGAATTAAGCCTATCTGCAATCTGTTTGTCTTCCTTGATGCACCCTTTTCTTCCTTGGTCGTCGAGAGGGCCTACTGCCTCCTTTGCTGTTTTTTTCCCTTTTATGTATCTAAAAAAGGGCTTGAAGTTTTTGGCCTCTTGCACTATCTTTTCCTCATAGACCTTTTTGGCATCTCTTACCGCCTTGTGACACTTCTTCTGGTTGTCCTTATGACTGTTCCAGGCCTCCGTTGTTTTTTCACATTTCCATTTTTTAAACGAATTCCTCTTTTCCCTTACTGCATCCTTCACCTCTTTAGTTAGCCAAGCTGGTTCTCCTTTGTTCTTATTTTTCCTTCTTTTGGATATCTGCAGAATGTAGAGATTCTGTGCTTCGGTGATGGTATTTTTTAGTAGGGACCATGCTTGATCGACCGTTTTGATTCCAGCTGCCCTTTTCTTGAGCCATTTTTTAACCATGGCTCTCAAGCTGTCATATTTTCCTTTTTTGAAGTTAAAGGTTGTGGTTAGGGTCTTGGTTCATTTCCCTTTCCCGATGTCAATTTTAAAATTGATCATGCTGTGATCGCTCGTCCCCAGCGGGACCATGACTTCTACATCTGTTGTCCTTCCAGTTATGGCATTTAGGACCAAGTCCAAGGTTGCGGTCTCTCTTGTCGGTTCTCCCACCATTTGTTCTAGGAAGCAGTCCCCTATCATTTCCAGGAAATTTGTTTCCCTGCTGCAGTTTGAGGTTCCTAGGTTCCAGTTTATCCCCGGAAAGTTGAAGACTCCCATGATCGTTACGTTTCCTGTTCTACATCCATGGTTGATTTCCTCTATCATTTCTATGTCTGTTTCTTCCGTCTGTCCTGGGGGGTTGATAATAGAGGCCAATTTTTGTGTCTGCTCCGTTTTGTCTAGGAATCTTTATCCAGAGGGACTCCAGTTTTTCTTTTCCTTCCGTCTTCCCTTCTCTGATAGACTCTACTCCTTCTTGGACATATAGGGCAATACCTCCCCCTTTTTGTCCTATTCTATCTCTTCTGTATAGTTTGTATCCCTGCAGTACTGTGTCCCATTCATTTTCCTCGTTCTACCATGTTTCTGTTATTCCAATGACATCTAGTTCTTCTCGTCTTGCTAGTGCTTCCATTTCCCCCATTTTGTTTCTCAAGCTTCTGGCATTCGTGTACATACATTTGAGCTCCCTTTGTGCATTTGTGTACATACATTTGAGCTCCCTTTGTGCTACCTTTTTGGACTTTTTAGTCTTCACATCCCTTTTTGTATCTATTTGCGCTCTTTCTCTGTCTCTTTCGATTTCAACATGCTCTTCCCCTTTATCTGAGCAGTTGCTTGTAGTTCCTTCTTTGGGGTCTCCTGATGCCCGGGCCATCAGCTGGTTGTCGACTGTCGGCTCTCCCCTGATCCTTAGTTTAAAGCCTTCTCAATGGTCTTCTTCATGTTTTCAGCCAAGACTCTCGCTCCTTGCTTGGTGAGGTGTAGGCCGTCCTTTCTATATTATCTGCTTCTTCCCCAGAATGCCGTCCAGTTGCACACGAAGTCGAATCCCTCCTCTTTGCACCATCGTCTCATCCAGGCGTTGATTGCTCGCAGTTCATCCTGACTCTTTCCATCCGCTCTCGGTACAGGGAGGATCTCGGAGAAGGCCACTTTCACCTCTCTGACCTTCAGTTTTCTTCTGAGTGAGCAGAGTTGGCCCTTCATTTCATCCCTGTCGTACTTCCGTCCGCTCACATCGTTGGTTCTCACGTGGATAAGCACAGCAGTATCATCTCTTCCTGCGCTGTCTATGATCCTGGTGATCCTGCTGGTCACATCCTTCACTCTTGCACCAGGAAAGATGAAGAATTGGGGTGGAGGAGAGGAAGGAAAAGATGAATGTTGTACATGAAAAAAAATGACATCCCCCCCCAAAAAATAAGCCCTAATGCGTTTTTTGGACCCCAAATTAATATAAGACACTGTCTTATTTTCAGGGAAACACGGTATATAAAAAAAGCTGTCTGAAAATCTAGACACACATGTTTATTCACACCTTCAAAGAAATAAAGCAAACCAGTGAGACAAGGTTTCTCTTGTATGAACCCATGCTGAATCTGTCCCATTAAATCATGTTTATCTACATGTTCGGTAATTTTATTCTTTATAATAGTTTCTATTATTTTGCCTGGTACTGAATTCAGGCTTACTACCAATCTTTAATTTCCTGATTCATCCCTGGAACCCTTTAAAAATTCATGTTGCATTGGTTACCCTCAATCTTCAGGTACCATGGATGATTTTAATGACAGGCTACAAATCACTAACAGCAGATCAGCAATTTCATGTTTGAATCTTTTTTGTTGCCCCGTTCCTGTGGGTTACTCACGGCTACCCGTGGATAACAGTCACTGTGTCATTCTCTACATTTAGAAATTAGTATCCAGGAGAAGAAAGGAAATATTAATGTCCCTGCACAAGTCATTGGTGAGGCCCCATTTAGAGTATTGTATCTTGCTAAGGGCTGAGGTAATAGAGGAGAAGGTGACAAAAATGATATGGGGTTTATGCCAAAACATATATTAGAAGAGACTTGAAGACCTGAAAATGTATACTCTAGAGCAGGGGTAGGCAATTCCGGTCCTTGAGAGCTGGAGCCAGGTCATGTTTTCAGGATATCCACAATAAATATGCATGAGATAGATTTGCATCTCAAGGAGGCAGTGCATGCAAATCCATCTCATACATATTCATTGTGGATATCCTGAAAACCTGACCTGGCTCCGGCTCTCGAAGACCGGAATTGCCTACCCCTGCCCTAGAGCAGTGGTCTTCGCTAATTTTTAAGTGAGGACTTTATTTGTTTAAAAGGACTGAAGGAGAGCTGACAAATATCTTCCTACTTGGGGCCATGATGCCAATAGCGCTTCTCGATATTCATTCCTTCAGTAGTGGAGGATGCTATTTATAGTGGTAATAGAAACTGGCCCTTCCAAAATGATAGATTATTAAAACTGGCCTACCAGGTAGTCAATGAATTTGATAGTCTCTAAATGTCAGCTAGCCAGTCAAAAGCTATCTACAAAATCTGTGCAGTATCTTTCTTAGCTCCCTATTGGTAACTGGCACAAAATTCTTCAACTTTTTCCATCTCATCAGCATTCTTAAGTGAACCCTGACATTCACATTATGTTAACTGACTCATCCCCTTCTTTCCAGAGGAACAAGTTCTCAAAACAGTTTAGTGAGCCTTCCTCATGAAGAAGCTGAACATCACAATAAAAAGACAGTGAAGGTGGCCAAAGATGGAAGGATGATTTATTCTTCAAATATCAGAATTGACACCAATGTGTTTTGGCCCTATGACTTGAATCAGGAGTCTTGTTAGTAGAGTATGGTTGTCTTTGTGTATGTTGATCATTGGCGAGAAATGCACAGAGTGTTTTGCTTACAATCACATGCTGAGCGTGCATTTGATGCATTTCTCGTCAACAACCAACATACTCAAAGACAACTATATTCTACTAACAAGACTATTGATGCAGGCCATAGGGCCGAAACATGTTCATGTTGAGTCTGATATTTGAAGAATAAAGCATCCTTGCTTCTTTGGTCACCTTCACTGTGTGTTTTTTTTCTGTGATCTTTTATCTTGGGAAAGTTAGTTCTCCTGTTTTGGTGTGAATCTGAACATCATGCATGACCTTTTACTGCCACCTACCTGAGCTCTCCTGCTTGCAGAATTGGCTACAGAAACAAGGTTGATACATCCATGCTTAGACAATTTCCACAGAACTACCCTCTTCCTGTACCCTGTCAATGCCCACATCTTTGGGAGACCTTCAGGAGCATCTTTCCCACACCCCTGGCTGTAGTACCCTCCTGTGCCCTTCTCCTAACTTACAGTGGGATCCAATTTTAAAACACCAGCACCAAGTCAATCCTTAACTAGCAAGAGGATGAAAATTATTAAGCCAAGGCTCAAAATAGCACTGAATTGAAGAAGGCGTAGAAGAGTCAATTCCATGTAGCAGCAGGTACAACTTTCAAGAAAAGGTATGGGAAGTAAACTGCATGGGACAGTAGTTGCAAACCTGATCACCTTACTGGACAGACTTCATGAGGCATTTCAGTATTTAACCATAACATAACACCATGATGCTCTTTTTCAAAGCAGATGGATGCTTCAAAATGCTTTTAAATTTAAAAAGATGGAGAGGGAATCAAAGTGCAAGCTATACAAGAAGCAAGAAAAAAGCATAAAGGGTCTTCGGGTTCTGGGCAATCCAACTTTGTTTTTTTTAGACCTGGCATCAGGGTTCTACATATAATAAATATACAGTACATATTGTTCTGCCCTCACATTCATGAGAGCAGATTGCTTAAAATGTATAAACAATGTGCATTGCTGTGAGTTTAGTAAGCTGACATATGGATGGATATGTAAACAGTGTGCACTACTGCAGGCTCAGTAAGTTGAACCCCCCCCCCCCCCCATGCTTTTTCTATCTAGGCTGGGAGAAGGCTCCATCTTAGTTGCACATGCTGTAGAGCAGGGGTAGGGAACTCCGGTCCTCGAGAGCCGTATTCCAGTCAGGTTTTCAGGATTTCCCCAATGAATATGCATTGAAAGCAGTTCATTGAGGAAATCCTGAAAACCCGACTGGAATACAGCTCTCGAGGACCAGAGTTCCTTACCCCTGCTGTAGAGAAAGTACAGAGAGGGCATTGTTTCCCCAATCTGCTTTTTACACTTAGATTTCCTAGCCTCCTAATTTTATATTTTGCCAGTTTCTTAGCTGTTCGTGAGAGAAGTTGTAAGACAATATTGCCACTTTACAGAAAGGATCTGTGAAAATACAAGTGCATTCTCAGCATGCCCTGATCTCAGGAGAGTTAGTTGAGTGTGACTTCTGAGAAAGAGAAATCCTTGAGATTGTTTACAGTGTGAGTTTATTTCATTTCTTTAAGTTTTATTAAAGAAATCTGCTTATGAAATCAGAGTCTAGCCTGGTAATATTTAGGCTACAAGTTCAACTGTTTAAGCTGATTGACAATCACTCAGAGCAAGTGAGAGGTCTTTGACACATGGAGGGCATAATCAAAAGAAACGTCTAAGTCCCCTTTTGGCCTAAGTCCCTAGGCGCAAAAAGTAGTAGTAGACCGCGTGTATCCATACAACACATTTCCAACCAAAAAATTGCCCAGGTCCCAAATGCCCAAAACAAGCCCTTTTAGGCGAAGGAGGGTCCAGGAGAAGATTTGGGGGGGGGGGGGGGGTCGCGGGGGACCTCTCTTGCCGCGATCGTTACCGGTGCAGGGGGACGGGTTGCCTGGGCCGCTGAGCTGATCACGGCAGCTGCGATCAGCTTAGCAGCCCAATTCGGAACATATACCTGTTTTGACTTGGTCTAAGTCAAAATGTATATGTTCTGTCTGGCAACTTGTCAAACTTTTTTGATTATGGCTGCCAGATGACTAAGTTTAGGTCAGCCCACCTCCTGCTCTATCCACTCCTCCAAAAATGCCCCTTTTCACTCTGGGTGTAGTGAAAGGCCTAAGCTGGTTTTAGATACATCTAAAACCAGTTTTGATTATCGGGACTTGGCTGATCTGTATTTTTGATCATCCAAGTACTGACTTAGGCCGCTTTTTGGATTTTTTTAACTATTATTATTATATAGGTCAACACATCATTTTCATCAGAATTAATGTTGGGTGGGTTTAGTAGTATTGTTCATGCTCATTTCAAATCTGTGTTTAGTTTTTCACTAGCATGTCACATTTTTGTAATGAGGCTCATATATAATTATAAACGTTAATTGGGAGATATATCATGCGCTTATGGGACATATGTATAAAGAGAGTTAACGACAGTTGTTTTTTGTTTTTTTATGCTACAGACATTATGTATGGTGATTAATATCAGTCTTTATTATGCCAAGACATTGTCCTAATCATCCAGACAGTTTCTGTTACATCTGTGGTTCATTCATGATGAAAGCACAACGTCACTCAATTACCGTAGATCTGAAGAAGGTATACAAATTGTACTTTGGCTGTCCACTGGGTGACCAGGATAAGTCTTGGGCTCCACATATTATCTGTACCAGTTGTTCCAACGGACTTCCTGACTGGCTCAATCGTTGAAAAGCAGCGATGTCATTTACAATTCCTATGATATGGAGGGAACTGTGAGACCATATTAAAGATTGCTACTTTTGCCTTGTGAACACAGCAAAAACTAAGCACAAAATTGTATATCCTACTCTGGATTCTGCTATTAGGCCTGTTACTCATGATGACTCACTGCCTGTCCCTGTACCCCCATAAGATGGAGTTGCTTCTGTGGAACATGATGAGGAATGTGATGATGCAGCAGCTGAAAAATCTTAGTATGGTGAGTGACGAACAAGGAGAACGTTTTCACCAGGACATTCAGTTGATGGATCGTCGTTACCAAAGTTTCTGGAATGAGTATGATGGCCGACTATTGTTGGATGTTGTGCCGTTACAATCCAGACACAACTTACAAAAAGAAATCATACTCTATGTATTTTTGAAGAAATATTTGTTGCTAAGTGGCACAATCCAATATAATTATGCTATGCTGTGTGCTTATTTGACTTTGGACTGAAGATACTGCAACATTTCTGTAAGTTGATGCTGCAATTCTTAAAACCCTATATGCTAAAACACTATAAACTAACATTAGTCATAACTTTAAAAGTTTAAGTTACTGAAACAAACTAATAACAGATCTGAAATTTGATTTAGAAAAATTTACTGTGTTGTCAGATGATTTTGAAAAAAAAATTTTGTTGCCTTGTGTTATGAGCACCATATTGTATAAAATAATATATAATAAATGACAGGCACATAGAAACTTAGGAATATAAGATAAAATTAAAATATGAAAGAAAATATAGCCCTCCTTTTACTAAGCCTGAGTAGAAGTTGCTACTGCAGCCTAGAGCACTAAATGCTTCAGCGCTCATAGGAACCCAGTTAGATTTCATCGTTACAGATAGGAGTAGAGGTAGGTTATAAGGATAGGATTAGAGGTAAATTGCGACCGCTGGGCAAGATGGACCTCTGGTCTGTCCCAGCGGAGGCACCTTCTTATGTTCTAATAGAATTGTCAGCGTTTTGGAGCCATCTGATCAAAGTGTGTAATTCTTAGGTTTGTTTTTTTCAAAATAAAATGTCTATTCTTGTCTGAAATGGGTCTTAAGAGGAATTAGGTACAAATTTCAACCCCCCAAATCACTACAAAATGGAATTCAGGGGGAAGGGGCAATGTCGAGGGAGGGGATGGAGAACCAATCAATGCCCATCTTATCAACATCAGTCAAGATTCCAATAATCAACTTATCCCTTGTTGTATTAAATGTTACACGGATGACAGTATAACACAAAGGACTGAAATATGAACCTACTTCCTCTTATGACCCATTTCAAAAAAGAATAGACATTTCATTTTGGAAAAAAATTAAGAATTATGCACTTTTTTGATCAGATGACCCCCCAAATGCTGACAATTCTATTGTAAAGAAGAAATCTAACTGGGTTCCTCCAGGACCCATTGATCCCTTGATTATGACTTATTCATAATGTGACTCTTAATCGAAAGAGAAAAACGTCCAAAAACCGGCCTGTCTGCACTTAGACGAACATTGCCCAAATGTGTCCAAGTGCCGATAATAAAAACGGATTATAGACGTATTTCTAAATGACCTAGGCCTTCATAGTGCCACTGAACAACCAAAGCTAAATGGGGCATTTCAGGAGGAGTGTCGAGGGTGGGAGTTGGGCGGAACGTGGGCCGGCTTAGACTTAGTCGTACAGCATGTATAACCGAAAGTTATACAGCCCAGGATCAACGGAACTTGGATGTTGTGACTTAGTCCATGTAAAACATGGTCTAAGTCACATAAACCCACCTAAAGTCACCAGATAAGCACTGCAAACACATAAAACAGACCCCCACACACTACCCCAGTGATCACTGACCCCCCCCTCCCCATAAAAATATTAATCACACCTTTAAAATTCAGCCTCTAGACCATCATCACCTGGCAGCCTGGCATAGGAAAACCTAGTCGTCCAGCACAGAGGCGGCTTAAGCTGTCTTGAGGGTGGGTTAGGGACTCATGGAGAGGAGGACCCATGCCCATAAGCCCCTGTAATCACTGCATTGATACTTAAATATGTGCACTCCCCTATACACCCCCCAAAACCTTTTTTACTGGCATATAAGTGGCTCCTGCAGCCATAAGGGTTATTGGAGTGGTAGATAAGTGGGTCTAGGGGTTTCTGTAGGTGGTTTGGGGGGCTCACCATGGCCTATAAAGGAGCTGTAGTGAGGAGAAGACATGGCACCCTTTTTGTGAAGTTCACAGCAGTGCCCTGTAAGGTACCCCACTATTTAGGTGCCATGTCTGGGCGTTCAGTCCATCACTTTGCAGACCCCTCCCATGCCCAACAGGGCTTGTTCTAGGTGTTTTTGACTTGGATGAAAAGTTGGATGGAAATGTGGTATAAAGATGGACGATTTAGTGACTTGGACGATCAGATCGGCAGGACATATACTTAGATGATTTTCGAAACAAAAAAATATTTGGATGTATTTTTCGAAAATGTGTCCTGGGCTATTTTTTACTTTGGACGACATGTGACTTAGACGAAAACGGACTTAGACATCCCTTTCAATTATGCCCCTCCACGTGTTTTAAATGATATTCAAAAACTGGAAAATAAAAACAACTGTATTTTTAATAATCTTTCTAAAGAAGAAAATATAGCATTAAAAATTTTATGAGACAGTAGGGAGCTCACATTTAACAAGCAATATTGTGGAAATATTGTGATTTTATATACTGTGGATTATATCAGAGAAGTCAATTGTCGGCTTTCGGATCCTGTGTTTTACTTGACTTGACACTGATCCCACAATTGAAATTAAAAAAAGATTGACTTTTGGATCAATTTTGGATTTGACTCTGGTTACTTAACTCATAAAGAAAGTGATTTTTTTTGACAGCTGCCCTGTTTTACCAACTGTATATATGCTTACAAAAGTGCACAAATCCTTAACAAATGACCTGGGAGATCCATTCTGTCAGTTATTGGCTCCCTCTTAGAACCTTCTCGATTTTTTGGCTGCCTTGCTGAGACCTTTTATCTCACAAGTCAAATCATATATTCATGATTCATCCCATATTATCAACTTACTGCATGATTTTGATGGAGATACCACTAACCTTATACTTGTGACATTTTATATTGAGGTACTATATAATAATATCCTTCAGGATAAGGCCTTGGAAGTGCTCACCGAGGTCTTAAATGGGAAGTCTACAAACTTGAGGGTACCCCCTGCCTTTATCATCCAACTAGCTTTTTTGACATTAAAAAACAACTACAGATACAGCAATGGAGGCCACCCATGGCCACCGATATTGCAGTTTTATATGTTGCACACTTTGAATCCAGTTTTTTAGAAACTCACCTGTTTCAAAATGAAATGAGATTCTGGAGAAGGTATATCGATGACATATTGATGCTTTGGACAGGTAGTATTGACAGGCTAAATGAGTTTTACCTTTGACTCAATTCATTGGCTATTAATCTAAAATTCACTATGCATTGTGATTACAGATGTACAGTACTCCCCTGAAATTCATGAGGGGTCCGTTCCAGGAGCACCCGTGAATTTCGAAAAACCACAAATGCGGTTTAGGAGCAGATCGGAAGTGGTGGGAGAGGGCTGCAGGGGCAGCTGCAAGTGCCAAAAAACAATATTTAGGCTGGCAGGAGGTGATGTTGGCTGTGCAGAAGGCGGTTTGGCTGTGCAGAAGGCTGACCGGTGGGAGAAGAGGAGGAATCGACGGCGGGTAGGCAAGCTTCGGCGTGGCAGGAAGGGAGGGAGGAAGGGGGTACTAACTTACATAGGAAGGCTGATTGGCTGTGCAGAAAGCTGATTGGCTGGTCAGTCATTCGCTGTATTTTCTGACCGGAACAGGTGATCAGAAAATACCACAAATGACCGAGTCCGTGAATCGCGAACAGTGAATTTGCAGGGGTCTACTGTATATCTTTTATGGGGCTATTCAGATTAATAAGAATTCAGTATGGTTTTGAGACAACTATTTTCAGAAAACTGTCTGACAAAAAAAATCATTTTCTGCACTTTAATAACTTTCATACAAGAAGTTTGAAAGAAAAATTTTCCATTTTCACAGTTTTTAAGACAGGTGTTTGTGCAGTAGTTATGATGATTTTGACAATCAAATTGTCCCATTGAATATGGGCTCCTTTTACTAAGCCGCCCAGAGCACTAAATGATCTGATGCTGCTCCGATGTTCACAGGAGCATCTTTGTGTGAATCATGCCTACATAGGCACTTCAGACGTGATTCTCTAACTGGCGCTATCATGTGATTGACATATGATTGTCAGCTGCTGGTAGTCGCCCACATGGGTGCCAATTAGAGAATCCAGGGGTTAGGGCCCAATTCTGTAAACCTCTCTGGAAGTTAGGTGGCAGTAGGCACCCTACTGCTGCATTACTTAATTGGTTTAATTGGTACACTAACTAGCTGCATCAATTGAAAAACAATTAAAATATAATTTTAAAAATATGGAGGTACCTATGGGTACCTCTAAAAAGGCCACCATTCTTAATTTCCTATAAATGCACTACTCATCTGTCCCTCACTATCTTTCTTCACTTATTGTCCCCCCTATAATCCCCCCTATGAGCTCCGCTCAACTGGTAAGTCTCTCCTTTTTGTGCCCTTCTCTTCGGCTGCCAACTCCAGACTTCATCCCTTCTGCCTTGCTGCACCATATGCTTGGAACAAGCTGCCCGAATCCCTATGGCGGACTCCGTCTTTGGCAGTGTTCAAGGCCCAATTAAAAGCCCACCTCTTCAAGAATGCTTTCAACTCCTAACTCCTCTCACCTTAGGTTCTGCATCCCCAACCCTATATGTCTTGTTTGTCTGACCAAGTTAGATTTTAAGCTCTTACGAGCAGGGACCATCTATAAATGTGAAAATATACTGTGCGTATGTCTTTCAGTGCTATATATGTGATAAGTAGTAGTAGTAGGTGGCATTAGGTATTGTAGATGTGATTCTTGTGAAAGGTAGGCGCTGGAAATGTAGGCCTTTAAAACCCAAGCCTATATTTTCAGTACCTACCTTTCACATAGCACTGATTCTTTAAACAGTGCTGTTGCATGATTGTCATATGATCAGTAGCTGTTTTTTTACGCAGCCACTGATAATAACATCATTTAAAGAATCCAGGCCTTTGTGCTTTTTAATCCCTTATTTTTGCTTTGTTAATATTCAAATTTTCTCTCATGTTCCTAAGTTTCTATGTGCCTGTCATTTTTTATATATTATTTTATACAATATGACCCGGATTCTCTAAATGCTGATTTTTTTAGGTGCCAATAGGTGCCCAAGCTCAGTAAAAACTGCCACTATTTTAGCTGAGTTTCAAGGTGCCTATCGGTGCCTATAAAATCAGCACTGGAATCACACCTACGTAGGTGCTTTAGGCTGATTGTGGGCATGGCTAGCACCAGAAGTGAATATATATATCAAAAGAGGAGTCTTAATTAGTTTATCTGTTTTAAACTGTTTTAAACTTCTTAGGCTTACAGACCTCAGTGGTACCTCCTGTATGCCAGTAAACTTTTAGATCATACAGAATACTGGCACCCATAGTCGTCATCAGCCACTATAATAAATCTTTTTAAATATTTTAGTATAAATAAGTATAAATACTCATCTTCACCTACGCGGGTGGTGGTAGGCACTCTGACATAGATCTACGTTTCGCCCCAAAGGGCGGTATCAAGGAAATCCCTCTTAAATCAAATGGCTCATGCTCCCCTGCGTTATGATGATGATTCTTAGCTTGGCAGTTAAGTAGAGCTACTGAGTAGCATGAAATTTTTCAAAGCAGTACGATTTCAGCTTTTTCCTGAATGTGAGGTAGTTTGACAGACATCTCTGGGCCTTGTTTTCCCCCTGTTTATAATTTAAACATTTCAGTTTGTATAATGGTAGTTCAGAATGGAGCCTCTAGTATAAGAACGTCCTTTTCACACATTTTCGAACGGGAAATATGGATGTCTTTCCTGTTCAAAAACTTTTGTGTGATGGATGCTTTTTTTAATGTTATGAGCAGGATGTCCGAATTCTAACTTGACCTCTTTAACGTGGATGGGTATCACTGGCAAAAAGATATTTATAACCTCTATCGAGCATTGCCAGTCATAATTTACTTATATATATATATATCTTTTTCAATACAATATATAATTCTGACTTGTTCTATATAGCTTGTATATGTATAGATTTCAATATTTAGAAGCCCTCAGAAGTAGCTCTCTTACGGGAAATGTTTTACCCAATGAGAATTCTAACTTAGGCATTCTTTCAAAAGTGCACCTCCACGTCATCATGTTAAGTTGAAGCCACTTTTCGGTATGCCTTTGTTTTATATGTCTCAACCCGATTTTAAAATAGTCATCTTCCTATGCAAAACCTGCTTCACATTTGGTAAATACTTTGTAAAATTATCCCCTTCATTTCTTTTCTCTATTAATGATTGTGCAGCTGTTCTGAAGGAAGTGCATACTGCTGTCAATATGTGAAACTATGGGGCCCATATTCAAAAAACATAGCCATCCAAAAAGCATCCTAAATCAACACTTGGACGTTCTAATCGCCAGGATGTCCAACTGCCGATAATCAAAACCGTCTCTCTGTATGTCTAGTATGTCTAGGCTGGAACACCTCTGTACGTTCAGAGCATGAGAAAGGCGTGGTGGATGCGTGTTATGGGTGGGCTTTGGGCAGTCTCAAGGGCGGGTTAGACATGGACATCTTGCAGCAATAATGAAACATTTTGCAAGACATCATGGACAGAACTTATAATGTTTGGAACTAGACCTGTTTTAGAAGAGTCTAAGTGCCACAAAGGTGCCCAAACTGGCCAGATGACTACTGCATGCATCAAGGTAAGATGCTTCCCACACTCCCCCAGTGCTCATGGACCTCCTCACACCCACAAATATCATAAATGTACCACTGCACTTCTTGTATCTACAGAATGTTATGTTACACAAATTCTTCTCCACTTTTACCTACTCAGTTCAAGGACAGATTACAAAATCAACAAACAGGTTAGTTAATCCAGGAATTACAACAAATGATAAAGTAGATTACCGTATTTTCACGCATATAACGCGCGCGTTATACGCGTTTTTAACTACCGCGCATACCCCTCGCGCGTTATATGCGTGAGCGCGGTATACAAAAGTTTTTAAACATAGTTCCCACCCCGCCCGACGCCCGATTCACCCCCCCAGCAGGACCGCTCGCACGCGCTCCCACCCGCACCCGCATCCACGATCGGAGCAAGAGGGAGCCCAAGCCCTCTTGCCCGGCCGACTCCCCGACGTCCGATACATCCCCCCCCCGGCAGGACCACTCGCACCCCCACCCCGAAGGACCGCCGACTTCCCGACAATATCGGGCCAGAAGGGAGCCCAAACCCTCCTGGCCACGGCGACCCCCTAACCCCACCCCGCACTACATAACGGGCAGGAGAGATCCCAGGCCCTCCTGCCCTCGACGCAAACACCCCCCCCCCCAACGCCCGCCCCCCCCCCCAAGAACCTCCGACCGCCCCCCCAGCCGACCCGCGACCCCCCTGGCGACCCCCACGACCCCCCACCCCCCTTCCCCGTACCTTTGGTAGTTGGCCGGACAGACGGGAGCCAAACCCGCCTGTCCGGCAGGCAGCCAACGAAGGAATGAGGCCGGATTGGCCCATCCGTCCTAAAGCTCCGCCTACTGGTGGGGCCTAAGGCGCGTGGGCCAATCAGAATAGGCCCTGGAGCCTTAGGTCCCACCTGGGGGCGCGGCCTGAGGCACATGGGCCCAACCCGACCATGTGCCTCAGGCCGCGCCCCCAGGTGGGACCTAAGGCTCCAGGGCCTATTCTGATTGGCCCATGCGCCTTAGGCCCCACCAGTAGGCGGAGCTTTAGGACGGATGGGCCAATCCGGCCTCATTCCTTCGTTGGCTGCCTGCCGGACAGGCGGGTTTGGCTCCCGTCTGTCCGGCCAACTACCAAAGGTATGGGGAAGGGGGGTGGGGGGATCGTGGGGGTCGGCCGGGGGGGTCGCGGGTCGGCTGGGGGGGCGGTCGGAGGTTCTTGGGGGGGGCGGTCGTTGGGGGGGGGGGGGGGTTTGCGTCGAGGGCAGGAGGGCCTGGGATCCCTCCTGCCCGTAATGTAGTGCGGGGTGGGGTTAGGGGGTCGCCGTGGCCAGGAGGGTTTGGGCTCCCTCCTGGCCCGATATTGTTGGGGAGTCGGCGGTCCTTCGGGGTGGGGGTGCGAGTGGTCCTGCCAGGGGGGGGATGTATCGGACGTCGGGGGGGGGGCATCAGGCTTTCAGGATGGGGACAGACCTTCAAGGGGGGACAGGACTTCAAGGGGGGACAGTGCACGGAAAGTCAGGGGGGTGAACGGAGAGTCGGGACAGCGCACGGAAAGTCAGGGCAGTGCACGGAAGTCAGGGGGGGTGAACGGAGAGTCGGGACAGCGCACGGAAAGTCAGGGCAGTGCACGGAAGTCAGGGGGGGTGAACGGAGAGTCGGGACAGCGCACGGAAAGTCAGGGCGGGCGAAAGGAGCATCGGGCATCATGCGCGGTATACCCGTGAGCGCGGTATACAAAAGTTTTTGTACATATCATCGTGATTTCTGCGCGCTATACCCGTGTGCGCGTTTTACACGGGTGCGCGTTATTTGCGTGAAAATACGGTACTCCAGAACAGTAGAAACTAATCGATTTAGTGTCTTGAAACAAAAAAGGATTTTAACAATTTCCTAAATCTAAGATGGTGCTCACACAAGTGTAGGGTGTACAGAAGATGATTCAATAAATTTGCTAGTTGGTATTTAATAGACAGAGATAAATGTCTAGTCGATCTCAGCTTCATATACTTTGGAAATTTTACTTGAAAAGAGTTTCTGATAGAATATTTAGTGAAACGTTGGAGTAATGCTGCTCAATCAGTTCGATAGCTAGGAGCATTGCCATGGAAGATATTAAAAGCTGTAATTCCTAACTTAAATTTAAAATGTGTTTCCCTGAAGATTTTATATTGGAAAAACCAATGGACTGCATGCCTGCTAATTGGTATGTGGAGTGAAATATTAAAGCAAATCTATTGTCAACATTATTGATTAATGTGTTTCCTTACCTTTAAGGGAACATAACATGAGAACTTCTACACTGGGTCAGACTGAAGGTTCAGCTAGCTCAGCATCTTGTCTCCATCTGTGGTAGGCAGTTGATATTTAGAAGTACATTAGAAACAGCTCATGTGTGAATTTAGACTTCATATAATAATGTTCCTACTGTACTGGTACAGGTCCAGAAATGCATAGTCAGAGGCAGAAATGAAGGAAAATATTCATCAGGGAGCAAGGGAAGAACTTAAGGTTAAGTAATGAACAAACAGGATGCTAAGAAGACGGAATCACTTTCATATGGTCTTAAAAAGTTTGATAAAATTTTCAAACATCCATTATTCAAAACTGAAACACATTAAAGCTGAGGATTTCTTGAAGGTGGTGAATTTTCAGATGGAAGGAATGTTTTATGGTGCATTCACATAAGGAGAGGGGGGGGGTTTCGATATTTAGCAGGAATTTATCTGGATAAATGCCACCAGTGATGCTGTACCTGGATATGCAACAGTGCTATCCAGATAGTGCTAAGGTGGATAGGGGCAGAGTTTGGCTGAAACTAGAGGTTATACAATTAGCAGCAATATTCAATCTGCTAATAAATAGTGTTAAGAAAGCCAAATTTGTTCTAATTTTAACTAATTAGATATCTAACACTGTTCTAACTTATATTAGTTAGCTATCTGATAAGTAGACTCAATGGGCCTGATTCTGTAAACAGCAGCTAACTTATAGGCACCAGTAGGTGCAATTGTCAATCAACTGCTAAGTACCACTTATGGAATCATACTTAGCGGTGCCTAGGCATGCCCAGGTGTTGCTAGGCATCCTTGTGGTAGGCGCCGGTATAGTAAGCCAGAGTTTTTGTGACCTAATTTACCAGCACCTAGCACAGATGCCTAGCAATGACTAAGTCAACCATGCCTATTCTCCGTCCCTAACCACGCCTACTTTTCAGGTACGTACTGTTAGGCATTGCTAGGCGCCGTGCTTATATAAGTACACAATTTTAATTAATGTTTTTTAAATTAGGTTTTAGGTTTTAATGGTATTTCCAGATTCTGGTGCTCAATATTTGAGTTTAGAAAACCTGTGGAGGCTGCCTCTTAATTCAACTGTTGTCTGCCACAGCCCAATATCATTCCACATCCTTCAAATAAATATTTAATAATCATTCAAAGGTCGAAAAATATATGCTCAGAGACACAGAGGCAAAAGCAAGGGGCGAACCCCAAGAATGTCGCCTCACCACCCAATCATTGCATATAATTCAGTAAATCTAAAAGTTACTTTCTTCACTCCCAACAAATGGTCACAATAGTTGATAAGCCAGTATAAATTCATTGATGAAAGACTTATCTTAATTGGAGGTTCTGATGTGGCCCATTCGATCCTGTGCAAGCCACTTAATCCCCCCATTGCTCCAGGTACATTAGATAGAGGGCTCCTTTTACTAAGCTCCGCTAGCGTTTTTAGCACGTGTGTAGCGCGCACTGCATTGCCGCACGCACTTGACGCTAACACCAGCATTGAGCTGGCGTTAGTTCTTGGCGCATAACACGGGATTACCGCGTGTGGCAATGCAGTGCATGCTAAAAACGCTAGCACACCTTAGTAAAAGGAGCCCAGAGTGTGAGCCCACCGGGACAGATAGGGAAAAATAGTTGAGTACCCAACTGTAAACCACTTAGGCTATAAGTGGTATATACATGTAACTGTGTCAATGGAATAGGTTTTCCTTCCTATTCAATGAACAGAAGTAGTTAGCTAAATTCACCATTCTTATCATTTGTCTCATATCAAAGAATAAGCCATCTGCTCTTCCTGAAACTGGTGAATTTCAGATAGCAGCTCCTCCGTGTCAAGACACAAAGCAGAAATATGAGGTAATTGTAGAAAAGCTGCTTCATTTCACCAAGTTGCACAATCAGAAAGGAATGTTATTCTTTCATGATCCTTTTCCTTGCTCCACTTCAGCCCAATTTAATACTCCTAATAACCCTAAGCTTCCTTTGCTGTGCCTGTACCATGAAACTATCATTATAGGGGAGAATTAATTATTAATCTTTTTTCCCCCCCCAAAATAAGGATATACTTTTATTTCTGACTCTAGGTCAGGCTGATCTGGTGTTATCAATAGGTTATAGCATTTTTCAGTACAGTTGTTCAGAAACAAAGGATGCAAAAACAGGACCAACCTGGCCACACTGGCAAACCAGTATAAGAATGAATGTTCTATCAAAAATCAGAAACAATAAAGGAAAACACAAAACCAGAATTATGGCTGGACTTTAGTCTTTGCAACTTAGTCCTCTCCACCAGCCTAAATGGTAATATAGTTTTAGCAATGCTCCCTTCCTGTGAATAAAATATATATGTTTTAAATGTGTGTGTGTGTGATTGCAGGTTAGATATACAGTATATAAGATGTGTGAGGCTTGCTTTATTAGTGTGGAATAGAATGTGCTGTATTACTATGGAGTTATTCAAGTTTTATTCATTGAACTGTAAATGGCTCTAGCCATCTTATAAAGAAGAGAAATATGCTAGGGTTTGGGGGAAAAATAAGACTGTCTGCTTCCTGCAGTAGACACAGCTAAGAAAAGTGAAAAGCTAAAGGGTGGTTGGGTAAAAGATTGCATCTGTACTGCTTTACTGGAGAAAAAAAAATGTGATGTAGCTATATTGATTAATAAGAAATTGCAGTTTCATCACAGAAGAAGGATGAGGAGGATAGATGGCTCCAGTTGGAAATTAAAATAGGAGAACATGTTGTAACCTTACTCAATATTTATGCTCTATCAGCTGGTAGGAAATCGTATGTTATCTACTGAGCTGATGGAAGGGGACATCAGTGTGGGTACAGAAGGGGATTTTAATCATCTATTACATAGGTGTCAAACTCAAGGCCCGTGGGCTGAATCCGGCCCACCTGGCCATTTTATGCAGCCCGCGGTGCTTTCATTGCCGCCCCCAATGTTATCTTCTGGCTAGCTCCCTCCTCCTCACTGCTGTAGTGTGCATAAAGCAATGGGTGGTGGCTCCTACGCGTGTCCTGCTCCTGATCTGGGAGCCTTCTTTCTGACGTCGCAACATCAGAGGGAATGCTTCCGGATGAGGTGCGAAACGTGTGAGGAGCTGCCGCCTGCGGCTTTGTGCACACTGCGGCAGTGAGGAGGAGGGAGCCGGCCAGAAGATAACACCAGGGGCGGCAATGAAAACACCGCATCGCACCGCGGGCCGCATAAAACGGCCAGGCAGGAACTGGCCAGAAGGCAAGACACCCACTGGAGGGAGGGCACCTAGTTGAGGCACAGCATGGAGGGAGGGAAACAGAGGTAGGGGAAATGATTTTATTTTCAATTTAGTGATTGAATTGTGTTAATTTTGAGAATTTACATCTGCTGTCTATATTTTGCTCTGTTCAGGAAGAAATGCATTTGGGGGGGGGGTTTTCTCTGGGGTTGCACTTCACGCAATGTCTTGAATCTTAGGGTTTCATGTGTATATATTAGTATTTTTAGTTTTTGGTCCCATATTTACATAGGGGTTATCTGTGTTCTGGTAGGAATGAATGTTGAGAAGCATACAGTGTGCTTTGTGTAGTTTAATTTTGTGGTTAACCATTATGTGTTGTTAAGATTATATTGAAACATAGAAACATAGAAATAGACGGCAGATAAGGGCCACGGCCCATCAAGTCTGCCCACTCCAGTGATCCTCGCTATCTATCTTTGCGGATAGATCCCACATGTCTATCCCATCTGGCCTTAAAATCCGCCACACTGGTGGCCTCAATAACCCGAAGTGGAAGACTATTCCAGCGATCAACCACCCTTTCAGTGAAGAAGAACTTCCTAGTGTCACTGTGCAGTTTCCCGCCCCTGATTTTCCACGAATGCCCCCTTGTTGCCGCGGGACCCTTGAAGAAGAAGATGTCTTCTTCCACCTTGATGCGGCCCGTGAGATATTTGAATGTCTCGATCATATCTCCCCTCTCTCGACGCTCCTCGAGTGAGTAGAGCTGCAAATTCCCCAACCGCTCCTCGTACGGGAGCTCCCTGAGTCCCGAGACCATCCTGGTGGCCATTCTCTGGACCGACTCCAGTCTCAGCACATCCTTGCGGTAATGCGGCCTCCAGAATTGCACACAGTACTCCAGGTGCGGTCTCACCATGGATCTATATAGTGGCATAATGACTTCAGGTTTACGGCTGATGAAACTCCTGCGTATGCAACCTATGATTTGCCTTGCTTTGGATGAAGCTTGCTCCACTTGGTTTGCCGACTTCATGTCTTCCCTGACAATCACTCCCAAGTCTCTTTCTGCTACAGTTCTTGTCAGGATCTCGCCATTTAGGGTGTAGATCTTGCATGGATTCTGGCTTCCCAGGTGCATGACTTTGCATTTTTTGGCATTGAAACTGAGTTGCCAGGACCTAGACCAGTGCTCCAGCAGAAGTAAGTCATGCACCATATCGTCTGTCATTGCTTTTTTGTCTGTTGTGCTTTTGCTCACTACATTGCACAGTTTGGCATCATCGGCAAACAATGTTATTTTACCTCGAAGCCCTTCTGTCAGGTCTCTTATATAGATGTTGAACAAGATCGGGCCCAGGACGGAGCCCTGTGGCACTCCACTTATCACCTCCGACATCTCGGAGGGAGTGCCATTCACCATCACCCTCTGAAGCCTACCTCCAAGCCAGTTCCCAACCCATTTGGTTAAAGTGTCGCCCAAACCTAAAGAACTCATCTTGTTCAGCAACCTGCGGTGTGGCACGCTATCAAATGCTTTGCTGAAATCCAGATAGACGATGTCCAGGGACTCACCAACATCCAGCTTCCTCATCACCCAGTCAAAGAAGCCGATCAGGTTGGATTGGCACGATCTCCCCTTAGTAAATCCATGTTGGCGGGGATCCCGCAGATTCTCCTCGTCCATGATCCTATCCATTTGGTGTTTGATTAGGGTTTCCATTAGTTTGCTCACTATTGAAGTGAGACTCACTGGTCTGTAGTTTGCCATATCCACCCTGGAGCCTTTCTTGTGTAGTGGAATGACGTTAGCCGTCTTCCAGTCCATCGGGACGTTACCTGTACTAAGGGAGAGATTAAAGAGCGCGGATAGTGGTTCCGCCAAGACATCTCCCAACTCCCTGAGTACCCTAGGGTGTAGGTTGTCAGGCCCCATTGCCTTGTTGACCTTGATTTTTGACAGCTCGCAGTAGACGCTGCTGGGTGTAAATTTGAAATTACTAAACGGGTCTACTGATTTAATCCTTGTATGTGGTTGAGGGCCGATTCCCGGCACCTCGCGGGTGAAGACTGAACAGAAGTATTCATTTAACAGTTGGGCCTTTTCCGAGTCCGTCTCCACATGGTCTCCGTCTGGTTTTCTGAGTCGTACTATCCCACCTGAGTTCTTTTTCCTGTCACTAATATACCTGAAGAAGGATTTATCTCCCTTCTGGATATTCTTTGCTAGAGACTCCTCCATGCGGAATTTGGCCTCTCTAACTGCCGCTTTGACGGCTCTTGATTTGGTCAGATAATCTACTCTGGAGTCCTGTGTCCCTGATTGTTTGTAAGAGATGAATGCTTTTTTCTTCTCTTTGATGAGGTCTGAGATCTCCATAGAGAACCACTGTGGCTTGTTGTTCCTACTCCGTTTGCTTACTGATTTAACATAGCGGTTTGTTGCTTCCTGTATGGTGGTTTTCAAAGTTGACCACATTTCTTCCACGCTGTCGGTATCTGCTTGGGTTTGTAGCGCCTGGTGAACGAAGTCTCCCATGTCCTGGAAATTTGTGTCCTTGAACTTGAGAACCTTGGTCAATGTGGTAGATTTCGTGAAACCTTTCCTGAGATTGAACCAAATCATATTGTGGTCACTGGAGGCCAAAGTTTCACCCACCGAGACCTCTGTGATACTTTCTCCGTTGGTAAGTACCAGGTCCAAAATTGCCTGATCCCTTGTTGGCTCAAATACCAGTTGCCTGAGTCCTGCTCCATTCAAAGAGTTTAATAGCTTCCTGCTGCTGCCGGAAGCAGAGGAAAGCGTGACCCAATCCACATCGGGCATGTTGAAGTCACCTACCAATACTGTGTCCCCCCGCAAGGTGATATTCTCTATATATGGTTTTCCTCCATTACACAAAGTTTATTACCTTCCAGTTTCAAAGAAGGCTTCTAAAACTGAGGCTTCTGCTAATTTAAGCCCTATGGATGTTACGAAAATTTTGGAAACCTCAGAGGATGAAGTCATCTCATATTCTACACTTCAGGTGACATTTGTTTTTCAGCAAGATAAAGAGGCACTTCTTAGGCTGTTTTTTAGGCTTAAAGAGGTGACCTTTATGGACTCAAAGATTTCCATGTTTCCGGATGTATCTAAATTAACTCAATCCCGAAGGAAAGAGTTCCTGGAAATGAGACAATTCGTATTAACTTTGGGGGCTAAGTTTCAACTCAGATATCCCTGCAAATGTTTGATCTTGTTGGATCAACATTCATATATTTTTTTTGATCCCCCCCAACTACGATTTTTTCTTGAGTCTAAAGGGGTAATGCTGTCCAGTGCTCCCACAGTGGAATAAGGTCTAGTTTTCATTTATTTGAAGAAGTAACACTGCATTTTCGTATTATAAATTTCTGTATAATATAAGGCCCTACTAATGTGAATTGCTTTTCCAATAATGTGGACTTTTTGTTGAGAGATGATTGATATTGTATTGGAAGTTTTTTAGCTTTCTTCTTTTTCTTTTCTTTTTAATTAATGTGTTTAATCTCTCTTTCCCATATACATATTGTATGAATGTATATCTATAAAATTAAATAAATAATAAAATTTAAAAAAAGATTATATTGTGTGTGTATATATATGAAAAAATGAATGGAAAAAATGGTGTTACAATTAGTACTATTTTGGGGCGGGATCTGGGGCGGAGATTGGGTGGGGTCTGGCCCACGACTTAGCCTGTGTTTTGGATTTGGGCCCCTTAATGTGACTGAGTTTGACACCCCTGTTCTATTGGATCGTCAGCCTCGATCTAGGCCTAAAGATATGGTGTCCAGTGTTGGTCTTGCTGATATCTACAATTGCTACAGCCTTCTGGCCAATATTTCACTTTCTATTCACAGATGCACTGACCTTTTCACTGGATCACTTGCTTTCTAGTTTCAAAAAATCTGATTCAGTTTGGTAGGGGAGGCTCAAATAGATAGCATTGAGGTTCTCTGACCATGCTAGCATTTTGCTAATGATTGACCTGCAGAGGCCAGAGGACTCACCTCCTGTATGGAGGTTTAATAATATGCTTCTAAAAGATGAGATGTTTCTAACAGAAGTGGCAGTAGTTGTAACTAATGCAGAGGTTGAGATCGAGTGAAAATAGAATGTTTATTTGCTTGACTTAGAAGACTATGGTATATTGTTTCCTTCTCCTTTTCTCTTTGTTTTCTTGGTGACTCCTACAGGAAAATAATAATGTGGACTTGATAAGATTATCTTTCAGTTTGATGTATTTTCATTGAATTGTTTATTGCCTGAAGTTGTTATATGTTGTAACAAGAAGTGGCAGTAGCAATTGATAAATACTTCTTTTTCAATCACGAGGTCCTAGTCTCTTATGAATTGATATGGGGCACCTTTAAGGTGACAATTTGAGGTGAAATAAGCAGTGAAATAAGCAGTGGAACACTATAATATTAAACAAATTACTTAAAGTTAAATTCCAATATAATGTTATACTTAGTCAAAGGGCCATAAGAGAACTGTTTTTGCAAAAGTCATCATATTACGAAACTTCTAATCATGCAAGTAGAATTCTGGCTGCCTGTTTTAGTGGTAAATGTAATAGAGAAAAGATTGCACTCCTTAAAGACAAGGTTAATCGGGTGTGTTCTGATCAAAAAGAGATTGCTGCCTACTTTATGCAAATTTATAAAACTCTTTATACCTCTGTAAGCACTGGGGCCCAGTCCAAGGGTTTGACTTTTTTAAACAATTTAAAGGGTTCTTCCCTTTCAGTAGATACTGTCGTCGTGTTACCATTGATGTTCTGAATGTCATCAAAATGTCATCCTTTCAATATTTCCTTTATCTTCGGGTAAAGAAAAGTCATTAGGGGGGCAGATCAGGTGAGTAGGGAGGGTTTGTTCCAACACAGTTTTTATATGTATTTTTTATTATGTATGTTTATACTTGTGAGCCGCTTTGGGAAAAGCAAGTTATAATAAAATAAAATAAAACAAAAAAAGCCAATTATTTGTTTTTTGGCTAAAAACTCCTTCATAGACAGTGCTGTGTGAGCTGGTGCATTGTAGTGATGCAAGAGCCATGAATTGTTGGCGAAAAGTTCAGTTCGTTTTTTGTCTAATTTTTTCACACAGCCTTTTCAGCATTTCCAAATAGTAAACTTGGCTAACTGTTTGCTCAGTTGATACAAATTCACAATGAACAATCCCACCGATATTAAAAAAAACATACAATAATGAACACCACTCAGCAAGACACCTCCACATGTTGACATGAACATAGCTGTGAGACACTGATATACCAAGGTTATGAAACCTTAACAAGCTGTTTGTACAGTGCTACCAACAAAAGCGCATGGAGGCAAGTTTGCAAACTTGTCAGCCCAAGTAGATAGGAAAATTTATGCTCAGATTTTGATGACTCATATAGCAATGGTTCTCCCTGTCATAATGCATCCTGACCAAATGGGTATTGTAGCTTTGAGATACGTCTGCCGGCTCTGCTCCGGAAGAAGTAAGTTACATCGGAGGGGGTGGACCCGGCAGACGCAGTCATCGCGGGACCTTGCCGCAACTCCCTGCGTCTGCCGGGTCCACCCCCTCTGACGTAACTTACTTCTTACTCATCGCGGGACCTTCCTGCTCCTCAGCGCAGTTGCCGACTCTGCTCCAGAGCAAGTACATTGGAGGGGGTGCACCGGCAGCCACACTGAGGTGCAGGTCTTTTTACCCAGGGACAGGATGTTCTGGGCCCGGACCCGGATGGCTATGCACCCCTCTAAGGTGTGCACCCGGGGCAGACCGCCCCTCCCCCCTTCTTGGTACGCCACTGTTACCACTACATTATTACTCAATTTGAAGCATTAAAGGGAGTAGAGATAGCTACAGTAAATGGATAGGAAGTTGTCTTGATAAAAAATTCTTCAAATGTTCTGGGTTCAAGAAAACATAAGTTTATCTTTCCTTTACATTTAACCATGATGTCTCATCTGTATACTGCAGAGTTGCTGAGGATCTTGTTCTCTCGCGTCTCTTCAGTCCGCCATCTTGCTTCTCCCCTATTTCTCAGTGTTTTAACTTTGCATTTAATTCAAAGACAGGACAAAGAAGAGGGATTTTTAAACAACTTTAGGATAAGCTAGTTTCCTTTCTTTGCATTTACTTTACTACTACATGATCTGACATTAGTTAGTGGCCAACTTGTTTTCTTATTTTGTGTGTTTGCTTTTTTTTTTTTTTTCTTAATGAAGCTGAAAGACTTTGTTGCAAAAAAATCCTTTCAATGATCAAACTTGTATCATTACACAGAGGTACTGTTTGCTGTATACCTGTGGTTATTGAAAAGTTAGATAACATGGTCAGACTTTCCAGAGCGAAGCACGGCACACAGCTGAGCCAGTGTATCTGTGGTGCACGCGCAAAGTATGGAGTCTGGATTCTAGAAGAGGGGATTCATATCAACAAAGCATGAAAATCTCAGTACTGTGCAAGCCAAAGCTTACTGTTGCACCCAAAATGCAAAGTTGCACAATCAATTCATGATCTGAACTGTTTTTCTCAGCTTTGTGTTACAGCATGGAGACTCACACCTTCAATGAGTCCAACATAATTTATCATGTAAATAATGATGATTGCTTTTTCATGTTTTTGTTATAGGCAAGCAATAAGAAGTGTGAAGCCATTCATCCAGGAATGTGTGCACACATACCAGTACACAGAGAATGTTATTATCTTGTGAGTTTTAAGTGACTGATCAAAAATAAGCTTAGTTAGTTCCTAAGGGACATTGACAGTGTTGAACAATGAGAATAAAGCATATTAACTAAAGACAATAAAAATTTAAATTAACGCAGTAAAATTATTATGTTATGAATAAAAACATAAAATTAAGAGATAAATTTATCAAATAATACTGTCTTAATTTCTTTTTGGAAGGCGCCTTAAGATAACATGGCTCCACAAATAGTTACCCAACCAGGACTGTTGTTTACGTGCTTGAAATGCAAGCATCCCGTCTAAAAAAGGACCTAACTTTACAGCCTAAAATCTTTGGGTATGCAAATAAGCTACAATTCCTGGTTACCCTCACGGGGTTATATAGCACGAAATGAGATAACAGGTAGGTAGGGGCCAATCACCAAACCAACTTGAAACAGAGACATACTCCTAATAATTTTATAGATTTTAAAATTGGATAATCATGCCCATTAAGGTGAAGAGATGTCCTAGTTATTTTGTCATTTGGACTTGCTAAAAATTTTTTTGTCTTTTCTGCATTCAATTTCAATTTAAAATAGGTTGTCCATTGCTCTATTTCTGTCATGATGTGAGAAATGTGTTCTAAAATGTTTTTTTGTTATGTTATTCAGAGGAATTAAAATGGAAATATCATCTGCATATATAGAAAAATTTAAATTTAACTTTTGCAATAGGTGTCCTAGAGATGAGATGAGATATAAATGTTAAAAAGCGTGGGCGACAACGGAGAGCCCTGAGGGATCCCAGATGGATTGCTCCAAGAATGAGAGTATTTTCCATCACACACTACTCGATAAGATCTCTTTGTCAAGAAACCCTGAAACCAGTTCCAGGCTCTTCCCGAGAGCCCCAAACAGTTTAGCATTATTTCATGGTCAACTAAATCAAAAGCATTGCTAAGATCCAGTTGTAAAATTAAAGCGCTGGTGCCTGTGCTAACAAAAAAACAATAAAGATGACTTAAGATTGAAGCTAAAACTGTCTCGGTACTAAAGCCTTTTCTAAATCCTGACTGGTGTTCATTAAGGATGTTAAATTTTTCCAGGTAGTTCACCAGTTCTAAATTAACCAGTCTCTCCAGGAGTTTAGTAAATAAAGGGATGCTTGCTATAGATCTATAATCTGATTTTAAAGCAACTGATGCCTTTTGATATTTTGGGATAGATGTAATCAAAATGTCCCATTTCTTCACTAAATATCCCTCAGGTTAAAACAATAGTTAACCAGTTAAATAAATCCTTTTTAAAATCAAGTGTTGCTTCTCTCATGAGTTTTGAGGGGCATTCGTCTAGCAAGCATATTGATTTAATATATTTGTTAAACAGCTTTAAAAATTGGTGGCAGTTTGGGAACTCAAAGTGGTCCCAAGACATATCCATACTAGACGCCTTCCCCTGGATTCCAAATTTAAATTCAATGTCAAGATCAACTGTGTTTGGAGGTATTGTTTCTCTCAAATCAAGAATTTTATTATTAAAAAATTCAGCAAGGATTTCAGACGATGGGATGGATTCAGTTTCCTTTTTCAAAATTTTTGTGGTATCTGTTAGCCTATTTCCTAGCTTAAACAGTTCTCTACTATTTATTTCAGATGTTCCAATTTTCTGTGCATAATATTTAGAACACTTTTCTTTTATCAAGATTTTATAACTCTTCGTTTTATGTTTCCAAATGGTTTTATCTTCTTTATTGGATTTATACCAAATTTTTTCTAATTTTCTTAGTTCCGATTTAAAAGTTAATAATTGTGAGTCAAACCACTCATTTGAAACCCTCACTTTCTTTCTTTTTATATATTTTAAGTGGGGCTATTTGATTTAAAACTTCCTTACTAAACTTTCCTCAATTGGAGGGGAATTGTTGGTCCTCCTCTATTTTAGAATGTAATTCATAGTGGGACCAGAATTCTGTTGGATTTATAATTTCTCTACTAGTAATTAATATTAGTTTTATATTTTTATTTCTGTTTTTTTAAAAGAGGTTGCTTCTTTTGCCAGTTTAGATCAAATTCACATATGTAATGGTCTGACCAGATGCATTTCTCCCATGCCCCTAGACTGTATTGAATCTTTTAAATCAACTATTTCTCTTTGTGTGAAGGTAATTAAGTCTAATTTGTGTCCCTTTTCGTGTGTTATCTCTATGTCTAATTTTGAAAATCCAAGTGTTGTTAAAGAATTAATATCTATCACTTCTAGGTTTCCCGTTTGTTCCATATGAATATTTAGATTGCCCACTAAAAAATTATATGGTCCCCTCAAGGTATTAGTAGTAATAAACTCCAGAAATTCTTCTTTGGCATATGACCATTTTTTTGGAGGAATGTAAAATAGTGTTACGAATAGTGAATCTTCCAATTGATTATTTGAGACTTTAAAAGTTAATATTTCCAAATCCTCTAATTTAAAATCGATCTTATTAAAATCAAAATTTATTTAAAAATTATCGCTGGACTTCTCCCTTTTTTCCAACTCCTGGATAGTGGGAGGATCTTATATCCTTGTGGTAACAGTTTGTTCATAATAGTATCCGTATCCGAGACCATCCATGCTTCTGTTAAAAACAGGAAGTCTCTGGGTGAAGAAGAACTTTGTACGGAATCGATCCCCTTTTAACTTTAGAGAGTGCCCTCTCGTTCTCTCTACCTTGGAGAGGGTGAACAACCTGTCTATCTACTAAGTCTATTCCCTTCATTATCTTGAATGTTTCTATCATGTCCCTTCTCAGTCTCCTCTTTTCAAGGGAGAAGAGGCACAGTTTCTCTAATCTCTCACTGTACGGCAACTCCTCCAGCCCCTTAACCATTTTAGTCGCTCTTCTCTGAACCCTTTCGAGTAGTACAGTGTCCTTCCTCATGTACAGTGACCAATGCTGGACACAGTATTCCAGGTGAGGGCGTACCATGGCCCGGTACAGCGGCATGATAACCTTCTCCGATCTGTTTGTGATCCCCTTCTTAATCATTCCCAGCATTCTGTTCACCCTTTTTGCCACTTCTGCGCATTGCGAGGACAGCTTCATTGACTTGTCGACCAGTACTCCCAAGTCTCTCCAAGTACCGCACCAGACATCCTGTATTCGTGTATAATATTTTTATTACCAACGTGCATCACCTTACACTTATCTACATTAAACCTCATTTGCCATGTCACAGCCCATTTCTTGAGTGTGTTTATGTCACGTTGCAGGTCTTCTCAATCCTCCTGCGTTTTCACTACTCTGAATAACTTTGTATCGTCTGCAAATTTAATCACCTCACTCGTCGTACCAATTTCCAGGTCGTTTATAAATATGTTGAAGAGCACGGATCCAAGTACCAAACCCTGCGGCACTCCACTAGTGATGCTCTTCCAGTCTGAGTATTGTCCATTTACCCCCACTCTCTATTTCCTATGCTCCAGCCAGTTTTTAATCAACATGAGTATTTCACCCTCGATTCCATGGCTCGCAATTTTATGAAGTAGTCGTTCATGCGGAACCTTGTCAAATGCCTTCTGAAAGTCCAGATATACAATGTCGACCGGGTCGCCCTGCCTGTTTACTCCTTCGAAGAAGTGCAGTAAGTTCGTCAAACAAGATCTGCTCTTGCTGAAACCGTGCTAGCTGGTCCTCATCAGACCGTGTCTGTCAACATGATCAATGATGCGGTCCTTTATCAGCACCTCTACTATCTTTCCAGGTACCAAGATCAGACTCACCGGTCTGTAGTTTCCCAGGTCTCCCTTTGAACCTTTTTTGAAGATCGGCGTAACATTTGCCACCTTCCAGTCCTCATAATCTTTTCCGATTTGATCAACAGATTGGCTATTAGTTAAAGCAGTTCAGCTATAGTCCCTTGTAGTTCCTTGATGACCTTCGGATGGATGCTGTCCGGTCCCGGGGATTTATCGCTTTTAAGCCTATCAATCTTCCTGCATACTTCTTCTAGACTGACAGTTAACCCTATCCCATTTTTACTTCCAGCATATAGTCTGATGGGTTCTGGTATGCTGTGTATATCCTCTTCGGTAAATACATAAGCAAAAAACGTGTTCAGTCTGTCGGCGATTGCTTTGTCCTCCTTTAGCGCTCCCTTTATTCTTTGGTCATCCAACAGTCTCACTGCTTCCTTCACAGGTCGTTTCCCTTTAATATATCGAAAGAACGCCTTGAAGTTTTTAGCCTCCTTGGCTATTTTTTCCTCGTAGTTTTTCTTGGCCTCTTTTACTGCCTTATGGCACTTGCATTGATGTTGTTTGTGCTTTTTCCAGTTTTCATCCGTTTTTGATCTTTTCCATTCCTTAAACAAGGTTTTTTTTGTCTCTGATCACTTCCTTAACCTCTACAGTGAGCCACGCTGGTTCTTTATTCTTTTTCCTCTTTGATCCCTTGTTGATACACAGTATATATAGATTTTGCGCCTCGTTGACCATATCCTTAAAAAGAGACCAAGCTTGCTCTAGCATCTTTACAGTGTTTATCCTCTTTTTAATCTTCTTCCCCACCATGCGTCTCATCCCTTTGTAATTTCCTTTTTGGAAGTTTAGCGCTGTGGCCATCGTTCTGGACTGATGTTTCGCCCCTGTTTCCAGGTTGAAACAGATCATATTGTGATTGCTGTTTCCCAGCGTCCCTTCTACTTCTACATCCTGTGCCGGTCCTTGCAGTCCATTTAGAATTAAGTCCAGAATTGCATTTCCTCTCGTGTTTTCCTTGACAAGTTGTTCCAGGAAGCAATCGCCTACCATTTCCAGGAACTTGGTCTCTCTAGCACAGCCGGAGGTGCCTAGGTTTCATTCTATCCCTGGATAGTTGAAGTTGCCCATGATAACTGCGTTGCCTCCCTTGCAGTTGCGTTTAATCTCATTCATCATTTCTCCATCAATTTCTTCAGACTGTCCTGGAGGTCGGTAGTAGATGCCTATCCTTGTTTCCGGTACATTTGTTCCCGGAATTTTTACCCATAGAGACTCTAACTTATCCGTCTATGGTGTGTTCTCTCCAGTAGATTCAATTCCCTCTATGACATATATAGCAATGCCTCCTTCTTTTTGAGTCACTGTCTCTGCGGTATAGTTTGTATTCCGGTAGCACTGTGTCCCAGACATTTTCTTCAGTCCACCATGTTTCCGTGATGCCGATGATGTCAACGTTATCCTTTTGTGCCACAGCTTCTAATTCACCCATCTTATTTCTAAGGCTCCTTGTGTTCGTGTACATACACTTGAGTTTGCAACCTGTTCCCTTCTTGCATGTCGTTCCCTGTTGTGTCCCTTTCGGTCTGTCTTGTCTGTGATCTGGTGAATCTTCCCCTCCATCTTCCTGAACTGTATCCTCCGGGTATACGGGTTCCCGAATCATTGACTCTCTCTCGGTCGACTGTCGGCTTTCCCCTTCTTCCTAGTTTAAAAACTTCTCAACTTCTCTCTTGATGTTGCTTGCAAGAAGCCTTGTTCTGTCTGCTGAGGTGGAGTCTGTTCTTCCTGAATAGCTTGCTCTTCTCCCAGAACATCGTCCAGTTGCGCACGAAGTGGAATCTTTCTTCCTCACACCAGCGCCGCAACCATGCGTATAATTCTCTTATCCTGGGGCCTGAAATTCCTTCCTGCCTTTTCTTTTCTCAGGTTCCAGCCTGTTCAGTTCCCTTCTAACTCTTCCATCACTTTTCCCTATTTCCCTTCCCACACTCTTGCTGGTCTTGGTCACTCTCTCTCTCTTTACCATACCCCCCACCCCCACTTGCAGGTCCAGCATCCATGTCTTCTCACCCCACCCACTGCCTCTTTCATTTACACCCTGAATCCTTTCCCCACTCTACGATCAAGCATCTCTTCCTTCTCACCCCCCTTTCTGGCCTGGGTTTCCTTCTCACCCTCTTTCCCCTCTACTTATGGTCCAGAATCCATGTTCCCTCCCCTCTCATCCTCCCCCTGCAGGTCTAGCATCTATGTCCCCTCCTCTATAAAACACTTCACTAAAGTATTGAACCTACTGAACTCAAAAGGCGAGAATCAAATGATCGTGTACGCAATCCTAAAATAAGAATCTTTTCTAATAATATTAACACGTATTTCATATTATCGAAGTAACACGAATATAACCAAACGTTGGGATATCAATAGGTCTGATCGTTTGTATGTTCCAATCTACACCAATCTGCACTTTATTTATGCAAGAACAAACCAGAGCTTAGTAGCATAAGGCACGTCAATATTTGCCATAGCAATCAGTGAACGTATGAACTATACGTTGGTGCAATCTAGTATATACAAACGAACAGACCCAATGAGCCGAACGCGTTGCTCTTAACCAATACATTTTTATGTTTGTTTATTAGTCATATGGGTAGAATTTCTCCTTATTTTCGGTTCAGTGTTTTAGTGTTCACTGTTTTTAGAATAGTGTAATTTTAATTTTGCTAACAATTTGAATGTAGGCCCCTCTTGATCTTGAGGCCCTAGGCTGAAGCCTAATTAGCCTATAGGAAAATCCGGCCCTGAGTGCAGCACAAATGCCCTTCCCCCTCCTCCTTCCCCTGCAGGTCTAGCATCCATGTCCCCTTCCCCCCCCCTCACATGAAATCAAGTGTCCATGTCCCTCCTCTCCCTCCCCACTTGCAGTCTAGGTTCCATGTCTCCTGTCCTCCCTCCACACTTTCAGATCAAGATCCATATCACCTCCTCTCCCCTCACCCCATTGTAATCCAGTATCCATGTTCCCTCTTCTCCCTTCTCACTTGCCATCCAGCATTCTTGTCATTGTCCCCACCCCACCCCACACACACACACTTGTAGACCAGCATCCATGTCCCCTTCACTCCCCCACAGGCCTAGCATCCATGTTTCCTCCTTTCCCACCCCCTCCAAGTTGTAGTCTAGCATCCATGTTCCCATCCCTCCCCCCTTTCCCACATTGGTCTGGCCTCTGTCTGACTGATTGACCCCCCTCCATGAGACCAGACCTGCAGGCCTCCCAAAGCAGCAGTAGCAGAGGAAGCTGGCCGGCAGAGGTAGCAATGGGAACAGGTTGCTTGCAGCCGGCTCCGCCAAGGCCTTCCCTCTGCCACATCATCCATCTACAGGAAGTGATGTGGCAGAGGAAAAGCCCTGGTGGGACGGCCACAAACAGCCTTCTCACAGCTCTGCCTCTGCTGGCTGGCTGCCATCACTGCTGCTTCTTTGGGAGGCCCAGAGGTATGTCTGATCTCACAGGGTGGGGGGGAGGGGAGTCGAAGGAAGAAAGACCAGACCCAGACAGAATAGGGAGGGAGACAGGAACAGAATAGAAGGTTTGCACGGAATTCTGCCAAAAGTAACTTATTGGTTAGTTACCCAGGGAAACTGAGCCTCATCTGAACTCCTCCCCATGCAAGAAGACTGATGGCTATGTTTTCTGCAGCATCTGAATCCTTTATGAGGGCAGACAAGATCTCTCAATTTACCTTGGGTAGTGGTCTGTGATTGGGGCAAGCTAATGCACTCTCTGCTGGGAGAAGGTTCTACATTCTGAGTAGAGAATGACATGAGGACAAATTGCAGGAACTCAATTTCCCCATCCCATTCCCACAAATTTTGTCGCTGTCACTGTCCTTGACCCATTCCTGTAGGCTCTGCCTTAACCGTGCAAGCCTTGAACACTTATGATGTTAAAGTGTTTGAAGCTTGTGCAGATGAAAACAAACAGCAGGAAACACTCTGCTGTGTTCATTTCATAAAATTTTTTTCAGAGACAAAGTACTTTTTAGTATGATTAGTGTGAGAAATTCATCAGAACATGGTTTTAATAACTGAACCTTTAAACAACATTACTGGCTCCAGAACAAGAACTTAAGAACATAAGAGAACCCCATGCTGTGTCAGATCACGATCCATTAAGCCCAACACTCTGTTTCTGACAGCAGCCGTTGCAGGACACAAGCACCCAGTAGATCCCCAAAAGATATACGTACTTTAGAGAATGACACGGGGACCAATTTTTTCCCATCCCTGTGGGGACTAATTTTCCCATCCCGTCCCCGCGAGTTCTTTTCCTGTCCCTGCCCCGTTCCTGCAAGCTCCGTCTTCAACTGCACAAGCCACAAACACTTTAAAATCAAGTCTTCAAGGCTTGTGCGGTTGAAGATGGAGCTTGCAGGAATGGGGCAAGGACAGGAACAGCGACAAAACTCACAGGAATGGGGCAGGAAAATTAAGTTCCTGCAGGGATGGAGACAGATTTGTCCCCTTGTCATTCACCAATCTATTTCCCATTGCTTCTTTCCATGAGAAAACACTGGCTGATATTTTTATGGACTTTTTACAGGAACTTGCCCAATTCTCTTTTGAATCCTGCTGTGACTGTTGCATTGACCACATCCTCTGGCCTAAAGGATGCATTAAAGTAGAAGCTATGGTACTGATATTTAAAGTGATCTAACCAATCAGCAATGGCAACTGACTGGTTAAACCGCACATAACCAGCTATCCATGAATATTGAGCAGGAGATAACTGGTTATCCCCATTGAATATGTGTGGTGAGCACATAACCGAGAGCTGGCTATCTCAAGGGCATTCTAAGGGTGGGTCACACTTTGGCAGCAGCATGGTAAGGAGGGAGGGAGGTCCACCCCGGATGTCATCTTGGTGAGGGTGCCAGTACCTCTCCTCCCCCATGCCATACTTGTGCCCTCCATTCCCCACATCTCATTAAATCTTCACCAGTGCAAGCAACTACTCTGGCCTGCTGCTTCTGCGGGCCTGGCTCCCTCTGAAATAATTTCTGGGTCATGGGGCCAGGATGTGACATCAGAGGGGAAAGCCAATGTTGGCACGAGCAGCAGGCCGGAGAAGCTGCTTGGGCTGGTGAACATTTAAAGAGGTATGGGGGTGGGAAGGGAGGCCACGAGTGTGGTAAGGATATCACAGAAGGAGCAGTGGGGCAGAGAGGAGGGTACATGGGGGTACCACTATCCCAGGCATCTCCTACCCTCGCTAAGTCACTGCACTTAGGACCTGATATTCAGTGCTAACTGGTTAATGCTAGCTGTCTTATCTTTATGCACTAGCTGATGGCCAGTTAGTGCTAAATATTGACTTATCCAGTTATTAATTGGCAACCAAAAATGAAACCAAATATTCAATGCTGGTCACTGAAAACAGCCTGGCATTGAATATCCAGGTTCAGCGCTAAAGCCTGCTGCCAGCTGAAAATCAGGCTGTATAAATTAAGAAAGCCTGTTAGGAAGGAGAGGACCAGTGGTTAGAATCCCTACCTCAGAACCCTGAGGTTGTGGATTCAATCCGCATGCTGCTACATAATCCTCATAGGCAAGCTACATAATCCTCTATTGCCCCAAGGTACCATAGTGAGATTATGAGCCCGCCAGGCAGACAGGGAGAAATGTCTTAGAGCAGTGTTCTTCAACCACCGGTCCATGGACCAGTGCCAGTCCACAGAAATTTCCTGCCGGTCCACAGGACCAGCACGTGCATCAGGCCCAAAACAGTGTTCTTCAACCGCCAGTCCACGGTGCGATCGATGCGGCATTATCTTCAAGCCAACTCCCTCTTCCTAACTGATTCAGTGCACAAAGCCACGGGCAGTGGCTCCTACGGGCATTCTGTGCCTGAACCGGAAGCCTTCTCTCTGACGTTGCCAGATGAGGTACGGGACGTGCAAGGTGCAATTAGTACTATTATGGGGGCGAAGTCTGGGGTGGAGATTGGGTGGAGATGGGCAGGGTCTGGCCCATGACTTAGCCCAGTGTTCTTCAACCGCTGGTCCACGGACCGATGCCAGTCCACAGTATAATTATTTTATTTCTGCCGGTCCATAGGTGTAAAAAGGTTGAAAAACACTGTCTTAGAGTACCTGAATATAAACTGCTTCAAATAGAAGCAGTATATAAGAAATGTAAATAAATAAAAATAAATCCCAATTTCCCGTAAGACTTCAAATGCACATAAAAATCATAAGTTATCTTAGTTGTTTGGTCAGGCTAGAAAAAAATAAAATAAATCCTCTCTTTCATGTACTTATACCAAAAAGTTCATATTTTCTTAAGGCAACTAAATTTCCTGTGGCTGAGGATATTTGATGCTGTGTATTTAAAAAAAAGTCTCGTTCCCTTTGTTTTCCCGGTTTCCTCTTTCAGATATTCACTTATCTAGCTTGTAAGCTTTTCTTTTATTGCAGTATGTACGTCAGTGAACATTTAACACAAAACATGTGTTAACCTTTGACCTCAGAAACCAACAAGGAATTTGAAATGCAGTTCATTCAATGTAGTGTGGTTAAAGATATAACATTCAAGCATAATACAGATTTTCTGAATGAGTATTTTTAACCAACGTTTTTTCTTTTCCTGACAATACATGATATTGTGCAGATGTAGCAGTCTCTTTTATGGTTTAGCTCATGTAATGGAAATCAGATTTAAGTGTCGGTTCTGCAAATGTACTGCCTATATGTACTGTATTTCTGTGTCTATCAATATGCATAGGATTTAGGAGAGAAGTTTAGACCTTTGCTCCAATAAACTGGCAATCAAACTACCGTATTTTCACGCAGATAACGCGCACCCGTGTATAACGCGCACACGGGTATAGCGCGCAGAAACCACAATATTATGTATAAAAACTTTTGTATACCGCGCTCACGGGTATAACGCGCATGCTGCCCGCCTGTCCTTTCGCCCGCCCCGACTCTCCTCTGGCCACCCCGACTCTCCTTTCGCCCGCCCCGACTCTCCTCTGGCCACCCCGACTCTCCTTTCGCCCTCCCCGACTCTCCGTGCGCTGTCCCGACTCTCCGTTTACCCGCCCTGCCCTGCCCCCCCCCCCGGCAGGACCACTCGCACCCCCCCGAAGGACCGCCGACTCCCCGACAATATCGGGCCAGAAGGGAGCCCAAACCCTCCTGGCCACGGCGACCCCCTACCCCCACCCCGCACTACATTACGGGCAGGAGGGATCCCAGGCCCTCCTGCCCTCGACGCAAACCCCCCTCCCTCCCTCCAACGACCGCCCCCCCCAAGAACCTCCGACCGCCCCCCCCAGCCGACCCGCGACCCCCCTGGCCGACCCCCACGACACCCCCACCCCCCTTCCCCGTACCTTTGCTAGTTGGCCGGACAGACGGGAGCCAAACCCGCCTGTCCGGCAGGCAGCCAACGACGGAATGAGGCCGGATTGGCCCATCCGTCCCAAAGCTCCGCCTACTGGTGGGGCCTAAGGCGCGTGGGCCAATCAGAATAGGCCCTGGAGCCTTAGGTCCCACCTGGGGGCGTGGCCTGAGGCACATGGTCGGGTTGGGCCCATGTGCCTCAGGCCACGCCCCCAGGTGGGACCTAAGGCTCCAGGGCCTATTCTGATTGGCCCACGCGCCTTAGGCCCCACCAGTAGGCGGAGCTTTGGGACGGATGGGCCAATCCGGCCTCATTCCGTCGTTGGCTGCCTGCCGGACAGGCGGGTTTGGCTCCCGTCTGTCCGGCCAACTAGCAAAGGTACGGGGAAGGGGGGTGGGGGTGTCGTGGAGGTCGGCCAGGGGGGTCGCGGGTCGGCTGGGGGGGCGGTCGGAGGTTCTTGGGGGGGGGCGGTCGTTGGAGGGAGGGAGGGGGTTTGCGTCGAGGGCAGGAGGGCCTGGGATCCCTCCTGCCCGTAATGTAGTGCGGGGTGGGGGTAGGGGGTCGCCGTGGCCAGGAGGGTTTGGGCTCCCTCCTGGCCCGATATTGTCGGGGAGTCGGCCGGGCAAGAGGGCTTGGGCTCCCTCTTGCTCCGATCGCGGGTGCGGGTGGGAGCGCGTGCGAGCGGTCGTTCGGGGTGGGGGTGCGAGCGGTCCTGCTGGGGGGGGGGTGAATCGGGCGTCGGGCGGGGTGGGAACTATGTAGAAAAACTTTTGATACCGCGCTCACGCGTATAACGCGCGAGTGGTATGCGCGGTAGGTAAAAACGCATATAACGCGCGCGTTATATGCGTGAAAATACGGTACTTAAGCTCAGCAGGGCTCATTCATTAAAGCCAAGTGCCAGCATTAAGCTTTTGAAGGTACTTATCATTATGAACAGGCACTAAGGATTAGAGAGTTGCACGGGGACAGAAATCCTACCCATCCCCGCCCGTCCCCGCCAGGATCCTCTCCATCCCCACCAATCCTCACCAGGATCCTCTCCATCCCCACAAGGAATTACCTCCATCCCCACCCGCCCCCATAAAAAGCAGCAATTACTTCTGACAGGATCATCAATTCCACAGTTTCTTTTATGTTTGCGCTGCTGTTTTCCTTGTGGAATCTCTTTGGTGGAACCCTTTTTTTGTTTTCTGTTCAGGTAATTAACTTATAAACCCCCTCTTTTACTAAGGCTGATGTGTCCATTATATTATATGGATGAACCCTGCTTCCAAAGCCTTCCATCCCTGTGGGAGTCCCGTTGGCTAGAAGGGGGTTCCCATGGGAGTCCCGTGGGCCAAAGGGGGGGTCCCCTTGGGAGTCCCGTGGGTTAGGGGGGAATCCCACAGGACCCGCGGGATTCCCGCGATCCCCGTTCCCATGCAGACCTCTACTAAGGACTCCATTTACTAAGGTGCGCTAACCTAGTTAGTGCATGCTAATTGATTTAGCATTTAGCGTGCACTAATCTTTAGCCCGTGCTAAATCGGTTAGCGCACCTTAGTAAAAGTACCCCTAAATTCAGTAGTTCTGAAATTAACGATAGTGTTCTATACCAGTCAGAAACTGCATTCAGTTTATTTATAAAAACGTTGATGCCACAACCCTGGATCTTAGCAGAACTCCAAAGGCACATCTAACCACCATATTAATCCCAAATGAGAAGTGAAGTTCTAAACCATCCATATCCCTCATACTTCACTAAAAATGTGAACAAATTAGACAAAATTCTTATCACTAAACCTTACTAACACATAGCGATGTCTAAGAAGGAAAAGCCTCAAAAGTCTTGACTTGACCAATCTTTTAATCATCAGCATAAAGACATTCTTTTAGGCATCCTGGATTGATAGAAATGAGAAGTAGTGAAAACATCAAGTTCTCAGCCCAACTAACAAAGTTGGGGCAGTCACCATTGAGGGCTATACACTCAGTCCAGTGATTTTCCACTTTTTTTCATTCCAGATTTTCTGTTGATTGGGCTGAGAACTTTTCAGTGGCCCCTCGCAGTCCAAAACGTGACTTACATTCCATGCTCAATGTGGCTCCTTTAATTCTTTCACACTGCAACTCAGCTCCCAATGGAGGCTTGTGTTTCTCAATCTCCCAATCACTTCTTCAGGAAAATTTCAAGTATGAATTGCTAAAGGTCTCTACCGTTGCTCAGGAGACCCATAATTAAGCATCATTCATAAAATACAATCCCATGGGCTACCCTGAGCCTTGGGTATAATACTGAAAATAACTCAGAGAGCAACTTCTAATAGTATTTGAACAATGCAAGGGGGATGCACACAGTGATTATACTGGTAGAAATCAGAGGCAAAATTGACAGCACACTTTTTATAAGCCTACTCTTATTTGCTTTTTTGTATTTTTTGTGGCGTGTAGTCATTCTATTACAAATATACAAATGTAAGATGAATGCCTATTTTGTAGCTGTCTGGCTGTGATCCTGCTCCTAAGCCAAGAAGAGTGTTTCCACAGAATGAATACCATCTCAGGTAGAGAATGACACGTGGACAAATTTGTCCTCGTCCCTGCAGGAACTCAATTTCTCCATCCCATCACCGTGAGTTTTGTCCTTGTTCCTTGCCCCGTTCCTGTAAGCTCTGCCTTAACCGCACAAGCCTCGGACTCTTATGATTTTAAAATGTTTGAGGCTTGTGCAGATGAAGACAGAGCTTGCAGGAATGGGGCAGGGACAAGAAAAGAACTCGACGAGACGGGAAAATGAGTTCCCACAGAAAGAAAACTTGTCCACGAGTCATTTTCTAATCTCAGGAACCTCACTGTTGATTAAGAGAAATTTGAGTCCATTAATTGACTAGAGTAGATACTAGGGCTGAATTGAACAGTGGGAGAAAGAGTAGCAATAAATGCAAGAGAGCCATCCAACCAGGAGATATAGATGTTGTGAGTGCATATTTTAACATGGTTTTTTAAATTTGGATTCAACTTTGCAAAATCCAGTACAGGTGTTTCATGCTCCATTCATTTTCATATATTTGTTACATTTCAAATGATTTGTTATTGGAAAAATAAGGGAGGCATTCCTAAAGGAAAGGATAGTGAATTTCCTAGAATCCAATGGGTTACAAAATCTGAGGCAACATGGTTTTACCAAAGAAAAATAATGTCAAACAAATCAGATTAAATTCTTTGGCTGGGCCAGAGAATTGGATTGAGGATGTGCACTGGATGTAATTTACTTAGATTTCAGCAAAGCATTTCACTTGGAGGCTTTTGAACAAACTTATTAGGCTGAAGCTAGGACCCAAAGTAGTGAATTAGATTAGAAACTGGTTGACAGACACCAGAGAGTGGTGGTTAATGGAATTCACTCTGAGGAAGGAAAGGTGAATAGTGGAGTGCCTCAAGGATCGGTGCTGGGGCAGATTCTAATCAAGATATTGCCAAAGGGTTAGAAGGTAATATTTGCCTTTTTTGTGGATGATACCAAGATTTATAACAGAGTGGACACCCTGGAGGGAATGGAAAACATGAAAAAGGACCTGCAAAAGTTAGAAGAATGGTCTAAAGTTTGGCAATTAAAATTCAATGCAAAGAAGTACAGAGTGATGTACTTGAGGAGTAGAAATCCAAGAGAGCCATATGTGCTAGAACAGGGGTGCCCACACTTTTTGGGCTTGCGAGCTACTTTTAAAATGACCAAGTCAAAATGATCTACCAACAATAAAAATGCTAAACATATATATATTTATATATATATATATATATATACACACACACACCGTGTACTTTGTATTTATGTTCAAATATTTTTTTATTATACAGCCCCCCTTCCACGAAGGTCTGACCCCCCCTGAAGGTCTGCACATTCTCCCTCAAAGGTTGACTCCCCCCCTGAAGGCCTGCACTACCCCTTGAAGGACTGCACTCCCCCCCCCCCCAAAGGCCTACCCTCCCCACATCCATTTACCTAATTCCAGCAGGGAGCAGTCTGCAGAGAGACGTATAACTTTCGGTTACACATGCTGTACGACTAAGTCTAAGCCGGCCCACGTCCCGCCCAACTTCCGCTTTCGACACTCCTCCCGAAACGCCCTGTTTAGCTTTGGTCGTTCATTGCCACTATGTAGGCCTAGGTCGTCTAGAAATACATCCAAAACCCAGTTTTATTATCGGCATTTGGACGTATTTGGGAAATGTTCATCCAAGTGCCGACTTAGGCTGATTTTTGGACTTTTTTTCTTTCGATTATGAGTCCCTTAGGGATTTTGTAGGGAAATAGAAGGGGGATTGGATTTTGGGGGGAGGAGGGGGGGTTCGTAAGCTGTTGCAGATACTGTGCTACTTTGAGGATCTGGGAGCACTGGGAATGCTCCTCACCTGCCCATGCTCCTCCCATGGCCAAGCCCCCTTTTCAGTTGCATGTGAGAAAATGTAAGTGCTCATTTTATAAAACAGGGCACAGGACAGAACCACACATAAACCCAGAACAAGTGACAATTGACACCAATTGATTAACAGGTCATTAACTAATTAATCTGCATGTGGATCAAGGGATCTATGCCCCATTTTGGGTTGCCAGTATACATTTCAGGGGTAAGGACTGGCCTAAGATCACAAAGAGCCACAGTAGGATCTGAACTGTGAGGTTTCCCTGGTTTTCAGCCTATTGCGCTAGTCATTCGGCTACTCTTTCAGATTTCCCTACCATTATCTGTTTGCACAGTTGTTGAAACACCTACCTGTGTGCAGCTGCTGGTCGGCCTTTCCCACTGGTAGCCCAGTGCCTTGCTAAAAAGGAAGAGGCAGGTGCACCACAAAAATACCAGCAGGACCAAAAGAGCATGCACAGAAAATTTTTAAAACAAAAAAACAAAAGAAGCAGAGTTCTGGGTTTAAATCTTTAATATCATCGAAATGGTCACTCAGTTAAACCTGGAAAAACCAAGAGGCACAAAGAAAGCAGCAAAGATCCAAATGTTTAAGTTTCAAGTTTATTAAAAATTTGATATACATTACTCCCCCGATATTCACGGGGGTTCCATTCCCGGAACCCCCGCGAATCATAAAAAAACGTGAATACGGTTTTTCAATGGGGGAGACTGGAGAGGGCAGCGGGAGAGGCAGGAGAGAGCAGCCGGAGTACCGGCAAGTGCAGGAAATCACTCGCTGTATGCTCCGACCGCCTCTTCCTGCACTAAGTCGGGCCTTACCAATGAGGAGGTGGTTATACATTTTAAAATAGGGTGAAAACAAATAATACTAATTAACATAACTTTAACAAAATAACATACTTGACAAAACAATAACACATACTAGACTAGACAAACGGGTACGAGTGGAAAAAAAGGGTAGAACTACAATGGTTAAAAAAAAGTAAGATATAAAGGTATAAACATAAGGATGGTGTTAAAAACAAATAAGTCCAATACAAGAGGACTCATAAAAAAATTAAGAAATTTTTTTAAATCCTTAAAAGGACATTTATACTTGAAAGGCTTCTTTAAAAATGAATGTCTTAAGAAAAGATTTAAATTTCTCAAGATTAGTTATGTCACAAAAGCTGCAACAAAGGAATCAATTAGTGGAACATAGAAACATGATGGCAGATAAAGGCCAAATGGCCCATCTAGTCTGCCCATCCGCAGTAACCATTATCTCTTTCTATTTCTGAGAGATCCCATATGCCTATCCCAGGCCCTCTTGAATTCAGTCTCTGTTTCTACCACCTCTTCCAGGAGACTGTTCCACACATTTACCACCATAGAAACATGATGGCAGATAAAGGCCAAATGGTCAATCTAGTCTGCCATTTATTACATAAAGGGAATTGGACTTGATATGCTACCTTTCTGTGGTTAGAATCAAAGCAAGTTTACATATTATATACTACTTATTTTGCACCTGGGGCAATAGATTGTTAAGTCATGGGTTGCTTCAGTGGAATTTAAAGCCAGTTCCCCAGATTCTCAGGCTGCTGCACTAACCACCGGGCTACTACTCCATTCTGTAAAGTATGGTGCAGGCAGTCTTTATACACTGAATATCTTGTTTCAAAGCGGCCCATTTACAAAGCTGTGGTAAGCATTAACACATGCTTACCTGAAACTCAATGTAATAATTTACAAGCTGTCTCAGTTTCAGCTGTTAAAGATTCTACAGTTATACATTCTAAAATTGAATCTATAGAGAATATGAATAGAGTGAAAAATCTCCGCCTGGTCAATTTTCCAGTAACTCATTTATTGTCACCTGAGATCTTATTAAGAAAGTTTTTCAAAGAAGTACTGGGAATGGCCAACGCGGAGAATTTTCCTATAAATAACTATTACCATAACCCTCCAAAAAAAGTTGAATCTGCCCAGGAGGTGGATCATCTGATCACACCAGAGGTAAATTTGACTGAATTTTTGGAAGATACACAGGATGTGATTCAGAGCCGGTCCACTCTGGTAATAACATGCATGAGGGAGATGGACAAGATGTTGATAATGAAACTTTACTTCAAAAACAGGTTAATGAAATTTTGTGGGGATTTGGTTAGGATTTTTCCGGATGTCTCTAGAACCACTCAGTTGAGGAGGAAAGAACTTTTGAAATTGAAAGATAGAGTGTTGGCACTGGACGCATCCTTTTACCTGAAATTTCCCTGTAAATGCTTGATTAAGTTACAAGATATTGAGTATTCATTCTGGGACCCTATACAATTACAACAATTTTTAGTAGCAAGAGAATAGAAATAGAAAAATAAATGAGATTTGTTTCACTTTGTTTCACTTAGCTGAGATTATGAGGAGAATTAATATAAAAAATATCCCATTTAAAGAATGATTCAAGGTTCTTTAGATGAACCAAGAATTATTGTCCTTTATTTTTCTTGAACTTTATATAATTAGAAATAGCAAGGTATACTCCATTAATGTGGGCTTAAAAGGAATTATGTATGTATGATTTGATTATGTATTGTTTTATGTGATTTTCCTTTTTTCTTTTGAAGTATTGGATATTGTAATGTATTCAAAATTATAAATAAAAAAAAAACATGCTTACCGCAGGTTAAAATCCATTACTGCAGGGCACACTGAGGCATCCCATGATGATTTTGGCATCTGTGTGCAGTTCCCATGTGATAAAAAATATTTCAAATTTTTTAGTACTGGTGGCATGCAGCTACAGTGCATGTGCTAACCAATTAGTTTGTGGTTAGCACATGAGCCTTTACCACCTACATAATAGGTGTAGTTAAGGGCTCAGGCGCTAATGGAAAAATTAGCACATGTCCATTAATGGAGAAAATGGAAAATACAGTCATTTTACAGCCATGTTAAAAATGGCCTCTGCGCGGTACACCCACATGCTAATCATAACACAGGCCACTCTTTAGTGCAGCTTAGTAAAAGGAGACCTAAATGTGCCCCTGACGCAGGCAATTGTGCTGCTGAAGCATGTTGGGTGATGATTGAAACACTCCTGTGGTAGGACATTATGGGGCTCATTTTCAAAACAGAAAGATGTCCAAAAAAATGGCATAAAGTGGCCTTTGGACGTTTTTTTTCTCGCCAAATTGTCCAAGCCGCCATTTTTTAAACCGACTTTCTAGATGTTTTGCTAGGTTTTTTTTGTCTGCAATGTGTCTAAATCTCAAGAGGACATGTTGGAGGCGTGTTATGGTCAAGTTTAATACTTGGGCATTTTGCAGCGATAATTGAACTTTTTAGAAAATGTCCAAGGCACAATTTTGGATGTTTGGAGTTAGAGTTGTCTTTAAAATGAATAAGGGCCAAAAAGGTGCCTAATCTGACCAGATGACCACTGGAGGGATGATGGCATGGCCTCCTCACACTTCCCCAGTGGTCACTGACCCCCTCCCACCCACCAAAGATCTGAATGAAACAGTACATATCTGTCTCTGTGACAGCTGCAGATAGCACGACCAATCCTAGTAGAACAGCAAGCAGGTGTCTGGAGTAGCCTGTTGGGTAGTGCAGTGGACTTCAGAGAAGGGGACCCAGGCCCATATCCCACTCTAACTAGCACACTTGTGGGGGATAGTGTGAGCCCACCAAAAACATGATGTGCTAATAGGTGACACCTGCAGCCATAAGGGCTATTGGGTTGGTAGACAGGTGGGTCCAGTAGGTTTTGGGCGTGTTCTGAAGGGCACAGCATACAATGAAAATGGGTTCTAGTGAGTTGTGTACCTTGCACACTTTATGTGAAGTTCACAGCAGTGCCCCACTACTCTGCTGGCCTGTCTAGTGTAGATTGTGGCCCCGCCTATGTACAAATGGCTTGGTTCTGGACATTTTGCATTTGGACGTTTTCATATTTCAGAATGGCCAAAAAAGATAGAAGCACTAAGGGCCAAAACATCTAGATAGGTGATTTTAAAAAATAAATAAAGATGGAAGTCTTGCGGTTTCAAAAATGGACATTTTTTCCACCTGATTTTTGGACGTTTTTCTCAAAATGTCCAAAATTGGACTTAGATGTCATATTGAAAATGGTCCTCCATATATTACACCTTACCACCATGGATTACTTTATGTAATAAATGTTATATGTATTTGCCTCTAGTTGGTACGTTTGGCTGCTTCTTTTGTAACACTCAATGAGATCTGACATAGATTGCCAACAGGCTGCATCAGAAGTTAACGTAGCATATATAAAATTGTAACACATTAAAAACAAGGCAAACTAAAGGATAAAAAGCATTGAACTCACAGAAAATTGAAACTAAAGACCAGTATCTATCAATAAATAAACACATTCCCAACATAATACAATGATAATTTACATTGCTCAGGTGGGTCTAGTAGGTTTTGGGGACGTTTTGGAGAGTTCCGCATAAATTATAAGGGGTATATGGTGAAATGTACTTCTGGTCCTCTTTATGTGAAGTTCACAACAGTGCTCTCTAAGGTGTCCCACTGCTCTGTTGGCATGTCTGTGTAGCCTGTCTATCACAATGCTGGCCCCTCCCACAAATGGTCTGGATTTGGATGTTTTCAACTTGGATGTTTCATTGCTCGAAAATGGGGTATAAAGATAAGCATCCTAAGAGCTGGACGTCCAAGTAGACAATTTAAAAGAAAAAAAATTGGGATGGAGGTGGGGATGTTTATCAGTTCGACTTTTGAAAATGGATGTTTCTATGCTTCTGACTTTGGACGTTTAGTGGGAAATGTCCAAGTCGGACTTAGACGTCCTTTTCGAAAATGGCCCTCCAAATTTCTAGCTCTGATTTTCTTCTGTGTTGGAGGTTTGAAGATCAGACTTTGTAAAGAGAAGTGCTGTTTATCTTTTCTGGGACATCCCGCAACGTTGTCACTCAGTACCTTCAGTATTTGGGTTCCATATATGTTATATTTTACATAAAATGCTACATGTGCCCCATCTCTTATTATCGTTGGCATTTGGCCTTTATCTGCCAGCATGTTTCTATGTTTCTATGAACAGTCTCCCGAAAGAGGTGGTGGAGACAGAGACTGTGTCTGAATTCAAGAGGGCCTGGGATAGGCACGTGAGATCTCTCAGAGAGAGAAAGAAAAATGGTTACTGCGGATGGGTAGACTAGATGGGCCATGTGGCCTTTATCTGCCATCATTTATTAAATTTATTTATTTATTTAAAAAATGTATATACCGCATACAACTATGCGGTTTCCATATTGCATACATAAAAATCTTGTTTCCCTCCAGTTATCACATATAACATAGACAAGTCTAAACAACATCGTTAATCGTCCCTGTTATAATAGGGATAGAGCACAAATTCAGTCAATTCAGAAATACAAGCAAGCTTTAAATCATACATTGATGTCAGAAAAATTCTAAAAGACGATTATCAACTGAAATATACCTTAGCATAAGAAGACATTAGAAAATAATTGTTTCTATGTTTCTATCTTGTCCTCTGATTACAGCCTCTGAGATAAGAGCATCATGGATTTCAGATATTGCTCATCTTTATTTGCTCTCTGCATATTGTGGCCCACTGTAGTGCAGAACAGTACTTTATAGCTACTACTGTGGAAACCCCAATATAGCACTCTGACGTGTGGCCCGAAACGGAACCACCCTGCAGGACCGGATTCCAAACCGGAATCAAAACAAAACAAAGTCACCACAATTACCATTCAAAGAAATAATATCGTTTTATTCCTTTTTGTATCCAGGTAAGTAGTCTTTTCAAAATAGCTGCTAAGCTTGTCAGAATGTCCTACACAGCAGCACAAAGGAAAAGAAAAATAGCAAACCAAGCAAGCAAAAATCAGCATACAATAAAGTCCTTGCCTTGCATTCAGCAATGTTGTAACCTCAGCTGTGTCTGAGGGTTTCAGCCCCACTCAGGCCTAGCACTGACTGCTCCACAGCAGGCAGTTTCAAAAACCAAAAAAAACCCCAAACAGTTCAAGTCACTTATCTCACAGCACAAGTGTTTCAAAGTTCCTCCAAGCCTCTGGCCAGTTTCACTCACTGCCAGGTAAAGGGGAGTGACAGGTTTTGCACACTAAAGTCCTTAATTTGACTTTCACAATTCCCTCCCAAGATATCAGCAAAACCTCACCCCAAAAATCACTCCCTAGCTTGCAAACAAAATGTTCCCCATACAGTCCAGCACCAACAAACTCCACTCACTGTTTGAGGGTGGAAGCAAAGTCCACCTGCATGGCTTCAGTAACCTCAGGAGCAAACTCTGCCAAACCTTCTTCAAATTCCATGGGCTGTTCTCCTGGAAACATGGGTTCCTCAGCCTGACCCGCCTCCAACACCTCCATTGGAACTGGTTTGCTGCTCCTGCTTGGCTGAGAGGACTCCCTAGGGAGAAAAGGATTAAACCTCCTCCCTAGCTTGCTTCCATGACTGTTCTCTGGGACAGGTTTAAATACCTTAGGGCGACACCCTGCCCTGTCAGCCCTGGCAGTGTTCCAAGGGCCTCTTGGGCTCCCCCGGTGGTCAATGTCATTATTTAGCTCAGAAACTACCTGTCCCTTCCCAATTCCTCTCCGGGATTTCTTTTCTGCTCCATTTTCTTTTTCCCTATCTCAGACCGGGGCAGGGAGGATACCTGGCTGGTCACAATATCCTCACACTTATCATCCTTATGTTTATGTTTCTTCTATTTGATATACTGCCTTTCTTGTACACAGTGTTCATTCTGCCTTTGTGGAAGTCTCCTGTTCTTTGTTTCTCTGCTTACTTCTTTTGTTAACCTCCCATAGGATGTTTCTTCATAGTCCTCTGCATTATTTTGTATTGGCATTTTTTTTGGCAAACCAATATGTACTTGTCTATTTGTTCAAATACATTTTTTTTTAACTAGGCTTACTTTTTCTCAAATGGCTTAGTAAATGAAAGTCAATGTTTTCTTAAATCCTTTGTTTGCTTTACTTATTTTAGGGCCTGTGTCTTTGTAGGGTTTCCCATGATCTTCCGTCTAAAGTTCAGATGTTTCTAAGGCTACTTCAGTGGCAAAGGCTAGATGTGACGGATTTGGTGGTTGTAATTACTGCTGGGAATTTTAGTCCTATGCACATTTCGCTGGTGAAGCCCACAGTATGGACAGTGTTGTTCACAAATCAAAAGCTATGCCTAGATTGTACTTTGTTTGAAGTTTACTTTTCCAGTGATATTTTCACCTGGAAATTGATCCACCTGTGTGCTACTAGTAATAGTTTTGGTTAGCATCACGAGTATATTTAATAATACAATGCATTAATTCTATGTGGTACAGTAAATGAAAAGATATGTACTTCCCTCCGGGAGTGTCTTCGCACAATGATTGCCTTTGACTGGTGCTGGTGTTTTTGGATTTATTGCATAAAGGTGGTTTTATAAACCAGGAAAAGGAAATCCTGCTGTTCAATATCATGGTCTTATAAGGGCAATTGCACTGAGGATATATCTGTAAAATCAGTTGGTTTCTCTGACAAATGACTTCATTCATAGGATGTAGGAACACACTGCAAGAGGGCTTCCCAATTGGTCCAGATATCCTCAATACATATGCATGTGTTCACTTTGCATGTATTGGGTCTCCAACGTACATGGATATATTTCAAGCACACTCATTGCAAATCTTTTGAAAACTAAACTGATTAGATATGACTCCAGGCCAGGGGCTGGGAAAAATTGAGTTTGGCTCTGTGTGCTCAGCCTTTATGTAAATTCATGGCAAAGTGTCGCTTGTTCTTGAGCAGGCCACCAACTGATTTTGGCTGTAAATCACAAAGCCTAATTAAGGACCTTCAACCAGCACAAAAACAAATCTAAGATCCACAGCAAACACCTTATAGGGCACTGCTGTGAACTTCACATAAAGGGTGCCAGTTGTATATTTCACCAAAATCCCCTTATAATTTAGAGTGAACCCCCCAACCCCCCAACCTACTATACCCTCCTGCGTACCATCCCAATAGCACTTATGGCTGCAGGTGGCACCTACTGTATAGTCGGGTTTGGGTGGGCTCACATGTTCTACCATAAAGGTATTAGTTAGAGTGGTTTATGGGCCTGGTCCTCCTCTCTATGGTTCACTAGCCCACCCACCAGAATACTTAAGACACCTGTGTGCTGCTCTTCTAGGCTTCCCCATACCAGATGCTGCTGTTTTAGAGACAGGTATGTGTAAGATTAAGCTAGGCTGATAGTATGTACCTTTTTGTTCTCAATTTTGTGTGGTAGAAGGGGGTCACTGAGCACTGGGAGAGTGTGGTGGTGTCTTACCTTGATGCATGCAGTGGTCATCTGGTCAGTTTGGGCTCCTTTGTGGCACTTAGACCCTTCTAAAACAGGTCTAGTTCCAAACATCTAAGTTCCATCCAGGAGGTCTTACAAAATGTTTGATTATCGTTGCAAGATGTCCATGTCTAACCCACCCTTGAGACCACCCAAAGCCTGCCCATAAAATGCCTCCACCACACCCATCGTGTGCTCTTGATGTACAGAGGCTGGAACAGCTCGCTAGATGTACAGAAAGACAATTTTAATTATTGGTCCTTGGATGTCCTGGCAATTAGGACGTCCAAGCGCTGATTTAGGATGCTTTTTTGGACATCTATGTTTTTTGATTATGAGCCTGATAGAAACATTGAAACATGATGCCCATCCTCAGCATCCACTATTTCCTCCTCTCCCTTAAGAGATTCCTTGTGTCTGTCTGATGCTTTCTTGAATTTAGACACAGTCTTTGTCTCCAACACCTCTACTGGGAGACTATTCCACGCATCTACCACCCTTTCTGTAAAAAAAAAGTATTTCCTTAGATTACTCCTGAGCTTATCACCTCTTACCTTCATCATATGTCCTCATTTTTTGGGTGAAATTCTGGCCATTGTTGGCACAGAGATTTCTGAACTCTAAAGAGCATGCTGACTTGAAGATGTTAAGCTTCATTATGAGCTAAATTGAAATTTAATAAATTATATATTTTGGATTAAGTTTAAATTTGAACAAGACACTTTAAACATAACAAAGGTTTTTTTATGCCAATGAGGAGGCACTGACAAGGTTTGTAAAGACCAGTGGGTCCTGAGCTGTGCCCTGAGGCTTTTTCCTTTGTTTAATTTATTTACTCATGATTCTACACTTTATCTATAGATGATAATTTTAAGATATTATTCACTAAGTCTGAGAATTTATGCTTTTTTGTACAGGTGGAATTTAAATTGATAAACATTAGAAAGTGGTATCCAATACCACAAGCAGGGCAAGAGGCTGATACCTATTCTGAGGAGCAAGAAGGAGTCTGGATGGGCCAGTTGGCCTTTACCTGCCATCATGTTTCTATGCTTCAAAACCAATTGTAACAAATTATATAGGCCAGAGGCCAGGGCCAAATCAAGAGCTGCGCAAGTGGTGCCTAGAGGTGCAATTGCATGGCCAACCTCCCTCCTGCTGATGTTTTGTGGATATAAATTTCAAATGCCTATAAATAAAAAGTAAACAAAAAAAGTTAAAAAAGCAACAAAAGATCTTTAAAGAATTAGTTACGAGGGGGTGCTCAAAAGTTCTCAGTCCAACCAACCAACTTCCTAGATTCTGAGCATAATTTTGCCACTGTAGCTGAAAAGATTGTTATCTTATTTCATTAAGTGCCAATTTGCAGAAACAAAATTCTCTGTTTTGATATTATTTCAGATCATTGATTAAACCGTATCCACGTCATTCTCTTCTTGGTTGGGCTGAGAACTTTTCAGCAACCCCTTGTATAACAATGATTGCTCAACATAGTCTTATTTTTAAGTGTTTTCATTGGGGCAATATGATCTAAGACCTCTGTTAGCATATTATTCCAACAATTCACAGCCTCATTAATTTTTTAGTGCCTATAAGATCCAGCTGATTAATGTGGAACAGGGAGTATGCCAGCTGATGACCAGGGTGGAAAACATTGAAGAGGGTCAACAGGGTATTATGCAAGAGTCTTTTCCTGAGAAGGAAGATGGTGATTTTAGAGAACACTGCAAATTGGTGTAATTTGAACTTTAATTCCATGAATCCAAGGTAAATCATATTTAAAAGATACCTTATCAAGACTCTCAGTGTAACGCAGTGGTTCCCATACTAGTCCTGGTAGCTGCCCAGTCAGTCAGGTTTTCAGGATATCCACTATGAATATTTATGAAGGAGATATGTATGCACTGCCTCCATTGTAGTCTGCATTTGCTGTAGTATGTATGTTTCTTCTCCAGTAGAAAGATTTGTCCATACTACCAATGATTTATTTTTCCTTTCTTTTTGTTGGATTCTCCCAATTCAGGGCTTGGAAGGTTAATTGTAAAGGGCCCAATATTTTTTTTAAAAAAAGCTGAGCTCCTAAATTACTAGACTTCTAAATTTGTGCCCTATTTTTGGCCAAACCCACTTTTTATGCTCTAAATATAAGAGTTTAATGAAATTTTGAGTATAAATTTAGATATTTGGCCTTAGTAAATTGCCCCATCTCCTTAGTTTCTCCTTCTGTAAACGAATTGAGAAGGTGTTGTGAGGTTGGAGGGGATATGTGAGGCGACCTTACAAACCCCAGGTCCCGAGTTCAATTCTTTCATAGAGGTTTCATTAGGAAGTAGAATCAAATAACAAGCCAGAAGTGATTGCATAAAGAATATATTATAGAAATAGGCTTACAGAAAAGCAATATTCATAAGCATTACAATTAAGCATTACAATTAAGGAGAGAGCAAAGCAGTTTCCCTGCCTTACAGAGTCCAGAGGAAAAGAGACAGAGAAGTGTGAAGTCCCAGGGAGAGCCTGAGAGATAGAAATTGAGAGAGAAAGGGGGGATGGGGGGTGATGGTCTAAGCTTCGGGTTCCAGAGATAGAGAGCGAAGGGGGGTTGATGTTGAGAGGGGGCTTTTTATAACAATTAGAATCTATTGAAGTTAAGTATCCCCATCCTTAGTAAACTGTCTGAAACAATGGTTAGTTTCACTGATCAGGAAGGTGAGCCTCAGGGAGGAGGTTAAGCGCCTGAGGAGCATAAGAGATGACGAGGCCTTCATCGACGACGCCATCCTGGAACTGTCACACACCACAGAGAAAACCCACGACAGGTCCATCCTTGACACGCCCAAACCGACAGCACTAAACACAACAATTGGAGTACAGGAGATGATTGGAGATGCTGGCCCCTGGCAGCTAGTAACCTCCTCTACGGGCAAGCGAAATAAACCCACCCCATTCTCACGCTCTTCTTCTTTTTCTTTTTCTCTTCAACAGGATAGCCGTTCATCAATACCACAGCTAACTCTCAGAAATAGATTTCAAATCCTACAAGATGAAACCACCGAGGAAACAGCAGAAGAGGCTCACAAGGATACCCAGCACACAACGTCAAATCCAGAGCACGCAGACCGACCCCCTCGAAAGGAACGAAGAGTGGTAGTCATTGGTGACTCCATGCTAAGGGGCACCGAGGGACCAATTTGCAGGCCTAATTTACAATCAAGAGAGGTCTGCTGTCTCCCTGGAGCCAGGATCCAGGATATTACCACTAGCCTGGACAAAATTCTAAAACCTAATGATCATTTTCCCATGTTTCTCATCCATGTAGGCACAAATGACACTGCTAGGAGCGACACAGAGAACATCCCCAGAGATTTTGGAGCACTAGGAAAGAAGCTGAAGCAGACAGGAGCACAGGTGGTCTTTTCGTCAATTCTTCCAGTGAGAAACAGAGGCAGAGCGAGAGAAGAGCGTATTCAAAGGACTAACGAATGGCTCTGAAAATGGTGCATAGAAATGAACTTCGGATTCCTGAACCACGGTGATACACTCCAGGGACTGCAGGGGCCAGACGGACTCCACCTGACCAGAAGAGGTAGAAACGTATTTGGACATCGATTGGCCCGCCTACTCAACAGGGCTTTAAACTAGGTAAGTTGGGGGAGGGTACATACTTATATCCCAGAGCAGTAAGAAACCACCCTGAGGAGGCGAGTCGCACTGACACTACCAAATCTAAGGTAAGTACCAATGATATCCACAATTATTCAGAGAGAAAAATCACTGATAATTTAGAAGCCACACTAACTCATAAAGGAATCTCTTCACAGATATGGAGGGCTATGTATGTTAATGCACACAGCTTGGGCAATAAAATTCTAGAATTAGAGACTGAGATAGCAAACGCTGATCTTGACGTGATAGCGATATCTGAAACCTGGTTCACAGAATCGCATGGGTGGGATATGGTTATACCAGGGTACAACCTACTTCGTTGCGACCGAGTGGGAAAATTGGGGGGAGGAGTAGCACTATACACTAAGGAAAGCATCAAAACCACCAGAATCACAGATGTTAGATACACCGGGGAATCCATCTGGGTGAACCTGGCCAGAGGAAAGGAAAAATGCCTATACCTTGGTGTGATATATAGACCTCCCAGGCAACAGGAGGACAAAGACATAGAATTAATCGAGGACATAGAGAACATCACACTGCGCGGGGACTCAGTAATGCTAGGAGACTTCAACATGCCAGATGCAGATTGGAACACACTCTCCGCGACTACGGGTAGCAGCAAAAGAATATTAAACTCCATAAAGGTAGCAAATCTCAAGCAATTGGTATTGGAGCCCACCAGGGACCAGGCATTACTAGACCTAGTTCTCACCAATGGAGATAGCGTCACGGAAGTCTCAGTAGGAGACACACTAGCCTCCAGCGACCATAATATGGTATGGCTCAACCTCAAGAAAGATTTTCCTAAGACAAACACAGCAACAAGGGTTCTCAACTTTAGAGGCACAGACTTCAACCGCATGGGAGATTTTGTCCATCAGGAGCTACATAAACAAGCAAGATCTGACAATGTGGAGGACATGTGGATGTCTCTGAAGTCCATATTACACGAAGCAACAGACCGATACATAAAAACAGTAAATAAACGCAGGAGAAACAAAAGACCCCAATGGTTCAGTAAAGAAATTTCAGACCTAGTTAAACAGAAAAAAGACGCATTTATCACCTACAAACACTTAGGCAGAGAGAGGGCAAAAGAGGACTATCTAGAGAGATCTAAAGCTGTCAAAACAGCAGTCAGAGAGGCCAAATTCCGAATGGAGGAAGAGCTAGCACGGAAAATTAAGAAAGGGGATAAATCTTTCTTCAGCTATATTAGCGACAGGAAAAGAAATAAAGATGGGATAGTACGCCTGAAGAAATCAGACGGTAACTTTGCGGAATCAGATTCTGAGAAGTCAGAACTACTAAACCAATACTTCTGTTCAGTGTTCACCCGCGAAATGCCGGGAGCTGGTCCACAGCTGCAGAAAGGAGATAATCAGAAAGACCCATTTCAAGATTTCGAATTTACGCCCAGTAGCGTCTACGAAGAAATATCAAGACTCAAAGTAAACAAAGCCATGGGACCGGATAACCTACATCCCAGAATGCTCAGGGAGTTAAGGGAAGTCCTGGCTGAACCATTATCTGTTCTTTTCAATCTTTCCCTAAGCGCAGGAAGGGTCCCCTTGGACTGGAAAACCGCTAATGTAATCCCACTCCACAAGAAGGGCTGCAGGACAGAGACAGCAAACTACAGACCAGTGAGTCTCACGTCTATAGTCTGTAAACTCATGGAAACACTGATCAAACAGAATATTGACACAATCCTAGACGAAAAAAAACTGCGTGATCCACACCAACACGGGTTCACCCAGGGAAGATCCTGCCAAACTAATCTGATTAGCTTTTTTGACTGGGTTACTAGACAACTGGATGCAGGAGAGTCACTGGACGTGGTATACTTGGATTTCAGTAAAGCATTTGATAGCGTCCCTCATCGAAGATTACTGAACAAGCTGAAATCGATAGGATTAGGAGACACTCTAACTACATGGGTTGGGGATTGGCTGAGCGGTAGACTTCAGAAAGTGGTGGTGAACGGTACCCCATCCGAAGCATCAGAAGTGATCAGTGGAGTGCCGCAGGGCTCGGTCCTGGGCCCGATTCTATTCAACTTATTCATAAGAGATATGACGCGGGGACTTAGAGGAAGGGTATCACTGTTCGCCGACGACGCCAAACTTTGCAACATAGTAGGCAGAAGCTTGTTACCTGATGATGATATGACACACGACCTACTGCTTCTGGAACAATGGTCGACTACTTGGCAGCTGGGATTCAATGCTAAAAAATGCAAGATAATGCACCTGGGAAAGAGAAACCCGTGCAGAACTTATGTTCTAAATGGTGAGACCTTGGTTAGGACCACGGCGGAACGCGATCTAGGAGTGATCATTAGTGAGGACATGAAGGTTGCCAATCAAGTGGAGAAGGCTACCTCCAGGGCAAGACAAATGATGGGATGTATCCGCAGAGGTTTTGTCAGCAGGAGACCTGAAGTTATGATGCCGTTGTACAGAGCCATGGTGAGGCCTCACTTGGAGTACTGTGTCCAGTTTTGGAGACCACATTACCGAAAGGATGTACTGAGGATCGAGTCAGTGCAGCGAGCGGTAACCAGGATGGTCTTGGGGCTCAGGGATCTCACGTATGAAGAAAGACTAAAGAAATTGCGGCTGTACTCACTTGAGGAAAGAAGAGAACGGGGAGATATGATTGAAACGTATAAGTACATCACGGGACGCATCGAGACAGAAGAGGATATCTTCTGGCTCATGGGACCCTCGACCACCAGAGGGCATCCACTGAAAGTCAGGGGAGGGAAGTTTCATGGAGACTCCAGGAAGTACTTCTTCACCGAAAGAGTGGTGGATCATTGGAACAGACTCCCACTCCAGGTGATAGAGGCTAGCAACGTGACGGAGTTTAAGAGAAAATGGGATACTCATGTGGGATCGTTAAGGGAGTAAACTCAGGGGGGAGGGATACTTGGAATGGGCAGACTTGGTGGGCTATAGCCCTTTTCTGCTGCTTTTTTCTATGTTTCTATGTTTCTATGTGAGTGAGGTGTGCTAGACTGGAGAAGAATAGACTGGAGTCAAATGTACTTTCAAGTATGCCTCTGACAATAGTTTCTGATTAATCTTAGTTATCTGTGCACCTGGGCCCATTGTACATCCTAAGCTGTCTATCCTAAGCATCACTAGAACTATGGCAATAGTTTCAGTAGTCCTTATTCCAGTATAAGTCCAGAACTATTATAAAAAGTGTATATTGGATAAGAATCTTAACCTTGCAGACTCATAAGTGGATAAATGAAAAAGCCTCAGCCCCACCACTCCATCGCTGTAATATCTTGTTCCCGCAGAAACAAGATATTACAGCGGTGGAGTGGTGGGGCTGAGGCTTTTTCATTTATCCACTCATGAGTCTGCAAGGTTAAGATTCTTATCCAGTATACACTTTTTATAATAATTATCCTAAGCATCAGACATTAACACATCTTCTTAACACCTCTTCGCACCTCTTAGCTGCAAGTTTGTTTCTTACCTTTTAAACACTGATTTAATTAAGGCTGTCTGCAATAACATTCCCTAAGATCAGACATGAATAATATGATCTCCCATAGGACTTTGCTGTCATTGGTTAGGGCAACCAAAAATGCTGATTGCTAGCAATGCTAGGCTGACAGGTGTAATTTCTTCTGCCTTGGTAGAAGTTTAAGGCTTCCCGGTGCTCCAGAGGTTCCCAGGATTTCTGAGACAGCTCTGCCTGGGAGAAGATATAGTCTCTGGTTCAGAGGACTGTAGCTGGGAGAATAATCCTTACACAGGGCACCTACCTAGTCAGCCGACATTAACACTTACTGTAGCTCGGAGTGCATTTCCTTAGAAGCTTGGCTTGCCACTGATTTATCAGATGGTTGAGCGCAGGCTGAGCCGTCCCATGTTCACCCAGAGGACTGTAGTGGGTGCCGGCTGTATCCTAACTCCCCCTCCCCCCCCCCAAGATTCATAAGGAGCTAATGGGGTCAAGGGTTTCAGGCTCTCAGAGCCTGTCTAAAAGGCAGCTTGTCCGCTTGTCTGAGGCAGAAAGCTTCTCCATTGTCCAGATACAGTGAGCTGATGCTGGCACAGAACCAGGCAGTTCTGTGAGTACAATCTATTAGGGGGACATTCTAAAACCAGCACCTAAACTTAGGCGTCGGTAGGCACTCTACTGACACCTAATTGAAGAATGTCATTAGAAAGAGCATAAAAATGGCAAGGTTGAGGCACCTACCAGCACCTATATAAAAGGCACCAGAATCATGCCTATGTAGGTGCTTTAGACTCTGCTGATTGGGGTTCGTCTGTCACAATCAGCTGATGGCATGCTGTGGACTATAGTCAAGATCCCTTGGCAAAGATAGGCACCAGAAATGTAGGCCAGGGTTTCCAGGCCTATATTTCTGGCGCCTGTTTTTGCATGAATCATGCCTATACAGGCACTTGGGCCGCAATTCTCTAATGCACTGTCATGTGATTGACACGTGATTGGCAGGTGTTTTTAAGGTGGCCACCAACAAGAGCACCGATTAGAGAATCCGGGGGTTGCTGTCTATGGGAGACTTCAGGGTGGTCTAGAAACTGAATTTCTGAGGGTCTCTGGGGCTTCCTATAGGACCCCTCTCCTCCAAAAACCCCTTTACTGAGTTTTTGAAAGTTTTATATAACTCTCGCAGGCTGTTTTCTGGCACCAAAATGCTGCTGCTGTGGCCATCTTGGGTTTCCCAGTTTTATTTTAAAAGCCTCTATCTGTCTCAAAACAACTCAGTTTTGATAATAATCATTTTGTATGGACTCCCCAGGCCTTTCTACCCCTATATCATGTCAGTTTTGCACTGGATGGATGGCTAGGAAGCATCCATGTGCCCCATGCCATGGGGCACTTGAGGGGGCAGGGGGCATTGGGCTTAGCTTCTTTTAGTCCCTTCAAGGTCTGGGAGTCCCAGGATACCCAAATGTTGGGTCAAAAAAATCCCTCTTAGGGCTCTCAATTTGTGACTTAGTGGCGTCAGCATAACGCAAATGTGCAGAGGCCTTGGAACCCATGAGGAGACAATAAATGTCCCTGCTACAGTCCTCAGGACATCAAGTTCAGGGATTTGACTATGATTTTGTGAGTTTAATGTTGTAGAGAAATAGAGTTGTAGAGAAGTCTCACCTACAATCTGGAAGTCCCTATGCTGCCTTGGAGGAGGGAGGTCATAAGAAGAACATAAGAACATAAGCATTGCCTCCGCCGGGTCAGACTAGGGGTCCATCGCGCCCGGCAGTCCGCTCCCGCGGCGGCCCTCCAGGTCCATGACCTGAAAATGTTCCCTACCTAACCTAAAAAGTCCATATCCTATTTGCTCAGTGTCCTGTGAGGTAAACCTCTATCTGTACCCCGTTATTCCCTTTGCTTCCAGGAAGTCATCCAGTCCCTTTTTGAACCCCAGAATTGTACTCTGGCTTATCACCTCTCCGGGAAGCGCGTTCCAGGTGTCTACCACCTGTTGAGTGAAGAAGAACTTTCTTGCATTCGTTTTGAATCTGTCTCCTCTCAGTTTTTCTGAGTGACCTCTTGTTTTAGTTGCCCCTGCTAGTTTAAAGAATCTGTCCCTCTCCACCTTCTCTATGCCTTTCATGATTTTATAAGTCTGTATCATGTCCCCTCTCAGTCTCCGCTTTTCCAGGGTAAAGAGCCCCAGCCTGTCTAACCGTTCGGCATATGAGAGGTTCTCCATACCCTTTATCATCCTCGTTGCTCTCCTCTGGACCCTCTCGAGTATTGCCATGTCCTTCTTGAGGTATGGCGACCAGTATTGGACGCAGTATTCCAGATGTGGGCGCACCATTGCTCGATACAGTGGCAGGATAACTTCCTTCGTTCTGGTAGTGATACCCTTTTTGATAATGCCCAGCATTCTGCTCGCTTTTTTTGAGGCCGCTGCACATTGCGCCTCCGGCTTCATTGTGTTATCCACCAATACCCCCAGATCTTTTTCTTGGCTGCCTTCCCCGAGTACCCTCCCTCCCATCGTATAGCTGTACCTGGAGTTCCCCTTCCCTATGTGCAAGACCTTACATTTCTCCACATTGAAGCTCATCTGCCATTTTTTTGCCCACTCACTCAGTTTGTTCAGGTTGCTCTGCAAGTCTTTGCATTCCTCAACAGTTCTGACCGTTCTGGAGAGTTTTTTGTCATCCGCGAACTTGATAACTTCGCACTTTGTCCCCGTTTCTAGATCATTAATAAATATATTGAACAACAGTGGTCCCAGCACTGACCCCTGCGGAACACCACTTGTGACCCCTATCCAGTCAGAGTAGTGCCCCTTTACTCCTACCCTCTGCTTCCTGTCCGCCAGCCAATTTTTGATCCATCTGTGCACGTCCCCTTCCACCCCGTGACTCCACAGTTTCTTCAGTAGGCGTTCGTGGGGCACCTTGTCGAAGGCTTTTTGGAAATCTAGATATACGATGTCTACGGGGTCACCTTGGTCCAATTGTTTACTTATCCCCTCAAAGAAATGCAGTAGATTCGTCTGGCATGATCGGCCTTTATAGAAACCATGCTGGCTTGATCTCATCAGATTATTTTTTTCTATATGCTCATTGATACCTTCCCTGATCAGTGATTCGGCCATCTTCCCTGGAACAGAGGTTAAGCTCACCGGTCTGTAGTTTCCCGGGTCACCTCTCGATCCTTTCTTGAAGATCGGTGTAACATTTGCTATCTTCCAGTCCTCCGGGATTACCCCTGTTCTCAAGGACAGGTTGCAAATATGCTGCAGTAACTCTGCTGTTTCATCTCTGAGCTCTTTCAGTATTCTTGGGTGGATCCCGTCTGGGTCCGGAGCTTTGTCAGTTTTTAATCTATCTATCTGCCTGAGAACGTCTTCGAGGCTTACCTCCATGCATGATAATTTCCCCTCTTGATCTCCCCTGAAGATTTTTTCTGGTTCTGGCACACTGGATGTGTCTTCTATTGTAAAGACCGACGAGAAGAACTCGTTTAGCCTACCGGCCACCTCTTTTTCCTCTTTCACCACTCCCTTCCGGTCACCCTCATCCAGGGGTCCCACCTCCTCCCTCGCTGGCTGTTTCCCTTTCACATATCGGAAAAATGGTTTGAAATTTCTTGCTTCGTTGGCCAGTCTCTCCTCATACTCTTTCTTGGCTTTCCTGACTACTCGGTGACATTGTTTTTGATACTGCCTGTGCTCTCTCCAATTTCCTTCGGTTTTGTCTTTTTTCCACTTCCGAAATGATTTTTTCTTGTCTCCTATCACTTTCTTTACTTCACTGGTTATCCATGCAGGGTCCTTCGTCTGATTCTTTTTGGATCCTTTCCTAAATCTTGGTATATATAGGTTTTGCGCCTTGTTTACTGTGTCCTTGAATAGGGACCAGGCTTGCTCCACAGTCCACGTTTCCTTGGAGCTGTTTCTGAGCTTCTTCCTCACCATTTGTCTCATGGCATCATAGTTCCCTTTCTTGAAGTTAAACGTTGTTGCCTTGGTTCTCTTTCCCTTAGGTAATCCTATTTACACTTTGAACTGAATCATGTTGTGGTCTCTGGTTCCTAGTGGTCCCACGACCTCCACTCCCTTTGCGGGTCCTTTCAGCCCATTGAGGATCAGATCCAGAATCGCTGATCCTCTCGTTGGTGCCTCGACAAGTTGTTCCATGAAGCTGTCCTGAACAGCTTCCAGGAACTCCGTTTCCCTTGCACATTTTGAATTTCCAAGACACCAGTCTATCCCAGGGTAGTTGAAATCTCCCATAACTATGGTGTTTGGGTTTTTGCATTCCCTTCTCAGCTCGGCTACCGTTTCTGTATCCTCGGCTTCGGTTTGCCCAGGTGGACGGTAGAAGAGTCCCATCTTTATCTCGGATCCGTTGCTTCCTGGTACTTTGACCCACAATGACTCCAGTTGGGCATTTGTTCCTGCTGTGTCCAGAGTGGATGAGTGAATGGTGTCCCTTATGTATAGTGCTATTCCTCCTCCTTTCTGGTAAGTCCTGTCTTTTCGGTAGAGTTTGTATCCTGGCAGTACTATGTCCCATTTGTTTTCCTCGTTCCACCAAGTTTCCGTGATCCCTATGATGTCTAGTCTCTCGTTATTGGCCATGACTTCTAGTTCCCCCATTTTGTTCTTCAGGCTCCTTGCATTAGTATACATGCAGTTCAAGTCCTGGCATTTTCCTTTCCTCGCTATTTTCCCTTGCATTCCATTCTTCATTCTGTCCCCTTCCTGACCTGTCAACTCCTGAGTATTGTCTCTTATGTCTTCTCTTTGTGGTAGATTCCTATTGCCTTCCCCTTTTGTCGTGTTCCTATTGTCCTCCTCTTGTTCCTTCTCATTATCCAGTCCCATTTTGACTTCCCCTTGTAGTATGTTCATCCTGTCCCCCTCTCGCTTCGTCTGACTCCCTTGAATGTTCATAGTCAGTTGCTTGCCACTTGTGTCTTCCCCGCAATTTTCCCCCTCAGTACCTTCACTGGATACTGTTTCCCGAACCATCGATACCAGGTCGACTGTCGGCTTTCCCCTTCTACTTAGTTTAAAGCTTGGTCTATCGCTCTTCTGACGTTATTTGCTAGTTGTCTAGTTCCCGCCTTGCTCAGGTGTAGACCATCCTTCTTGAAAAGCTTGTTCTTTCCCCAGAATGTTGTCCAGTTCCTTATGAAAAGAAAACCCTCTTCCTCACACCATCTTCTCATCCATGCATTAATTGATTGTAGCTCCGTCTGCCTCTTCGTTTCTGCCCTCGGCACTGGCAGGATCTCTGAGAAAGCTATCCTCTGGGTCCTCATTTTCAGTTTCCTTCCTAAGATCTTGAACTGTTCAGTCAGTGCATTCTTGCTGTAGTCTCTCCTGGTGACATCATTCGTTCCGACGTGGACTATCACTGCTGTCTCTTCCGTCTCTGCCCCCACCAGGATTCTTTCAATCTTGTCAACGATGTCCTTCGTTCTTGCTCCTGGGAGACAGGTCACTAGCCGATCCTCTCTCCCTCCTGCTATGTGACTGTCGACGTGCCTCAGGATTGAGTCTCCCACCAGGATTGCAGATTTCCCTTCTTTCAGCCTACGTTTCGGTCGCAGGTCTGTGTCCTTGGTGTTCTTCTTTTCTTCCAGCAAGGTTCCTCCGTGGGTATCCTCTACCTTGATGTCAGAAGTTTCTTGTCTTCTGCTCTGTGTGTCTTCATCATTTCCGTGCACCTGTTCTTCCACTTTCCTGTAGGCATCCTCGATGAACTTCTCGAGCTCCCTGACTTGCTCCTCGATGCACCTCTCTCTCATGGGGTCTTCGGCTGTCTGGAAGGGGGCTTCTGAAATGTAGAGTCTCTCCAGCTCCTGGATCCTGAGCTTCAGACAACTGACTTCGTTCTTCAAGCTCTCCAGTTCCTGACATCGTCCGCACACATATGACTGCCGCCCGGAGGGGAGGTAGTCGTACATGTGGCAGTCCGTGCAGTACACTGGGAAGCTCATCCTTCGGGTTCCTTCCACTTCCATATTTGTCCGCTCTCTAGGAGTCCTGTTGCTCCTTGCTAGTGTGATTACTCCTATGCCTGGCTCTTTCTTACCTTCTTCGTCTTCCGCTTCCTTTTACTTATGCGCGTGTGCTATTCGCTTCTTGCTTGCCCTCTGTGGCAGCCTTCTCCTTTAGCTCGTTTTCTCTCTTGAGTCCGCCTTTTCTTGTCCTGCTGAGCTTGTTACTGCTGTCTCTGTGTATGAGTGTGCGCTACCTTCTTGGCCTGCTTCTATCCTGTCTTCTGCCCTTGCTTCTGTTTTTCAGTACCTTTCTTGCCTGTCGTTCCTTCGATGTGTGGTCCTTCCTGGGCCTACTCCTTCCTTCTTTTCTGTGTTTGCTTTCCTTTTCTCTTGTGTGTGTGCGTGTATGTGTATACTTCCTTACCTTGCTGTCTTCCTTTCTTGGAGTCCTTGGATGTAGTGTCCCGGCCTGCCCTTCTTAAGGCCCTTCGCAAAGGCGCTCTCGCTAAGGCGAGCGCCTTTTCCGCTCGCCTTCGCCGCGCGCCGAACGGCTGTGCGCCGTTGGCTCCCCTCCTTCAAGGGTGAGTCTGGGCGATGACGCTGCGCTGATGAGGTGGGGGTGGGTGGAGCCTCCTCTCGCCGCTACCCGCTCCTCTCAGGTGCCGTAGCTGGTCTCCGAGCCCTGTCTCCTCTCTCTGGCTCCCCTGACTTGTCTCCTCCTCTCACTGCCGCTGCTTCCACGCGGCTCCGATCGCCTTCGCGCCGCGGCTCCCCTCCTTCAAGGGTGAGTCTGAGCGATGACGCTGCGCTGATGAGGTGGGGGTGGGCGGAGCCTCCTCCCGCCGCTACCTGCTCCTCTCAGGTGCCGTAGCTGGTCTCTGAGCCCTGTCTCCTCTCTCTGGCTCCCCTGACTTGTCTCCTCCTCTCACTGCCGCTGCTTCCACACGGCTCCGATCGCCTTCGCGCCGCGGCTCCCCTCCTTCAAGGGTGAGTCTCCTGAAAAGAGAGCATCATCCTGATGAAGTAGGAAATCCTGTAGCTAGGACCTTCCCACCAGGTCATGCAATATCCTCTCGCAGTTAGGATGTGTCTCCAGGGGCTTCTGCTCAGGAGGGAAGGGTTAGGACAGCTGTTGTAGTTGGACATTCAATCATTATGCATGTAGATAGGTAGGTGGCTGGTGGGCATGAGGATTGCCTGGTCACTTGTCTGCCTGGTGCGAAGGCAAGAATGAGAAAGCCTTTCTTTTAAATGGATTTACATACTCAATATCACAGAACCTTTTGGACTTGAGAGTGATTTGGATCTCTCTGTTCTTTGAATTTAGCCATTAGTGTCTGGCAGCCTAGGATATTCTGTATGTTAGGTGATGGTACACAAGAGCAGTTTGCCTGATTGTCAAATATGGTATTACATCATTTCTATTAAACAATTATTCTGAAAGTTACTATGCCAAAAGTGGAAGAACACTGAGGAGTATGTGGTATTTTCAACAGCACAGCATTGTTAAATATGGTTTTATTTTCCTTTAGTCATTCTTTAAGCTCTTGTGTTATATCTTGTGGTGCTTCCCTTTCCTTTGTCATCCTATCATCCATTTTGTTTTCTTTTGCATGTCAATTTTGTTCCACCTTCACTTTTTCTTAGCTTTTTTTAACAGTCTCTCCAATATCTTATCTCTTATGTTCTTCTTCTCTATTCCTTCAGCCTCTATTTTTCTTTCCCTCTCTCTCTGTCTCCCTCTTGTATTCTCTCCCACTTCCATATCTTGGTTACTGTAGCATTGCCTCAACAAAACATTATCCTTTCAAGCAGGAATCTGGAACAATACCTAAGTGACTTTCTCCTAAACTCATTGTCATACCAAACTTTCAGAAGATCACTGAAAACTAATCTATTTGACAAATTTGTTTAAACTTCATTGACCAATTTGCTCTACGTCTACTTGTATGCTCCTACTTCCTGTTCCTAATGTAATTACGCTACACATCTGTTTTTTTGCTCCTACTTCATGTTAATGATGTAATCTACTCACTGAGAAAATTTGACCACGTCACCGCGGCCTACCTGGACTCACACTGGTTGCCAATGCAAGCACAAATTCAATTCAAAATATACTGTCTAGTATTCAAAGCAATAAATGGCACAGCCCCCAATTACCTAAACAACCGCCTGTACCAAAACACCACCACTAGGCAAAGAAGAACTAAGACCCCTTTTACCTACCCCCACTCAAAGGCACCCAGCGCAAGAAGATATTTGACAGTCTGCTGGCGACGCATGCAGCGAAACTGGATCACACTATCTCCAACCTGCTGATAACAACAAACGACTACAAATATTTTCGCAAAGAAATCAAAACCCACCTATTCAAAAAATTTATACAGATGGCTTAACACCAACCGGACCCCCCTCAACGCAACTCCCCCCTCCTCCCTCCCCCCCTCTCACCAGTTCCCTTCTCTTTAGCCTCAAGCATGTCAACTGCTTCCCTAAGGGTATATATACTGGATCTGCACTATTTCCTATTTGTACAGCATCTTGTAGCTCTTGAAATATACAGCTCCATTATTCTTGTAACTTCTCCTGGAAATGTCCAGAATTCTCTCTGTAATTATCCTGGAAATGTCCAGTTGTCTCTTTTGTAATCCGCCCAGAACTGCAAGGTTGAGGCAGAATAGAAATCAGTAATGTAATCTAATCTAATGTAATCTCGCTGCATTTCATGCAGTCTCTCTTGTTGTAAACTGTCTAGAACTGAAAGGTATGATGGGATATAAATAAAGCTATTATTATTATTTCTTTATTCCTTCTTCATCCCTTTCATTCTTGCTACCCTCCTTTTCTACTTCTTAACCATCTCTCCCTTCTATTTGCATTATCAAGTTTTCCCACACTGGGTTCACAGGATAACCGTGCAGTTAGCAGTACCTCAGAGAGTTGAAATCATATGGGTATAGATTCTTTATGTACCTTCGCTCCTCATCTGATGCAAGATATATAAGTTCCACTCCTATTGTCAGGTGGACAGCCCAGAGTCAGCAAGAGCGATCAACTGAGAGTTCTCAACCCAGGCAACCACCTTAGAAATGCCACATCAAATCTTTCAGATCAGTTCCCTAAGGGCTCCTTTTACGAAGGTACGTTAGGGCTTTAACGCGCAGAATAGCGCATGCTAAAATGTCGCACACGCTAGCCGCTACCGCCTCCTCTTGAGCAGGAAGTAGTTTTTCAGCTAGCGCGCACTAATCCAGTGCATGCACTAAAAACGCTAGCACACCTTCGTAAAAGGAGCCCTAAGATTTTTCCTTGCAGAGCTCCTGCAATGTATCCGATGTACTGGTTTTTGCCTTTCTTACTTGCAAGCCTAACCCTGTTCTCATTCCATATTCACGTCTTCATTTCCATCACATAGTGCAAAAATCTTCTAAAATCTTATCTTTGTTCAGCCACTTTCTAGATTCTAATTCAGTTTCATTCATGCTGATTTTATATCAAGGGCTCCTTTTATCAAGCCACCCTAGCGGTTTAACGCGCGTAATACCGCATGATAAACCGCAGGCCGCACTAGCCACTGATGCCTCCCTTGAGCAGGCGGTAGTTTTTAGGCCAGCGCGGGGGTTAACGTGTGATGAAAAGTTTCGCGCATTATCCCCGCTAGCGCAGCTTGATAAAAGGAGCCCCAAATGTTTCTCAAATAAGAAACACTTTTTTAAAAAAAACCATCTAGCAAATGTGGAAATCGTATTCATAAAAATAATAATTTCAGGACTAGCACTAGAAAATTTGAGATGAAGGTCCCTTAGCAGCTAAACAGTATCTGCCCTAATGCATCACTAAAGAACTCTTGATTGATAGGAACTCTATATTACTCTGTGTCTACTTTAGATGGAAACAGGTCAATGCTAACTGCATTTATATATTATGAGAACTATCTCCTAATGCTGTTATCATTAGAGCAAATGTATATGATTCCAACTTAAACCATAAGAGTAGTGTAATGTTTACAATGCAGGAAACCACCATGATTTTGTAACATTATAAATTCAATTGAAGTCAATTTGTTGCATTTCTTTCCATTTTTAGCCCTCATATCTCTTCTTATAGTTGGTATTATGCATACATATCTTTGCCAGGATGCAAAAAAAAAAAATAAAAAAATCATGTCTCTTAATGCATTTGCTCCATCTAATCCTCTTATGTAAGCATGCTGACAGAGCAAGATAGTAATAGTGTAAATATTGAAACTATGTATTACTGCTCAACAATCTTCCTTCTGGATAATCAGCTTCAAACTCCCTCAAGAAATCAACAAGAGATGTGCATTCATTAGTGCACATTCAGTTTGTTTAGGCACTTGAAAAATTGCTTGCAAAATCAATTTAACCAGCGTTAGCCTAGAAATGAATGCCAGCAAGTCAGTTCTTGTTCGTTCAAAAGTTCAAATGTGAATTTAAGAATTTTTATTAACAAAGCACAAACCAAAATAATGCCCCCAAATCAGGAAAAAAGCTGGAGAAAGAAATGAAAATGTTTGCTGTGCCCATCCCTAAAATCAAAAGGCATTAGTCTCCGGACTAGCAGTAAATTTAAATTCCATATTAAATTTAAAGTTAGTTCTGAGATTGTAAAAAAGATACTTAAGGCTTAACCACTCACTTCATTTCTGTAGCTTTGGACCTCTGCTTGGCAAAAGCACTAGATATTTGGGTTTTACAAAACAACAACTGCAAATGGATTTATTTTAGGGGCAGGGGAGAGATAGAGGGCCATTTTTGAAAAGGACACCTAAGTCTGAATTGGACACTTCCAAAGTCGGAAGTACAGAAACGTCCATTTTCAAAATGGACATCCAAATACATTTTTTTTAAAACATCACCTACTTAGAAGTCTTGGCTGCCAAAATGTCTAGACTGCCAAGAGGCCTAACTTTATTCACCATTTTCAACCACAAAATCATCAAAGTTAGAAATGTCAAAATCAGCACCATTTAGATGTGGGAGGGGTCACCATTCTAATGGACTGGCTACATAGACATGCCAACACAGCAGTGGGGTACCTTATAGGGCACTGCTGTGAACTTCACATAAAGGGTACCAGATATACTGTACATCTTACCATATATCCCTTATAATTTATGGTGAGCCCTCCAAAACTCCCCCAAAACCTACTATGCCCATCAATCTACCACTTCAATAGCCCTTATGGCTGCAGGTGGCACCTATAGGCAGTATACTAGGGTTTTGGTGGGCTCATACTTAATCAGATTTTGGGGTTAAGAGAGGGTCAGCTACCACTGGGGGAATGTGTGTGTGTGTGGGGGGGGTCATTACTTAATCCATCCAGTGGTTATCTAGTCAGTTTGGGTACTAGCCCAAAACATCTAAGTTCCATCCAGGACTTTTTGCAAAAGGCTTTGATTATCCCCACACCCCCATGAAAGCTGGACATACAGGGGGTGAAATATCTCACTAGACATCCAGGAAAGTGGTTTTGATTATTGGCACTTGGACATCCAGAGGAGCATGGAAAGAGGAACCACCCTACTTGATTCACTAATGTACTTACCTAACCTGCAGGGAGTAAATCAGCCATATATTTACAAGACATTCAAATGCCTGCCAGAGGTCTCCAACCTAAATGTATTCATTTCTGCTTTTTATTTAAGGGGAGAATGTGGTGCAGTGGTTAAAACTATAGCCTCAGCACTCTGAGGTTGTGGGTTCAAATCCCTTACTGCTTCTTGTGACCCTGGGCAAGCAACTTAATCCCACCATTGCCCCAGGTACATTAGATAGATTGTGAGCCCACCAGGACAGACAAGGAAAAATGCTTGAGTACCTGAATAAATTCATGTAAACTGCACTGAGATCCCTTGGGAGACAGAACAGTATATAAAATAAATAAATTGTATTCTAAATAATCCTAAGCATACATTAAGAAAAAAAGTTCACATGCATTATACATATTTTAAAAAAAGAAAAAAAAAAATCCAGCATATAATAAACCTTTTCAAAGAAAAATGAAAAGCATTGAACTTTCTGTAAGTCCACAATTATAAGGACGAGTTCTTATAAGAAAAGAAGCTTACTCATTAGAAAAAAAAAAAAAAAAGTACAATCAATACAGCAATTTAACTTAGACATTTATATTTCCTACACATTCCATCCATTACTTATTCCGCTGCCCCTCCCCCCCCCCCCCCAGTCCATCACAGGAAGCTGAACAGATCGCTTGCTATCAAGAAAAGCCTTAAGTTGCTTTGGGTCATAGAAAAGATATTTATTAGAATCTAGAAGAACCAAACATGTACAAGAAAAACATGAGCGGAGGTATGGTCTAGTTCTTAGGGCTGCGGCCTCAGCACCCTGAAGTTGCAGGTTCAAGCCCAGCACTGCTCCTTGTGACCCTGGGCAAGTCACTTAACACTCCATTGCCCCATTAGTCAGAATGTGAGCCCACCAGGACAGATAGGGAGAAATACTTCAGTACTTGAATGTAAACCACGTGGAGGGACATAATTGATAGTGTGCCTAAGTCTGAGGTTGGACATTTTGTGTAAGACGTCCATAAACCCAGTAGGAAAAATGTCCATTTTCAAAGCTGCCAAACGTCTGTCTTTTATTTTTGAAAATGAGCTAGGAATAAGTTTTGGTCCTTAGGACATCTACCTTTTTTACCCATTTTCAAAAATAAAAACGTCCACATCAAAAACGCACAAAAGCAAGTTTTGTAGATGTACCCACCAACTACCTTATCTGATCGCAGCAGAGGAATCCCCATCTGCTGAATTGGTTTGGGTGATTCCTGGTGGCTCAGCTGATGGGGATTCCCCCTGCCAGGATCAGCTGAGCTGCTAAGCCTACCCCCCTCCCCTTGATATCTCCGGACCTCCCCCTGATATCTCTGCCCCCTCCCCACATCCCTCCAACATTCCTGGTCCCCCTTTCCCACATCCCCAGACCCCTTCGTACCTTTGGATGAGAAGGCAGGAGATGCCAATCAGGGCCTTCAGCCTCTCCCATTTGCACAAAATCACAGAGTTCTACCCAATACAAAAGGCAAAATTAAATTTTTGGAAGGAATTTAAAAATATTTCAAACATCTCTACCTCCTCATAAGACACAATATAGAAAGGAGAGGAGTCTTGAAAGACAAAGGAGATCAAAAGAAGAAAGACAAAGAATCTTTCTCAAATATAGATTTTAAATGTCTCAGTGAAATAAATCTTCATGCTAGTCCTTAGTATATGCATTAGTTAGCTTCGTGAGGTCCAAACAAGCTCTCAAATGTTCAGGTTGGAAGAAAACATACCTCAATTCCTAACTTCTTAGTTTCTTCTCTCATAGCTAAAAAAATATGTTTTCTTCTTTCATAAGTAGATTTTGTCACATCTGGAAACAGACAAATTCGCTGTCCTCCAAAAATAGAACCAATGTTCTTAAAGTATAATCTCATAATAGCTTTTAAATCCTGCTCAAATACAAAATTAACAATCAAAGTTGCACAATCAGAAATGTCAGAAAAAGATCTCTCCAATAAAGCTGAAATTTTTAAATTATTGTTTTGTAGTTGTAATTGATCTTGAGGCTTTGATTGAAGAACTTGTTCTGAAGGTCGATGCCCTGTGTTAATCTTATCCTTATTACTAATTGGTAGGTAATAAGCTTTATTTATTGGAGGTATAGCTTCAGAAGGAAATTTTAAGTTTTACAGAAGAAATTTTTTAAAAACATCTACAGAGGATATACCAAACATTTTAGGCCAATTCAGGACTCAAGTTTAAACATCTATTAAAGTTTTCCAATGGGTCAATCTTTCTAGCAATAAACTTTTGATCTTTAATGACTGTTGTAACTGTCTCTTTAAGATTTTTAGCTTCAGTCTTAATCTGAATAATTTTATTTAGGCAATCTTGAGAAACTATGTTCATATTCTGCAATATTTTATCTGCTCTACTTTACTCACAAAAACTTCCATATCTTGAGCTGTTTTCCCCACCATTCCATCAAGTGTCTTTATGGCCACAAGGAACATTTGCAGGGACACTGCTGAATTGGGAGCTGAGTCATTAGCTTCCAAGGTGTTAACACTCTTGCCCAGGCCTAGTAAAGGGGAAGCACTGCCATCATCAAGTCCTGATAAAATCATATCGGCTCTTAAAGGATTTACTGCTAAATCCCTCATTTGCGCTGGGCACAGTGGAAGAGTAGCCAATGGGGGATGAAAGAGAAATACAATGCCCCAGTGAAGCGGACACTCCTACATTTGATTCTAATGTAGGGCCCTCAACTCAAACATTCTGAGACATTGCTGACTGACGTCCTAAAGTCTGAAGTATTGTTGGCTGTCATGGGGACAATACTGCAGTCAGCAGCAAAACAGTCTTGATCATCCTTTTCCGTTTCATATGCGGCACCTCTGCTCAGGAAAAACCAAGGCTCTAGATTTCCATCAGCATCCAACCATCATCTTGGCTTCTCCTTCGATGAACCCAAGGCCTTATAATGTTCTTTGTTTTATGCTGTACTCTTACTTCCTTTTAGTCACCACCACATACTGAACAGAAGATTTTAATGTATTGACCATGATGTCTGAATTTAAGAAAGAGTGGGACAGGCATATGGGATCTCTCAGGGAGAGGAGGAGATAGTGGATGCTGTGGAAGGGCAGACTGGATGGGCCATTTGGCCTTTATCTGCCATCATATTTCTATGTTTCTCTGTTACTATGATGACACCTGTAGATCCTTTTCCTGGGTCATGGTCCTTAATGTGAAGGAATAATAATTTGGGCTATTCCTCTCTATGCACATCACTTTGTACATGTTCACATTAAATTTCATCTACCATTTGAATGCTTAGTTTTCCAGTTTTACAAGTCCTTCCTGCAGTTTATCATAATTTGCACAACTTTGAATAATATTTTGTAATCTTTAAATTTGACCACCTCATTCATTGTTCCCATTTCCAGATTATTTATAAATATGTTAAAAAGCAGCAGTAAAAATCCCTGAAGTACGCCACCATTTTCTTTCCTGCATTGAAATACTTAACTAATTAACCCTACTCCAAAGGCTCTCAACCCATTCCTTAGGACACCTGTGTCAAATACAAGGCCCGCGGGTCGAATCCGGCCCACCTGTCTGTTTTTTATGTGGCCTGCGGCAGTGCTCCCAGCCTTGGAGTAATGGTCTGAGAACTTCCCCTTCTCATGGCCCAGTCCCAAGGTTCTGGCCCAGTATGTCTTCCCTCTTCTTTCCGTGTCAGTCCGATGTCGCCCTCACCTTCTGCCATGCTGAAAAATCTGCCAGCCTCAGCAATGATTCAGCAATGTTGCCCACAGTTACCCTTTCCTGCTTTCTGTCTGCCATGGTCCATTTGGGCGTAAACAGGAAATTGCGTCACTAGAGACAGACCACGGCAGATGGAAAGCAAGAAGGGAAGCTGCAGGCAATATTGATGAATCACTGCCAAGGCCAGCAGATTTTTCAGGGTGACAGAAGTTGAAGGCGACATCGGACCGGCGTGGAGAGAAGGGGGAGGACATGCTGGGCCAAGAAAGCCTCCTGGACTGTTTTTTTGTTTGTTTGTTTTTTAATATAAAGGGGGAGAGTATTAAAAGCAGTGCCAGATTGGGTTGCGGGCAGAGCTTATGAGGCCAGAAATAGAGGGCAGAGAGAGAAATGGTGGCCAGTGGTCTGAAGAGAGAGACGTTGGACCTGGGGTGGTGTAGAGGAAGAGGGAAAGAGATACTTGAAGGGAGAACTGTTGGGAAGAGAAAGGGAGAAATGGTGGGCCCTGGGGGGAGGGAGGAAGGCAGGCAGAGGGGAGAGATGGGATGGGGGACAGTTGGGAAGAGAAAGGGAGAGAAGTTGGATCTGGGGAGGGAAGGGAGGGAGAAATATTAGGCCTGGGGGTAGAAGGGAGAGAGAGATGCAGCATCTTTTTTTTCCTTCCATCTCATTGTTCAGCATCAAGGGGGGAGGGAAGAAGGACAACAACAGAAAAGAGAGGGAGCAAAATGTTGGACCATGGGGAGAGAGGAGGGGAGATCTGGTAAAGGGGAGATAGAAGGAAATAGGAGGCTGGGAAAGGAGTGAGATGGGAAATGGGAGATCTAGGGACTGAGAGAAGATGGAGAATTGAAAGGTAGCTGAAAATTTAAAAAGAAGGGTGAGAAAAAGGGCAAGATTTGAGTAGATAGAGGCAAAAAAGAAAAGAAAAAGTTAAGAAATTTGAATAGGAAAAATCAATAAGAAGGGAATGGAACAAGAGAAGAGGAAAAAAAATGAACAGCAGACACTGGAAAGAGAATTAGTAAAAAATAGACAAAAAGGAGAAAGAGAAACTGGGACCAAGATGATGGAAAAACAAAATGACCAGACAAAAGGTAAGAAAAAATCATTTTATTTTCTATTCTGTGGTTACAATATGTCAGATTTGAAATGTGCATCCTGTCAGAGCTGGTGTTAGACAGCAAGCGTGAACTAGGACCTAAAAGAGAGAGGAAAAGTCTTTTTTTATTTATTTTGTTTACACCATAGAGCCGGCGTGGGGTTGGAGAGGTTGTAACCCTATACTTCTACTTAAGACTAACCCCCCTCTTCTACTAAACCGCACTAGCAGCTGCCGTGCGGTAACGGCCCCGAAGTCCATAGAGATTTAAAGGGCTTCGGGGCTCTTGCTGCGTGGCAGCTCCTAGCGCAGCTTTGTAGAAGAGGGGGTAAGTATCTTAATAAAAATTTGGCCCACGACTTAGCCTCTGTTTTAGATTTCGGCCCCTTATGTGATTGAGTTTGACACCCCTTCCTTAGGACATACCTAGCAATTAGGTTTACAGCAGGGGTGTCCAACCTGTGGCCCGAGGCCGCATGCGGCCCAGTGAAGTATTTTATGCGGCCCCGGTCAAGGGCGATGCAGTGTTTTCCTCTGCTGCCTCCGGCTCCCTCCTCTGTCTTATTGCAGCGTTTGCATGTTTGTGCAGCCCCAGAAACATTTTTTTCGACCAATGCAGCCCAGGGAAGCCAAAAGATTGGACACCCCTGGTTTACAGGATACCCACAACGAATATGCTTGAGATAGACTTAGAACACCCTACCTCCGTTTTACGCATTGGCAAAACCTTCTGAAAATCTAGTTACACTATCATCAACTGCCTCGCATTTAGGGCTCCTTTTACGAAGGTGTGCTAGCGTTTTTAGCGCACGCACCGGATTAGCATGCGCTAGAGCGCGCACTAGCTGAAAAACTACCGCCTGCTCAAGAGGAGGCGGTAGCGGCTAGTGCGCGTGGCTATATTTTTTTGAGAAGGAATGGCCAGAACTGCTTATAATTCTCAGGCTGTGGCTGCACCGTTCATCTATACCAGTGGTTCCCAAACCTGTCCTGGGGGACCCTCAGCCAGTCAGGTTTTCAAGATATCCCTAATGAATATGCATGAGAGAGATTTGCATACCTATTATTTCCCTTATATGCAAATCTCTCTCATGCATATTCATTAGGGATATCTTGAAAACCTGACTGGCTGGGGGTCCCCCAGGACAGGTTTGGGAACCACTGATCTATACAGAGGCAAATTTTTTTTTCCATGTCTTTCCTAATAATTTCTAACATTCTATATGATTTTTTTGTGTACACCGCCACAAGCTGAGCTGGGCATTTCACTGTGTGGTTCACAAAGACCTCATGTACTTATTACTGGGTGGTGGCACCTAATACAGAAGTCAGCATCTTATTTATGTTAGTTTGAACTATATTTCCCTGTAAGCAAGTTGCCAACATCAAATGTTCAGCTGTCATTTCCATGTTCACTCCCCCATTCTCCCTGCGAGAGGCAGCCCAGCTACCTCCTGCAATCCACGGTGATCCCAGGTATTCTTGCCAGGGTCATATCTATCTACTGGCATAGAATATCCAGATCAAAGTTCGCCACCGCAGGCTTAGCCTGCTAAGCTCATATTCAATGGATGGCCGGGTAAAGCCTAGCTGTCTAGGCGGATCTGTCTAGGGCACTGTCTTGCAAACTTTTTTCAAGCCGCAGCACACTAAACTTGGGGCAGTGGCTAGAGCGCCTCTGGGCAAGTGCGGACATCGATGTGATGATGTCACGCGCATGTGTGACATCATCATGTTGATGTTCGTGCTTGCACGGAACTTGCTAATCCTGAAGCTGGTGAGGTAGTGGGGGGAGGGGCTTCAGAGAGGAGGAGAGGAGTTGGCAAGGAGGAGGGGTGCCAGCGCCAGCTGACTGCATACAGGATGTGCCTTTCATCACGTGAGGCGTGTCCTGCCAGCACCAGTGCCTCGCCGGCGTCTCGCAGTACATCCAGAATCTCACTGCCGCGGCACACAGTTTGCAATACGCTGGTCTAACTGCTAGCTTTAGCCAGCCTGCTGCTGAATATTAGCAATGACTGACTATGTCTCGTGACATAGTTGGTCACTGGCCAATCCAGGGAAGAGAATATCCAGTGGGGGATGGCCGGCTACCTCCTGCTAAATATCGGTGGCAAGCTGGCTATCCACTATATGACTGGCCAGGAGCCATTCCTAGCCAGCCAGATAGCGCTGAGTATTAGCTGGTATATTTTTATGTTTCTGTAATGCTCTTTTTCTCCTAGTCTGTCTTTCTCCTTCCTCTCTCATCCTCTCCTGTATTTGGCAGAAATAGATTTTATCAAAAGTAATGACTTTGACTCGACTCTATGAAAGCAAAAAAACTGACCCTGAATGATCCACAGAGAGTAAAAAGTCCAAGAGAAACCAAAGAAACACTGTGGAGAGATGATGTTCTTGAAATGGACTTTATTGTTAAAAAATTATATTTAAAAATCATATTAAATCAACATAGCAATCTATATAAAAACCTTTTAGGACCTAGTTTACTGGGAGCGTTGGACCCAACACGGTTCATGTTTCGACAAGAGAGTCTTCCTCAGGGGTCCCTGCTAGTCCTAGGGTGGAGAATACATGGAAAAGTTAAATAATCCAAAAGTATTGATGTATAGAAGCTCTGCAAAAACCGCGATGCATCGCCATGGTGGCAATTTCCCCATGGCAAATGCACTGAAGCCCATTTAATTCCCATGGACTTCGGTGCATTTGCCACAGAAGAATAGCTTTGCAGCTTTGAACTGAAGATTCATGTGGTCAGCAGTGTTTAATATGCAAAGCAAAATGTACCATTGCAAAATATTTGGAATTGTATTAGCCTTCTGAAGACTGGTAAAAGCTACTTGGATAATAAATATGAGGTTCACTGTTTGAGTTAATTTTATTGTTGTGGGTTGGAATGTGATCATTCATTCAATGGAAGGATCCAAATTAATTTGGGTTTAAAGATGTGAGGAAAACATCAACAGACCTAAGGTAAAGCAAAAGGCTACAGTAAACTTAAAAAGTATAGTGCTGTGCTTTCCACAAAAGATGAATTAATTTAGCAGCAATAGAATGATTTAAATATTGATTCATGGAGAAAATCAATGAAATAATTTTATAAAATAATAATGACCAAATATGAAATTATGATTTCCATATGCAGCTCTAATGAACAAATTTGATGTTTACAGTTAATAATGCAATGACTTGTCCTACATTTTCGGTGAGTCTTTCCAAAATCATTGCTCTATTTCCTATGGTAATTGTGTATAATGCTAGAGTCTTCTCTTAGTACACTAAAAACATAAATAATTAACACTACTTAATTTGTCTCTTGCTCTTTTTTATATATATATATATATTTCCTGACCTAAGATATATAAATTGTTTAATACATTACTTTCATATGAGGTCAGAGTTAGGGAAGAATTCCAGATATCAGACAATAGTGACACCTATGGGAGAAATTCAAGGCACCCACATGCCAGGTACTGAAAGAGTGGGTGGACTCCAGCTGTATTCTAAAGGTTGACATTGTGATGGCTGACTTACAGAGGAAGGGGGCTTACTGAATAAATATATGGGGAAATGCACACAGCTTATGTCAATAGCGGTAAATCAAGAGAAATAAATTAAATCCAACCCAAAATGATATATGTACAAGTTTCAAGTTGATTTTTATTTTGATATACCGCCTATCTATCAGTCTAGGCGGTGTACATACAGTACATAGAGTATGAATGTTACTGTTGTCCGGGTCTCACCATATCTGGGTAGTAGAACCAATGTTAGTTCTCATGCTATGGCTTTTCAGGGTTTGCCCTTAAGAAAGCCAAAGAAAGTGGGCTGAAACGTTGTTTCTACCTACCCAGACACAACGAGACCTGGACAACAGCAACAATTATGACGCCAGCTGTGGAAGCCTAAGAGAATATGTAGAGCATGTTAGAATATAATAAGATGGGCCATGCTAGGTCAGACCAAAGGCCTATCAGTACATCCACAGGTCTAAACATCCGGTCTTCTTTTGTCCTGAAACACAGTATGTTCTCCAGTTTTCTACACTTTAGTCCTAAACTACACCTTAACGAAGCTTGGTTCAACTACTGTGGTCTATTCCAAGAGACAAGGGGGTCTATTTAATAAGGAAGCAATTCAATAACTTGGCACCATGTCATAGGCAGTAGAGATTGGAGAAATGTTTCCACTAGGATCTTTTATTTAATTATTCTGGAAAATATAACTGATTCAACATGGCTAGTGTTTCAACACCTCTGTGGTACCTTCTTCAGATGGCTACGAATAAACATATATATTAACAATAAAATTATAAATTATATATATGTTTGGGTATATATCTATATTCCTGAGTTTCTCTAGCACTTTTCTCATCAAAAGCAGTTTGCTTTGATATTGAGTACATTTTTTATTTTTATGTAATTTTTATTGCTTCATTATTTTTAATCATATTGATATGTGTATTACATGTCTTATAAGTTTTTCTATGAATTATATTGATATGATTTGAATACGTGTTTATATTTTGTTTGAATAAATGTTGCAATATGCACAGTATGTAATTATCTGGATGCTTTCTATCTTATTACATATATATATATTATTTTTATACTTATTGTTATTATATTTGCTGAATATATTAGATTCTTTAATTGATTTCAACACTGTAGAGGTCTTTTTCCCGGTTTTTGTTTTTGTTTATAAAAAAATAGTCCTTCTACCATGTCATAGGCACCAGAAAGGGGCACACACAGCACTAATTCTATAACAGCAATAAAGCCATTCTAGAATCTTAGTGGAAAGCCACACTGGCATGCCATCTTTTGACAGGTCAAAGGCCGCTATAAGTTGGCACACCTTAATGTGCCATGCAACACACACAAGTGTCAATTTGGGCCCATCACTTGGTGACATGCCCATGACCCATCCAAGCGCCATCCACATGAACCATCCTTGCAGTTATATACTAAGCAGCTTTAGCACATATGTGCAGCAGTATTCTGAGCAACCTGTAAAGCCTGGACCACACACTTTGGTAGGGCAAAATACAGTGCATTACAATAATCAAATACTCATGTTAAAAGCGTGCTAATAATGGTCTTGAAATTATCATCCGACAGATAATCTCTTAGTATACATAATAGACGGAGTTTGAAAAATGCCTGTGACACCACCACCTTAACCTGAGGCTTAAACGACAACACTGAATCCAAAATTACCCCTAAGTATTTACACTGATGCAGGACAGAGATAACGGCACCAAGGTGGCATGCAAATATGCTAAATAAATGAATGGTATTTCCACCTGTGCCATTTTTTGTTCATCAAAATAATAAAAACTCACTCCTACCGTGTTTGTGATGTTCTATATGAAAATTTTTAAAATAGATTTTGCTCCCAGAGATATGAAGCTCTGGAGTGTGTGGCGCAGTGGTTGGATCTACAGCCTCAGCACCCTGGGGTTGTGGGTTCAAACCCTGCGCTGCTCCTTGTGACCCTGGGCAAGTCACTCAGTCCTCCATAGCCTCAGGTACGTTAGATAGATTGTGAGCCCACCGGGACAGATAGGGAAAATGCTTGAGTATCTGATTGTAAAAACCGCTTAGATAACCTTGATAGGCGGTATATCAAATCCTAATAAACTTGAAACTTAAATCCCCCTCGCAGAGCTTACCATCCAGTCATTGCATATGGTGATTTAAAATTTTTCTTTTATAAATGTGAAATTACTATTAGTGTGATTTTCATCTTAGTTGCCCTCAGTCACGTTTAAAATAAGTGACGTTTCTTTGAATTAAGACATGCTGCGGCTTGTCTGCCGAAGTTAAGGCATAAATATTCACAATATTCACACCCCCCCCCCAACCAAAAATGTCAAACGAAGAAAAATGTATGATAACCTACTGGCCTCCAGAGCAGCGAAACTGGACCGACAACTCCTCAATCTGCTGACTTCGACCACAGACTACAAAACCTTCAAAAAAGAAACAAAAACCCTACTCTTCAAAAAATACATAAAACCGATATAACACAACAAACATGTTCCGAACACCTCCTGCAATTCCAGCTACTCCTTAGCAAATTAGAAAATGTTCAACCTACTCCTTAAGTACTTCTTTAATATCTTAACAATATGTACCTTTTATTTTCACAATTCTTATGTAATCCTTCAACCGCAAGGTAAAGGCGGACTAGAAATCACTAATGTAATGTAATGTAATAAATTTGTGTATCAGGCAACTAAGAAGAAAATCACACTAAGGGCTCCTTTTACTAAGCTGCGGTAGCATTTTTAGCGCGCGCTGCAGATTAGCGCACACTAACCCCCGTGCTACATGGAAAAACTAATGCCAGCTCAATGGAGGCGTTAGCATCTAGCGCATGCGGCATTGTAGCGCGCTAAACGTGCGCTGAAACCGCTAGCACAGCTTAGTAAAAGGAGCCCTAAATGTCACTAAGAAGAAAATCACACTACAGTCAAACCTCGGGTTGCGAGTAACCCGGTTTGCGAGTGTTTTGCAAGACGAGCAAAACACTCAGCAAACTTTTGACTCGCAAACCGAGTGTTGACTCGATTTGCGAGCACCTCCCCTCCCCCCCCCCCCCGATAACCGGCATCGCTCCCCCTCCCCGCTCGCAAAGACCCCCTCACTCCAACCGGCACACCCCCCCCCCCCCGCGCGAACCGGCCTCCCCGCCCAAACAACTTAAACTTACGCCCCCCTCTCCTGTCTGGCACCGGGACGCAGGCACAGATCGTGCCGGTGCCTAGAAGATCTTCCGGCTTCTGCCTGCCTTGAGCATGCATCTGCGCATGCTCAAGGACTTCTAATTCTCCTTCTCGCCGAGATTCCTATGGGGAAACTCGCTTTGATAAACGAGCATTTTGGATTACGAGCATGCTCCTGGAACGGATTATGCTCGTAATCCAAGGTACCACTGTAATAGTAATTTCACATTTATAAAAGAAAAATTTAAGATCACCATATGCAATGACTGGATGGTAAATTCTGCGAGGGGGGTTTACATGCCCCATTTGAGCTTCATATCTCTTAGCGTATGACAGGATTAATTATACTTTTTGGTGGGTAAATGTGTGTACCACATATAAGTATGAAAGAATGATGGCGGAACGTTTGGGGACTAGTAAGTCCCTTAATGATGTATGGAGTCCATTGACTACTTTTGTTGCATTACAGTAAGGGACATGTTTCTTCCCTTTTCATTAGATTCTTTACACATCCTGGGAGGGTGGATGAGGGGAGGGAAATGTACGTTGAGGAGTTAAATTATTTAATTATAATATTGAAATCACATCATAAGTATTATTGTATTAATAATTAAGATGAGGATGGGAGTAAATGATTGTTTAATGTAATAATTGTATAGTTATTAGTGCATTCTATGCAGTATTTTATGATTTACCAATTGTATTGCACTATCAAAGTTTGAAAATCCATAAAGATTTAAACACATATTTCTGAGCGTATGGGAGCAAAATCTATTTTAAAAAATTTCATATAGAATATCACAAACATGATAGGAGTGAGTTTTTATTATTTTGATTTAATTGGTATATAAAAATATACTGTTTCCATCTCTCCTTTTGTTAACTCTAGTGCCCTGTCCTTTCCAATATCTGTTAATGACACCACACTCTAGTAAATCTAATCCCAGATTATACCTGAAACAATGGATGGTTAAGGGAAAGGGGTTTGGATAAATATAAAAGCCATCTTTTCTTGATCATGACGGGAATAGCTATCCAAATGGTAACACATAAATGGAAGAGCCACAGCAGAATAAATTACACATTTTGGTGGGCAAATGTGTGTACCACATATAAATATGAGAGAATGAATGCGGAATATATGGGGTTTAATAAAGTGGGAGCCCATTGAATACATTTGTTATCTCGCAATAAGGGTCATGTATCTTTCCTTTTCTTAGATTTCCTTAAACATCCAGGATAGGCGGGTGGGGGATTTAAATTACTTAATTATAATATTGTAATCACATCATATGTCTTATTGTATCAATAACTGGGAGGAGGATGGGAGAAAATGATTGTTTTATTTATTACTTGTGTAGTTAATAGTGCGTTTTATGCAGTATTTTATGTTCAATTAATTGTATTGCACTGTCAAAGTTTGAAAATCAATAAAGATTTAAAAAAAAAGAAAGGAAAGGGGTTTCTATATTATATAGAGGAACTTATTTTGCACCAGGGGCAATACACAGTTAAGTGACTTGCTCAGAGTCACAAGGAGCTGCAGTGGAAATCAAACCCAATCCATCTGGTTCTCGGGCTGCTAGTGACATGCCCAAGATTACAACCATTGGAAGTAGATTTGAACAAAGTTTCACTGATTTTCAGCCTGCTGCTCTAACTACTAGGTTAATTCTCTATATATGGTCTCTTTTTTCTGTAATTCCATCAAATCATGCAGTTTGCTATTGATTAAATAATTGCTGCTATGTCAGGAAGAGCCTGAAATCACAAAGTTAAAACGAGTCTCAAAGACTTCAGTGCAACTGAAAGTACAAATGCTACTTATAGAAACCACCTTTATTATCACTGGGAAAATAGAACAGTAAAAAACTCAGACTTCTTTAACAAAAACCCATACTTTAAGATAATAATAAGGCTTGGACTAACAAAAGCAGCAATGTATGCCCCTAGTTTGAATACTTTTAAATACCCCCAGGACATGCAATTTTCAGGCACTTATCTGTCCATTCACTCCCGCCGCAACTTGTACTTTGCTACTCAAAAATCTCTGTAGCGTCCAGATTAGGAATAATCCACAGAGGTTCACTGTAATCCACTGTGACTGGAAAAGTGCATGTCCCGGTGATATTTGCATAAGAATATTTTATTTAAAAAGAAAACAACCTTATATCCGACTTAAGACCTAAGCGGTTTACAAAATACATACACAATTATAAAACAATGCTATAAAAACAATTAGCAGAAGAACTCTTCCAACAATAATAAAAAGAACCATTTGTACTTTGAGTTGCAATGAAGTCTTTGAGGCTCGCATTGTTTAACTTTTTGATTTACATAAGAAAAGCCTTACTGGGTCAGACCAATGGTTCATCTAGCCCAGTAGCCCATCCTCATGGTGGCCAATCCAGGTCAATAGTACCTGGCAAAAAACCCAAAGAGTAGCAATATTTCCTGCTACCGATACAGGGCAAGCAATGGCTTCCCCCATGTCTCCCTCAATAAAAGACTATGGACTTTTCCTCCAGGAACTTGTCCAAATCTTTCTTAAAACCAGCTACGCTATCCGCTCTTACCACATCCTCTGGCAATGCGTTCCAGATCTTAACTATTCTCTGATTGAAAAAAAATTTCCTCCTATTGGTTTTAAAAGTATTTCTCTGTAACTTCATTGAGTGTCTCCTAGTCTTTGTCATTTTTGACTGAGTGAAATATCGATCCACTTGTACCTGTTCTGCTCCACTCAGGATTTTGTAGACTTCAACCATATCTCCCCTCAGCCGTCTCTTTTCCAAGCTGAAGAGCCCTAAACTTTTTAGATTTTCCTCATACGAGAGGAGTTCCATCCCCTTTATCATCTTGGTTGCTTTTCTTTGAACCTTTTCTACTGCCGCTAAGGCCTCCTTTTACTAAGGTGCGCTAGTGTTTTTTGCACACGCTGCAGGTTAGCGTGCACTGCCCCCCGCGCTTTAATAAAAAGACCCCATAGTTTCAGATCATCGATTGAACAATATCCACATCATTCTCGGGTGGGCTGAGAACTTTTCAGCACCCCCTCATATTCTATTCTAATTATTTGTAACCTGCCTAATTCCCATGAGTTCAAGGTAGTTTAACAAAGAAGAAGTCAACACACAATGTTGAGCTTTACAAAAATCCAGTGCAAAAGAGCAGCAATAATAGAACTTATCTATGTTTTCAAATATTTACAGAATAAAACTGTTTTCAAATATTTATGAAAAGTAAAGAGAAAGACTGAACTCCGATCTATGATGGGAGTCTGTTCCAAATTTTACTAACTTAAAACTAACCTCCTCTTTTACTAAGGTGCGCTAACCGATTAGGGTGCGCTAATCAAATTAGCACACGCTAAATGCTAAAGCGTCCATAGACTAACATGCATGCATTAGCACGCACTAACTCGATTAGCGCTATAGAAATTATAAATAGTAGTAGTAGTAGTAGCATTGTTATTTCATTCATATAGTACATGCACGAACCTCCTGAGATGTCAAAGCCTGTGTATCCCACAGACTGAATTAAGTCCAGATAGTAATGTTTATGTTTATTAAAAATTTTATATACCACATAATGGCCTAAAAGGATCCAAGCGATTTACAATGTATAATTCGCATTCATGAAGAAAAGAACTCCATTTAAAAATAGAAAAGGAAAGATTAAGAACAAAAGTTTAAAAAATTTTTTTTCATAAACTATTATAACAAACAACATCTCAATAATAACAATTCTAACAGTAAAACAATAAAACAATCAAATCTCTTTTTCTAACAGAAATGATTTTCAAAAAAAATCAAATCTCATTGAACAATAATTAGTACATACAACTAAAAATTTTGCATTACTAAATTAATCATTACATAAACACAGATCACGGTCCCAAGCTCTGTTCTAAGTTGAGAAAGCCAACTGAAAGAAATGTGCTTTTAAATGTTTTTTAAAATTTACATATGATTCTTCTTTTCTCAAGTCTATGGGCAAGTTATTCCATAACCGCGGAACTAAATAAAAGAATGCACAATCTCTAGTTGACGCAAGATGTGCCTTCGAGTTGTGAGGAACGACCACCCTATTGTCATTCAGAGATCGTAATAGACGCCTTGGGGCGTAAAATAGCACCAGGTTAGAAAGATATGAAGTCTGTAACTGAAATAATGCTCTATGTGCTAGCATTGAATATTCGGATCAGTGCCAAAACCCAGCATTTTCCCAAGCACCAGCCAATGTTCAGACTGATGCCCAAGTAGCTTGATGGATAAAGTTAGGACAATTAAGTCCCGCTCAATACCCTTTCCCAGCCCACTCATTGAGGTTTAACCAAGCAGGATCCTATCCCACTTGGTTAAACCTTGTTGAATATTGGCCCTATAGTTTGTAGTAGTACCAACCAATAGTGCTGTCCCTTTCTCTGCTCATGTGTCACAAAAGAGGCTGAAACCTGATGACAATAAAGAAGCTGTCGCAAGAAAATCAGAGGTCTATGAGTAGGTGCTGAAAATTTCTCAGCCTAACCATGACGAGAATGATGTGGTATGGTTCAATCAGTGCTCTGAAACAATGTCATAACATAGAATTTCGTTTCTGCAAGTTGGCACTTAATGAAATAAGATAACACTCATTTTAGCTACAGTGGCAAAACAGCGCTCAGAATTTGGGAAATTGGTTGGTTAAGCTGAGAACTTTTCAGCACCCCCTCGTAATTTCAGAAGCCTGCTGATTGACATCGACAGTATGATTCTACCAAGACTTATTGCACCACTTGCAGAGGGTCCGGGCTCTTCCCACAGCTCGGTTTTCAACACTGTTCATGAAAACAGCTCAAACCCCCTGGTTGGTCAGTTAGCCATCTCCTTTTTCATTAAGCCTATGCAGGAGGATCAGTAAAAGCTACCAATAATGAAAAGCACATCTCTGCTTACTCAGAGGAAATGATAAGCACAGCGAGCAAAGAAGAAACGGTTGCGATGACATAAGAACATAAGAAGTTGCCTCCACTGGGTCAGACAAGAGGTCCATCGCGCCCAGCGGTCCGCTCCCGCGGTGGCCCATCAGGTCCAAGTTTCAAGTTTATTCGAAATTTGATGAATCACTTATACATAAAATACTAAGCGATGTACATTAAAATCCAAATCTGAATGTGCAATAAAATACAAAGTAATAATAACAAATAAAACACTAAGCGAATTACTATAAAATCCAAATTTGAACATACGTTAAGATACAAGGTAATAATAATAACAATAAATTAAAAAAAAGGGGGTTTGACCTACAGACCAACAGACTCAACTGGAAGGAAGGGAAGTGGGATTCAGGTTACAATATTAATCATTTTAAAAAGAGAGAAACATGAATGGAGAAAACATTTTTTTTTAAAAAGACTGCTACACTGCAATTATTCCATATAGGAGGTAAACGCATCTTTAAACAGAAGGGTTTTTAAGTTAGTTTTGAAACGACTGATATCTTTTTCGTCTCTAATATATTGGGGGAGAGAATTCCAGGATTGAGGTGCAACTACTGAAAATATATCATATCGTCTTGTGCCGATCACTTTCAAAGAAGGGACTACCAAAAGACCGTGGCTTGATGAGCGAAGGGAGCGAGAAGAGTTGTATGGAATGAGTAACCTGTTTATGAATTGCGGTTCGTTTGTGGATAAAGTTTTAAATACCAAAAGTAAAATTCTGAAGATGATGCGATGATTGATGGGAAGCCAATGTGAGGCAATCAGAAAGGGGGAGACATGGTCATATTTTCTCCCGTTGTGAATTAATTTAACGGCAAGATTTTGAATAATCTGCAGCCGTTTCTTTTCTTTTTGGGTAATGTTTAGTAATAATGAGTTACAATAGTCTAGCTTAGAGATGATAAGTGAGTGTATAAGTATATTAAGGGATTTTGGTTCCAAGAACTTAGAAATAGAACGGATTGGACGTATGCGATAAAAGCAGGATTTAACTATGCTACTTATGTGCTCATGATACGAGAGATTTTCATCGATAATGACTCCTAATAATTTTAATGATGAAACAATGTTAATAGGAGTGTTGTTGATGTTGAAAGTGGAGCCTTGTTTGTGTGAGAAGAGCATGGCTTTTGTTTTATTAATGTTTAATGATAATGTCCATGACCTGTGAAGTGGTTTCTGACTAATCCTATAACCTACCTCTACTTCTATCTGTACCCCTCAATCCCCTTTTCTTTTAGGAATCTATTTAGACCCTCCTTGAACCCCTGTAGCGTGCTCTGGCCTATCACAGCCTCCGGGAGCGCGTTCCATGTGTCCACCACCCTCTGGGTGAAAAAGAACTTCCTAGCATTTGTTCTAAACCTGTCCTTTTTTCAATTTCTCCGAGTGCCCCCTTGTACTTGTGGCTCCCCACAGCCTGAAGAATTTGTCCCTGTCTACCTTCTCTATGCCCTTCATGATTTTGAAGGTTTCTATCATGTCTCCTCTAAGTCTCCGCTTTTCCAGGGAGAATAGCCCCAGCATTTCCAATCTGTCAGCGTATGAGAAGTTTTCCATACCTTTTATCAGCTTTGTCGCTCTTCTCTGGACTCCCTCAAGTACCAACCTTTCCTTTTTGAGGTATGGCGACCAGTACTGGACACAGTACTCCAGATATGGGCGCACCATCGCCCGATATAGCGTCAAAATGACTTCCTTCGTCCTGGTCGTGATACCCTTTTTGATGATACCCAACATTCTGTTCGCTTTCTTTGAGGCTGTCGCACACTGTGCCTCAAAGAAAGCGAACAGAACTTCTGCGCATTTTGGAACCTAATTTTTGTTTGCTTCCATGTTGTGATTATATTTTCTGCTGTGGTTTTATGATTACTATTGTCTTCATCATCAGCCTTTATTTACTACGGTATATTTTGCTCTCTAGTGAATACACAGCTTGCTGCATAAACCACAAAAGCCTTTTGTTATTCTGTTCAGTCAGGCATTAATAATGCATTTTACTGTCCCACTCATGATTTTAGATAGTTTATCAATGTATAAACCATTCAGCGAATGAGAAAGCATCCCAATGACACGATGATAAAGAGTGCCTTGAATTATGTATATGTTTCCTGGAAAAGCAAATACTTTTACAGAGAAAGATAGGTCCTGCAGATCACTCCAAAAAATTTAGGTTTCTGCCACTGATTCACAGGTGTAATCCCAACTGAGCAGGGGGCCCTAACAGTGGCTAATTTTTGCTCTATGGCAGGCTGAAGGTACAGCTTTAGTGAAGTAACACTGGCATGAAAGTTTAACCCTCTGGGAATTTCTCAAGGTTCCACATCATGTGCAGTAAAACTGGGAGGCCATTTGATCAAAATCCACTTTCTGCACACCCTGGGCACCATCTTGGTGGGGGCATTGGCACCTCTGCATCCCCTCCCCCGCCATGCTCATGCCCTTCCTTCCCCGCCCCCCAGTACCTATTTAAAATCTTTGCCAGGGCAAGCAACTACTTCTAGCCTGCTGCTCACGCTGGCCTGGATCCCTCTGAAATCACTTCCAGGTCACTGGGCCAGGAACTGACGTCAGAGGGAAAGCCAGTGCAAGTAGCAGGCTGGAAAAGCTGCTTGTGCTCGCGCTGGTGAAGATTTTAAGAGGTACGAGGTTGGGAAGGGAGGACCCAAGTGTGGTATGGAAGGAGGGGATTGGTACAGAAGGTGCCAGGGGGGCGAGCGGAGGGCGAGTGGGGGTGCCACCGCCACAGGCACCTCCTACCCTCGCTATACTACAGTCCATGCCTCTCCTTTACCAATAAATCAGTCTAAGCCAGATATTGTTCTGATTTAAGAATTTCCTGACGGTCTTAAGGGGATGTTGTCCAAAAATCAAACAATAGAGAAGCAGAAAAAATTTAAAGAAATAGTAACTTAGATTACACTTGGACTCTCCCTTAAAGGTGTAGAATCCCTCCTCTCTATCAGCTCTTAGTCTTCTTGTCAGAGATCCAGGGAATATCCTCTGTATCCTCTCTCTTATCCAGCATCAGGGATCACTGCTGCTCATTTGTGTTTGAGATGTTACTTTCTCTCCCTCCTCAGTTAGCAGTGGTGCACTGCTAACCCTCTTTATCCAGGTGTTGGTTTAGACAACCCCACTCTGTGCCTTAATGGTGCAATGCCTTGGCCAGCCAAACACAGGCTGCCCACCTATAAGGGAGAGTCCGAGTGTAACCTAAGTGACTATAACCTCAATAGCCAGAAGAGTCCCTCCCTGTTTTGAAAATGGGGCTCATTTTCAAAAAATAAAGATGTCCAAAAAAGTGGCAGAAGGATGTTTTTTTCACCAAACCCTTCCAATTCACAATTTTTAAAACATATTTTCTAGATGGATATCTATGCTGTTCATCTGAATTTCAAAGGGGTAGGACTAGGGCAGGCTTATGACCCGAACATTTTTCTGCAATAATATAACACTTAAGAATACGTCCAGGGCACAATTTAGACATCTGAGGGCTAGATGTTTTAACAACAAATAAGTGACTAAAAGGTACCCAAATTGACCAGGTGACCACTGGAGGGATGTAAGCATTACCCCCCTTCCCCCACCAACACACACACACTCCCCTAGTGTTCACTGACCACCTTCCACCCCCCAAAGATGTGAATGAAACAGTATATTCCTGCCTGTATGATGGCTTCAGATGTTATGGTCAGTCCTAGTACAGCAGCAAGCAGGTTCCTGGAGTAGTCTGGTGGGCAGTGTAGTGATCCATAGAGATGAGGGACTCAGGCCCATACTCCGCTCTAACTACTACACTTGCGATTGAATTTGTGAGCTTTCCAAACTTCATCCTAATCCCATTGTACCACATATAGGTGTCACCTGCAGGCACAAGGGCTACCGATATGGTGTACAGTTGGGTACAATGGGTTTTGGAGGGCTAAACATACAATATAAGGGGGCTATGGTGAGATGTGCGCCTGGGACTTTAAATGTGAGGTTCACTGCAGTGCCCCTTAGTGTACCCCACTGCTCTGCTGGGATGTCTTTGTGGCCAGTTTACTAAGAATGCTGGACCCTCCTACATCCCACTGACCAATTTTGTGCAGTTTTGAAAATGGACATGTTTGGTACTGCATTTTTGTGTGTGTTCCGCAAAATGTCTGAACTCAGATTTAGATGTTATATCAATTACCTTATTATATGAGGTTGGCTAGGGTGATTATTATTTTGAAAGAAGGCAAGGACATGACTGTGTGGGTCCTATAGGCCCATCTCTTTGTTGAGGATAGACACGTGGAAGGGCATAATAATAAAGAAGCGTCTAAGTCCCTTTTTGGCCTAAGGTGCTAGGTGTCCAAAGTCGGCAGCAGGGAAATGTCCATTCTCAAAAAAAATGTACAAAATGTGTTTTTTTAAAGAATGGCCTACCTGACGTTCAGGCGTTTAATCACCCAGACTGCCACTATGTCTATCTTTAAAACATATTCCCGACCAAAAATTTGCCCAAGTCCGAAACGCCCAAACCAAGACCTTAAAGGCATAGGAGGGGCCAGTCCTTTGCCTAACAGCATGATTCTCTAACCGGCATCTGTCATAAGAGCTGGTTAGAGAATTGGAGAACCCATTCCCCCCCCCCCCTCATCGCACGAATACTACGGCAGGAGATATGCCTAATCTCTCCTGCTGGACACCCCCCAAACCTCCAAATGATCACCAGCAGGAGGGATGCCCAATACCACCTGCAGACCCACCCCCATGCCTACCCAGACCCCCCTAACCTTTTTTAGATGGCCGGCCAGACGGGTCCTTTCTGCGTCCGGCCGGCAGGTCCACCTTCACTGGAATGGCAGGCCTTCCCCTTCCCAGAGAATCTTGGGATGCACCAGGGAGGGGCCTAAGGTCCTAATTGGCGCTTAAGGCTTCCTGGAATCTTAGGCCCTTCTCCCAGTACATTCTGGGATGTTCTGGAAATGGCTTAAGATTCTGATTGGCCAGATCCCTTAGGCCCTTCCTATGGGATCCAATTCAGCCTTTTCTTTCTGCCTCCAAATCAGCCTTTTTTTTATCAGCTTCTATATTTTCCTCACCTTCACCTTTGAATCTCACAGTGCCACTTTTGGACTTCTACCTATCACTAATATATCTAAAAAATGTCTTGTCCCCCTATTTTACCATGTCGGCTACTTTTTCTTCCATTTGCATCTTTGCTTTCCTGACTATTTAACCAGCCTCAACTTTTTCAGATATTTTTGCCTGTCTTCCTCTTTCTGTGATCTCAAGGCAACTGTCTTGTTCAAGCAGTATGAAAACTGGCTGGTTAGCACAAAATGATTGACATGTTTAATAAACTATGCAAAGTATAAATAATGCATCTACATATGAATGAGAGAGTGATATGAGGAATCACTATAAACTGCTAAACTGAGCATGGCCTTCTTTCTCAGGGTCAGAGTACAGGACATGTTTTAGAATATGTGGAGCAGCATTTTCAATATGACATATAAATCTGATTTGGGGGGAAAATGTCCAAAAATCCAGTAGAGAAAATGACCATTTTCAAACCAGACAACCGTTTATTTTTTTTTTTTCCCGTAAGTGGCCATTTCCGAAATGTGTTTTCCTCAGTGCATCTATCTTTTTTAATCATTTTTTGGAAAAAAAGCCCCCCAAAAAACACACCCAAATGAAAAATGCACAAATACCAACCATTGGGACTTAGGAGGGGCCAGCATTTGTAGCAGACTAGCCACATAGACATCCCAGCAGAGCACTGGGGCACCCTAGGAGGCACTGCAGAGAACTTCACATAAAAGGTCCCAGGCACACATCTCACCATAATCCCCTTACGTTGTATGGTGAGACCTCCAAACCTCACCCACAAGCTACTGACCCAACTGTATACGTCCCCATCAGCCCTTATGTCTGCAGGTGTCACCTATAAGTCAGTACAGTAGGTTTTTGGTAGGTTTTAAGAACATAAGAACTGCCATCTCCGGATCAGACCTTCGGTCCATCAAGTCCGGCGATCCGCTCACGCGGAGGCCCAGCCAGATGTACACCTGCCGTAATTTTAGTCACGCATATCCCTCAATGCCTCTTGTAAGGAGATGTGTATCTAGTTTGCTTTTAAATCCTAGAACGGTGGATTCCGCAATAACCTCCTCTGGGAGAGCATTCCAGGTGTCCATCACTCGTTGCGTGAAGCAGAACTTCCTGATATTTGTCCTGGACTTGTCCCCCCTTAGCTTCAGTCCATGTCCTCTTGTCCATGTCACATTGGACATTGTAAATAATTTTTTTTCCTGCTCTATTTTGTCGATTCCTTTCAGTATTTTGAAAGTCTCGATCATATCCCCTCGCAGTCTCCTTTTCTCAGTAGAGAACAATACCAGTCTCTTAAGTCGTTCCTTGTATTCCAAGTTCTCCATACCTTTTATAAGCTTTGTTGCTCATCTCTGCACCCTCTCCAGCAGTTTTATATCCTTCTTTAGGTTGGGAGACCAATGTTGGACACAGCATTCCAAGTGTGGTCTGACCATTGCCCTATAACTTTCTCCGATCTACTCATGATTCCTTTCTTTATCATGCCTAACATTCTATTTGCTTTCCTTGCTGCTGCCGCGCATTGTGCTGGCGGTTTCAGGGTCCTATCTATCAGTACACCCAGGTCCTTTTCTTGTTCGCTCTTACCCAGAATTGCGCCTGACATTCTATACTCGTGTGCCTTGTTCTTTCTGCCTAAATGCATTACTTTGCACTTTTCCACATTAAACTTCATCTGCCATTTCTCCACCCATTTCTCTAACTGACACAAGTCACTCTGGAGTTCCTTGCTATCCTTCTGCGATCTGATTGCCCAGCATAGCTTTGTGTCATCTGCAAACTTGATGATATCACTGGATGCTCCTTCTTCTAGGTTATTGATGAAAATATTAAATAAGTTGTGCCCAAGTACCGAGCCCTGGGGCATACCACTAGTCACCATAAGTGTACTAGTTAGAATGGGTTATAGGCCTGGGCCCACTTCTCTGCAGTCCACTGCAATTACCACCAGGCTACTCCAGAAACCTGCTTGTTGCTCTAATAGGACTGGCTATAACATCTGAAGCTGTCATACAGGCTGGTATGTACTCAAGAGCAATGTAAGGAAATTCTTCTTTACGGAGAGGGTGGTGGATGCCTGGAATGTGCTCTTAAAAGAGGTAGTGGAGAGGAAAACGGTGACAGAGTTCAAAAAAGCGTGGGATGAACACAGAGGATCTAGAATCAGAAAATAATAGTAAATATTGAAGAACTAAGGCCAGTACTGGGCAGACTTGCATGGTCTGTGTCTGTATATGGCCATTTGGTTGAGGATGGGATGGGGAGGGCTTCAATGGTTGGGAGGGTGTAGATGGGCTGGAGTGAGCTTTGGTTCCTTGTCCAGAAATAGCTAAGAAGAAGAAAAAAAATTAAATTGAATCAGGTTGGGCAGACTGGATGGACCATTTGGGTCTTTATCTGTCGTCATCTACTATGTTATTATGTTACATCTTTGAGGGGTGTAACCACTAAGGGAGTAAGTGGAGGCCATGCCTTCGTGCTTCCTGCAGTCATGGTCAGATTGGTCACCTTTTGGCACATATTCATTATTGAAACAGATCTACAGTAGCTTCAAAAGTTCAAGTTTTGCCCTGGATGTTTTCTGCAATTTTCCATTATTGCTGATAAACATCCATATCATAAGTCTGCTCATAACATGCTCCCAACATGCCCTCTTGAGATTTAGACACACCTCAGACAAACAGCATAGAAAACCATCTAAAAAATGTGTTTTCATAATGGCAATTATGGATGTTTTAGCATCCAGTAGGGAAATCGCAGCAAGGAAGCTTGGGGCAAACCTGTCCCCACAGGGCCTTGGTGGTATCACAAGGGCAATGAATGGCCTGTTTTTGACTCACGGCATTCAATGCCTTCCTTCTTAGAATAGCTAGCAGAGCTGGATATGCAGATATTGCACGGAGATGAGACATCTATCTAGTGCCTCTGTCTTGAACAAAGGAATCTGAAGAACTAGCATTCACTAGGAACACTGGGCAGTGTCTAGGGAGGCTGAGGAAGTGCATGGGGGGGGGGGGGGTAAAAATCAAGGAAAAATGAGGGGTCTTGGAATGTGGGCTTCCTCTTCCAGGAGGGATCTTTGGTATTGGTGTTACTTGCTGATGATTTGGCCTGTTATTGATATCCCGGTGCGTGTATGGCTTAAGTTTTGCTACTCCACAGTTATCATTTGGAATTGTTTGATGTTTTTCCTGTTCTTAAGTGGATTCTTTTGTTAATGCCTTTTGACTTTTTCCTGTGATATGTACCGGTTTATGTTATGTGTTTCTGAAGTTGCTACACTATCTGTCCTGCAGACATGTTTGATTTCTATTCCTCAATTGTGCAGTTCCTGCTTCCTTAGACTTAAAAGCATCCTAATTAATAGTGGTTGAAACCCCACATTAATCATTAACTGAAAAACATTCCACAATTGTCTTGTTAACTTGATCTACCAAAATCTGCATCGACTAAAATCTGAGAGTTGAAGCACCAAATCAGGTTGGGAAGACTTGTCTCTCCTTGTGTAAAGATATTCTGTATCGGCTAGCATTCAATTTAAGATCCTTCTGTTTGCCTTAAAAGACACTCTTCTTCTGCCCCAGGATACTCCGGCAATCTTCTGATTCCCTACATACCACCCTTCCACTTCTAATTTCCTGACCCTCCTCTCACTGAAGTCCCTCCATTTGGACATTTCTTGGAAGACTTCCTTCAGTTATCAATGGCAGTTGTTTTCAAAGTGTTATATACTCATACTATATAAGGAATTTAATTGAATTATCTCATTTAAAGGCATGATTGTGTGGAAACGCTAAGCTACATGTAACCCTGTGGTCTCCAACCATTTTCATGTAAAGGGTCACAGTATGAAAACAAGAAAGTTCTGAGGGCCACCAAAGAACGTAAGCTTACACACTCTACTAATTTTGTAAATCACCCTGACCTGCTTGCTCAGACTATTGATTCTACTCGTACAACACTTCACAGACATACAGTATTTTAAAAACTCACTTTATTTTTGATTGTTATGGCAATTTCATAAATGAGACGCCTATCTTGTATCGGATGCAATAATCAGAATTGTATTCCTGGTTCCTTGAGACAGATATCGAAACGTGGTCCATGTTAGGACCCCCAAGGACTTTAAGTTAAGTTCATTTAACTATACTTTATGAGCATTTTATAATAAGAAGAATTGCACTTTTCAGAAGGTTTTTTGATTATTTTTCCACTGTGTCACATATGCAGTGATTGGGTAGTGGGTCTTGCTATATGGACTTTGTGTCTTTGGCAGGGCTACATATCTCTGAGCACATGTTATGAACTGATTAAAGAGTTACTTGTAGCTTTGAAAGATTGAGATCATTGTTTTATACTTATAACCCTTCAGCTCAGCAGATGCAGCAATAAAATCAGGAAACCAGCACTGTGGAGCCTTCACACCCCCATTATCTCAAATGCCCAGCAATGTCCCACGCACCATATGAAGTGTACTTCAGAGTAGGCAAAGATTCTGTGGCCCTGGATTCCTGCTTTATTGTTGCCCAGCAGCTGAATGAGTCATGCAAACAGAAGAGAGGGAGTGAAGTTTGAAGGTAAATGCAGTTGGATTGGAAGGGGGCACAGAAAGAGATGGAAGAGAGAGAGGATGTGAAATGCTGGACCATGGAGGGAGAGAAAAAAGAGAAAGGGAAAATTATGTAGCACATAAATGGAGAGAAAGGAGAGGGAAGGGAATTGGGAGATCCAGGAGCACTGAGTGAGGTGTTGTGGGTTAGGGGTAGAGAGAAGAGAATGAGGAGATGTTGGACCATGAGGGGGAAGGGGAAGAGAATAGGAAGATGTTGTAATATGGGGAGGAGGGATAGAGAGACAGAGAACAGATCCTGGACAGTGAGAGAGAGAGAGAGAGAGAGAGAGGATAAGGGGGATAGAGGCTTGAAATGGATTTCATGCTGGGGTTGGGGACTGACTTAGGGTCTGGGGATGAGAAAAAGGGACTGTTATTGGCAGATGCTGAGGATGGGGCTAGGAGAAGGGGCAGATGCTGGGGTTAGGAGAATGGTGCTGGATGTTCATCCAGTGGCTAGAGATGGAAGAAAGAGGCTAGGGAAGGGGTGATGAGCTAAGAAGGACATGAGGAAAGTAGATAGAAAGCAGGTAGGTGGGTGAAAAGTTAAGAGGGAGATTGAGGACTGCAAAAGTGAAATAGAGAGATGAAATAATATAATAGCATAAGAATAACCTTACTGAATCAGACCAATGGTTCATCTAGCCCAATATCCCATCTTCACGGTCGCCAATCCAGGTCACAAGTAGTTGGCAAAAACCCAAGTAGTAGCAATATTCCATGCTACTGATCCAGGGCAAGCAGTGGCTTTCTCCATGTCTGTCTCAATAGCAGACTAAGACTAAAAGCTAAAATGGAAGGAACATTTTCATAGAAAGATATAGGGGAAGAATAGAAGACAGGAGGAGAAATTGAAAATGGACAGGGAATCCAGAAAAGAGTTAAGAGATGATAAAATAGAAGACAGCTTAAAACGGAGACTGGTACCAATACAAATGGAAATAATAATAGTGATAGGGCCTAGATTGCAGTGTTGGAGCCAGACGATCTATAATATATCCTTGGCTTGTATGAAGATCAATGAGAGCTATTCAGATCTATTTCAGGGGGGCCGGCGGCAGGAGGGAGTGAGCCTCCCTCCTGCCATCTTCAATGGGTAGTATCGGAGGTTCAGGGGGGTGGCGGCAGGAGGGAGTAGGCATCTCTCCTGTCAATTTTCAATGGGGGGTGGTGTTGAGGGTTCAGGAGGTTGTGGCAGGAGGGATTGGGCATCCCTCCTGCTGATTTCAGGGATGCTGTCGGGTGGTCCTCTACTGCAGCCAGCTCAGTTGATCACAGCAGGGGTATTTCCTCTCCCCTCCCCCCTATCAGCTGAGCCAGCAGGACTTTCTGAAGCCATGGCTTTGAGCAGTCCTGCCGGCTCAGCCGATCAGAGATTCCCTTGCCGTGATCAGCTCAGCTGGCCATGTCTAGTTTTAAAGGTCTGAAATGTAGGCCAGCATTTTGAAGGCCTACATTTCAGCATCTGTCACCCAAGGCCACTTCCGGGTGAAACCACGCCCACACCCAGCCTTGTGTGAGCTTAGTTGTCCCTATGTGTTTCCCTAGACCCGCAACAAATGCCTGTAGTGTAGGCGTCCTGCCTCGAACGCCTACTGCCGCTTACAATCGGGATGCCCGTTTGTAGAATGAGCCCTTTCATTTCTAATTAGTACCAATGAGCATCAGTTATGAGGGGTTAATTGCCAATTATTGGTGCCGGTTGGTCTTATTAAACAATTAATTGTGCATGCAGATCGGCTGTGCATACCAATTTGCACATACAACATATGGTGCTATATACAGAATTTGAGGGTAAGAGGTTGCCTAATTTCTATGAAGAAAAGCGGGCACAATATTATGGATTGTGTGGCATGCATATCTTATAATTCTGCATGATATGGTATAATACTCATGTATGAAGCTATAGATATATATATTTTTAAAAAATTATTCCTTTTAAACCTAAGCGGATTACACATAAAAACAAACATATCAAATGGGGTGAACTAAAATATCTACCCAGTTGATTGAACATTGCAAAAAAACAGTATAGTTTTGAGGATGTAAAATTTTATTTGCTGGGCTTACGGTACCTCAACTTAAGTGTTTAAGAGATGGTTATAACTGGACAGTAATGCAACGTGAACAAAGATGAGCACCTGCTTTCCATACTGTGTCCACCTTAGAAACATAGAAACATAGAAAATGATGGCAGAAAAGGTCCACGACCCATCTAGTCTGCCCCCACTAATGACCCACCCCCAACTACCTCCATGAAGAGATCCCACATGCCAATCCCATATTTTCTTAAAATCTGGCACGCTGCTGGCCTCAATTACCTGTTGTGGAAGATTATTCCAGCGGTCAACCTTTTATCCAGATTTACTGCCTGTGCACATGTTCAGGCTCTGAGATCCTTCAACTCGCTCTCCCAGTCTTTTTGCTTCATAGTCACTTTAGTTCAAAACATAATTTCCCAAGGGGAAGTCTGCATGTGGTTCTGAAAGTGCTTCGGCTCAAAAACAAAACTTTCAGCATTCTGCCATAAATATGTGTGAAGAAAGCAATTTACATAATGGTGTTTTTCTTAAACATCCAGACTGTTTGGAGCCCTAATGATTTAACCACAAAGAGGTGTTACTGTAAATTGCTCTTCTATTATGCTAGGGCAACATACTATGGGTGCAGTCTCCAGTGAAATATGACTTCATCAGGCACGAGGAACCTTAAAAGTTAAAGCCCCGAAGCCCTTTAAATCCCAATGGGTTTCGGGACAGTTACCACAGTGGCAGCCACTAGCATGGCTTTGTAAGGGGGGTATAGTGATTCTGAACTAGTGCACGTATATTTGCTCAATAAATACACAGGGATGGTGGTTGTCAAAGACATCTCCACGAGAAAAACAAGCTGTACTTTACCCACAGAAATATGTATGCTTTTATAAAATTGCCTGCCCAAAATACAATAGGGATATATACAGCCAAAAATTTTTTAATCAATTTTGTATTTTTCAGATTTTTTTCCCCTGTTTTTAAGACATTTTTCTTTGATTCACACATTAATTTTAATATAAATTTTTTTAAATAATACTTTAGAACTTTTAAACACAGGCAAATCAATTTTATATGCATTAATTCATAGATTAATGCATGGTAAATTAATTTTGCAAATACTAGGCACACTAATGAATGAACATCCCTAGCAGGTAAACTTACTCTCGTACAACCCACATCTGTATGAATGAGGGGAGGCATTTCTGGAGAGGGGGTTAGGGAGAGGTTTTCACTTACATGCACACTTTTGTAAATTCACCTCTATGAACGTAAATTACGGTAACTAAGCAAATTGCATGCTGAAGAATATATAGTTTCTCTGAGGTCATTTTCAATGTGAAAGTACTGGATATGCATACTTTTGCTTTAAAAATTCAGCCATTTTTGCAATGAGAAAGTCAAGTATTTTCTTTTTACACATTTGTGCCTGCATAAAATTATCAGGTTCAGATGATGTATTTTTAAACAATCCTCTACTTGGGAATAATAATCTAACACATCCTCACCACTTCCCAAGTATAACCCATTCTTCAAACACACCTTTGTTAGAGCTTTTTTTTGGGCCTCAGTACCACCACTCCACCGCTGTCAAAATTTCTTTAGCGGGAAGAATTGCGTGAGAGATCCTGCCTGTCTCTCCCGGGTCTGAATATAAAAAGCAACTAAAAAGATAAGTTATGAAATAATAAAGCACTTTGCACTTTATATTTATGAAAGAAAGTTAAAGTATTACAAATAGTGAAAATATTTAAATGAATAATATGGGCCAGTGAGGATCTCTCACATAATTCTTCCCGCTAAAGAAATTTTGAGTGCAATTTTTGAATAAGAAGATGGGGAGATATATATTTGTCATGGATTATAATTTTGATTGAATGTAGGTGCTATTATAGTATAATATGATTGTATAATATTGATGCACTTATTTTTGGCTTCATAATGAATAAAGATATTTTTTAAAATATATATATATTTCTAAGCTTTTATCAAATATTTTATAAAACTTGGAAACTTGGAAAAGGAAGTTCCATACAAATGTAAGAACATAAGCTTTACTATACATACTAATCCCTTTGGCTGAGGCTTTTTCCCCCCTATAATAGATTAATTAATACTAAGATAAACTTATCAGCCATATTGCACTGTCCAAGAGTGGGGGGTTAGTATATATAGTTATTGTTTATTGGACCACTTGGGGCTCCTTTTACTAAGCCACGTTAGGACTTTAATGCACGGAATAGCGCGCACTAATTTGCCGCACGCGCTAGACTTTAATGCCAGCATTGAGCTAAATGCTTAACTATTCTCTGAGTGAAAAAAAACTTCCTCCTATTGGTTTTAAAAGTATTTCCCTGTAACTTCATCGAGTGTCCCCTAGTCTTTGTAATTTTTGATGGAGAGAAGAATCGATCCACTTGTACCCGTTCTACTCTACTCAGGATTTTGTAGACTTTAATCATATCTCCCCTCAGCCATCTCTTCTCCAAGTTGAAGAGCCCTAACTGTTTTAGTCTTTCCTCATATGAGAGGAGTTCCATCCCCTTTATCATCTTGGTCGCTCTTCTTTGAACCTTTTCTAGCGCCACTATATCTTTCTTGAGATAAGGAGACCAAAATTGAACGCAATACTCCGGATGAGGTTGCATCATGGAGTGATACAGGAGCATTATAACATTCTTAGTCTTGTTAACCATCCCTTTTTAAATAATTCTTAGCATCCTGTTTGCTTTTTTGGCTGCCACCGCCAGTGGCGTACCAAGGGGGGGGCAGGGGGGGCGGTCCGCCCCGGGTGCAAGCCATGAGAGGGGTGCTCCTGGCATTGGAGTCACTGGCGTCCGGTTCCTCCCCCTCCCCCGGCATCCGGTTCTCCCCCCTGACATCCAGTGTCCGGCTTCCCCCCACCCCTGGCATCTCGCTTCCCCCCGGGCCTCCCCGCACCATTTACCGTATAGAAGCAGCCTGCAACAAGATTGCGATGCCAGCGATCTTTGCGCTGCTTCGGTGCTGTTTCCTCCGCCGCAGTCCCGCCCCTCCTCTGACTTCTGAGAGAGAGAAAGAGATAATGGTTACTGCGGATGGGCAGATTAGATGGGCCATTTATCTGCCGTCATGTTTCTAAGTTTCTATAAGATAAGAATATTGACCTTTTAACCTTACTCTCTGTTGTCTATCTTTTAACCAGTTCTTAATTGATAATAGGACATTACCTCCTATCCCATGACTTTCTAATTTCCTCCAAATTTTATATGATTTTTTGTTCTTTTCTTTGACAGTTGGGAAAGGAAGGGGGGGTATTTTTGGGTATCGATAAACTGTTTCTGAATGTTTATAAGTGCTTAATTCTTATGGTTATGACATGTATGTTATGATGCACTTTTTGTAAGATCTGAAAATTTAATAAAGATTTACAAAAAAAAAAAAAATAAGAATTCTTTCATGAGGTACTTTGTCAAATGCCTTTTGAAATCCAGATACACAATATCGACCGGCTTACTTTATCCCTTTGAAGAAATGTAGCCACAATGGTACTCATGTCTTTTTAAATGATGTAATTTTGCTGAAGCAGATGCAGGGATTTCAAAATGAAATTATCAAGATTGCTTTTTCACAGTGTTGTATAGTAACTAAGTAAAAGTAACTAGTTACTATGCTTAAGTAAAAGTTTTGTCATGTTTACTTGTAAATAAATACAGGAAGCATTTGTTGCTTTTACTTTTACCAAGGGAATAATTTCACCAATTTTTAGTTACAGCTGATGCTTGCAGCTAAAAGTTAAAAATAAAGCGCAAGTGGTATATAAATAATGATTCCTTGGTAAACCAAATAAAACAGCAAAAAACTGAACAAGATTTTGCCCATGCAGGTCTTGGCACGCCAATAGTGAATCTTGTTATCTTAAATTTTGCTAGTCGGGGAATACGGCTTATGAGAACCGTAAAGTTCCCTGTCTTTGAACTGGTTACTGGTCTCACGCCAAACAGAACAGTGATGAGTTGAGTCACTTTCATAGAAGCCAGCTCTGTGGGTGCTTGAACATTACATTATATTACATTACAGTCTTATATTTTGTCAATACCTTATCAGTGGAAGGCAAATTACAGCTTTAAGGAGCTAGAACAAATTTGTCTAGGATGCAGTGGCGTACCTAGGGGGTGGGCAGGGGGGCGGTGTGCCCCAGATGCACGCCACAAGGGGGGGCACAGGAGAGAGCTGGACGGGGGACCCGCGGAGTTAAATACATCTCGAGCCGCGAGGCTCATCTTCTGTTCCTACCTGCCCTGCCGCTCACATATAGCCGATCGGAAGTCTTCCCCGATGTCAGCGCTGACGTCGGAAGGAGGGCTTAAGCAAAGCCTGCCTTCCGACGTCAGCGCTGACGTCGGGGAATACTTCCGGTCGGCTATTTGTGCGCGGCAGGGCAGGCAGGAAACAGAAGACAAGCCTCGTGGCTCGAGCTCCGTTTTGCTGAGAAAGTTGCAAAGATGGGCTGGGAGGCAAATGCGGAACACAAAAGGGGGGAGGGAGTGCGTTTTGGACACAAGGCATGAACTTGGGAGAGAGGAAGGGAGGGAAAGAGATGCTGAGGTGGGGGATGGAATGAGTTTTTGGACACAGAAGGCAAGGACTTGGGAGAGAAGAAGGGAGGGAAAGAGATGCTGAGGTGGGGGAGGGAATGGGTTTTTGGACACAGAAGGCATGGACTTGGGAGAGAGGAAGGGAGGGAAAGAGATGCTGAGGTGGGGAAGGGAATGTGTTTTTGGACACAGAAGGCATGGACTTGGGAGAGAGGAAGGAAGGAAAAGAGATGGTTGTGTACACGGGGAATAGAAGAAAGGAGAATTTTTGGTCATAGGGAGGGAGTGAAGTATAGATAGTGGCATACCAAGGTGGGGGGGGTGGGAGGGCGGTCAGCCCCGGGTTTACGTCCCAAGGGGGTGCACAGCTGGCCACCCTCCAGTGTTCTCCCTAGGCCGGCAAATTGCGGCTCTTTAGCCACTTGAGTGCCACAGTCGCCATCGGGAACAGGCCGGCGCCAAGTTCTCCCTGCTTTTCCCACTGGGGCCGACCAACTCTCGCCACCTGCGTCAATTCTGATGTCGGAGAGGACGTTCTGGGCCAGCCAATTGCTGCCTGGCTGGCCTAGAACGTCCTCTCCGATGTTAGAATTGACGTCGGGTGGCGAGAGTTGGTCGGCCCCGCGGGGAAGAGAAGCAGGGTGAACTCGGCGCCGGCCTGTTCCCGATGATGGCAGTGGCAGCCTATTCCCCAGTGGCGGTGGCAGCTTTTCCCAATGGTGGTGATATTGGGGAGGGCAGGGAGAAAGAAAGAAAGGGGGGACAGGGAGCCAGAAAGAAAGAAAGGGGGCAGGGTGAAACAAAGAAAAATGGGGCACGGAGAGAGAGAGAAAGACAGACATACAGAACGAAAGAGGGTATGGAGAGAGAAAGAAAAAAGGGGGCAGGGTGAAGCAAAGAAAGAAATGGGGCACGGAGAAAGAGAGAAAAACAGACATACAGAAAGAAAGGGGGTATGGAGAGAGAGAAAAAGAAAGAAGGGGCAGGGTGAAACAAAGAAAAAGTTTGGGGAGGGAATGAGGTCTGGAGGAGAGGACGCATACAGGAGGCTGAAAGAAGGGAAGAAATATTGGATGCACAGTCAGAAGAATAAAGTGCAACCAGAGACTGATGAAATTACCAAAGGTAGGAAAAATGATTTTATTTTCAATTTAGTGATCAAAATGTGTCTGCTTTGAGAATTTATATATGCTGTCTATATTTTGCACTATGGCCCCCTTTTACTAAACTGCAATAGCGTTTTTTAGCGCAGGGAGCCTATGAGCGTTGAGAACAGCAAGGGGCATTCAGCGCAGCTCCCTGCGCTAAAAACCGCTATCGCGTTTTAGTAAAAAGGGAGGGGGAATATTTGTCTATTTTTGTATAGTTGTTACTGAGGTGACATTGCATAAAGTCATCTGCCTTGACCTCTTTGAAAACCCGCGGAATATAAATGATAATTAACATTTTCTCTGCGTACAGCATGCTTTGTGTTTTTAAAATTTTATTGTTGGTAGATCATTTTGACTTGGCCACAAAGGTAAGGGGGAGGGAGGGAGGGGAGCTGCTGAAAGACATCTAGTAATCCTTGAAGGCTTGACTGTGCAGGAAATTACTTTTGTAAAATCATGTTTTTTTATGTGACTGGCATTATTTAGACTTTAATTTTTATGAATGAATAGAATGAAAATGATATAAATTACTTGCTTGTTTTTATGTGTGCGCGCTGAAGGAAAGTGGAGAGAGAGTAGGCTGAGGACGCTGAAGGGAAATGGGGAAGAGAGAGTGGGGAGAAGATGCTGATTTATAAATTGACAATTGTACAGAATATTGTTTCTTTTTATACTTTAATATAAACAATTCAAGGCTTGTGTGGATGGAATCAGGTGGTTTGCGGAGATGGGGACCGAGCTTACGGGGATTAGTCCAATAAAATGGTATTTTTTATTTCTCATTATTTGTTTTATTTTTATTTGTTAATTTGTAAAGTGGTGATTGTTATGTATCAGTTTTTTCAAATTTACATCTACTGTCTTTATATTTTGTACTGTATTAGAGGACATGTGTTACTGTTTTTATGGTGTTGCATTGTGTCCAGGGTCTGGTTTCTTGGCGGTTCAGTTTAACTTTTGTCTACATATTTCTATTTTTAGTTTGTGATTATTCCATATTGGGCGAGGGTGTATCTCTGTTCTGTGTGTATGAAAAGAACATAGTTTTCAGTTGGCATTGACTACAGGATCAATTGACTGTGCGGGATCTGGCTTGTTTAGTTTTACAATGTATGTGTTGGTGTTCTAGTGCTCACTGCAGTGTTTAAGATGCTGCCTTTTCCTAGGTACACTCTTGTTGTGCAATATGTGGATTGTTATTAAAAATCATATTTTTCATATAGATGGGGGGGGTGTCAAAAAATGATGGGCCCCGGGTGCCACATACCCTAGGTACGCCACTGCTAGGATGTCTATACTGTTGAGCACATAATTAAAAAGTATTCAACATTACTCAATAAACCAAATTTATGAAACAGATATATGTACCTATCACAATAGACTGCTGGTCATTACATGGAAAATTTGACCTTGGGGTAACTGTCCACTGGATTGATAGCTCTTTAGAGAGAAAGCCTCCCTGTCTGGCCTTAAGAAGATTGAAGGGTTCACACACATTTGAAATTTGCCATCAAACAAAACATTGATATAACAACAGACAATGATTGAAACTTTATGAAAGCCTCTCCGAAACTGAACATCATGACATTGATAAGAAAGATGAAAATAAAGATGAAGAGGCAAGTGATCAATTAGACAGCACTACTCCTAATGCAGATGATAATGTCAATGCTGATGATAAAGCATTCTTTGCTATGAGGAAGTGTTTTAGATAGAGATTCCTTGATCAATATCTGCAAACCGAGCCAGAAAACATGAGTAGTATTTATTTATTTATTTAAAACTTATACCCCGCCTAAACCTAAGCAGTTCACAAGATATACACACAGTTTTTAAAAACAATACAATGAATATATTTTTAAAACCTCTCCAATCAGTGGCGTGGTAAGGGCGATGCGGGGGGGTGTGGACCACCCCAGGCGCCAAGTCGGTGGGGGCACTGGCACCTCTCCATTCTGCCATGCCATACCATGCCACCATCACACCAGCCCTCCCTCCCACCCCATACCTCCGTATTATCTTCGCTAGTGTGAGCAACTTCTGCCTGTTGCTCATGTTAGCCTGGTTCCCCTCTGAATCACTTCCAGGTCAAAGGGCCAGGAAGTGAGATCAGAAGGAATCCAACGCTGGTGCAAGGAGCGTGCTCGCAGAAGCCTCTCACACTGGCAAAGATTAAGAGGTACGGGGGAGAGAAAGCGCAAGTGTGGAATGGGGGTGGGAAGGAGCGGGAGGTGTGGGACACAGGGGAGTGCCACCGCCCCAGGTACCACCTATCCTTACTACTCCACTGTCTCCAACAGTATTATTAAAGTAAGCAGCATTTAAGAAAAGGCCTCTAGAAATAAAGTTGTTTCTAACACCTTTTTAAATCTCTGAATGTTAGAGAGCATCCTAAGTGTCCCTATCAGATTATTCCATAGTAGCACCCCTGCCACTGAGATTACTTTTTTTTTTTTTTTTTTTATTCGAATTTTATACCATTATTACATATACATAATAATAAGGTAAGGAACATAAATAATATTAATACATCAATCATGAAGCTATCACATAAATTCCTCTAGTCCTCATAACTATGGGAGGGCAAGTACTATATATTCTAGAAAAAAGTCACATAAACATGATCATATAGACCAAACATATTAGTGTTTAGAAATTCAAAACTCCAAACAATTAATTATGTGGTAGCAGAGGAAATACTAATGGATTCTTGATGTTGCAAAAATTGTTCTAATTGAGTTGAGTCCCAATAAACATAATCATTTTCCTTAAATTTAATCAAGCATTTACAAGGAAATTTTAAATAAAATGTGGCTCCCAAAGCCAACACCCTAGATTTCAAAGCCAAAAAGGATTTTCTTCTCAATTGTGTTGCCTGGGCCACATCTGGAAAAATCAATACATTATCTCCACAAAACTTAGTCTGCTTATTCTGAAAATAAGCTTTCATTATCAAGGATTTATCTATCTCTCTAGAACAAGTTATAAGAAGTGTAGATCTAGTTTGGATTATATCCTGTGAGTCTTCTAAAAATCCAGTTAAATCAAAATCAATTTGTTCCAACTGATCTATACCTGATTCTATGGGAACTTTTTTCCTCTGAGGGATATAATACAAATTTGTCAAAGGCCACTGAGATTACTGAAGCCCTCATTTTTGTGTAATGTATGCTTGTCAGCCCTTCACTAACTACCCGTAGTGTCCTCTCTGACTTCAGTAATACAGCCTACTCTGAATTTTAAGGAATTAAAAAAAAAAAAAAATCAAACTGAACACTCCTCTTCCTGCCAGTGCTTCCAAAGATATGGCAATACTCGAAAGGGTTCAGAAAAGAGCGACGCGATTGATAAAAGGTATGGAAAACCTTTCATATGCTGAAAGATTAGAGAAACTGGGGGCTCTTTTCCCTGGAGAAGTGGAGGCTTAGAGGGGACATGATAGAGACGTACAAGATCATGAAGGGCGTAGAGAAAGTGGAGAGGGACAGATACTTCAAACTCTCGAAAACTACAAAATGAGAGGGCATTTGTAAAAACTAAGAGGGGACAGATTCAGAACCAATGCTAGGAAGTTCTTCTTCACCCAAAGGATGGTGGACACCTGGAATGCGCTTCCAGAGGGTGTGATAGGACAAAGTACGCTATTTGGTTTCAAGAAGGGATTAGATGATTTCCTGAAGGAAAAGGGGATTAAAGGGTATAGATAGAGAATTACTGTACAGGTCCTGGACCTGATGGGCCGCCACATGAGCGGACTTCTGTGCGCGATGGACCTCTGGTCTGGCCCAGCAGAGGCATTTCTTATGTTTTTATGTTTAATAATGACTCACAAGCACATGAGTGGCAGTTATTTTCAAAATTTAGGGCTCCTTTTACAAAGGTGAGCTAGCATTTTTAGCGCACGCACTGGATTAGCGCATGCTACCCGAAAAACTGCTCACGAGGAGGCGGTAGCGGCTAGTGCGCGTGGCATTTTAGTGCGCACTATTCCGTGCGTTAAGGCCCTAACGCACCTTTGTAAAAGGAGCCCTTAGTTCTACTTAAAGCAAAGTCAATTGAACTGTAGAGCAATAAAGTTGTTGGAATAAATATGTTTGCTAATAGAAGTTGAATTAATTGTAGGCATGGTACTTTTACTCAAAAAGTTTATTATATTAAGCAATAATTTTTTTACTTTCACTTAAGTAAAATTTTAATGTGTTCATTGTATTTTTCCTTTTACTTAAGTGTTAAAACATGCAATTATTTGTACTTTGACCTAGTACTTTCACCAGCACTACTTTTTCAGACCTTACCTGATCCTGCCCCACCTCTTTCCCCTTTGTACTTGGGAGAAAATGCTCAGAAATAAAAATACAGTTATGTATAGTAATCTATCCTATTCCTTAAATATGTCTTAAAATGTAATATCTGCTTGTGGGCTTTCTTTTTGTCTCCTGTACTGGACACAGATTCCACTGAGAGAGTTTTCATAGTGGCAGGGACAAAGGGCATAAGTGTGCATATAAATCATTAGAATACTGGAATATACAAGTGGATATGGCATATATAATGTGTGTGTTGAACCAAATAAATATTATCTTGCAGTATATATTTTTAAAAAAACCTTCTTGTCAGTATGTTGAACCTAATAATTAACACAGGATTCAAGTAGTTAGCAAAATTCAATCTACCTTCTTGTAAATACTAAATCAAAAAGAAATGTATTTTTAAGTGTAAAGTTCTCAGACCCACAACCTCGGTGCTTTAATTGTGAAGATCAAGTTAAGGTTGCTACCGGGACCTTCATAGCGCTTTCCCAGTCCTGTGCCACTCCCATTAAAAATTATTACAATGCTCCAACCATACGAATCAACTTATCTGGTATGTTGAGCGGCTTCAATCTCTTGCTTCCCTCTGCTTATCTGTGATACACAATCCCATTCATTCTTTATACGAATGAGGGGAAAGAAGAAAAATGGGGTGGGGAAAGGAGTTCAGTTCTGCAACATCATCATTAATCTAATCTTATATTACACAGCTCTAATATTTGAAATCACAGACAGTACTGAATGTTCCATGACTAGAGGTCAGTTGCAGTTCAGTTACTTCAAATTGGCAGTAGCCTGTCCCTAGTATAAATCAAAGCTTACCACAATCCACAGGTTTACCTACGTGCACTGGTTTGTTGGGGGGGGGGGGTCCCACCAAAGCTGACAATATCTTTTATATTATCATTAGCTTCTTGTATACTTCTTACCCCATAAATTATCGCAAGCGGTACCTTGATTTGCAAGGAATATTATTTTCTTATTGAAAGAGATAAAGGTTTCCATTATTATTTATTTATGGTATAATGTTGGCTATTTATAGCATCCATGATTGCTACCAGAGACAAGAAGACTCTTCTATTTCACCTATGACATGAATTTTCAATTATGTCTTAACTGTTCTCCTGCATGTTAATGCTCTTAATAGACACACAAGAGATTGGTGCCAAAAGTGATAGAAATAGGGCAGCTGTTATACCTGTTAAGACCCAAGAGGTAACGAATTCAAAAGTTGACTTTTAACAAATGGCTCCAAAAGGCTCTAGTTTGTTTTAAGAAGTCAAAATGTCAAAAGCATGAGCATTTGCAATTAATACAATTAATACCTTCTTCAACTGAAATTCAAGAGGCCAAGTATTATCCATTACATCAGTAAAAAGCATATAAAAGACAATTTGTGCAGTACATTTGTTTTTTAAATTCATTTTATGACCTTACTGGGATTCCAGCAACTTCCAACAGTGGTTCTGAATTAGTGGTTAAAGAAGCCTCAAGAAGAAACAGTATTTCTTTGAATTGATTAAACCATTTAATAAAATGAAGGAGAGATCAGAGGTGCCTTGCTAATGAGACATTGAAAGACATTTCCCCGTTTCTACTTAACAGCTGATATTATATAGCATGCTTAGAGTAAATAGCGACTTGCGGTTATTTGCCCTTTTCAAATAGCATCAATAATGGACCTGCACTTAATAGTTCAAATTATTCATCAACAAATAATGCTTTTGGGGTGTTAGATCTTAAAGACATACAGTACAATTCCTCTCTTATACTGTATGTTGGAATCCAAATTGGATGTAAAACAGATAATTTTCAGTGTATAATGAATACAGCTTCTTTACAGCAATATTGTAATGGTTGATTATACTGTACAGTATGTAATGACCGTTCTTACAAAATCAGAGATGGGCTGATTCACTGCATCTTAAGGAATAAAATAATTATTCCAGCAGCAATATATTGCTATGATGGCGAATCAGAACATAAGAACAGCCACTGCTGGGTCAGACCAGTGGTCCATCGCGCCCAGCAGTCCACTCACGCGGTGGCCCCCAGGTCAAAGACCAGTGCCCTCACTGAGACCAGCCCTACCTGCGTTTGTTCTGATTCAGCAGGAACTTGTCCAACCTTGTATTGAATCCCTGGAAGGTATTTTCCTTTATGACAGACTCCAGAAGAGCATTCCAGTTCCCCTCCACTCTCTGGGTGAAGAAGAACTTCCTTACATTTGTACGGAATCTATCCCCTTTTAACTTTAGAGTGCACCCTCTCGTTCTCTCTACCTTGGAGAGGATGAACAATCTGTCTTTATCTGCTAAGTCTATTCCCTTCATTATCTTGAACGTTTCGATCATGTCCCCTCTCAGTCTCCTTTTCAAGGCAGAAGAGGCCCAGTTTCTCCAATCTCTCACTGTATGGCAACTCCTTCAACCCCTTAACCATTTTAGTTGCTCTTTGCTGGACCCTTTCGAGTAGTACCATGTCCTTCTTCATGTACGGTGACCAGTGCTGGACGCAGTATTCCAGGTGAGGGCATACCATAAATTAAAGGCAATTGTTAAATTACGCAGCAGAGCTAGCAAAATGCAACATGCATACTCGTACATTGCTTGTTGGATAGTTTGTTCAAGTACAGTGCAATGTTCAGTCTTTAGTCATGGGGCAGCCACGAGGTCAGAATCATGGACGCTCAATTGTAAGATCGCGCCATCGAAAAACAACGTGCAGTAGTATGCTTTCTTTGGGTAGAGGGAGTGAAACCTATGGAAATTCACTGTCAGGTATTGACTCGGTATAGACATAACACCATGAATCAACAAAAGGACAGGTTGTTCACCCTCTCCAAGGTAGGGAGAACGAGAGGGCACTCTCTAAAATTGAAAGGGGATAGATTCCGTACGAACGTAAGGAAGTTCTTTTTCACCCAGAGGGTGGTAGAAAACTAGAATGCTCTTCCGGAGTCTGTCGTAGGGGAAAACACCCTCCAGGGATTCAAGACAAAGTTAGACAAGTTCCTGGTGAACAAGAGCATATGCTAGTAGGGCTAGACTTAGTTAGGGCACTGGTGTTTGACCAGAGGTCCGCCGCGTGAGTGGACTGTTGGGCATGATGGACCACTGGTCTGACCCAGCAGCTGCAATTCTTATGTTCTTATGAATGGGTAAAAAGGTTTAAAGCGGGAAGAACAGGTGTAACCGATGGAGGTCGTTCGGATCACCCATCAACATTGCACACCCAAGAGCACATTGACAGGACAGATGCCTTGATTGGAGAAGACCGACGTATAATGGTGTCTAAATTGGCTGCAGATTTGGATATCAGCAATGGATCTGCATTTGCCATAATGCATGATGACTTGGGATACAGGAATGTAGTCGGCACACAAAGGGTTCCCAAATAGATTACTGATCTGCACAAGCAACAGCGTGTGAAGGTTGCGACCCAGTTCCTGAGACAGTATAAGAACATAAGAACATAAGCAGTGCCTCTGCTGGGTCAGACCAGAGGTCCATCGTGCCCAGCAGTCCGCTCTCGCGGCGGCCCAACAGGTCCAGTACCTGTGCAGTAATCCTCTATCTATACCCCTCTATCCCCTTTTCCAGTAGGTAATTGTCTAATCCTTTCTTAAAATCCAAGTATTCTGGGAATAATTGTCACCGGCGATGAGACATGGGTACATCACTGCGCTCTGGAGAGCAAAAGACAAAGCATGATGAAAGAAAGGAAGCAGTGCTCACCTGGCTTCGGGAGTAGCCAAAAAACTTCCTCTCTGCAGGAATGCAGAAGCTAGTTGAACAATACAACAAATGTTCTCTGGCATGGGGACTATGTGGAAAAGTGGTATGTTCAATTGCTCACAGTCGCTTCTATTAAAGTCGTTAAATGTATTTTGCCTTTACTTTTTTATTTACCCTCGCATATACCACTTAGGGTGAATCGTTTCATAAACTGCTTAGGTTTCAGCAGGTTAGAAATGTTTTAAATAAATGAAGGCTGTTAAATAACCCTAATAAATAAATAAGCAATAAACAAATAAATTTGCTGACTCATAAACCTTAATAGTATTTTGAAGTTCTTATTCAAAGGAAAATAATTAAGAAAGCATGAGGACTCAAGATGTAACGTGCATGGGGCAGAGGGGCAATGGAGAAAATGTTCTTATGATGCATATTAAGATTAATTCTATAACAGTGAGCCTATATATATATATAGGTATCTTAAGGTCTCTTGATTGATGAATATTCTATAAAGAAAAGTAGGGTGCCTATTTTCCTTTATGGAATGCTAGCTTAACAAGGAAACACACGTATGCACTTAGACGCAAGCGCTTATGTCAGCCTTGCTCTAAATTCTTGAGCCTAAGTTCCAGTGGTTGACATGCAGCTTACAATATGAGCTACACTAACCCCCTGAGTCTATATACGGAACTCAAAATTGTGCGCACAAATTTGGGCGTGCGCCCGATTTGCACATGCAATTTGAGTAATGAGCCAATTAGGGCCAATAATTGGGTAAATCAATTATTGGCAACAATTTAGATTTGCGTGTAAGTCTTGCTAAGCGCTATTCTATAAAGATGTATGCGCAAATATTTTTTTTTTTTAAGTTCAATAGTCTTTATTATGTTTTTACAACTTACAAAAAATCCATTGACCTGATCCAGCAATACATGACAAGTATAGATATGCAGGGTCAATAAATGATAAGTTAACAAAAACAATAGGAAACCTGTAATAACTACCCTAAACAGTCGTGAGTAATTACAGAACCATGTTGCAATAAAAGCCAAGATAACATAAGTCAAATTTATATATTGCTAAAAAGCACATTGATTATAACAAGTATAACTAACTTGCAAATTTTAGGGCTTCTTTTACTAAGCTACGTTAGCGTTTTTAGCACATGCAGCATTTTAGCACGCGCTAAACCTGTGCTACGTGGCTAGAATTAACTCCAGCTCAATGCAGGCATTAGCGTCTAGCGCGCACAGCAATTTAGCACGCGCTATTCCGCGCGTTAATGCCCTAACGCGGCTTAGTATAAGGAGCCCTTAGTATGTAACTGAAAAGGGGATGTGGTCATGGGAGGGGCATGGGTAGGTTAGGCATTTGTTAAAGATATGTGCAGTATTATAGAATTTGGAGTATTTATTTAATAACTTATATTCTGCTTATCCTACAATTTTATGCGGATTACAAATTATTCAGGTACTCAAGCATTTTTCCCTCACTGTCCTGGCAGGCTCCCACTCTATCTAATGTACCTGGGGCAATGAAGATTAAGTGACTTGCCCAGGGTCACAACGAGCAGTTTGGGATTTGAACCCACAACCTCAGGGTGCCAAGGCTGTAGCTCTAACCACTGCACCACACACTCCCAGTAGCTGTGCCTACTTTACATGGAAGGATTTACACCAGGTTTCAGTTGGTATAAATCCTCATGCCAAAGTTGGCAAGTCCTCTTTTTGAGAGCTTTGTTAGGCATTCAAGTGGCTTTTTTATTTTTCTTCTTTTGCCCATTTTTTTAGCGGACAGAAAAAAGAAAATATGTGCAGGGCCGTCTGCTTAGGCATGCGTTGTGACTGTCTGCTGTGCCGGTCCTCTGCCTCAGAATAGGAATTAAGATCAGAGGGGGGCAGAGGACCGGCACAGCCAACAGTATGTGCTTCAACAGAGTGGGCCTGTTGTCAGAAGCAGCAGCAAGAGAGAACAGAAGCCAGAGTAACCCAGGAAGGAGAATGGGAAAGGAAGGTGGGAACAGCTGGATTGAAGGGTGGGGAGAATAGGGAGATGCTGAATGGAAGGATGAGGGAGAGAGGGGGGGAGATGTTGGATGGAAGGATGGGGAGAGAGAGAGGATTATACTAAATGGAAGGATGAGGAGAGAAAAAGGGGGCCCTGAATGGAAAGGGGATGCTGGATGGAAGGATGGTGGGGGGGGGGGGAAATGTTGGATGAAAGAATTGGGGGGGGTGAGCTAAATGGAAGGTTAAGGAGAAAATGGGGACATTCCTGATGGAAAAGGCATAGAGAGATGCTAGATTGAAAGGTGGGGAAAGTCAGAGGGGAAATGCTGCATGGGAGTGAGAAGAGACCCAAGAGAGAGGGGGGTGATACACTGGATGATAGTGGGAAGAGCGAGAGAGAGAAAGACATGCTGGATGGAAGAGGGTAGAGGACAGAGTTAGTGAAAGACTGGGGAATGAGATGTGTGTGTGAGAGAAAAGAGATAGAAAGCAGTAGGTAGACAATAAAAAGAGGGAAATTTAAGACTATATAGTAAGAATGAACAAAGAGGGAGAAAAATAAATTGAAGAATGCTGAGAGGAAAACAAACCAATGTTAGAGATGGATGTACTAGTGGAAGCAATGAAGAAGACAGGAGGTGAGAAAAAAATGACAAATGGACACAAAACCCTGGCATTAACCATCCCCTTAACTGTATCCATGACATGTCTGTCTTTTCTATTTAGACTATAAACTCTTTTGATGGGTTCTTCTTTGTGACTCTGTACAGTAGAACTATAGAAATAATTACGGGGTTACGGGGAGCAGCATGGGGTTTGAACCCACGGACTCGGGGTACTGAGGCTGTGGCTCTGACCATTGCACCACACTCCTGAGGGTATTTGAGGAGCATATTTGGGATTTGTGGGATTGTTAACAAGATCCCAGAAGAATAAAACAGATTTTATGCTGTTTATCCTAGAAATAAGCAGTTGATTTTCCTAAGCAGAACAAAGACTCAGCATTCCTGCAAGGAGATCCCTCCGAATGAGTACGGCGTACAAAAGATCCTACAGCCATTTCCTACCTCAGCTATGGAACCGACTACCCACACAGATCAGGTCACTAGACTCACTAATGAGCTTCCGCAGAGCAGTAAAGACCTTCCTCTTCCGCCAATTGGGCCATTAAAACTGCCTCCTCAATATACTTCTCCTAGCACTCTTCGCTATGACCAGTCTGGTCTCTAGAATTAGCTCTGTTATTGTCTACTGTAACCTATTTGTTGTCATGACTAGTCTGTTTTCAAACGATTGTGAATGTCTACTTGTAACCCGTTCTGAGCTTCTGGGAGAATGGATAGAAATTGAAATAAATAAATAAATAATAGTAGTAGTAGTAGTAGCATGAGAGTTAAGAGAAGACAGAAGAAAGAAGAAATTGGGACCAACAAGATTAGAACAATTAAATGGCTATACAACAAAGGTAGAAAAAAGAATTGGATTTTTAACGTAGAATCAAGTATAAAACTCATAACTGAGGGTGGGTGGGAGCAGCCCAAGAAAGGATGGGGTGCCATGGAGTGCAAGTTGCATGGGGTGCAATTATAAGTTGCTAAGGCCCTGACTGCATGCAGCCGGCATCCGCCTAAGAGAGAGGTGAGACAGGGACAGGGGCGGGGCCACGTGTCAACTTCTTTTTGTCTTCACAAATTTGGTAACCCTATTTATTCATTAAGTGATAAAAAATATTTACTCCTGTTTTAAATGTATTTCCCTAGTCATTGTAATTTTTGATGGAGTAAAAAAATCAATTTATTTTTACATGATCTACACCACTCAGAATTTTGTAGACCTTTGATCATATCCCCCTTCAACTGTCTCTTTTCCAAGCTGAAAAGCCCTAACCTCTTTAGACTTTCCTCATATGAGAGGAGGGATTAGAATTTATACACTGCCTTTTTGTATGTTTTACACCCATACTCACAGCAGTTTTACATATAGGTCTTTCAAGCATTTTTCCTATTTGTCCGAATGGGCTCACATTCTATCTAATGTACTTGGGACAGTGGAGGATTAAGTGATTTACCCAGGGTCATAGGGAGCAGCATGGGGTTTAAACCCATGATCTTTGGGTGCTGAAGCTGTAGTCCTAACCACTGCACCACAGTTCCATCCCCTTTATCATTATAGTCGGTCTTCTGTGAACCTTTTCTAATTCCACAATTTGTTTTTTTGACATACGGTGACCAGAATTGAATGCAATTGAAGTCACACCATGGAATAAACTCCCCTTCGCTCAGGAGGTGCTGCTCCAAACATTGTGGTGGGTCATGGCAGCGCTAAGAGCAAATCTCTGTCCAGCAGGGCCTTTCCTGTGCCGCATCCCACCCACAGGAAGTTGCATCAGAAAGACAGAATGTGTCAGGGGAAAAGCCCCGCCAAACAGAGAGCAGCTCTCAGCACTGCCTCTGCCACAACCCATTGCAGCATTTTGAGGAGTGGTGGGAACGAGGGTAATTGGATGCTGGACCTGAGTAAAGGGGGGGGGGGAAGAACAGAGAGAATTGAGAGAGAACATGAGAAACCTGATGTAAAGGAGAAGGGGTAGAAAGTGAAAGAGATAGTGGACCTGGGTGGTGAGGGAGCTGAGGAAAAAGAGAGAGACCTGGAGCAAAGGAGAGATGGAAGAGAGAGGGTATATGCTAGACTGGGGGAGGTAGAGGGAAAGAGCCATTGAATGGACTGGGAAAGAGATATTACCATGTTTCCCCGAAAATAAGGCAGCGTCTTATATTAATTTCAGGTTCAAAAAACGCATTAGGGCTTATTTTTGAGGGATGTCTTATTTTCTTTATCATCTCTCCCTTCCTCTCCTCTACCCAATACTTCCTCTTTCCTTTTTTTTTCCCCCCCATGTGCAGTATCTTTCTATCCCTCCCTCCCATCCCCCTGTGCAGTAGAATCCCATTGACCCTCCCACTGTGAAACTGGCATACCGTACCTCCGAGGCCTCCAAAAACAACAAAGATAGAAAAATTTTTTTTTTCTGAATTCAGCTTTGGGAAATGTGCATTCTCCCTCCCCCTCCCCGACTTCCATCTACACTACCTTAGGAGCGGTATTGTTATAGGAGGGGCCCATCTCAATTTTTCCACCCAGGGCCTATTCAATCCTAGCTACACCACTACCCAGAGGCATAGTTTGAGCATAGTGGAAATGGATGTAATTGTATGTGTATTTTATAAAATACATGGGTACATGTATAAATATATGCAGAAAGTTATACTTTTTCAGTGCTGGTATAAATCTGAACATAAGCATTTGCATGCTATTGGGCTGGTTCTGGAATTCTGTTTTATAAAGGCATATAGGCTCCTTTTTGCCTTAGGTACATTTTTAGATTTTGTGCATAGGAATCCTGGTATAAATTTAACCACAAACTGTCCAGGAAGGCTGTTTCCTGTATGTTAGTTGTTTCAGCTTTGCTTGGCATGTGCCAGTAAGATGGTTTTGTCTAACATCTGGCAAGTGGCTGCTGCATTGGCCTCAAGCCCTTGATGCACGAGATATAATTCCACTACTTATTCAGCCTGTTCTTTCTCATAAGCAGTCGCCAGAGGGTCCAATTTTTCATGTTGTTGATCTAGAAGAGCTTGCCAATGGCATCACATTTCCTTTCTAGATTTAGTATTTGCTGCAGATTTTACTGCATTAAAAATAACCTTTGTATTGACACAGGTGAAAGAAGAGGAGAGGATAGAGATCTGGAGAAAGATGGGGGCCTGTCAGCACTGGCATAGTGAGGATGAGAGGCGCCCGGAGTGGAAGTGCTCCTCCCCCCCTTGTCTCCCCCCTGCCCCCCCCCCCGTTCTTTCCCTGCTCCCCCCTGCTGCGTGCATGCTCCCCCTTTTCTTCCCCTGTACCTCTAATTGTTCACCACTGTGAGTAACAGCCTCAACATGCTCGTTGTGACCCCGGCGGCTCTCCCTCTGATGTCACTTCCTTTGAGCAGCAAGCGGGATAGCTGATGCGGACGTGAGGAACACGTTGAAGTTCTTGCTCAAAACAGTGAACAACTAAAGGTACAGGGAAGGGAAGGAGGGGAAGCTTGGGAAGAGGAGGAGGGGTGCCGGCGCCCTCACCAACATGGCACCCAGGGTGGACTGCCCCCTCTCACCCCTCACCTATACTATGCCACTGTCTGTCAGCTGTGTTCTCACCAGAGAAAAGTGAAGAATTCACTTTAACCTCCCTCGCATCCCTATCTGTAACTTCTTTATTCAATATCTATGGAGTAAAGAGTAAAGGGAGCTTACTGCACATGAGGGACATTGAGAAGGTGAAAGAAACAAGATAATACAGTAAGAGGAATTGTGTCATCAATTACATTGTCTTCTGTAATGTTCTCCAACTTGGAACCACCACCACCCTACTCATCTGTTAATATGAACCAGAAAGAAAAAGTGCTCTTTACACAGATTGAGCCCCTTTTAATATCCTGTGTTCTATCAGTTTGTGATAATCATTATAATGGCAGCTTTGCTTTGAGGAATGTTCCAAATTGGTGTGGTGCTAAAAGATATGCAGGACCGCCGTGTGAATGAGGGCTTCTGGTGTTGTCCTTTGTTGCATGTGCCTGTCTCTCTCAACTGTGCACACTGGAGAGTGAGGCTGTAGATCCTCCTCCTCCTCAACTTCTTTTGGCTGGGACAGATTATATTGCTGATGCATTGTATGACCTAATCGAGTTTTAGCAAAGATGTCAGTGTACCTCAGCATGCATGCACTCTCTCGCTGGGCTCTGCTCAGGGATATCTTACAGGCCTGTCTTCCTTGGACTCTGGATGGAAGTTCTGGCTAGCATGGACTGGTGGTTTTACCCACCATCACTCTGCAGGGGCATACCACTGCAAATTGCCTCCTGAATCATGGTGATGATAGATGCCAGCCTTCGGGGCTGGGGAACCCACTGCAATTATTGTCCTGTTCAGGAATGTTGTACTCCCTCTCAGAGGAAATGGTCAATCAACCAGTTGGAGCTCAAAGTCATTTGGCAGGCTCTGGTGCAACTGCTTAAGACTCTGGAAGGCCAAGCAGTCAAAGTCTTCTCCAACAGTAGCCTACGTCAATCGCCAGGGAGGAACCAAGAGCACTCCTCTGGCTCAAGAAGCCTGCCTTCTTTTTCTTTGGGCAAAACGTCGCCTCCAAGCACTATCGGCAGCACATGTGGCAGGAGTTGACAATGTTCAAGCAGACTTCCTCAGCAGACAGACTCTGGATCCGGGTGAGTGGGCCCTGTCTGCAGTGGTGTTCTGAGCCATAGTGCGGTGCTGAGGCTGGCTCTGCTTCGACCTCATGGCCACAGCAAGAAACAAGAAAGCAGATCGCTTCTTCAGTCAAAGATCCAAGCTCAGAAGTGAGGGGCTTCACACTCTAGTGCAGCAGTGGCCTTGGGAGATTCTCATGTATCTTTCCTCCTTGGCCAATGATAGGCTGGGTCATTTGGTGGATCGCAGTCCATCAAGGCCACGTCATTCCGGTGGCTCCAGATTGGTCTCTCAGACCATGGTACACAGATCTGATGCGTCTTCACAGAGGACACAGCTTATACAGGTTCCAGTCAGCTTGGAGAACCCAAGTTGCTTTGCTCTTACAGCATGGTTCTTGAGCATGCAACCTTAGAACTCAAAGACTATTCTGCTGTGGTTATTGATACTCTTTTCAAGTCTAAGAAGTCATCCACAGTTTCTGCTTAAACTAAGGCATGGAAGGCTTTCAACATTGGTGTACTCAGGACCAGGTAGACCCTTATTCAGCTTCAATCTCAGTAATTCTTGCCTTTCTTCAGGCTGGCCTGGATAAGGGCCTCACTGTGGCTTTCTCTTCAGATTCAGATAGCTGTGCTGTCTTGTTTTAGATTCCGTGATCATCAGTCCTCCTTGGTGTCTCATCCTGATGTCGCTAGATTTCTGTAGGGAGCTCTTTGTGTCAGACCGCCGGTTAAGCAACCGTTCCCTTCCTGGGACCTTAACCTGGGGTTGTCTAGCCTCACCAAAGCTCCCTTAGAGCTCCTTTGAGATGTTTCTCTCTTGGATTTGACACTCAAGACCATTTTCTGGTTGCCGTTACTTCAGTGCGACGTGTGTTGGAACTCCAGGCTCTTTCTTGCAGAGAGCCATTCCTCCATATCTTAGAGACTGGGGTTTCCCTATGGACAGTTCCTTCCTTCCTGTTAATCAGAAAGTGCATTTGCCTGCCTTTCAGCCTACTGGTTCCAGGACACAAGATCACCTGTTGAAGAAACTGAATGTGTGCAGAGTGCTTCTACGTTAACAGTAGGTCCCTAATGAATTTTGTCTATCTGACCATTTGTTTGTGCTGATTCATTCAGTTAAGCAGGGTGCTCTCACTTCCAAGGCCACAATTTCCAAATGGATCTATAGGGCTATTTCATCAACCTACTTTCTTTCTGGGAAACAATCCCCTCTTTCTGTCAAGGGGCATTCTACCTTAAAAGTGGCTTCTTCTTGGTCCGAAGCTAGATCTGTTTCCCCTGAGGAGATTTGTAGGGTGGCAACCTGGTCTTCCCTACACACGTTTGCCAAGTTTTACAGAGTGGATTTGGCGGTGAGACAAGACTCTGCCTTTGGGTAGGGTTGCCTTTGGGTAGGGTTGCCAGATGTCCTCTTTGAAAAAAGAGGACACTTGACCCAGTCCTGTTTTGCCCCCAATCCTATCTCATTCCACCCCCAGTCCTACCCCATTCTGCCTGTTGCTCCACCCCATTCCTCCCCCAGCCCCACCTCCACACGAACCTCACCAAGCTCAAGGGCCACATTTGGAAGACTTCGCACATGCTCGGACATCAATGCAATGATGTCATATGCATGCTTGCATGTGTATAACGTAAATACAGTGACGGTCGTGCATGCACAAAGGCTTCTAGATGCGAGCTCAGGATTTCCAAAACCCAGACAAACTGCCAGGTTTTAGAAATCCCTCTGGGCGCCTGATAAAGAGGACATGTCCGGATTTTCCTGGATGTATGGTAACCCTACCTTCGGGTTCTCAGTCTTATGGGCCGACACAGCATGCCCACCCTAGCTTTTTGGGGCCCGGTTTTGTATGTCCCATCTGTCTAAAATGTCTCGCCAATTGCACTAGAAAAAGAGATTATGTACTTACTCTGGTAAGCTCTTTTCCAGTGGATAAGTGAGACATTTTAGACTCCCACCCTGTCCTTCCTGTGCTTGCCTGCTGTTTCAGTCTGTTTATGCTTCTCCAAGCTGATTCTTGGATGCCTGACAGTCCTTGGGGCTGGGAAGAATACTGTATATATGTTCCGTTTTTTATGGGAGTAGCTTTTGAGCTCCTTTGAAGCCTTTGAAGTAGTTAACATTACTGTTTGATTTTACTTCTTGAGAAGAACAGTTGTTTCTGAGCCTGTTTGCTACAGGTGTCTCTACTTCATGTTTATTTGATGGTTCTCAGTGCTTGGGTACTAACTGCAGGTGAAGCTAAGGAGCTCGGTGAAGTACAGGACTGGCACAAAGAAAAAATCCGGAGTGGATTCATTCTGCAGATGGCACGCAGCCATGGGGACACTACCCATCTGTCTAGAATGTCTCACCTATCTACTGGAAAAGATCTTAGCATTGTAAGTACCTAATCTCTTTTTGTTAAGTGAATTATACATTTGTTGCAACAAATTAAACCAGAGCTAAGCATCTTCACTTCCCAAAAACAATTTGTTTCACTGTACTTCTCTGTGTTAATATCAGGTGCACTGCTCATGGTTTATCCTTGATTTATTCATTTATTTAGTCATTAAAGATGATAGGAAGTATAGCACGGGTGGTGCACCTGATGGAAAAAATGGCCATATCAATAGTTAATGTGCTGAATACAGTTATTTGCATTTTGTCCAGGGAGACTCATCTCTTGCAAGCAAACTAAAAGCTTCTGGCCAATCTAATGGCCCCCTGAGTTATTCTAAAAATGGTCTACATAAGAAATTTAAGTAGCAGATCTGAAAATACAGTGTTATGTGTCTCAACAATCCCAGGTAGAATTTTTCAATCTTTTCTACAGACAACAGAAATAGGCATGTCATTTTTTGCCCACCTGGTGGGGGCCAAATTATGGAAAGTTAACAAGTGAAGACTGCCACTTCGAACACAATTTATTTATTTAAAAATTTATATACCGCATATGCGTTTTACAAAATTACATGCATGCATATTAAAAATACTAAAACATATTGAAATCACATCATATGTATTATTGTATTAATAATTAAGATGAGGATGGGAGTAAATGACTGTTTAATGTAATAATTGTATAGTTATTAGTGCGTTCTATGCAGTATTTATGATTTACCAATCGTATTGCACTATCAAAGTTTGAAAATCAATAAAGATTTAAACAAAAAAATACTACAACATGCATACATATTAAAAATACTAAAACAATGAGAGTAATTTTATAAGAAGCCACCTAGATTAACGTGTCAAGAATACACGTGAATGTTGGTATTCAAGTGGTATGTATGCTGACGTGTACATGACCTTTTTCCAGCTACATTCTATTTTGTAAGTACGCACCAATATTCAACAATGTGTACTTTGTAGATGAGCATTCATATAGTGGAGTGTGAGAGGTACACATATACATGCACATAGTATAAAATACAATAACATATTCACATATTTCCAAGTTTATTCAGTTCTTGATATACCACTTATCGTGTATCTAAGTAGTTAATAATAAAAATAAAATCAAATAAAGTAAAAATACACATTCAGGGATAACAAAAGCTATTTGTCTTGATACAGAAGGAAAGAGAAGAAGAAATGCAATATCAAAAAAAAAAGAACAAAGAAAGAAAGAACAAAGGTATATCTTAAAGGGAGGGGAGAGAAAAAGGAAAAGAAAAAAAGAATAGTTAAATATAAAGTAATAACAAAAATCTCTTCAAATTATATGTTATAGGCATCCTGAAATTGTTTGTAAATGCATTCATATGATGAGATGTTGTGTGATGTAATTACATGCTAATAATGCTATATCAGATAGAGATTCTGGATCTAATAGCAAAGGTCTTTTTACGTATTGAGCATGTATGTACTGTCTAATATTTATGACCGTTGTTATGTAAACCATAGAGGATTTATAAGGTATATAAATTTTTAAATAAATAAATAATAAACACACTTGTAGGTTAGCAAAAGGAGCTTGAACTGTATGCGAAGGCGGATAGGGAGCCAGTAAAGTACATATTTACATCGTGCATAGTGCTTATTTGGAAAGTGGCAGACTTGTTGGATTTCCTTTTTCTTGTCTTCGTTACACCTATGGGTGGGACATGGGTTAGGCTCCCACGTATGCATATAACAGAGAATGTTGTAAACTACATGCACCCCTGCCTCATTTAGGCACCCGCACTTAGGGGTCCTTTTACTAAGGTGCGCTAACCAATATAGTGTGCGCTAAATCGGTTAGTGCACCTTAGTAAAAAGACCCCTTACTGCCTAGAGTAACTACAGGTGCCCCATGGAACTCATTTTCAAAGCAGATGGACATCTCGAAATGTCCCTAAAAATTTCCATCTGCCCATAACTTCCAAATCCCAATTTTTGTGAGGCAGAACTTAAATATCCTATGCTGCAGTTCGTCCAAATAACATGTTTAGGGCAGCACTAGGGAGGGCCCAAATTTAGAACAGCCAACAACAATAATCAAACAGGAAAAACCGTCCGAGTCAAAAAAGGAGACTGTCCTAAGTTAGACCTGTTTCAGGATATAACAGGGTGCCCTGATTAAATAGCTGACCACTGGAGGAATTTAAGGCATGACCTCTCCTTAATCACCCAGTGGTTATTGTCCCCTCCCTCATTACTGAAAGCAATGGCACAGTAAAGGAGGGCAGTCTGCCCTGGGTGCCGTGTCGTGGGGGGCACCAGCACCTCTCCACCATGCCCCACCATACCATACCATGCTCACTTGGTACCATGCTCACCATCCCTCCCCACACCCCATACCTCTGTAGATCTTTGCTAGCGCGAGCAACTTCTGCCTGTTGCTTGCACCAGCCTGGTTCCCCCCTGAATCACTTCCAGGTCATGGGGCCAGGAAGTGATGTCAGAGGGAAATCCAATGCTGGCGCAATATTAAATATTAAAGACACTTACAAGGCTGAGGGCTGTTCAGGTGGTGTATAGTCGGATACAGTGGATATTTCCCTGTCTCTGTAGAGCTCACCATTTAAAATAACAGAGTTACAATGGAATATGAACCTGGGTGCCCTGGATTTAAGTCCACCGGACTGACCAATAGGCCTGCCCCTCTACACTGCATTTGTCTTACCATTTTTCTACAAATGCTGCAAGAAAGACATTCTTGACCCTGGGTTGTTGTTTTTTTTTATGGCATTCATAATTTAAACATTTTATTTATAAAATGGCTATTCATTGTGGATATTTTCAGGTATTTCAGACAGGAAACCCTGACATTTTTTCCTGTTCTAAAATGGCTGGAAGATAAACAGGTTTTGTTTTTGTTTTTACACTATGGGCTCCTTTTACGAAGGTGCACTAAGCGTTTTAGCGCACACTCCGGATTAGCGCACGCTAGCTGAAAATCTACCGCCTGCTCAAAAGGAGGCGGTAGCGACTAGCGCGCGTGGCAATTTAATGCACGCTATTCCGCTCGTTAAGGCCCTAACGCACCTTCGTAAAAGGAGCCCTATGAGCGAGACATCCTAATTCTGACTTGGATGTTCTTTCAAAAATGTCCCTCCAAACGTTAGGTACATTGGTACAAGATTATGCTAGTATTCTGTGATGGAACTTGGGTGCCCAGGTGCCATATTTGAATAGGATCCTACTGCAGGGTCTTTGAGCACCTCAACTGACATACTGGGTTGTAGGATTGCTCTATATTTGAACATGCCTTTGAGTATCTGGCCCTTGTGAATTGCAGCTGTTTTGATGCTGCACTTATAGTATGAGGGGGCCGCTGAAAAGTTCTCAGCCCAATCAACAGAGTTGGGGCAGTCTCCATCAAGGGCTATATACTTATAGGACCATAATTGAAAGAAATGTCTAAGTCCAATTTGGATATAGGGCGCAAGTTGCCCAAAGTTGGCAGCCGCAAAAGGTCCATTCTCGAAAAGTATGTGCAAAAGATTTTTTTTCCCCCGAAAATCATCTCTCTGTACATCCAGGCATTTGATTGTCCAGACCTCCAGTACCACATTCTCAACCAAATATTCATCCAAGTCTGAAACATCCAGAACAAGACATTTTGACCATGAAAGGGGACAGCAAAGTGATGGACTGGCCACCCATACATGGCACGAGAGCAGTGGGGCACCTTACAGGGCACTGCTATGAACTTCACAAAACGACTGCCATAAACATCTCACCAGAACTCCCTTATAGGTCATGGTGAGCCCCTCCAAAACCCACTATACCCACCTGTCTATAACCCCAATAACCCTTATGGCTGCAGGTGGCACCTATATGGCAGGAGAGTAAGGTTATGGGGGGTTTTGGTGGCCTCATTTTCACCATAAATACAGTGGTTAGAGTGGCTTATGGGCCTGGGTCCTCTTCTCTATGGTTCACTAGCCAAACCCCCCAGACTACTTAAGCCACCTCTATGCATCTCTACTAGGCTTTCCTATGCCAAGTGCTGATGCTCCGGAGACAGGTATATACATTTTTATTCTGATTTTATGGTGGTGTGAGGGGGGTCAGTGAACACGGGGGGAGGGGGGTCTTTACTTTGTCCCTGCAGAGGTTATTTGGTTACTTTGGCTACCTTTTTGGCACTTATATCTATTTTTAGATCGCCTAAGTCATAACATATAAGTTCTGTCTAAGCAGTCTCGTCAAACTTTCGATTATCCCTACAGTGCGACTAACGGCCTCTTTTACAAAGCCGCGCTAGCGGCTGCACTGGGCTAACGGCCCCGAAGCCCACAGAGATTTAAAGGACTTTGGGGCTGTTGCTGCGCGGCTTTGTAAAAGAGGCCATAAGTCTAGGTCAGCCCACATCCCACCCACAACCCACCCTAACCACTCCTCCAAAAATGCCCCTTTCTGCTCTGGGCACACAGTGGGATTCAGAGGCCTAAATGTCTCTGAATATGTCTAAAAACCCATTTTGATTATCAGCACTTGGACGACCTGTCTTTTTGATCGTCCAAGGGCCAACGTGGGTGAGTTTATAGATGTATTTCTGTTTCGATTATGAGCCCCTTAGTCCAGTGATTTTCTACTTTTTTTATTCCATCGGAAAAATATGGAAAGAAAAAGTTGAAAATCGCTGGACTAAGGGGTCCTTTTATCAAGGTGCGGTAGGGGTTTAACACGCGTAATACCACACGTTAAACCGCCTGCTGCGCTAGCTGCTAACGCCTGCATTGAGCAGGCATTAGTTTTTTAGCCGGCCGCAGGGGTTTGCGTGTGATGAAATGTCTGATGCGCTAACCCCGCTAGCGCGGCTTGATAAAAGTATATGGCCCTCGATGGAGACTGCCCTATCTTTGTTGGTTTTGCTGAAAACTTTTCAGTGGCCCCACATATGTACATGTAATTTCAGTTTATTTCTTGTCACCCCTGGAGTTTTTTAAACTGAAACCATCTGTGAATTGAATTTCCATTAAAATCTCTAGGATTATTTTTACACAGTGAACATCCACAAAACATAAAAGATTGCGATTTTTTTTTTTTTTTTTTTTTTTTAATTACACCTATCCCTATGATTACATGACAAAGAATGTATTTGGAAGCTTCTAAATCCTAACAGCATATTAATTTTATCCACATGCTATAGGATGAGAGACAGTTTGCAGATAACTCCCTGCCTTTTGAGTAAAAAAAAAAAACAAATGATGGGAAACATGCAAAGCTTTTAAGTGACCCTCCCAAAATATTTGGCATAGCTTATTTCGACTCCTAGCATTGCCAGCTTCCAATGCTCAGATTCCTAAGCGCCACCACCACACATTTTTTCCAAAACAGTTTTCACAATTTAACAAACTATTCAAAGTAAGAACAAAGAATTGAACATGAAGAATTGAATTTTAATACTGTAACAGCAAGAAAATGAGGTAGAAAATGATAATCATTCTTATGACTTTCAACAATGTAATTTAATTGTCTAGAAACATTAAAATTGAGAGCAAAAACAAACTTTTTTTTATTATTATTATTCTGGCCACTAACCTTTATAGCTTTGTTTATGGTGTTGGGGGGGGGGGGTTTCGAACTGTACAGACCTTCTACCCTTAGTTCCCTCTGAAAAATGGCAATACATACAAAATTCTTCTAGACTCTGCACCTGATTTTTCTGCAAATATTTTTTTTGGGGGGAGGAACAATAGAGATGTGCTATTTCATTTTATATCCTTCCATTTTAATCTAGGGCATGCTGGTTCATTTTAGTGTATGATAAGAAGCATGGCTCCATGGTTCGACCTCACCTTGAGTATTGCTTTCAATTCTGGTCACCGTATCTCAAAAAAGATATAGCGGAATTAGAATAGGTTCAAAGAAGAGCAATCAAGGTGATAAAGTGGATGGAAATCCTCTCGTATGAGGAAAGACTAAAGAGTTTAGGGCTATTCAGCATGGAAAAGAGATGACTGAGGGTAGAAACCTTGAGTGGTATAGAATGGGCACAAGTGAATTGATATCTATAGTCCATCAAAAATTACAAAGGCTAGGGGACACTCAATGAAATTACAGGGAAATACTTTTAAAACCAATAGGAGAAATATTTTTTCACTCAGAGAATAGTTAAGCACTGGAACACATTGCCAGAGGTTGTGGTAAAAGCGGATATCGTAGCTAGTTTTAAGAAAGGTTTGGACAAAATCCTGGAGGGAAAGTCCATAGTCTGTTATTGAGACAGATATGAGGGAAGTCACTGCTTGCCCTGGATTGGTAGCGTGGAATGTTGCTTCTCTTTGGGTTTTAGTCAGGTATTAGTGGCCTGGATTGGCCATCATGATGACGGGCTACTGGACGAGATGTACCATTGGTCTGACCCAGTATGTCTAGTCTTACATTCTTATGTAACAAAAGGCCATAAAATAGAATAAAACAAACGCTAACAAAAAAAATTCTGTTTGCACACCCTGTAAAAATAGTGCACAATGTATTTGGAAATCCATCCTACATATGTTTTCTGACCTGACTGTAAACATGCCCATAGGAAGACCTCCCTCAAGTTGGCTGAAACATACACATAAAAGTTTCAGTAGGACAAAATGGGAGCAATTTTCAGATAGGCCATTTGACATGGATATAATTCTTGGAGTGAAAAGGTAGATGATAGGTCTGAAATTAAATTAAATTAAATGGACTTGAAAATTACCCTCCGCATTTAGGTTTATGATTTCTCTTCAGGGATGTGGCTAAAGAGAAGGCTGTGAACCTTTTATACTCTTCATTCACTGTTAGGCTTAAGTAAGATCGAGTCATTAATAGGATCACTCAGACGCTTGCCCTCTATCTTTAATGCCGCCCCAAGTACAGTAGAAATTATGACTTAGGCAGGTTGTTTAGGGTATAAGCTCTACATGTAAGATTCAGGGGTTCTTTTATCAAACTGTAGTAATTTTTTTTGCAACTATCATGTGTTACCCACAAAAACTAGTGTATAGTAAGTGCAAAGCCTGCATGGTAAATGTAAGGGCATGCCCAGGATCTATCCTGCATGTATCCATAAGATGGACACTTACCACATGGAAATACAGTGTCAGATAGTGCAGGTGCCCACTTTGGTTTGAGGGAAGGGCTTACCTGGGGATCAGATCAGTGAGGGCTTGGGGGTATCAGAAGACAGGATCTGCTAAGAGGGTTGGGGGTGCAAGTGGGGGTGTGGAGTCAGAGGATGAGATCAGGAGCATCATTGAGAGAATAGCGCGTTGATGGGGATAGGATCAATTCAGGTTGAGGACCTACACCATTTGGTTTGTAACCACGCTACTGGACTGCCAATAGCGCAGCTTCACCTGCTGCCTTCTCTTGAGAAGGTGATAAATGCAGCCATTGTACTGGCATTTGTGACAGCTAGCATATGGTACCAACCTGCATGCTAGCCACTACCAGATTTACCTATAAGCTACAGCTTAGGGCTTCACAAAAGTTCAGAATTTATGGCGGGGCTCTGAAAATTTTATGTGGCTTTTTATCAAACTTATTTAAATGTTCGAGTGGTGGTATTTCTTTCATCTGTACTTTTAAAATGGCTTCATACGTAATGAACTTAGGTAATATTTTAAGCATAAATTTTGTTTTCAGGGTTATCAGTTTTCTAATTTTGCAGACAAGTTTATTATTACTTAAATTAGTAAAAGTGATTCAAATTACTAATTTTATCAGCAATATATATATATATATATATATATACACAGCAATATATTTTATCAGCAATATATTTATAGATAGATAGATATGTATATATACAAGGGATCTTCAAAAAGTTTCTGCACTTTTATTTTTTAAAACACTATTTATTAAATATCTCAAAAGCAAATTATAGCACTTTCCACATAATCACCCTGTTTTGCCTGACTGACTAATCACATGACATTCTACGACATGCCCTCTTACCACTTCTCCCATCCCAACCATTTCCTGCAAAAATATGAAAGTGTGTAAACTTTTTGAAAAACCCTTGTATATATATCTATCTATCTATCTAGATATACTGTAGCTATATAGATATATCAAGGTACACTAAATTTATTTTTAAAATTCCATTTACATATTGTTTCTAGAGTATATGATAGGGTGTAACTTATTAACAAGGGGCCTCCAGGCTTTATATAGCATAGGTCCTCACCAAGTCTAAACTGGCACTGAAGCTAGCTGTTACAGCCAGCCACCTCTCTGACCTTCCCATGTCACACCCAGCTCTCATCACTATCCCCATTAGGCAGCTACCGTGTTTCCCCCAAATAAGCCCTATCCCGAAAATAAGCCCTAGTATCATTTTCGGAGTAGGTCTTAATATAAGCTCTACCCCCAAAAATAAGCCCTAGTCCCAGGATTTGCTGGAAATTCTTCAACTCGGCCCCCCCTCCCCCCTACCGCGCAGCCGAACACCTTCTGACCCTCCATCCTTCCTTCCCCACCGACCGCAGGCAATCTCTACCTTCAACCGAAGCAGCGTCGTGCTGGCAGCATTCTAAACAGGCTGCTTGGCCTTGTCCATCAAGGATTTCACTCTACCGCGTTATTGTTGACTCAATAATGCTGCCGGCCCGATGCTGCTTCAATTGAAGGTAGGGCTCGCTCACGGTCGGAGGAGAGGGAAGTATGGAGAGTTCGGCTGCATGGGAGGGAGGGTGCTCAAGGGTTCTGCTGCACAAGGGATGGGAGGGAGTGAGGGAAGGATGGATAGAAGCTAGGCAAGGGTTCTGCTGCATAAGGGATGGGAGGGAGGGAAGGATAGAAGCTTGGCAAATTTCTGTTGCACAGGGGGATGGGAGAGAGGGGAAGAAAGATGCTGCACATGTGGGGGAGAGAAAGGAAAGAGGAAGAATTCGGGTGAAGGAGAGGGAGGGAGAGATGATCATGTCCATACCCCGAAAATAAGACCTAGTGCCTTTTTTGGGCCCCAAATGAATATAAGACACTGTCTTATTTTCGGAAAAACATTGTAATTCAGGGCTTGTCACCATGCTGCTGATTTCAGTGCATGTTAGCCAATAACTCAGGTCTAAGCTAAGGCCTACTATGCCGTACAACCCATACCAGGTGATTTATGCAGCTTATTAAAAGGACCCCTTGGAGTATTTGTAATGCTTCCTTTTAGTTCAGGTTCTTGCTCCAGATGTTTTTAGATACTGTATTGTATAATATTTTCATAGTAGAAGTTTTCAGGCCAGAAACTGCTAAGGCTTGCATGGTACTTTTTTTTTTTTTTTTAGCCAAACACTGCCAGCATTGGGGTTCTGGATCTTTAAAAGATTGGAATTGATTTGGAGATGAGTGGAAAGAAGCCTGTAAAAGGGCAATTAAAGTCTTTTGGTTAAGTGGTAAGAAACCATCTTGTGTATTAATTGAATGCATTGATCTCTCTGACTCCATCTTCTCGTCTGCATTTACCAAGCTAATGGCCTTTCCCCTTTCGTCACCTTATATGAAATCATCTTGTTTGTTTGCCCTGATCTGTATCATCTTCCTCTGTGATTCATATGTTCAATTCAAACCTCCTCCTGACTCCCACATAGCTCTGATTTATAGTTCTGGCATTTTCTACTCTTTTGCAGCTGGTACTGCGGTTATCAGTTGAGTACAGCCTCAGTTACTGGCATTTTTATCATTCATGTTGTTCAATATATTAACGAATATAGTTTCAGAAAGGAATATAATACTGTATAAAGATTTTATTTTGTCTTAAAGCCATTTGAAAGTTTAAAAGCCAACTTAAGAAGTTTTACACTCCATACAGTGCTTTTCTTCTTATCCCTTGCAAAGATAACTGATGGCTCTCATGCTCCAAGATTTGAACTTTCACAGTACTGATATTTGGAGGCAGAAGTACCTGGCAATACTGTTCTGGTTATTAATTTCCAATGAAAATCCTTCATGCTTGATTCCTATACATTTGAGGCCTGCTTGCAAGCATGAATGTTACACTCAATTATTGGCTGGCAACCACCGCTGCCTCATGTCTTCTGGTTCCCCAAAGCAACATCAAGAGTATTAGGAGTCCCAGGTAATCCTTCAGCTTTGCACCTCCTCAATAATCATGATCATCCCAACCTCATTCCCCCCCCTCCCTTGACCAATCTTGTAAAAATGCATAATTTGATATCATACTTTTAAAAATTGCATTTGTATATATATTATATACATAAATGGGGTCATTTTTATAACATAGCCTTAACCTTTACAAAATGGCTTCCAGAACTAGGCCCAGGAGCGTATGAACACTCTCATTCAAATCTCACAGCTCTCCCCTGTTCCGTCCAAACATTTTATAAAATATAACTTTTTCACAAGACCTCATACACCCAAGTGTACAATAAGAGCACTTAACTTCTGCCCGCTCTTCTTGTATACTTTATTACACACAGTCGTTTATATCACAGCCTAAAATTGAAAATTAACATCAGATATGTAATTGCCTAAAAGACCAATGATGAATGAACCGCCCCAGTTACGCCACGAAAGAAATTTAAGTAGTGATTTCAACTATGGCAACATACATATAAATTGTCATGCCAATAAAATGTCCTGTATTTGAACACTATGCTGTAGCACTCTATGGGCTCCTTTTATCAAGGCGCGCTACGGGGGTTAGCGCGTCGGACATTTCATCACATGCTAACCCCTGCGGCTGCCTAAAATCCTAATGCCTCGTCAATGCAGACGTTAGGTACTAGGGCGGCAGGCAGTTTAATGCGCGGTATTCTGTGCGTTAAACCGCTACTGCGCCTTTGTAAAAGGACCCCTATGTAATGAGAGCAATATTGGCCTGGGAGAAGAGCGTGTTGGGCAAAAGTGAGAGCAGGAAGGAGAGAAGGCTGATATTGCAACCATCCAGCAATCTCAGGTGACTACACTATAGAAACCACAATATCGAGAAAATGCAGATAAATCACAGGTTTGATGCTGTTAACATCAGTAAGCATAGAGCACAATACTAGCAGATGTTCCATCTTTTAGGGTCATTGAGAGTTTTATAGACTATATTTTCCTTCCCTCACAGGAACACATGTAAGATGATATCTGTAGTATCTATTACACATTTCTCCACATGCTTACAAACTGCGTGATTTCTTCAGACTAATTGTTCTGTCCTGGATATGGCCAGACTATACAATACAGTAAAGGGAAGAGCTAACCAGATTAGATTAGCTTTAAGATCACAGGCAGTCCATTCTGTACAATTTAAATAAATGACAGACTTCTGGACAATAGGAGTGTTGGCATAAACATAGTTTGTTTAATTTGGAGGGTGGGAAGTAGGGAGTTCAAAAAGGCAGAGAAAGTTAACTTTTTCTAATTCCTTCCCTATTCATATGGTTTGGTATGGGTAGGGTGGAGGACAGGATGCAAGGAGTGACTGAACATCGGTTTGGTTGTAAGAGCCGAGCAAACCAATCTCCAGTTTTGGATGCCGTCTTGGATAGAATATATATAGTAACATGATGGCATATAAAGGACAAATGGCCCATCTAGTCTGCCCATCCACAGTAACCATTATCTCTTTCTCTCTCTGAGAGATCCTACGTGCCTATCTTGAATTCAGACACAATCTCTGTCTCCACCACCTCTTCTGGGAGGCAGTGGTGTACCTAGCATATGTGACACCCGGGGCCCATCATTTTTTGACCCCCCCCCCATCTATATGAAAAATATGATTTTTAGTAACAATCCACATATCGCACAACAAGAGTGTACCTACGAAAAGGCAGCATCTTAAACACTGCAGTGAGCACTAGAACACCAAAACATACATTGTAAAACTAAACAAGCCAGATCCTGTACAGTCAATTGATCATGAAATCACCAGACAACAAAGGTAGAAAAAATGATTTTATTTTCAATTTAGTGATCAAAATGTGTCCGTTTTGAGACTTTATATCTACTGTCTATATTTTGCACTATGGCCCCCTTTTACTAAACCGCAATAGCGGTTTTTAGTGCAGGGAGCCTATGAGCATCGAGAGCAGCACAGGGCATTCAGCGTAGCTCCCTGCACTAAAAACCACCATTGTGGTTTAGTAAAAAGGGAGGGGGTATATGTGTCTATTTTGTATAGTTGTTACTGAGGTGACATTGCATATTTTAAAGTCATCTGCCTTGACCTCTTTGAAAAAACCCCGGAATATAAATGATAATTAACATTTTCTCTGCGTACAGTGTGCTTTGTGTTTTTTTTTTTATTTTATTGTTGGTAGATCATTTTGACTTGGTCATTTTAAAAGTAGCTCGCAAGCCCAAAAAGTGTGGGCACCCCTGGTATACAGGTTTTGTGAGTCAGTTTTTTTCCATAATCAACACTGTGGGAGTTAGTCAATGACTGAAACTAACCACTATCAGTACTTAGGATAGCTTGTCATTTTAGTGATGCAATTAGTATGGCATTTTGAGTGACTGTATAGCTTCTCTAGGAGACTTCCTCAAACCATATGTTAATTTTGGCTTTGGCTTTATTTCATTCTGTTAATTTTCAGATTTTGTGAACTGTTAGCAAGGGAGGAAGACAAACAGAAAAGGGGAAATCTATGAAGAGGAGAAAATAATCCAGCAACAGGGGAGCCAGGATAACAAATCTGAGGTAACCATCTGATCATTTGTGGGTGAAAAAGACAAAAAGACTAAAGCTGAAGATTGTAGAAGAGACTTGACACCCAGTTGCAACCCTGCTCTGCAGTTTGAAGACTCCAAACTATGATGGGAAAGCTCCAATTGCTTCCCGAACCTCTCAGTTAAGGTATTTTTTATAACTGTTTTCTACCTGCACTCTTAAGGAAGATAACAAGTTAATACCCTTATAGCTCCACCTATGAGAGGAGTTGAGGAACAGCTATCTTATGGGGAAAAACTACATGCTCTCCAATGAGAACATCAGCTTAAGAGGAAAGAAGTTTAAGCCACTTACCCAGAAACCATTCAGGGGAGGAGAATAAGGAAGAAAATGTGGGCGCACTTAAGCGCCGTTTATAGAATCTGGTTCTCAGTTTATTTATAAGGTTCCATTGAACAGCATTATCAAAGTGCTGAAATTTAAGCAGACCACATCCAACATATGCCCCTGTTCCAGTTCAAAGAAATTAGATTTGTTTGAAATGATTTGCCTTTGGTAAAGCTATGTTGCCTTGGTTCTTGTAATTCATTGCTTTGTAGAAAGTTTACTATCTTTTCCTTCAGCAGAATCTCCCATTACCTTTTCACCACCGAGGTAAAAATCATTAGTCTGTAGTTTCCCCCCTCGTTACTAAGATGAAGGAACACATCAGCCTTTCTCCAATCCTATGACACTTCTCCAATCTTCAAGGATCTATTAGACATCCTTTGAAGGGTTCACCAAAACTTTTCTAAGCTTCCTCAGTATCTCATCTACTTGCTCTGAGCCACAGCCGTTGTGAGTAGGGTTTCTCTTCTTATTTTCTTAAGCTTTGGGAATGAGGTTTAGTAAGCGATACATTTTATCATGCGCTTTGCTTGAGTAATGCATAAACATCTTTTTCGATGATTATCCATGTTCAGTTTTGAAAGTTCTTCATAAACATTTTCTGCTGTGAACAGTGTAGTTTTTATGCCATCCCCATATGTATCTTTCTGAGTCATCTGAAGACCTTTGCCAGATTTTTCTTCCATGACTACCAAACAAAAATAATTGGTGAGGAATTTTGCTTTTTCCCCATAGATAGCGATGGGGAAAAAGCAAAATTCCTCACCAATTATTTTTGGTGACCTTTGGTATCTTTAAATCTTGTAATTCCCACTCTAGCCTTCCTCCTTTCAGAAATATACCTTAAAAATGTCTTTCTACCTTGCTTTACATCTTTTGCCTTTTTTTTTTTCTTCCTGAGAGTTTCTCTCAGCTCTGCTTTCTTCTTTTTTGTGTCCCTCTTTTTTATTTTTGCAGCTACCTCTTTGGAGAACCTATAGTTTTACTTTTCATCTTGTTTTTATTACTTGCATTACATTAAGATCTGTTAACCTTTTATGGCCCCTTTAAGTTCAGCCCACTGTCCTTCTATTTCCTTTATCTCTTCCCACAAATATTCTTCATTTTGATGAAGTCTGTGTGTTTGAAATCCAGGACTGAGTTTAGTGACTGAACTCCACCTTATATCATATCATACTTTACTCAAGTGGACATGCACCCAGACATTAGACATACTTTCTCCATTTATGAAAATTAAATCCAGCAACTACCCTTCCCTGGTGAATTCCCTCATTTGTCTAAGCAAAGACAAAGACCCTTATAGGATTTCTATTGCCTTGCTACTCATGGAATACTCCAATAAACATCTGGAAATTAATCACCTGATATCATTACCTCTCCTTTCATTCCCACCTTTGCAATATCATTGATCAAGATTCTGTCCAGTTCTTTCTATGAGTAGGAGGTTTCTAGACTATAGCAGTGTGGCTAAAAGTGTCATTTCCTCTTTCCAACACAATTCACTAGGCTCCTTTCCACCACCACCACCCCCCCCCCCCTTCCCAATACGTTTCACCTGTTTTAATATTGGTTTTCACATAAAGAGCTACTCCTCCCACTTTTTTCTCATCTCTCTCCTTCCTGATTAGGTTATAACCAGTGTAATCCCCCCGGTAGTGGAGTATGTAATTGTACTTAATAAGACCAATATTTGAAGTGATTTAAGCAGGCAGAAAAGGCTGCTTCCCGCTGAAATCACTTGGGGCTGCCCTACTGCCAATATTCAGTGGCATTTAGCAGAACAGTGCCACTGAATATCAGCTCTGACCAGCCACATTTAAAGTGAGCAGATCAGAGGTGGTACAGAGGGTGACGTTGGGGAGGAGCTGACAGTTATGCGGGTGCCCTCAGCCCCAATCTCCTGCTCTCTGCCCCATTGCTGTCACCCACACTTTTTAGCAGCTCAGAGAATTCAATCCCTCTGATATATTTTAAGTAACATAGAAACATAGAAATAGACGGCAGATAAGGGCCACGGCCCACCAAGTCTGCCCACCCCAATAAGCCTCCCCTACCTTTCTCTGTGAAGAGATCCCACGTGGCGATCCCATTTTGTCTTAAAATCAGGCACGCTCCTGGCCTCGACCACCTGCAGTGGAAGATCATTCCAGTGATCAACCACCCTCTCGGTGAAGAAGTATTTCCTGGTGTCACCGTGTAGTTTCCCGCCCCTGATTTTCCACGGATGCCCTCTTGTTGCCGTGGGGCCTTTGAAAAAGAAGATGTCCTCTTCCACCTCGATATGGCCCGTGAGATATTTGAACGTCTCGATCATGTTCCCCCCTTTCTCTACGTTCCTCGAGTGAGTATAGCTACAATTTTTTCAGCCTTTCCTCATACGGGAGATCCTTGAGTCCCGAGACCATCCGAGTGGCCATACGCTGGACCGACTCAAGTCTCAGCACATCTTTGCGGTAATGCAGCCTCCAAAATTGTACACAGTACTCCAGATGGGGTCTCACCATGGATCTATACAATGGCATAATGACTTCGGGCTTCCGGCTGACGAAACCCCTACGTATACAACCTATGATTTGTCTAGCCTTAGATGAAGCTTTCTCCACTTGCTTGGCAGTCTTCATGTCCTCACTGATGATCACCCCTAAGTCACGTTCTGCTACAGTCCTTTGTAGGATTTTACCATTAAAGGTGTACGTCTTGCATGGATTTTGGCTGCCCAGGTGCATGACTTTACATTTTTCGGTATTGAAACTGAGTTCCCAGGTCCTGGACCAGTGCTCCAGTAGGAGTAGGTCGTGTACCATACTGTCGGGCATTGAGTTTCCGTCCGGCCCTTTGCTTTGGTCTGACATGTTCCTGCCTACTACATTGCATAGTTTGGCGTCATCGGCGAATAGCGCTATTTTACCTTGAAGTCCCTCAGCCAAGTCCCTTATGAAGATGTTGAATAGGATCGGGCCCAAGACCGAGGCCTGCGTTTAAGCCTAATATTCCTGAGAAATTATCCCGTCACAAACAATCCTGGCACTCATTTTTTCTAAGTAGGTTTTTTAATAACAGTATTTTTATTAACCCAGTAAAACTGATATGTCTACATAGATACAATAAGTTCATCATCTATTCTGAGCTTCTGCTTTCACCATTTAGGGGAAGGGGGATACACCAAAAGACATTAAGCACATTAGTGCATGCAAACAATTAGTGCACATTAAATGCTAGGGATGCCCATTATATTCCTATGGGTGTCTTTAGCATTTAGTGCACATTGGGCTAGATTCACTAAGCAAACCGATTGTGTACCAATCAGTTTGCGAACCCTTTGCAACCCGATTTCCCTCCGACCCGATTCACTAACCTCTCCTCCAATCCGATTCCGATCCATGCATGCAAATGAGGAGGAATGGCATGCAAAGCTTGATGGACGTGATTCACTAATTTTTTCCTGACACACTGACTGGATGGCCAATCCAAAAACAAGTGACTGGTGAGGACCAGTCGCTTGTGCAAAAACCCTGCTCTCAGCCCCGATCTCCTGATCTCTGCCCTCACTCTCCTGCCCTTCCCCACAGAGCAGGAAGGGTGTTCAATCCTTCCTGCTCCAATGTCTCCCCACCCACTCACCCACCAACCAAAAAACAAACGGCAGGAGGGATGCCAACTCCCTCCTGCCACCCATGGGATGCCAACTCCCTCCTGCAACCCACCGGATGCCCCCCTCCTCCTCCCCATACCTTTAATGGAGCAGGAGGGGTGCTCAATCCCTCCTGCTCCAATGCCTCCTGCGATGAGTCTGAGGCCTTAGGTCCCGCCCCGGTGCCTCATTGTATGCATGGGGTGGGGCCAAAGGCCCTGATTGGCTGAGGCACCTCAGGCTCCTACCTTGAAAGGGGTCTGAGGCACTTCAGCTAATCAGGGACTTCCTTAGTGAGTACTTCAGGTAGTCCCTGATTGGCCAATCAGTGACTTCCTTAGTTTGTTTTTTTAGTTGGTGGGTGGGGAAGTCGGGAGTGGGACCGATGGCAGGAGGTAGTGGGAACCCTCCTGCCATAATTTTAAAGGACTGCGGCAGCAGCAGGACACATTTGGGGGGGATTCGGGGAGTGAGGGGGGTTAATTTTTTTTTTTTTTTAAATCAGGCTGATATTGCGGCAAACGGAGGAGCAGGAGGGACTGAACACCCCTCCTGCTCTCGACTTAAAGGTACAGGGGGCAACGGGGTGGGGGGAACGGGAGGGAGGGGACCCAACCCAATCCAATCCGACTTGATTCGACGGCAGGAGGGAGTGGGTCGGGTGAATAGGGTCGGTTATCAGCGATTGTCGCTAAACCTGTGAAAACAGGTTTAGCAACAATCGCTGACTTTAGTGAATCGATGCCTAAGTCTCTCTTCTGACTGTCTTACATTACTAATAAGTAAATTTAAACATTCATTCCTTTAACAAATATCTTTAGAAGACATTCACACATCCTTTCTTACCCTCCATTGCCAATTTCAACAGAACAGAATTTTAACATACCTACATGCTGGCAGACTCATGCAAATACACATGCCCACTCACTTCTGGGTTCCATAAGTGGGTCTCTTCTGGAACCTCTTCAAGACCATTTCACGTGAAACCGCTTTTGATTACATTGATCCCTTCCTCTTTAATTCTCTTACTTCAGACATAAAGTCAGAATCATCCCTTTCAAAATTCAAAACAAAGCTTAAAGCACACCACTTCATCTTAGCCTTTGCATCTCTTTCTTCTTAACCTCTACCCTTTTCTTATTCTGTCATGCTTTTTTTAACTTTTTGCAGCTCTTCTCTCAGTCCAGTGTTTTTGATGTGTAAGCTACATAGGCGCCACTTAGTGGACACCTTGCAGTAAAACAAGCATGGTAAATAAATAAGACTGGTGCATTCTAGACATTCTATCTCCCTACAGTGCTGGCAAGTTCAACAATTCCACATTGTCTCACCAGTAGTCAACTCCAGTAATGGGACCCGACAATCCCCAAACTGCTGCCCTCTGCCACAGTGAACATTTTGTTTTTTAATCTATATCTTTTTTTTTTTTTTTACACCAGGTATAATAATATCCCATTCATGAAATTCTTTGAACCATATCTCTATAATGGCCACAACGTGCAAGTCCATTAGGGCTTCCATAGCAGGCATATTATTAGCTAGAGCTAGACTATGAACATTTGAGCTCATGGCCTCCACTGGTTTTATAGATGGTTTGATTATTTTTTTTGTTTTGGCCATCTCCTCCCCTTGTTGAGATCATATCTCTTGGTTTATTGTTGGGGATTTTGTTTTTTGTTTTACCATTGCACTGGTTTAGCTCACACTTACGTCTCAAAATTATTTCATTCCATTTGCCACCCCTTCCCCTAGTTTAAATACCTGTCCATACATTGGTTGAATATTTCAGTTAAGATCTGTACGTATAATTCATGACTGCCTGTGCTCTGCCCAAATTATACTAACCCCATGAATAAATTTATGCATGGGATAATTTTATAAGAGGTTTTTTATGTGAATACAGCAGCATTTACATGCAAAAAATCATTTATAAAATTGTCCTAAAAGGTTCATTATTGGAGATTAATTCATATTTTTAGGCCTCAGAATTGGGGGAGGGAAGCCATAGGTACCATGGCACCCCCAAATTTTCCTTCCCTTCCTTCACTGTGAGGTGTTAACTACAACATCTTTTAACAGTCCATTTGGTCCCTACCTCCCCTCCCCCCCCCCCCATCCTCCTTCATGTCCCAATGACTTTTGACCAGATAACGCAATATTTTTTCAGACAACAATAAGTGGAAGTTGGCAAAGCTGACTGTCCCTGGCTGGGTGTCAAGGTCCCAGGATCTAGAACCAGAGAATTCATGAGATTTCCCATCACTTGTATGATACCTCTTACCCACAAGATTTTGGTTCCTGTTAAGAGCAGTGTCCTGTATTTAGAGATTAGCAGTAGCACTCTTCTGGAGTGTTTTGCTTTTGTGTTTTGCAGCTTGTTCACTGAAAATCAGTCCACAGTCTGCTGACACAGTTTTTCTATTGTACTACCAGACGCATTCAGCACCATTCAGACAGTTTACAGTTTATTCATTATGTGATATACCACTGTTTAGTCAGATCAGCTCAGCATAATGTTTTACAGTAATAATAAGACAGACTTATAGGCAGAAAAAGGAAAAGTTACAGTCTAAATAGGGGAATGGAGAATCAGGCTGTTGTCATGTGTCTCAAGTCAGCTCAGCTCTACCAGCTCCTGCAGTATGTCCACCTTCACACCATGCTACCAGAAAAAAGAAATGTTTTAACGCCTTTTTTGAAAGTGGGACAAGACGTCTCCATCCTTAAATGGTGCAGTAAACTATTCCAGAGAGAGGGCATATATATAAAAGTAGAAATGGCAGATTGTGGTATGTGGGTTGTAATACAGTCTGACTAGTATGGATAAAATATAGGAGGCATACTACTGTATGTAACAAAATTTTATATATTTATTTTGTCCCTGGGTAATATGTGTTCTTTCTTAATTGTCTATGGCACAAAAGTATAGAAAATTGCTTTTGTGACCAGGACATCAATATTTTGAAATTTACCTTTTTTGCAGGAAGTTCCAGAAAACACTGACAAAAAAAACTCTTGGAAGGTAAGACAATTTTGCTTCTCTGTAAGATGGAGGAATTTTCCGTTATTAAGGGGTCCTTTTATCAAATCGCGCTAGCAGGGTTAGCGCGTCGGACATTTAATCACGCGCTAACCCCTGCGGCAAGCCAAGAAACTAACGCCTCGTCAATGGAGGCGTTAGCGACTAGCGCAGCAGGCAGTTTAACTCACAGTATTCCACGTGTTAAACATCTACCGCGCCTTGATAAAAGGACCCCTAAATTTCTTTGAATGTTAAATTTTAAAAATTTTCAATGTTATTTGAAAATATATCATATATGAAATAGGTTGTGAGAATCTCATACACATTAGTCATAAATGAAATAAATATTGTTTTTATTACCACAATTTCATTTTGTTCTTGAACAGGATGTACAGAGGGGAAAAGAGAGCCATGAAGTTAGCTAAACTGAGAATTTGTCAGGAACCCACAGAATCCGGGTCTATGTGTGTATTTTATAAAATATATGCATAAGTGCTCCTTAACCATAAGTATGCTACTTCTGTATAAATATACCTCAGGCAATTTTGTAAGCACCTCCTTGAACATATAAACAGGTAAATTCTATAAGGCACACCAATTGTGGATGTATTTCATTGTATTGCATTTATTACAAACTTATGAACCGCATTATTCCAAGGTGAGATGCATGCACAAATAAACTGGATAATGAACTCTGAATTATCAGCAATTGGGTGCTAAACAATTATTGATGTTAATTGGGACTCATTAGAATTTGTGCATGCATCTGGAGGTGCAATATTCTATAAGACATGGTGCCTAACTCCCATGGTGCATTTCTCAAAAGGGGGTGTGGCCATGGTTGTGAATGGGCATTCTGAAAAGTTGCACGTGGAATTACAGAATACTGCCTAACTCCGGTGCCAGCATTTGCACCAGATTTTAGCAAGCTGCCCCCAAACCACACCCAGTTTTAAAATGGATAACTTCAACCATTTTATATTTTAAATGACCAAACCTTTCTGTATATAAGTTAGAATTTAAGGAAAAAAGATTGATGTGCTCTGTGCCACCATAGCTGTATAAGTGCTTCTGAATGTTCATGTTTTAATTCTTATAAGAAAGAGTTGAAAGCTTGGTGCTTTCAAAGATATTTTTATTTTGAAGTGTACAGTGTACAGTAATTTGAGTTATGACGTTTCTATTTCAAGTGAAAGTTTTAGATTTTTTTCATTAACCTGTAGATTAGGCTGTCTAAACCAATTTTGTATAAAATATTTTTCATATCTTTATGTTACTGTATTATTCAATGTTATCATTTAATGTGGAAATGTTTTCATATTTTTGAATTGTAATATCTCAAGCTGTTATGGTGAGACGTGTCCTCAGATACAGTAAAGTAGAGTTAAGTATTGTATCTTTGTTTACAATTAACAAAAACCTAAGGGTTAAAGCAATGAGCTGAAAACTAAGAAAACCGGGATTCATATCATGTTTCTGCCATTAACTCTTCTTGTGACCTTGGAGAAATTACTATCTCCCATTGCTCAGGTGGACACAGACTGTAAGCCCCTGAGGTAGGCACATATTGTACCCAAATACTTATCACCACTGCATAGTACCACTATAAAATAGTATTACTGGTATAAGCTTATCATTAAAATCCTATTTGCTTTCTCACTTCATAGTGATATATATATATATATATATATATATATATATATATATATATAGCACAGCTCTGTTTTCTGCTCAACACACAGAAGCTGATTGTGAATCATGAATCTCATAGCTCTCTGTAACCTATGAAAGTTCATCACTACAAAAGCAAAATGTTTAGTTGGTAGAAACTGACATTTGGTCCTAGGATGAACACTTTGGAATATTGTATCATTTCCAACATTGTGTCTTTGGCTTCACTTTTCTTGAACAGCATATCTGTTATTAGCAAATCCATTCTTGATTCATATCTACAACTTGATTGAGCATTGCTAGAAGAATGGGTCATAAAGATGTTTAGCCACGCTTTTGATGAGTCCAACCAGTGTCTTGTGGGCAGGCACCAGTCTGTAGGATTCAGATGGGACTTAGAGGCATGGGCAGTGGCACGCTGTCCTGTTTGGGGAAGGCCCAGGAGCTCCACCCTAGCCCCAGAGAAATCCTGCGGCATCTCTCCTGATTCACCCATCTATCTCCTCACAGTGCTGTAGTTTTAAATCTTCAGGCAGCCACTGTGCAGTACCAAGGAGCAGGCCTGCCCCTGGAAGTAGAATAAAGGGTTCCGGGGCAGGCCTGCTCACTGATGCTGCACTGATGCAGCTTCCAGAAGATTTAAGGTAAAAGGCAGGGAAATGGAAGGATGGGCGGGTACCAAACCTTTGGGAAAGCCTCCCCTGTTCCGATGCCTATGCAAAGAGGAATGGGCAGTTTTGACTCTCTATCAGGCCAATTGGAGTCTTAGGCCACTCCCAATACATCCCGGAATGCACTGAGCCTATGGTAGGGGCCTTAGGGCCTGGGCCAATCAGGACCTTAGTACCCTTCCTGGTACATCCCCACCATTCTGAAGATGCATCCCTCTTGCCGGCCTTGCTGAATAAGGTCCAGGGGAGATCCAGATGGGCTTTGGGGGTGGGGTTTTGGGGGTTCAGTGGTTTGGGGGTTCTGGGGTGCTAGCAGGAGGGCATGGGCATCCCTCCTGCAGGGGATGTTGGGGGAGTGCCGGCAGGAGGGAGTGGGCATCCCTCTTACTGGGGATTGTTGTGGGGTTTGTGGCAGGAGGGAGTAGGCATCCCTTCTGCCGACCAACTTGCAGTGGGGTTCAGGGGTTCCTTGCCACTGCTGCTTAGCTGATCAGGGCAGGGAGATTCCCTTGCTGCGATCAGCTCAGCGGCAACGTGATTCTCTAAACAGTGACTGTGACATGGACGCCGGTTAGAGAATTGGAGTGGTTAGGCGAGGTTAGGGGGACAGACATGATTATATATAGGATGTGCAATTCTCAAAAGCTGCTTAGGCAGCTGCTGAGACCGCGCGTCCTATACAGAATCAGGCCCAGTCTTTTTTTCCCTTAAATTCTAAGTCATACAGATAATTTGGTCATTTAAATAAATAAGGTGCCCTTTTACAAAGCTGTGTTAAGCAGCTAACACAGGGTTCACTGTGCAGAACTCAATAATGCAGATTTGCTCTAATGTCTCCTGTGCTAAAAAGGCAACTGGTGCAGTAAAACTGCTTTGTGGGATTTGAGCATTGATAGGCGGCAGAGGAGTGGCTGTCTGTGATAACTAGTGCACAAGTTAATAGTGATGTCAGCTGTCTCGCTGCTGATAGTGAAGCTTAGGTGCAGCATGGTGTCACACTCAATCACCAACCCGATGACCCCTCTACTCAGCTAATCATGAACCCCCTGTTCCCCAGATCACCAACCAAATATCCCCCCAAAACTCCATTACCCACCCAATGCAGGGTTGGGATTGGGTCCCTTTGGAGGGTGCAGGAGTGTGATTGTGAGAATTAGATCAGGGGGAGGGAAGTGGGGGGGGGAAGCAAGAGTGCCCTCACGTCAGTTCATTTTATTTATTTATTTATGTTTGGCCCTGTACCACATTACTTGCAGCGACAGGTAACACAGTTGTTCCCACGCTAACTGCAGCTCCATAGAATAGTGCCTGCAATGAAATAAGTATCCGCTCTTTGGCGTACATACAGGTGGGATGCTGGACACCCCCCCCCCCCCCTACATTTACTGCAAAAGCTTTGCAGTAACGACACACTCATGTTAGTGTTACACATGCAGTAGCTACAAAATCTTCTGTACCTTAATAAAAGGGTCCCGAAATAAATTCTACATTTGCAAAAGTTTGCATATAAATTTCAAAGTGTTTCTTTGGATCTTCTTCCTCGATATCTGAAGATTATCCTATGATACTGTGATATTTGGTATGGAAATGAGAGCAAAAAGTCAAATTTCTGCAAATAATAATAAATTACTGCTTATAATGACTGGTGTTGCCATTCAGCAAATTACATATAATTGGAAGGATTGGAGGAGATTAAATTACACCTTTTGGTGGAATTCTTTATGTCATATCTATAAAATGGAAAGATTTATTGCATTGCAAAGAGGATATTTCAAGAAGTTTCAGGATGTGTGGAAACCATTGACAAGATATTATACGGAGTAACTGAAAATGTTTCTCTTAAATATATCAGTTCAAATGGATAGGGTGGGGATTATGGTATTGATGTGTATTTATATGATTATTGGTTATGTGGTAGGGAGGGGTGGGAGGGGGGAGGGATAAGAAGTTATGTAATAAACAAATGATAGAATGTAAGTGATATCTGTATTGTTAATGTGACTGAATATATACTTACACTTTATGTAATTTTGAAAATGAATTAAAATTGGAAAAACAAAATTTATATACCTCCTGGAGTCTTAGCGGTTTCCAAGATAACATACATAAAAATAACATACATAACATTATACAGTATTTCAAAACAACTTAAATGTTAATACTATATTACACGTGTGTTAACCATGCAGAAAGTTTTTTGCATAGATCCCACAGTGCAAAAGCAGGAAACTTTCTGTATTTGAAAAAAAATCTATATAAATTGTGCTCTAAAAGCTGTAAACAGATTTAGGGTTTATCTAAAATAAACCAACTTTCTTTCTCCTTAGAATTCTGTTATTTCTGGAAATAAAACTGTGCTTGACATGTCTTAACCACATGATGAAGTTTATTCTCCATGACACCACAGCTATTCAAGGATATTCAGCAGCACTGTCCATAGTACCAGTGAATATCATTTAGATTAAGTAAGTACTATCAAATAGGTCCTCTACTACTACTACTACTACTTATCACTTATATAACACTGAAAAGCATATGCAGTGCTGTACATTTTGATATTTATAGATGGTCCCTGCTCGCAAGAGTTTATAATCTAACTTCGACAGACAGACATGACATATAGGGTTGGGGATGCAGAACCCAAGGTGAGAGGAGTCAAACCCAGATATACTCAAGCCGGCTTGAGTATACCTGGGTGTCTGTCCTGACTAAGCCATCAGAATTCTGACCGTTTATACATTCTTGACAGCCTGAGACCATGTTAGTACATATTACATTCTTAATCTCTATTGGCTATTCATAATTGTCATTTCTCTTATCAGTTCATTGATTGGTTAACATTTTTCTGAGTCATATTGGGCGTGATGTCCTGTTTACCAAAAAGGTTTGCCTAATTTTCCCAACATATGTCATTTTAATATCAAGAATCATCAATTTCCGAGCAAGGGCTTATATTCTTTCTCTTTATTTCTCTGCATAGTTTGTCAATTTCATATCCTTGTGGTTGATCTTATTTCTGGTAAATCAACTTAACCTAGGTTACAGAGATGTGTTAATTTCCTTCTGATGTCAGTAATTTTTCCTTCTTCTTGTTTCCCATGGTCAGCTAGTTTGTTGTGAAACATGAGCTTCGCCTTGCTTATGTTAGCAGAGAGATGTAACAGCTTGTTCAGGGTGTTTTTCAGGCCTGTAATGGTATTGTCATATATCTGTCATTCTGGGGTTTTCAGGGGCTCTGTCTTCACCTCCAGTTTCATGGAGGTCTTACCTCTTCATCTGAACGCACCTGTACAGGCCTTTTCCTTCCCCTTCCTCAAGTCTCTGGATAGTGATACTGGTCTCCATTAAATGCAATGTTCATTGCTGGGCATTAGACAGCATTAAAACAAACAAACAAACAAAAAAACACACACAAACCATTCCAGCTGAATATTGAACTGTCAGTTTTTCAATTAAACAGATATGGGTAGCAGCTTAACTGACAGCAAATTAATTGTGGTTTTACTTCCAAGGTTTCTGCAAAAGATGTCTTATTATCTAGATTGCAGACCTATATGATTTCAGGAGTTCCTAGAGAAGCCGTTTACCATACAGGACACCAAGACTTAGGTGCCTCTTTCTATCGAGTGACAATCAGTACTCCTAAAGATACTGCAAATATTCATCATGAAAGGCGATTTCTAACACTGCAGTGGAAATAGTAGAGCAGCAAAAATGAATAGAAAAAATGGGTAGAAACATAGCAACCATCCATAGAGTTAATGGGAAGTACTTAAATACTCCCTAACCCCTACAAATCATGTTGGACTGATTCAACAATAAAAGTTGGAAAAGGCAGAATGAATAGCAACCAATATGAGCTCTGAAGAAGGTGCCAATGTCAGCTGAGACTTCACTGTCGATGAATTATCTAGTACACTTATATGCAGACCAGCAATATTAGACACATCTACAGGGAGAATTGAAAAGAACTCAAGTGGAACTGGTAATTGGACTGAAGAGGACAAGCATGCTAAAGATGTAATGGGACTGAATCTAAGCTTGGCCATCCCTGCCTTTCACAGACTTTGCAAAATGAGTTTTGCTGATCATATTGAGCAGTGCAATACTTCAACACTGCAGTTGTTATTAATATGGTGCATGAATATAGCTCAAGCGAAAAGAAAATCGCTGAGTGGGAGATGCTGAAATGATGTTGCTAAAGAAAAGCGCTTCCTACACATTTCCTTCATAAAAAAAAGAAACTATGTTCAGGAGGGCTGCAAAAAAAGTTTAATTTTGAAAAATGGAAAGAAGTCTATGCACAGACTAATACAGCACTGGGATTTCATGTCTTCTAGTAGTTTTACAAAACCAAGGGCTCCTTTTACTAAGCTGCGGTAGCATTTTTAGCGCGCGCTGTAGATTAGCACGTGCTAACCCCTGTGCTACGCAGAAAAACTAACACCAGCTCTATGGAGGCGTTAGCGTCTAGCACGCAAGGCATTGTAGCGCATGCTAAAACCGCTAGCGCAGCTTAGTAAAAGGAGCCCCAAATCTTTCTTCAGTGCTTTTAAGAAAGGGAAATGCCTGCCATTCCTTGAATGCAAAGTTGACTTGTGCTGCCAATGAAAGGCATGAGTTAAATCCAAATAAATATATAAATAAATTATACATTCTGGTAATGTCATTCTGGTTCCAGATCTGAGGAAGGGAGTGTCAGTCAAGGCAAGATGTGTATTATGTTTTTCCAATTAAAAGAGGCCTCTTTTCTGGTTAGTACTATAAATAACGTTCCGGATATATTTAATATTCTTTTTTAGGTTTTAGGATTTTTAATTTTATCTCATGGCCTCAGACCCACCCATCCACCACTAATTAGAATCTTATAGCGGGAAGAATTACATGGCTCTTCATCATTGGCCCCCTAATACTTTTCTTACATAACTTATACTTATCTCATTATATATAAAGCTTTCAATAAATTCTTTCAATAAATATCTCCCTTAGATATATGTTATAATGCTTTGTAATTTTTCAAAACTTACCTTAACAATTGTGACCCGGGAGAGGATGACCCGACATGTTTCGCACTGTTGTGCTTTGTCAAGGGTCCCCCTAGTTAGAGCAGCATTTTAAAAAGGATGTACAAATTGGAATTTAAACGTCTAGGTCAAGACGTCTTATTACTCTGGAATTTTAGAACAAGATCTGCTGATGTAGAGTCTGTTCTAAAATACCGTACAAAATGGACATTTATGTGCTGGTTACATGCAGTGGGAGAATCCATTTTATAACCATAAACATGTAAGATATCAATGGGATGAACACAATATAATACATGTATATATGCCAGAACCATGGGCATTAGAATGGGGGAGGCCACAGGGGCCATGGCCTCCCCAAAGATTAGCGATCACCGGTTGGTTCCTGCCCACCCATCCCCCTCCCAGCGCCATACTTTTAAATCTTCGGGCAATGGCCATGCAGGCCTGCTTATTGACGCTGCGTGGTGGCTGCACGAACATTTAAAATTACAGTGCCGTGCAGAACTTACACTCTGAATGGTGAGACCTTAGCTAGGACTAGGACAGAACGTGATTTGGGAGTAATCATTAGTGAAAACATGAAAACTGCCAAGCAGATGGAGAAAGCTGCATCCAAGGCTAGACAAATGGTGGGATGCATCCGTAAAGGTTTCGTCAGCCGGAGGCCCGAAGTCATAATGCCCCTGTACAGATCCATGGTGAGACCTCATCTTGAATATTGTGTTCAATTCTGGAGACCACATTATCAAAAAGATGTGCGGAGAATCGAGTCAGTTCAGCGAATGACCACCAGGATGGTCTCGGGACTCAAGAACCTCCCATATGAGGAAAGACTGAATAAACTGCAGCTATACTCGCTCGAGGAACGCAGAGAGAGGGGGGACATGATTGAGACTTTTAAATATATCACGGGCTGCATCGAGGTGGAAGACGATATCTTCTTTCTTAAAGGACCTTCAACCACAAGAGGTCATCCGCTGAAAATCAAAGGTGGGCAATTTCATGGTGACGCCAGGAAGTATTTCTTCACCGAAAGGGTAGTCGATCATTGGAATGAACTTCCATTGCAGGTGATTAACGCCAGCAGCGTGCTTGATTTCAAAAAGAAATGGGATATGTATGTGGGATTTCCAGCCAGGTGAAGTCTGGGGGTGGGTTATTAGCGTGGGCAGACTTGATGGGCTACAGCCCTTTTCTGCCGTCATATTCTATGTTTCTATGTTTCTATGATATGGGTGGGAAGTCAGGGGCTGGTGAGAGGCTGTACCGCAGGATTGTGCTGGCTGCGGTGGAACCTTTGCACCCCCCCCACAAACAAAATGGTGTTCCACTGCCTATGGCCGGAACATACACTTTTGTGTCAGCCATTTTAGACATATACACATGCATATTCCCAAAGCTGTCCCTTGCCAGTATCCCTTTCATAGATGTCACGGGTGCAAGGAGGTACCTAGGGACACTTAAGCTCGCCCAAGGCTGGGCATGGGCATGGTTTCGCCCAGAAGTGGCCTTAGCAAGGAAATCTCCCTCCCACAATCAGCTGAGCGGTTACAGCAGGGAACCCACAAACCACACTGCAAGTTGGCCAGCAGGAAGGATGCCCACTCCTTCCTACTGCCACACCCAAACCCCTCCCACTGTCCACGACAGAAGGGATGCCCACTCCCTCCTGCCGGAACCCCCAAAACAGATGCCTAACCCCTCCTGCACCAAACCCTAAAATAATCCCCAGCAGGAGGGATATCCACTCCCTCCTGCCAGCACCCCCCCCCCACACACACACAATATTCCCAACAGGAGGGATGTCCACTCCTGCCAGCATCCTCCAAAGTTCATCCAGGCCCCCTTTATCAGCAAGGCCATCTGGAGGGATGCCTACTCCCTCTGACCGGCAGGCCCGCCTCATCAAAATGGCAGGCCTTCCCCTTCCCGGTGCATCCTGGGATGCCCTGGGGAGGGGCCTGAGGCCCTTATTGGCTCAGGAGCCTAAGGCCTTTCCCATAGGATGGGCTTTAGGCACCTGGGTCAACCAGAATCTTAGGACTCCTTCCCAGTGCATTCTGGGATGCATTCTGGGATCCCTAAGGCCACTCCCACTTTTAAACATATGTTATATGCCTGTATCAATGTGCAACAATTTTGAAATAGGGTGTAGATAAGAAGTGAAAATATTTTTCATTTTAAGGTACTCTTTCCTATAAGCTCATAGTCTTGTGGTCTGTGGCTTTACCCAGAATTTTGCTTAAATCTGAGACTAAGGCCCTTTTTTACTAAGGTGTGCTAACTGATTAGCGTGTGCTAATTGATTTAGTGCACGCTAAATGCTAATGCATGCATGTTAGTCTATGGACGCGTTAGCGCCTTAGTAAAAGAGGGGGGTAAGTTGTTCAATATATTAATGGGGCTTGCAATATAACATATTTTAACTGAATGGAAGAATGGTTCTGTATTATCTAAGACTGCATGGTGGAATGTTCTTTGTTTAGTACAGAAGTATGAAGAAGTAGCTGCTATACACAAGTGTAACTTATTTCATTTTCGGAGGGTTTGGGGATTGTTGGATTTGTACTGTCAGTCTGCTGAATAAATTAGGGACCTGACTTTCAGGAGGTTATATTGGGTGGGTGAAGAGATATTATTGTATGCTAATGCTGTTGCCTAAAATTCAATAATTTCAATAAAAAAATTGAACAGAAAAAAAGGTCTTTTAAGTTCAAATGGTTTTTATTGAAGGAAGAAAGTATATATCAAAAAGAATATATCAAACTATGCAATACAAACAAAACAATCATTACTAAGTAATTCCTCAACTCTGAGAATTCCGCTCCATACAATATGTGAAACACTATCATTCCTCCAAAGTTTTAAATATAACAGACCCTAACCCTCCCTTTCATCTCCTCCCCCCTCAAATTGCATTTTGTACTAACTTAAGGCAGCGTTTAAAGAAAATGGGCCTCATTGACTAATATAATAATCTGCTTGACTTTACACCATCAATGTGCCACGTACCACCCCAAGTTGATACCTAGAAATTAGCTTAAATGGAGGAAAAGATCTCAGATTCACCACTTAGAGAACATGGGTCATTCTCCCTAAGAATGTATATTGTGATCAGAGACTCTGTATTTTGAGTACGCACAGACTTTGGACAAATAACTTTGGATCTAATGATTTACAACTTACAGATAAGTGTTTGTTTTTTACCACAATACTTTTTTGATAGATATATAATAAGGAAGCTATCTTTGAGCAGCACAACTTGTAGAATAAGTGGCCCCTGTGAAAGAAATATATTTATTCAATCATTGATAAATGAAGTAATACTGCTAACATTAAATTTAAAAAAATAATAATATTAAAAAATAATAACATTAATAATTAGCAATTTAGGATAGGATGGAGGTTTTTGATCAATGAAAGAAACTCATCACCACAATATACATTCTTAGGGTTCCTTTTACTAAGCTGTGCTAGTGTTTTTAGCGCCGCTAACCCCCGTGCTACGCGGAAAATACTAATGCCAGCTTTATGGAGGTGCAGCTTAGTAAATGAAGCCCTATGGGAGAATGCCACATGTTCCCTAAGTGGTGAATCTGAGATCTTTTCCTCCATTTAGGCTAATTTCTAGGTATCAACTTGGGGTGGTACATGATTGAAATATACACACTTATATGCGTTGTATATATTGGGCACATTTATATTTTCTGGGCACATTTCACAATCATTTTTATGAATAGATTTTTTATCAAACTATTGTTGGAATTAAATGGTAGAGAGCAGGGGTGCCCAATAGGTCGATCGCGATCGACCGGTAGATCGCCAAGGCAAAGTGAGTCAATCGCGGAGCCCATCCTGGGCTCTGTGATAGACTCACTTTGTCTTGGCGATCTACCGGGCCGATCAGCCTTCCTCTCCCCGAACTCAATTCTGCCGTCGAAGAGGAAGTTCTGGCCAGCAAATCACTGCCTGGCTGGGGCGGAACTTCCTCCCCGACAGCAGAATTGACGTCGAGGAAAGGAATGCTAGTCAGCCCAACGCAGGGAAGCAGGGAGAGCTTGGGGCGCCGGCGGCAGCTTTGGGGCCTGTTATTGGATGGCGGCGGCAGCATGGGGGCCTGTTCCCCGATGGCAGTGGCAGTGGCTTGGGGGAGGGCAGGGAGAAAGAAAGAAAGAGGGCAGGCAGGGAGACAGAAGTAAAGAAGAGAAACAGAAAAAAAGAAAGGGCGGGGAGAGAGGAAGAAAAAGTTGGGGGAGTGAATGAGGTCTGGAAGAGAGGAAACATACAGGTTGAAAGAAGGGAAGAAAGATTGGATGCACAGTCAGAAGAAGAAAGTGCAACCAGAGACTCATGAAATCACCAGACAACAAGGTAAGAAAAATGATTTTATTTTAAATTTAGTGATCAAAATGTGTCTGAATTTATATCTGCTGTCTATATTTTTTTTCAAGTATATTAGTGACAAAAAAAGGAACACAGGCGGGATAGTACGCCTTAGAAGACCGGACGGAAGTTACGTGGAAGTAGATTCTGATAAAGCCGAACTACTGAATGAATACTTCTGCTCAGTCTTCACCTGTGAGGCACCGGGACACGGTCCGCAGTTGAAGGCAACACAAAGCACAGAAGACCCTTTTCAGAATTTTGAGTTCACACCAGGTGAAGTTTACAGTGAACTGGCAAGACTCAAGGTGAACAAAGCCATGGGACCAGACAATTTGCACCCAAGAGTGCTCAGAGAATTGAGCGATGTCCTGGCAAAACCGTTGGCTGAGCTATTCAATCTCTACCTAAGTAAGGGGAAAGTTCCCCTGGACTGGAAATTAGCTAATGTCGTTCCTCTGCATAAAAAGGGTTGCAGGGCAGAGGCTGCGAATTATAGACTGGTGAGTCTCACATCAATAGTGTGCAAACTCATGGAAACACTAATTAAAATCAAATTGGACACGATCTTGAATGAAGGGAATCTTCGGGATCCCAGTCAGCATGGATTCACCAAGGGTAGGTCCTGCCAATCCAATCTCATCAGCTTCTTTGACTAGGTAACAAGAAAGTTGGACTTGGGAGAGTCTTTGGACGTCGTGTACCTGGACTTCAGTAAAGCTTTTGACAGTGTCCCAAACCGCAGGCTGCTAAGCAAGATGGAATCAATGGGGTTAGGAGAGACACTAACTGCATAGGTCAATGATTGGCTGAGTGGCAGATTTCAGAGGGTGGTGGTTAATGGTACCCTCTCTAAAACATCAGAGGTGACCAGTGGAGTGCCGCAGGGCTCGGTCCTGGGTCCACTCCTTTTCAACATATTCATAGGGGATCAGATTCATAGGGCTTCAAGGTAAAATAACACTATTCGCCGATGACACCAAACTATGTAATATAGTAAGTGAATGCAGTTTACAGAATTATATGGCGCAGGACCTGCTTACATTGGAAAATTGGTCCTCAACCTGGCAGCTAGGCTTCAATGCTAAGAAATGTAAGGTCATGCACCTCGGAAGCGGAAATCCATGCAGGATGTACTTCTTGAACGGAGAAACTTTAACTAGGACTTCAGCAGAACGAGATTTAGGAGTAATCATCAGTGCAGACATGAAAACTGCCAATCAAGTGGAGAAGGCTTCATCTAAGGCAAGGCAGATATTGGGTTGTATCAATAGAAGTTTCATCAGCCGAAAGCCTGAAGTCATAATGCCGTTGTACAGGGCTATGGTGAGACCTCATCTGGAGTACTGTGTGCAATTCTGGAGGCCACATTACAGTAAAGATGTGCGCAGAATTGAATCAGTTCAGCGGACGGCCACCAGGATGATCTCGGGGCTCAAGGGTCTCTCGTACGAAGAGAGACTGAACAAATTGCAGCTCTACACTCTCGAGGAACGTAGGGAGAGGGGAGACATGATCGAAACATTTAAGTACCTCACGGGACGTGTCGAAGTGGAAGATGATATTTTCTTTCTCAAGGGACCCTCGGCCACAAGAGGGCACCCGCTCAAACTCAGGGGCGGAAAATTTCATGGCGACACCAGAAAGTATTTCTTCACAGAAAGAGTGGTTGATCATTGGAACAAGCTTCCAGTGCAGGTGATCGAGGCAGACAGCGTGCCAGACTTTAAGAATAAATGAGATACCCATGTGGGATCCCTACGAGGGTCAAGATAAGGAAATTGAGTCATTAGGGCATAGACAGGGGGTGGGTAAGCAGAGTGGGCAGACTTGATGGGCTGTAGCCCTTTTCTGCTGTCATCTTCTATGTTTCTATGTTTCAAATGTTGAGGGGCTAGCAAGTATTATATGCCTGCCTTCTCCAAAGAGGTCACTCAAATCCTATGTGCTACTCCTTTATGGAGCTCATCTTTGCCCAGGTTCACATTACACTGCGCACAAGGAGAGTGACAGGAAGTCAACCTTCATTCCCTCTGTGATGGCAGCACTGCACAACTGATACTCACCACCCAGCCTCAGAGACTGTTTCATGTAGTGCATAACCCCTATAGCAGACACATTGACAATTTCCCCAGGGTACAGTCAGGGTGGGGCTGTAATATGTGTCAAGGCAGCAGCCATATCTTAAGAAACTAAGTCATAAGAATATATTGCTGTACAGTAAGTCTACATCACATAGCCCATATAAGGCCTCACTATTGCACTATTGTCACTCCAGCACTCTCCACAGCTCCTGTTATCTCATCTTGGCCATATGCTGAATAGGTTTATTTATTTATTTAAAAAATTTATTTCCCGCATATCCCAAAATCTATGCAGGTAACAATGTAGCTTATATAATAATTAAAACAAACATAAAGTATTACACACTCTTACTTATAACCCTTTTACCCACTGCTCAAAACTCAAATGCCCTTTGAAATAAATTTACCTTTGAATCAGATTCTACACTAACCACCACTGAATTCACTTCCCCAACCATTCAGACCTATGTACTTCCTCTATCAAATGCAAAAGCGGCATTGTGAGGCTCAAGGGTGAAATCTAGTGCTGCCCGATTCAGGAAAAAAAATTTGATTCAATTCGATTCGATTCAGGCTATTGAATCAATTTTTCGATTCGATTCAAATTTTCTGCCCAATTGGGTGTGTTTTTCAAACATCCTGCTGGGTTTATTTTATAGCCTCTTCACCCACTTTGCCTTCTCCTAACCACACTGGTGCTGTGGTGTAAACAAAAAAGACTTTTTCTTCTCTCTGTTATATCCTAGCTCATGTTTGCGGTCTAACACCATCTCTGGCAGGATACACGTTTCAAACCTGAAATATTGTAATCACATAACAGAAAATAAAATTATTTTTTCTACCTTTTGTTGTCTGGTCATTATTCAAATCTTGTTGGTCCCAGGCTCTGGTTGTCTTCTGATAACTTGCTCGCCAGGGTCTCCTTCTTTCTTTTTTCTCCATGCTAACCATCCATCTTCTATCTCTGTCCTCCCCTTCCATTTCCCTTCCCTCCCCCGGAGGTCTGGCATCTTTCCTTTTTTCGTCTCCATCCACAGATCCATCTTTTCTCAATTACCCTTTCATCCAGCATCTCTCCCTCCTTCCCAACCACCCCAGTGTCCACCATCTCTTCCTTTCTTTTCCCAACTACCCTCCTATCCAGTATCTCTATCCCCCACCTCCACACCATCCCTTGTGTCCAACTTCTCTCCCTTTCTGTTCCTTCCCTCCCTAAATCCCATTGTCCACCATCTCACTCCCTCTCCTCTGTTTTTAGACCCATTATTTATTCCCCCCAAAGTCCGGCATATGCACATCTCTTTGAAACCCCCCCCCTTCCCTCCCTTCCTCCCTCTATGTACTTCTACACCAGGGCCCTCCTCCCCTGAAGGTATGTCCCCCCGAAGGCCTGTACCACCACCCCTGAAGGCTTGTCCCCCCCCTTGAAGGCCTGCACCCCCCCCCCCCGAAGGCTTGTCCTCCCTGAAGGCTTGCACCCCACCTCTGAAGGCCTGCCTGTCCCTCCTGGAGGTCTGTACCAGCACCCCCGAAGGACTGCACACACACACACACACACACACACTCACACACCCCTGCGTGTTCCCCCTGACCTCCCGCGCATCCATTTACCTCATTTCAGCAGCCTGCAGAGAGGATAGCTTGTGCTAGCGATCTCTGCAAGCTGCTATAGGCCTTGGGAGCTGTCTTCCTTCTGCCGCGGTCCCGCCCCTCCTCTGATGTCAGAGCCAGGATTGCAGTAGAGGAAACAGCTCCGAAGGCCTATAGCAGCTTGCAGAGATCGCTAGCACAAGCGATCCTCTTTGTAGGCTGTTGAAATGAGGTAAATGGATGCACGGGAGGCTAGGGGGAATCCGGACACCAGCAAGAGGCCAGGGGGGAAGCCAGACACCAGCACTTTCCGACTGACCCTCCCTTCTCGCCCTCTAAAGCAGGAGCGGAAGCAGCCGGCCAGCATGAGGCAGCGCTGCCACTCCTGCTTTAGAAAGGGAGGGTCAGTTACTGAATCGGAAGGCTGATTTTTTTTTGTTTTAAATTGATTCCGAATCGATTCACCTGAAGTGAATCAGTGAACCAATTCGAATCATGAATCAGGCAGCACTAGTGAAATTCCACTGCAGCTTCTTCTGACCTTAGGCAAATCACTTAAATACTTCAAATGGGGACAGAAATATTTAGTTTACCTGAATCAATAGCATAGCCATGGGGGTCATGGGGCCTGAGCCCCGCATTTTGGCCTCAGACCCCCTCCAAACCTTCAGTACTCCTTTAAAATGGTTGGCAGAGATGCTGAAGCCCCCTGCCCCCAGAAAAAGAATGAAGTGCCCGAACCACTCTTCTCCTTGCACTGCCTTTGTAATGCACAAGTGCCCAGCATGCTTCCTGCCACTGATGCCAGGACTTCTCAATCATGCTTAGTTTGTTCAAGAACTGAGCATGCTCGGAGAGTCCTGGAAACAGAAGCTGAGGCATGTCTCTAACTTCCGCATTACAAAAGCAGCATATGTTCATCCCTTCTATGTCAATTTAACAGCTAAATGGAACCTTAGGATTTCATTTTGTGGACTGATTCCAGTGATGTTCAATTCACCATATGTTTCATGTGACTTCAGGTCTTGGACAGTACTGTATGATTAATCTGTATTAACTTCAAACTGACTTTAGCCCTATTTAAACTGGTCTGATCTCAGATCTGACCCAATGTCATTTCCATTTGGCATCTCATGTGCTTGAACAATAAGTGCTTTGTTGTGAGATGAGAGCAAATGCTGACACACTTCTTTACTATATTTATACAGGTGCAGAAAATACTTGTCTGAGGTGTTTATCTGCCCTCTGCAGCACCCCGGGATTGTTTTAAAGCATTTGTTCATCTTGTACTTTTTCTACTGATACAGAAAAATGTGCATCAGTCTAGTAGCAACATAATTCAGATGCTCTACAAGAAACAGAAACAAAGGAACATGATGGCAGATAAAAGCCAATTGGCCCATCCAGTCTGCCCATCCGCAGTAACCATTATCTGTTCCTCTCTCTAAGAGATCCCAGGCTTTCTTGAAATCAGACACAGTCTCTGTCTCTACCACCTCTACCAGGAGACTGTTCCATGCATCTACCACCCTTTCTGTAAAAAAGTATTTCCTTAGATTACTCCTGAGCCTATCACCTCTAAACCTCATCCTATGCCCTCTCATTCCAGAGCTTCCTTCCAAATGAAAGAGAATCGGCTCATGCCCATTTATGCCTCGTAGGTATTTAAACATCTCGATCATATCTCTCCTCTCCCGCCTTTCCTCCAAAGTATACAGATTGATTCTTTAAGTCTGTCCCCATACACCTTATGATGAAGACCACACACCATTTTAGTAGCCTTCCTCTGGACCGATTCCACCCTTTGTATATCTTTTTGAAGGTGCAGTATCCCATTTGGGTCTATGATAAAATAAAGAAAATTTTGAATTTCTGGTCCCATATAGTGTGGGCTGCAGCTGCCCTTAAAACTTTTAGCAACAAGACATTTTGGAGGAAGAAGGGTTCATCTAGAGCAGAGATCTCAAAGTCCCTCCTTGAGGGCCGCAATCCAATCGGGTTTTCAGGATTTTCCCAATGAATATGCATGAGATCTATATGCATGCACTGCTTTCAATGCATATTCATTGGGGAAATCCTGAAAACCCGACTGGATTGCGGCCCTCAAGGAGGGACTTTGAGATACCTGATCTAGAGAGATTATTCACACTATAGATATTCAGACACATAAACAAAAAGGAGCCAATTTCAGCCATTGGGTGATAAGCAGTTTGCTCACCTCCAACGGCATTATACCCAGATATTCAAAGCCAAGACCTCTGAAGGCTTCAACTTTGAATATATGAGTATTTTTAAGCCTGCTAAGACATAACAGCTTAAGTCGATATTCATCACTTAAGCAGCCATAGGTTACTGCATAAAACTAGGGCAGGTTTTTATGGGGTCCTATTTATACAATAAATCTAGTTGCTTAAGGGCTGAACATAAGCCCTTAAGCAGCCAAGTAATGACTCCACCCCTAGAATGCCCCTAATCACCTTTGAGTATGGCGCCAACCGTGATATTCAGTAGCATTTAGATGGTTAAGTGCCACTAAATATTACTGGCTAGCCCTGACCAATCAATTTAGCCAATCAACAGTCAGCTAAATCACTTTGAATATTGGGCACAAAGCGATCAAATATTCAGTCAGCAGAACTGTAGAGAATGATGCGGGAACAGAATTTGTCCCCATCTCCACAAATAATCATGGGAAACCAGACAGCAAAGGTAGAAAAAATGATTTTATTTTCAATTTAGTGATCAAAATGTGTCAGTTTTGACAATTTATATCTGCTGTCTATATTTTGCACTATATTTGTCAATTTTTCTATAGTTACTGAGGTGACATTGCATATATTAAAGTCATCTGCCTTGATATCTTTGAACCCCCCAAATATAAATGATAATTAACATTTTCTCTGCGTATAGTGTGCTTTGTGGGTTTTTTTTTTAATTGTATCGTTACCATTATGAATTAATAAGATATTATGTGTACAAGAAAAATGAATGGAAGAAATTGGGGGCAGGATTGGGGGGTGGGGCTAGGGCAGGATTGGGGCGGGGCTAAGGTGGGATTGGGGTGGGGCTGACAATTAATAAATGTCCCATTTTGATGAAAAAATAAATGGTCACGTTATCCAACCATCATATATTCCCTCAGAGGCCAATCCTTTTTTGCCCAATATTCATGTTTGGCTCTACTATCCCAAAGGCATATCTAAGAAAATAGAGCCGATGCAGTCTATCCAATACAATTTTCTGAATCGGTATCTCAAATAATCTCAGGAACAGGTCAAAAACCCAAGGCACCAAGAAAATTTTGTTGTTGTTGTTGGCCTGTGTTATCTATACAACTTGAACCATCACTCTCCAATTTTATGGCAAAGTTAAGACCTATTTCTTTTGTGAGACCTTTAGTTGCAACTGATTGTGTGGAGAAGGGAAGTTGGAGGGCACTTTTCTGTATTGCCATAGTCTTTTATCTATATTCTTGATATTGCTTTCTCCTTGCCTATGCTTTCCTGTCTGATAAATTGGCATTCCCTTTCTCACCTGTAAAACTTTTAGGGCTCCTTTTACTAAGGTGCATTAGGGCATTTATGCGTGGAATAGCGCGCGCTGAATTGCCGCGCGCACTAGACCTTAATGCCACCATTGAGCTGGCGTTAGTTCTAGCCGCGTAACGCGTGGTAATATCCTGTGTGTGCTAAAAATGCTAGCACACCTTAGTAAAAGGAGCCCTTAATCATAAACTGCAATAAGAAAGGTGGAATATCAAAATTAAAAACGCCTTTATGTATTGTATGGTGGGAGGGTATTGATCTAGATATGGTAACTCTGGAAGAATAAGATCACGAAAGATGTAAAGAAAGGGAGGATTTTGATTTGGATATAGTAACTTTATAACATCAAGTTAATGCCTTTTGGAACCGCATCCTCACGTTTGCGGAGCAGATCTGGCGGATTAAGATCTGTTGTTCTCTGTTTTTTTGGGGTGAAATTCCTAATTATCATCCTCGGCAGAAGGGTGCAGGAACCTTTCTTAAGTGGACTGTGGTAATCGCTTTAAAATGCATTCTTTTTGAAGTGGCTGGATATGGATGCCCCAGACTTATCACTCTGGAGGACTTGTCTGACTATACTCTTGATATGGGAATATAGAGATATTAAGGACTTCTCTTCACTTTGGGGACGTTCATTTCAACGGATGTGGAAGCCTTTCTGGACGACTATGACACCTCTGGCCCGGAGTTGTCTATTGAACTCATGATATATTTCAGTTCTTATGTTTTTTGGGCATCCTATCCTTTTCCTGTTGATTTCATTCCTGTATGAAGCCACCCTGGGGAAGGGGGGGGAGGAGTTGGGGTGTACGCTTGTATTTGTTGATAATTGATGTTTGGTTTAAAATTTTGAGCTTTCATTTACCTGTAAGGATTTCATGTACCTTTGCTGTATTGAGCTCAATAAAAGTCATTTGAACATAACATCAAATTAACAAGTAATATAAAGCACTAGTTTTGTTGATATATCTGAGCTATATGTTGTTTGTATTAATATTATATATGTTCTTATATAAATCGCTTAGTTTTAAGCAGTCTATAAATTTTTAAATTAAATATATAAAATAAATAAATGTAGTGTGGCAATGACTGAGTGTGTTTCTGGCATGATGTCTCACATAGTAAGATGGTATAATTTTATGATTTTTATTGAAGTATGTGATTTTTTTTAAAGATGTTTATATTTGAATTGTGTATGTGACATTGTGAGCCGCCTTGGATAAAGGCGGATTAAACATGTTTTAAATAATTAAGGGCTCCTTTTACGAAGCCGCATTAGTGGCTTTATCGCACGCAACTTTTTATCACACGCTAATCCCCGCGCTAGCCGAAAAACTACCACCTGCTCAAGAGGAGGCGGCTAGCACGGCCGGCAGTTTAGTGCGTGCTATTACGCACGTTAAACCGCTAACGTGGCTTCGTAAAAGGAGCCCTAAATGTATGACCTTTACTGTCTTTTTATTTTGGTTTTTGATTTTCAAACATTAGTCGCAAGTTCTCTACATGTATCCAACAATGTAGTGTCTATCTGAACAAGATCTCCCTCCTGAAGAGTTTTATTTTGTTTTTCTTTTTACTTCTGGTAATTGCTTGAAAAGAACAAAGCTCTTTGTTTAAGGAGAGCCCAGGGAGATCATAATTGCCATAAGCAACAAGACTGTTTCCAAGTATTTCTGAATGGCTTCTCTTTTTACATTAAATATTCACATGTCTAATGTTTTGGCCAACATGCAGGTATTCCCTAGGGAGGGTGGGTTATGGCATTAGAAAAAGAGTGAAGACCTGTCAAATCAGATTTCAAAGTAATTTTTGAATGTGAAACCACATCTAATACGGATACAGCATTAATAATTATTATTCTATGCAGTACTAAAGTAATGGTCCCACACAAATAGTACTTAAACATTCTTCTATTACCTCCACTAATAATTCATTTCTTAAACCTATTACAAGTTAAAAATCCATTAATATAGTTGTAAGATTAAAAAAATATAGGCCCCTTTTATCAATATTTATGGGGGTCTTTAACTAAAGCTTGTCCTTTAATGCTCAACTTTTGGAGGTCAATATGGGGACAGATTAATACCATACTGGAGTCATCAATTCCATTGACTTATGATATAGTCATATGTAGGATGATATTGCATACTAAACCCCCAGTGGACCGATATAAATGTCGGCTGTTCCTTATTATGATCAGGGTAGCCATGCAAATGGTTACTCGGAATTGGAAAAACTGCAATCGCCTTAATTTTACTTTATGGTGGGCGAATCTATGCTTATGTTATAAATATGAAAAGATGAACGCTGATATGCTGGAGCATAATAAGTTATTTAAATTAGTTTGGGGTCCATTGACGTCTTTTGTGGCTTCGTTATAGTTGTTCTTTATCTTTATTTTCCGTTGTTTTAGCACCCACACATCTAGGGAAGGGTGGGAGGGAGGGTTTGTTTTTGTTCCCTAATGGAAGAATTGGATGGGAATGGGGGTTTATTTTTCTGTATTGTTATTGATTGATTATAAATGCTTATTATGATTATTATTATATGTATGTATATTGTTTTGCACTTGTGTTGGCTTTGAAAAATTAATAAAGATTTAAAAAACAAAACCAATAATAAAAAACAGTACAGGTCATCCAGAAATTACAACATACAACACAATCCGTTGCTGTATAAATCAACTCATTTTTCTTAAATAAAAATGTCTTAAGCTGTTTATGAAATACTAGTATTTTAGACCGTTACATTAATGGGTGCTAGAATATATGTCTGTCTGTCTTTCTTTCTGTGTCTCTCTCCCTCCCGCTGTTTTTCTTTTTGTCTGTCTCTCTCCCTGGCTCCCTTTGTCTGTCTATCTTTCTGTGTCTCTCTCTGCCCCTGTGCCTTTCTTCTTTTCTTTCTGTCTGCCTTCCTCTCGCTGTCTGGTTTTCTTTCTATCCATCTGTCTCTCTCCCCCCCCCACACTTCCCTGTGCAGCAGCCACAGCAGCATTCCCTCCCCCTCCATGTCTCTGTGCAGTAGCATTCCCTCCCCGCCACTACTTCCCTGTACAGCAGCATTTAGATCCCCACCTTCCCTGTGCAGCAGCCACAGCAGCACCAGCATTCCCTCCCACCCCACACCACTTCCCTGTACAGCAGCAGCGTTTCCCTTACCCCCCTTTCCCATCCTTCGGTCTTGACTGCTCCCTTAGTCCCTTGCCGCCCCCACCCTTCCCACCAATTCCAGCAGCGTGTACAGCACTCTACACACACTGCTTCGGGGCCTTTTACTGCCTTGATTTACTCTGGCACGTCCCTGATGACATCATCAGAGACGCAGCAGAGCAAATCAGGGCAGTAAAAGGCCCCGAAGCAGCGTGTGTAGAGTGCTGCACACGCTGCTGGAATCAGCTGGTTTTGAGTCGGGACCACGGTATCCCTTCGCGGCTGGAGTGTTTTGGGCTTCCCTTCCCGCCCCGAGAGGTGTCACCACGGCTCCTCTCGATCCCGCCAGCGTCTGAAGCCTTCTCAGACGCTGGTGCGACTGGTGAGAGGAGCCGACACGGAGAGCAGGAAGTCCAGCGCTGGCGGCGAGTGGTAGGTGCTGGAAAGTAAGGCTGGGGACTCGCGCATGCGCACTCCTGCAAGGCCACGGACATACATCTCACAGATCAGGGAAAACGGAAGCACGCAGTTGAGTGCGCATGCGCGGCTAGCGTTTTATTATATAGGATTAAACAATTCTGTGAAGAATGGACAAATGAGGGAAGAAGTCCAAACCCACTTCTCTATATAGTTTGATTGATGAAGTTTACCTCCTATTTATTCTTTTTTTTTTTAACTTTTTTGTTTGGCATGCTCACTTGTAACTGGTGTTTTAAATATATAGTTAAATATAACACATTCACAAGGATAGTGCTAGAGAGGGTTCACAACTACAGCCTAAGCTAGGTAAAAACACATGGGAGGAAAAAGCCTCAGACAAGGGCCCTCCCACCACCACAATAGTGGTATAAGGCAGGGGTAGGCAATTCCAGTCCTCAAGAGCTGGAGCCAGGTTTCAGGATATCCACAATAAATATGCATGAGATAGATTTGCATCTCAAGGAGACAGTGCATGCAAATCCATCTCATGCATATTCTTTGTGGGCAACGAGATGGCAGATGAAGTTCAACGTTGAGAAATGTAAAGTATTGCATCTGGGAAGCAGAAACCCGAGGTACAACTATACAATGGGAGGGATGTTAGTGAACGAGAGTACCCAAGAAAGGGACTTGGGGGTAATGGTGGACATGACAATGAAGCCGACGGCACAGTACGCAGTGGCCGCTAAGAGAGCGAATAGAATGCTAGGTATAATCAAGAAGGGTATTACAACCAGGACAAAAGAAGTTATCCTGCCGCTGTATCGGGCGATGATGCGCCTGCATCTGGAATACTGCGTCCAATATTGGTCGCCGTACCTAAAGAAGGATATGGTGTTACTCGAGAGGGTTCAGAGGAGAGCGACACGTCTGATAAAAGGGATGGAAAACCTTTCATACGCTGAGAGATTGGAGAAACTGGGTCTCTTTTCCCTGGAGAAGAGGAGACTTAGAGGGGATATGATAGAGACTTATAAGATCATGAGGGGCATATAAGAACAAGAGGGCATTCGGAAAAACTGAAAGGGGACAGATTCAAAACAAATGCTAGGAAGTTCTTCTTTACCCAGCGTGTGGTGGACACCTGGAATGCGCTTCCAGAGGACGTAATAAGGCAGAGTTCGGTATTGGGGTTTAAGAAAGGATTGGACAATTTCCTGCTGGAAAGGGGGATAGAAGGGTATAAATAGAGGATCACTGCACAGGTCCTGGACCTATTGGGGCCGCCGCGTGAGCGGGCTGCTGGGCACGATGGACCTCAGGTCTGACCCAGCAGAGGAATTGCTTATGTTCTTATGTTCTTATGATATCCTGAAAACCTGACCTGGCTTTGGCTCTCAAGGATCGGAATTGCCTACCCCTGGTATAAGGTGATCAGGCAGAGGACCTCATAGGCATAAAAAACCTCCCACGGGGCATCTCAAAGCTCTGTGCAGTATAGTGCAAACAAAAAACAGAATTGTGGTCAACGTGGTTTAAGTAACATAAACTCAAACTTATCTTCAAGCTCAGTCAAGCTTGAAGAAAAGTTGACCACAGTTCTGTTTTTTGAGTGCACAGTACTGCACAGAGCTTTGAGATGCCCTGCGGGAGTTTTTTTGTGCCTATGAGGTTCTCTGCCTGATCATCTTGTACCACTGTTGTGGTAGTGGGAGGACCCTTGTCTGAGGCTTTTTCCTCCCGTGTGTAGGCTACCTAGCTTATACTGTAGTTGTGAACCCTCACTAGCACTATCCTTGTGAATGCGCTATATTTAAGAATATTGGATTTTTCACTACACCTGAGTTATTTCTATTAAATATATAGAACACTATGGGCTTCTTTTATCAAGCTGTGGTAGCAAGTGCCAAGCAACAAATACACCAAAGCCTATTCAAGCCCTATGGGCTTTGGTGCATTTACCGTGCTGGCCCACGCTATTCTTCTTGATAAAAGAGGTCCTATGGGGCCTATCAGACCTACTATGATTATATAGAAGTCTAGCATGTTTGCACTGTCATGCTTTATGAATTGCAGGAGTTTTCCTAATGGTCTCTATTTCTTATTTTGTTCCCAGCTATTTTAGCACTTAGATGGTACCTATGTTTTATACCTTTTTATTGGGTATATATTCTTATCTCATTCCATTTTTTTTTTTTTTTTTAGGTTGCCAAATTTATTGACATCAGTAGTCTTGGAAAAGAGTGTCTAGTATATGGGATTAGCCTGAAAGCATAATCTAAATTAAGCTTTAGTACATATATTATGAGGATATGTCATTCTTTTCGATGCTCTACAGTCCTTCTCTTTGCTGCTTTCTTCCTGCTTACTGGGTTGGCTCTTCTTCACTGGTCACATGTCCTTCCTTAAAGCTACTTTCCCCTGTTTCTTCTGCTTGACTGATTGCAGTTGTTTCGTTTTCCTCATCTTGGAGATATACAGGTGTACTTGTTCCTTCTTTTCTACTTTCTTCAGACTCCTCAACTATGTATGCCTGTGTCTCTTCAATAAAATAACCTTCATGTTGTTCTAAAGTGTCTATATTCATCTCAGTCTCCTCTAAAGTAATTGTTATTTCACCCTCGTCACTTAATTGATCTCTTGGGGTACTACTGGTTTCAAATTCCTCTGGCTCTTCCACAGTAAATCCATGTTCTATTAAGGCCTCTATAACGGTTTCAGGATACTCATCTTCTCGCTGCTCAAGTTCACCAGCACCATCTTGCTTCTTTGCTGGGCTCTCTCTTTGTAAATGATCTTCATTTTCAGTTTCTAGAGGACCAGTTGTAAGTTGCAAATTTCCTCTGTGTCCTTCCATGATCCCGGCTACTGTCATATCTGGTTCCCCATGTGTTGTTCCAACAGATTCATTTGAGTCAATTTATTGAATGGCCTTAACTTTTTCATCTGAAGAGACATCTAGGTAAGCTTTTTTATCTGATTTCATTTGCTTGACTTTTTTTCTTTACAAGTGCCCTCTATATGCAGCCTGGATTGTTGTGCTAGCCTTCATCTTAAGTAGATAATTTTCACTTGTCTGGTTCTCCTGGTCTCCATCCTGAGAGAGCTTCTGGGCTATTTTGGTATCAAATGAATTGCTCTTTTGCTGCTGCTCCCTGATCTCCCTGAAAGAGTAATTGTTGTAAAATCTATCTTCTAACTTTGCTCCCCTTTCTGTAGGGTCAAAGCCTGTTTCTTCTCGTTTTTTCAACAGGTCTGCAAAATATTTGGCAGCAAAATCTGGGATATCTTTAGGCTGTTCCCTTAAGACTTCTCTGGTCAGCCCTTCCAGAAGATTTCCAAAGCCTCTTGGAATACGATAATGGGTGTTTGAGAACGGAATAGCCATATTCTCTACTATCTGTTTTGTTTTGTTTTTACCCTTTCATAACATAGTATACTTGTTTGAAATCCTAGTACTTTCTATCAGTCCATAATTCAGATGTGGAATCTGCATCCATGGATCCATGTTTTTAATTATGTATTGTATATGTTCATATTTATTTATTTAACATTCCATTCGCTGTGATAGGGGATTAACAGACCCATGAATACAGAAAAACCGTGAATAACTTTTCCATATGTTATTTGCTGTTTTCTATTAAAAACCATTGTGAATATGGTGAAACCGCAAATAACATGGTGGGAGACCTAGACAGTTCCTGAAGGAGAGGCAAAACACGGTGAAGAAAGTGCTGGGAATCAGCGATTTTCTCTGTAAAATCTTGGAATCAGTGATTTCTCTATGCAAGCTGACATAATTGGGGGGGGGGGGAAGAGCCAGCAAGCTAAAAAACACAAATAATCAAAACCGTGAATGCTGAAATCGCGAATACGGAGGGAGAAGTGTACAGTATTTATGTGGCTTTATTTGCATGGTCTTATTATATGTTTGTACTATTATTCAAGCAACCAACAACAATGGGGTGAATGGCAAACAAATAGAAAAAAAAAAGTGCTCTGTTGCTTTTTTTTAATGTTTTGCTCATTTACAATGGTAATATCTGTTTCAGAGATTTGAGAGTGCAAAGCACAGGCTTTGAATGCCACAATTATTTATTTGTTATGTGTTTCTGCATATTTGGCTGTTACAAGTAGAAGCTTCTTTCACATCTCATCCAGACAATTCTTGCTAAGAATTGTCATCACTATTGCATAAGATCCAATAGACTTCTGTTTCTACATTGCTTCCATTGGCACATTTGACTCCTGATGCAGGACAATTGGTCGAAACATGACTCGTGTCAAATTAGGTCATTACAACACTGTTGTCCAATAAAGCTTGGGTTGTTATCCACATCAATGTCTTCTTTGTTTGCCATCCATCCCATTGTTGGTTGCTGGTATTTTACTCACAGAGGAGCTTTGTTCTTCTGTCACTTTTATATTATTATGCAATCACTTCTAATCTAATCTTTGATTGTATATACCAATTCATCCCTACAAGAGGGCTCGATTCGGTTAACAAAATATTAATGAAATATATAAAAGATTAGAACAAAAACTGTATCTTTTATACTAATTTTTTTATTTTTTATAGTTGTTTATTTGAAGAGGAAGAGTCATTAGTAAATTTCTGAAATAAGTATGTCTTCAATGCTTTACGAAAAATGGATAAATGAGGGAGAACTCTAACTATAGAATGAAGGTCATTCAAAATTTTTTCGAACAAAAAAGAAAATGATCGACAGAAATTGACCATAGTTTTTATTCTCTTAACAGTGGGAAAGCCAAGTTTAAATTTCTGAGAATTCCTAGAGTTAGAGATTTATTGTGAATTAAATGAAACAGAGACCAAAGGAGAAAAAATACTATATAGGATTTTGAAAATTACAGTCACACACTTAAACTGGATCCTCCAATATACTTATGTATTTATTTACTTTTATATATTTGTTTTTTATGATTTGATACTAACAGTGATTTTATATGCTTGTTTCTTTGCCCCTGACATAGCCCTGTAAAGGGAAAAACATGGCCTGTATTGGGATCTGGTCTTTTATCTATTCTAGTGAATAAAATCCCTTTAAAATATAGGTTTTTCTTGTTTGTTTTATCTCATTGGTGTTAATTAGAGACTAGTTTGAAGTTAACATTCTCTTCTTGAACCTGGCAAAAACTCAGGTCCTGGGGGTTTGCTGCAAGTTGGGCCAATGATGGGGTTTGGTGATAAAGGACTAGCTACATTATTTGGGGCTGGTGCTCAACTGTTTGTCTGACTGGACAAGTTGCAGAGGTTGTTAAATTAATACTACTGTATAAGCTGCAGCTGTAGCATAGACTATGATATTATTTGGATGCGTGGCACTTTCAGAAAATGGACTTGGCCCTGGTGATTTCAGAACTGGATTACTGTAGCACAGCATCCCTCAGATTCTATATATGGGGCTAAATTCTATATACTGTATGATGCCCACAAAACCAGCACTTAAAGTTAGATGTGTTTTATAGAATAACGCCTATGCCCAGGAAATAAGAGTAAATGCAGGCACCGCCATTTGTACCAACAAAAACATTGTGCAAATGTCTGTGCCTAAATTTAAGCGCGGAGGCCCTAATTCTGTAATTACGCATGTCATTTGAAAGAATACCCCTGATCTGCCTATTCCCAATCCATCTCCTTACCCCCTTTTTTGACTCGCACATAAAACTTAGGTGCAAATCCCACACCTAAATTTACACATGTAACCTTTAATTGATTTTAATTAATGCCAATAATTGCTTGTCAATATTTTTATTTATTTAAAACATTTTGAATCCACCTTTATCCAAGGCGGCTCACAGTATTACATACATATTTCAGGATTTGCACAACATAAAGATCCCTTACATCAGCACAAATCATAAGATTATACCATCTCAACCTATAAATTACTTCTCAACCGCTCATTTACTATATTACTCCTATCAAACAGCACAAATCCAATAACCTGCAAAAAAGATGTTATTCAGAAAGCAAAATATTGACTCAAGAAGCAGAATAGTGGCTTAGAAAAGCTTGAACAAACAAATGGGTCTTAAGCAACTTTCTAAATTGCAATAGATTTGTACAAAACCATAAGGTACCAGACAATGCATTCCACATAAATGGTCCAGCTATAGAGAAACATGAATTTTTGGTCCGAACATATCATAAAATATTCTCCTTTGATGTGTCTAACAACCAACAATTCTGTGACCTCAGTGTCCTTGGCGGAGTATATAGTAACACAGAAACATAGAAATATGATGGCAGATAAAGGCCAAAAGGCCATCTAGTCTGCCCATCCACAGTAAGCATTATCTCTTTCTCTTTCTGAGAGATCCCACATGCCTCTCTCAGGCCTTCTTGAATTCCTACACAGTCTCTGTTTCCACCACCTCTTCCGGGAGACTGTTCATGCATTTTCCGTAAAAAAGTATTTCCTCTGATTACTCCAGAGCCTATCACCTCTTAACTTCATCCTCTCATTGCAGAGTTTCCTTTCAAATGAAAGAGACTCAACTCATGCACATTTATATTATGTAGGTATTTAAATGAATTTATCATATCTCCCCTCTCCCGCCTTTCCTCCAAAGCATACAGATTGAGATCTTTAAGTCTATCCCCATTCGCATCACGAAGGCCACACACCATTTTAGTAGCTTTCCTCTGGACCGACCCCATCCTTTTTATATCTTTTTAAAGGCGCGACCTCCAGAATTGTACACAATATTCTAAATGAGGTCTCACCAGAGTCTTATACAGAGGCATCAATGCCTCCTTTTTCCTACTGGGCATACCTCTTCCTATGCAACCTAGCATCCTTCTAGCTTTCGCCGTCACCTTTTCAACCTGTTTGTCCACCTTAAGATCATCACATACAATCACCCCAAGTCCCGCTCTTCCATCGCACACATAAGTTTTTTATCCCCTAAACTGTACCATTCCCTAGGGTTTTTGCAACCCAAATGCATGGCCTTGCATTTCTTAGCATTAAATTTTAGCTGCCAAATTTCAGACCATTCTTCAAGCTTCGCTATGTCTTTCTTCATGTTATTCACACCATCCAGTATGTCTACTCTATTGCAGATTTTGGTATCATCCGCAAAGAGGCAAATCTTACCCGACAACCCTTCAGCAATATCATTTATAAAAATGTTAAAAAGAGCAGGCCCAAGAACAGAATCTTGAGGCACACCACTGGTAACATCACTTTCCTCAGAGCGATCTCCATTGATCACTACCCTCTGTCACCTTCCATTCAACCAGTTCCTGACCCAGCCCATCACTTTGGGATCCATCCCAAGGGCACTCAGTTTATTTATTAGAGGTCTGTGTGGAACACTGTCAAAGGCTTTGCTAAAATCTAAATACACCATATCTAGTGCACATCCTCTATCCTATTCTCTGGTCACCCAGTCAAAGAAATTGATCAGGTTTGTCTGACAAGACCTACCTCTAGTGAATCCATGTTGCCTCCAGTCCTGTAATCCACAGGATTCCAAAACCTTGACTATTCTCTGTTTTAAAAGCATTTCCATTAATTTGTTTACCACAGAAGTCAGACTTATAGGCCTGTAATTTCCTACTTCTTCCTTACTTAAGGTGACCATACATCCCGTTTTCAACGGGACAGTCCTGTTTTTGGGCCGATCGTCCCGTTGTCCCGACCCACTGCTTCGGGACACCAAAAATGTCCCGTTTTCAGGGACAGCGTCCTGAAGCTGTGTGCGGGGACACCAGGACAGCCGATAACTTTCTCTCCCTGCCGCAAAGATTGAAAACCTGGGCCCCCGCCGCTGCTTCTTGTTCTTTCCGACGTCAATTTTGACCTCGAAGAGGAAGTTCGGGGCCAGCTAATCGCCTGTTTTCCTCTTTCTGCAATCTTTTGTAGTTTATGAAAGCTAACCTCTCACTCCTTACCTTCTCAGCTACTACTTTGGAAAACTAAAGAGGCCTTCTTTTCCTCTTACATTTACAAACTTGCCTCACAAAAAGGTTTGTCACCCTTATAATCGCTCCTTTCAGTTTTGTCCCCCACATTTTCTCTCCTTGCAGACTTTCCCACCCAGACAACAATTCTTTGATGTAAACCCCATCCAAACAAAGTAAGTTTTTTTAAATGTCTAGAACCTTTGCTTTTCAATGAGCCCTCTCTATACCCATCTTAATATTAAACTGTGCCATGCAGTGATCACTGAATGTCAGATGATCACCCACTAAAACATCAGAAATACTTTTCCCGTTTGTAAGCACTAAGTCCAGTATGACCCCATCCCGCCTGGATTCCATTACCAACTGCTGGAAGAGTTCTCCTTGTAGAGAATCCAGGATCTCCCTACTTCTAGAAGACCCTGCAATAGGGATACCCCAATCAACATCCGGCATGTTAAAATCACCTATTAGCAAGACTTCCCCTTTTTTAGATATATTCTGAATGTCTACTATTAAATCTCTACTTCTTCCGTCTGTGAAGGAAGCCTGTATGTAAATATATTCACCATTCCCTCTTTCCAAATTGATCCACAGTGCCTCTTCATTGCCCTGCAGATCGTGCAATTGTGTGGCTTTAATATGATCTTTAACATTTTGCCAAATAATTCAGCAGAATGTCATAAACACCTTGTTGGACAAGTTTCAAAACTTTGAATTTAATGTAATGTAATGTAATGTAATTTATTTCTTATATACCGCTACATCCGTTAGGTTCTAAGCGGTTTGAAGTAAATATACATTAAGATTATAAATGAGAAGTAAGAAGGTACTTAAAAATTCCCTTACTGCCCGAAGGCTCACAATCTAACTAAAGTACCTGGAAATTAATAAAGAAGAGAAAATAAAGATGGTTGAAAAAAGAAAAATTCTATGTGAATTTATAGGATGGAAATTAAACTGACAGTGAAGAACTGTATGAAAAATACATATGGAATGCAGTTAGAGAGGGTAGGTTACAATCTATTTATGGTATTTGTTTAATTTGAAATTGTTTAATATGAAACAAAATCGGTAACCAGTTCAATCTTTTTAGAATACATGTAGGTGTAATATGTTTATATCAAGATACTCCAGCCAGTAGCTGGGCAGCTGAGTTTTGTATCGGTTGTATCGCTTTAATATGTACTTGAGGTAAACCTATATAGATACCATTACAGTAATCTATCTGGGATAGTGCTAGCGCTTGAAGTGTGTACTAATTAACTTGTTATTCAATTCAATTGCACATGCAATTTGGGAATGCGACTGAAATTGCAAATTTTGGCACTTTTTATAGAATTCAGGAGTTAGTACCCATCAATGATATGCTAACTAGCCAACCAGTGCCAATAATTGGGTGCTTAATGGCAGTAATTGGTGTCAATTTGGATTTTCATGCTCATCTTGCTATACGTTTACGCTTATAACAATGTGCACCCAAATCCTAGGGGGGGGGGGGGGTTACGGGAGGTGCATGAGAAACTCAGGGGCATTTCTAAAATTTGCGAACAATATTATAGAACGTCTGAAATTACACCTGGTTATAGCAGGCTCAAATCCTGGCATCTACATTTAGCCCCAAAATCAGCATTCAGTGCTATTCTATAATAGACGCACCTTTCTGAGTGCCCATTATAAAATAGCATTGAGTGACGGGGGTTTTTGGCACCTTTTACTGAATCTAGCACTATACAAGCAGCTTGTCTCAGTCACCTTTACATATGTTGCAGCTCATCTAACTGATAACGAGATGTCATTACTTAGACCATGTTTTCCCTCACCCGAAGGCATTGCACTGGCTTCTAATCATATAAAGCGTACATTTTAAGTACTCTTCTTTACATTCAAGGCATTACAAAGGGAAGGGCCCCTTTATCTATGAGAAGTATCTGTGGTGTATCGCCTAGCCAGGGTATTATACTCTGCTGATAATGTCTCATGCTTTTTTTTAGAATATTGCTCAGTTCTCAAGTTCAATAATTTTTATTGACTTTTTAAGATCACAAATAACAGAACATCCCCACATCCACCAAGGAGCCAGGTTTTATACATTTATGCATCAGTCTACTACTACTACAATTAATTATTTCTATAGCGCTACCAGACGTTCACAGTGCTGTATAGAGTCACAAAGAAGACAGTCCCTGCTCAAACGCGCTTACAATCTAAACAGGCAAGACAGACAAACAGGATGTCATGGATACAGTTAAGGGGAACGGTTGATGGCTAGGTTGGTGGACAGTGGGGAGTAGGGTTGTGGATTGAAGGCTATATCAAAAAGATGGGTTTTCAGTCTGCTTTTAAACAAGGGAAGGGGCTTGATGGACAAACTCGGGTAATTTATTCCAGGCATAGAGGGCAGCTAGATGAAAGGAATGAAGTCTGGAATTGGCAGTGGAGGAGAGTGGTACAGCTAAGAGCGGCTTATCTGAGGAACGGAGTTCTCTGGGAGGTATATAAGAAGAGAGGAAAGATATTGAGGGGCAGCAGAATGAACACACTTGTAGGGCAGCAATAGGAACTTGAACTGTATGCGAAGATGGATAGGGAGCTAGTGAAGTGATTTAAGGAGAGGGCTGACATGAGTGTAGTGAGGTTGTTAGAAGATGAGTCGTGCAACAGAGTTTTGCACAGATTGCAGGGAGAGAGGTGGCACTGTAGGAGACCAGTCAGAAGTAGATTGCAGTAATCTAAGTGTGAGGTTACAAGAGTGTGGACAAGGGTCCGGGTAGGGTGCTCAGAGAGGAAGGGGCAAATTTTGATGATGTTGTAGAGATAGAAGCAACAGGCCTTAGCAGTTTACTGGATGTGTGTAGAAAATGAGAGGTCAGACTCAAATACGTCTCCAAGGCTGTGAGCAGAGGAGACTGGAACGATGATAGTATTATTTATCGAGATGGAGAACAGAGGAGGAGCGGAGGGCTTAGGAGGAAAGAGATGCAACTCAATCTTGGACATGTTTAGTTTCAGATGACAGCAGAATATCCAGGCAGCAATATCAGACAAACAGGCAGAGACTTTTCAAGGACTTTAGGTGAAATTTCAGGTGTAGAAAGATAGATCTAGGAGTGATCAGCATATATGTGATACTGGAAGCCATGGGAGGAGATCAGGGCACCGAGGGAAGAGGTGTAGAGAGGGAAGAGAAGAGATCCTAAGACAAAACCCTGGGGTACACCAATCGCTAGCGGGGTAATGGCAGAAGAGGACCCACCAACACATACACTAAAGGTACAATGGGAGAGGTAGGAGGCAAACCAGGAGAGGACAGATTCATGGAATCCAAGCAAGGACAGCGTATCAAAATCAGTATCAAAGGCAGCAGACAGGTCAAGAAGGATGAGGATCGAGTAAAGGCCCTCTGATCTGGCCATGAACAAGTCTCTGCAGACTGTGGAGTGTTGGGGGCAAAAGCCAGATTGTAGAGGATCAAGAATCTCTTATGTTGAAAAGAAGTCCAGGCAGCGACAAAGAACAGCAGTAAGAATAAGACAATAAGAATCCAACAAACCCCATACTTAAAAAAAAATGTGGCACATGTTTCTGTTTTACAACAGCTACTTCCTCGTACTTTTGCACCAAACAGCCCAGTTCTGTGGAAAACCTTATCTTTGGATATACATGAAGAGAAGAATATAAAGTAGGAAGCTGAGGACTGATATTTTTAGGGAAGCATATAGCAGTTTATGAACTTGTAAAGGAGAAAATTATCATTTTTCACCCAGTCTTCATGATTTTTTTGCTCTTTTGCTCTTTGTGATGTTAGCAGCTGAGGGTGGCGTCCACGTCACATTAGCAGATTATAAATGGCAATAAATAAATACATTATTGTTTTGTACATGGCAGCCCCAATGGCCAGCAAGGAGCAGAATGGGCCATAAGGGAGTGTATGGCGCAGTGGTTAAAACTATAGCCTCAGCACCCTGTGGTTGTGGGTTCAAGCCCACGCTGCTCCTTGTGACCTTGGGCAAGTCACTTAATCCCCCATTGCCCCAGGTACATTAGATAGATTGTGACCCACCGGGACAGACAGGGAAAAATTCTTGAGTACCTGAATAAATTAATGTAAACCATTCTGAACTCCCTTGGGAGAACGGTATAGAAAATTGAATGAATAAATAAATAAGGGGCATATTCAAGAAGCATACATTCCCTAATAGAGTTGTAATATGAAACACTACCCGAGAGAACTCTACAGACTGCTGTATTGCTCATCAGGAAATTTTATGTTTGAATACCACACTGAAGTTAAGACTGTGTACTGATATATCACTAGATGAAATTCTACCCTGTTTCATGGACCCTGGAGACCAATAACCCACCCCCAGGGCAGGATTAACTCTTTGTTGGGTCCTAGGCAAATAGGTTTGTTGGGGCACCTCATTGTAATTTAAATATATTTTAAAGCTTCCACAAATGGAGCCTTAAATTATTCTGACTACAGAGAAAAACTGGCAGAGGAGGAAACAGCAGATAAGAGGCCCTGCTCGCTGGCTCCTCCTGCTGACTAGAAGTTAGTGCACAGGGAGTGTGGTGAACAATGGCTCTGCGCCCTCCTGATTCTCTTCTCTGTGGCAGCAGCTAATGTACTAGGGCAAAACGCTGCCTCGACTTACACATTTGAGAGGACCCCTCCTAAATATTTGGGCCCTAGGCCCATGCCTAGTTTGCCTATGCTTTAATCCTGCCCTGCCCACCCCTCACAGCAGAGGTTTTCAACCCAGCCTTCGGGGTACACCCAGCTAGTTGAGGTTTTCAGGATATCCCCATTAAATTAGATGGGTGTGAATATACACTAGAGCACTAGACTTTGGTGAAAGTGAATGAGGGATTCAGCTCTAGTACTAACCCCCTCTTCTACGAAACCACGCTAGCGATTTTTAGTGCAGAGAGCCGCAATGAGAGTCACAATGAGCGTCAGGAGCAGCGTGGGCCATTCAATGTGGCTCCCCGCACTAGAAACTGCTAGCGTGGTTTCGTAGAAGAGGGGGTAAGTGTGACTCCTTCACCCTTGGAACGGGTTCATAGAAGTCCTCATCTCTTTTTCCTCATCAGGTTTTGTCTTTTCATTCACAGAGTGGATCTAGGGATTGATCCACAATTTAACTCTTCCATGTAAATCTTTTGATTCTAATAGGCTTGATATAGGTGTTTATGTAAAATGTATTGTAAACTTCAACCTTTACTGTGTATGTTTACTTAGGTGATAAGCGGATAAGTTTAAAAATAAATAAATAAATAAAGGTCTGCTAAAGTCCGGGAATGTTTCCTTAATGCCAGTCATGATCCATGATGATCTATTCTAAACTACAAAGGACTGCATGAAAAAAATGAAAATGAATCTTAAATCACTGGGCTTTGAAATCACAAATGACTGATCAAGATTCATGAAAGCTGGTTCAGCCTAACTTTAATGTATGCTGTAACAAAGCCATATAACTGAAGAAAAACAACCTATAAATAGAATTCATTGGATCTGTAGCCATTTGCCATCATGAAACTTGAGATCAGATAAAGATGCATAGTTAGGAAAATACTTTGCAATGCTAGCTTTCTTTCCCTAATGTTCTTAATTTGTAAACTTTTTATTTCTTCATATTTTATGCAATCTGAAATTTAACCAATAAAAAAGCCTATTGAGTACAACTGTAATCAAGAGAATATATTTACAATATCTTTTTCAAAGCCATTCACCTAGGTAAGTTTTCCCGGATAAATCCTACATACAGATTTTTCTCATCAGAACAGCTGATAAGTATGCACGTGCAGTTCATAACTTAAACATTATTAAAAAAGGGGAGCGTCTGGGAACATGTTTAGGGTAGGTGAGTTTACAAGGTACCAGTCTAAACAAATTTTCAACAGAAAAATTATGCATGTAGTTGTTTTTGAAAATTGTCTCTAGGGTCTCTAAGTCTGCCTCTGGATTTTGCACCCTGTTTATTAAAGTGTGGTATATTTTTCTGTTAGCACATGTCATTTGTCAAAAATAAGAATAAGGGTAATGAATTCTGAAATAGTACCTTTCTCTGGTACAACCAAAGTGGTTTATATATTATATCCAGGTACTTTCTCTGTCCCTAGTGGGCTCACAGTCTACGTTTTATTACTAGGGTAATGGGGAGAGGGGATTATGTGACTTGCCTAATATGGGTACCAATCCATATGTTATGATGCCAGCAACCTCAAGGATAGGTCTGAATCAGCTCAAGAACAGAACCCCGCACCTGCATGTAGGGGGCAATTCTGTAAACTAGCACTTCATGTTTGGTGCTCCAATGCAGTATGGGGATTGACAATTCTATAACGGCATCAGTACAGATCCCACACTGGTGCACCAAACAGAAGGTGAAAATCACCTGGACCAGATGGTATACATCCCAAAGTGCTGATAGAATTGAAGAATGAACCTACATAGCTATTGTACAGAGCTATTGTGCAGCATTATTGTAATTTTTTCTTTAAAATCCAGCATAGTACTGGAAGACTGGACAGTGGCCAACGTGATGCTGGTGATCTGGGAAATTATAGACTGGTAAGAACAACAACATTGGAAGATGGAGGAGGAAGGAAGCTGCAATGCAGTATAACTTATGGGCTGGTGATGTCACAGCCCTGGGCATTTGGCGCCCTGGGCTAAAGCCTCAGCTGGTTCATAGGTTATGCCAGCCCTGAACTCATGTTGAGCCTGCTGATTTCTCTTGAATGATTTTGAAAGATTTCATCAGTGCACATGCTCTGTTTAAGAACATAAGAATAGCCTTACTAGATCAGACAATGGTCCATCTAGCCCAGTATCCTGTCTTCATGGAGGCCAATCCAAGTCACAAGTACCTGGCAAAAACCTAAATAGTAGCAGCATTCCAGGCTACCGATCCAGGGCAAGCAGTGGCTTCTCCCATGTCTGTCTCTTACCACATCCTGTGGCAACGCATTCCAGAGCTTAACTATTCTCTGAGTATAAAAATATTTCCTCCTATTGGTTTTAAAAGTATTACTCTGTAACTTCACCGAGTGTCTCCTAGTCTTTGTAAATCTTGATGAAGTAAAAAATTGATCCAATTGCACCCATTCTACACCGCTCAGGATTCTGTAGACTTCATTCATATCTCCTCTCAGCCGTCTCTTTTCTAACCCGAAGAGCCCTAACCTCTTTAGTCTTTCCTCATACGAGAGGAGTTCCATCCCCTTTATCATCTTGTTCACTCTTCTTTGAACCTTTTCTAGTGCTGCTATATCTTTTTTGAAATAAGGAGACCATAACTGAACGTAATACTCAAGGTGAGGTTGCAGCATTGAGCGATACAGAGGCGTTATAACATTCATAGTCTTGTTTACCATCCCTTTTCTCATAATTCCTAGCAACTTGTTTGCATTCTTGGCCACCGTCGCATATTGGCGGAAGGTTTCAGCATATTGTCCACGATGACACCCAGATCTTGAGCGCTGGACCCTAAGGTGGATCCCAGCATCCAGTAACTATGATTTGGATTATTTTTCAAAATGTGCATCACTTTGTATTTATCCACATTAAATTTCATCTGACATTTGGACGCCCAGTTTTCCAATTTCTTAAGGTCTTCCTGCAGTTTTCCACAGTGTGCATGCGCTTTAACAACTTTGAACAGTTTAGTGTCATCTTTAAATTGAATCACCTCACTCGTAGTTCCAATTTCCAGATCAATTATAAATAAGTTAAATAGCACCAGCCCAGTAAAGATTCCTGTGGCACACCACTATTTATCCTCCTAAAATTGAGAAAAATGGTCATTTAACCCTAACCTTTGTTTTCTGTCCGATAATCAATTTTTAATCCACAATTTAATATTGCCTCCTATCCCATGACTCTTTAATTTTTTCAGGAGCCTCTCATGATGAACTTTGTCAAACACTTTCTGAAAATCTAGATACACTACATCAACCTGCTCCCCTTTTATTCACATGTATATTCACACACCTTCAAAGAAGTCAAGCAAATTGGTGAGGAAAGGCCTCCCTTGGCTGAACTCATGCTGACTCTGTCTCATTAAATCATGTTTGTCTACATGTTCTACAGTTTAATTTTTTATAATTGTTTCCACTATTTTGCCCGGCACTGAGGTCAGGTTTATCGGGCTGTAATTCCCCGGATCTCCCCTGGAACTCTTTTTTAAAAATTGGCGTAACATTGGCCACCCTCCAATCTTCAGGTACTATAGATGATTTTAGCGACAAGTTACAGATCACTAACAACAGATCAGCAATTTCATGTTTGAGTTCTTTCAGTACCCTGGGATATATCCATCCAGTCCAGATGATTTATCACTCTTTAACTTGTCCATTTGGCTTAGTACGCCTTCCAGGTTCACTGAGATTTCTTTCAATTCCTCCACCTCGTCACCCTTGAAAACCATTTAAGTTATGATTCTATACCATTCATTTTGTAATTATACATCCCAATGACATAGTAAAGGGAGGGCGGGGGACGATACACCCAAGACGCCAGCACTCATCTTCCTCTCCGCCCTCCCCCTTGACATGTGCACATGCCCTCTTCCTCTTCGCCCTCCTTCCCCTGACATGTGCACATGCTCCTTGCTTTCCCCCGTACATTTTTTACTTCTCTGGCGTGAGCAACATTGTTGCCTGCATCAGCATCGGTGCTCTCTCTGACATCACTTCCGGGTCCCATGCCTTGGAAGTGATGTCAAAGGGCAAGCCAATACTAACGTGGCCATGCTGCTTGCATCAGAGAAGTTAAAAAAGAATGGGGAATGAGAGGGCGTGCATGTGCGCAGTAAGGGGGTGGGGAAAAGGGCCGGGGAGGGGCATCACAACCCCAGGCGCTTCTCATCTTCGCTACACCACTGATAGATCTTATGTTTTCAACCCACACCTTTTGGAATTCTGTCACCATTTTTGTCTCAGGAGGGCATTACAGATATCAACCACCCTCTCCCTGAAAAATAATTTCCTGACGTTACTCCTAAGTCTACCACCCTGCAATCTCAACTCATGTCCTCTAGATTTACTGTTTGCTCTTCTCAGGAAAAGATTTTTTTCTATATTACTACTGTTCAAGTATTTAAATGTCAGTACCATATCTCCCCTGTCCCTCCTTTCTTCTAGATTATACATATTCGGGTCTTCCAGTTTCTTCATGTACATCTTTTTGCGCAAGCTGTATACCATTTTTGTCACCTTCCTCTAGACCAGTAGTTCCCAAACCTGTCCTGGAGGACCCCCAGGCCAGTCGGGTTTTCAAGATAGCCCTAATGAATATGCATGACAGAGATTTGCATATAATGGAGATGCCAGGAATGCAGATCTGCTCCATGCATATTCATTAGGGCTATCTTGAAAACCTGACTGGCCTGGGGGAGCCACCACCTTGTCACACTGTTTTGTCAGTTTCAGATCCTCCGATACTATTACCCCAAGGTCCTTCTTCCTGTTTCTGCATATCAGACTCTCGCCTCTCAAAACATACAGCTCCCTTGTATTTCTACTCCCCAAGTCCACTACTCTGCACATCTTTGCACTGATTTTTAATTGCCCAAAATTAGACCATTCTTCTAACTTTTGCAGATCCTTTGTCATGTTTTCCACACTACTCCAGTGTGTCTACTCTGTTTCACATCTTGGTATTATCTGAAAAAAGGCAAACCTTACCTTCATACCCATTGGCAATGTTGCTCACAAATATATTGAACAGAATCAGGCCCAGCACTGATCATTAAGGCACTCCACTACTCACCTTTCCTTTAACCACCACCATCTGGCGTCTGTCTGTCAACCAGTTTCTAATCCAATTCACCATTCTGGGTTAATTTCAGCATGTCAAATTTATTCAAGAGACACCTAAATGGAACTATGTCAAAGGCTTTGCTGAGTTTTAAGTAAATTACATCAAGCACATGACCTTGATTTTTTTTGCCATGATTTACCTTTGATAAAACCATGTTACCTTGGATCTTGTAACCACCCATCTTATCACCCGCTATATATCTACCCTTGGTCCCTTGGCCAACATGATAAGTTGTATTGCGAAAAAGCATGAGCTCATATCTAAGTTATTTCAGTTCTCTAATATGTGCTTATTAGGTGTTTCATTAGAATTATGCTGACATCATATGCCATGGTACCTGTTGCAGAGATTGCACACATTGCAAAATGCAGAGCTAGGCCTATTAGGTGGTCTTAGGCGATATAATGAGATTTCTCCCCTATATTTGAAGTATCATTGGCTACCCTTAGTATATAGGCCAATTTACAAAATGTTAGTTCTTATGAATTGGGTTTTACAAGATTGACAACTGAAGTACTTGGCGGAAGTACTACAGTGTTATGTACCTAGTAGGACCTTAAGTTTTAAGAATGTAAGTCTATTGTCTTTACCAGCTGCATACAAAGCTTAGCTGGTTGTAACAAGAGAGTGTAAATTTTTTTGTTGTTGGAAGGCTCTAGTGCTTTGCAAAAATTTAACAATGAATCTTTGGGAGGAAACCTCTCTACTATGTTTTAAGAAGAGATTAAAAACTTCTCTCTTTGAGAAAGCAATTAAAGAAGTCTGTTGAGGTGATGTCAGGTTTTTTCTTCCCGTTTTCTTTTTTTTATAAAATTGCATTTTATTTTATTAGGTTATATTGAATATATTTATTCTTATCCACTTTGACATTATCCCTCCCCCCCCCCTTTTACAAAACTGCAATAGCAGTTTATATTGTGGGCCGGCGCGCTGAATGTTCTGCGCTGTTCCTGACAGTCATAGAGTTCCTATGAGCATTGGGAACAGCGCAGAGAATTCAGCATGCCAGCCTGCGCTCAAAACCGCTATCACGGTTTTGTAAAAGGGGGGTATATGAAGGGTGGAATATAAAATTGTTTTAAACTATTAAACTATGGGGTCCTTTTACTAAGGCGCGCTAACCAATTTAAACTAAACTAAAACTTAACTTTATATACCGGGTCTTCAATCAGAGGAAGCTCAACACGGTTAACAATAAGGTTTAAAATATGTTAAAATACAAGGGGACTAATTTTCAAAGTGTTAGCAAATAGAAAAGCTTTTAAAGATTTATGAAAAGATTGGAAAGAGCTGGGACACCTCAAAATTAAAGGAAGTTCATTCCGTAATTGGGGAAATTTAAAAGCCAGAGAAAGGCTGAAATTCTTGACTCCTTTAATTCCTTTCCTAGAAGGGAGGGAAGATTTAAATCGTTGAGTGCCTCTCACATAGGAAAATCTATAGACATTCCATAGAAGAGGAACAAGAGGAATGAAAACACCATATAAAATTTTAAAAATAATACATATACATTTAAACTGGATTCGTAGATAAACTGGGAGCCAATAGAGACTCAAAAGCAGAGGAGTCACGTGGTCGAATTTGCTTTTTCCATAAATCAGCTTCGCAGCGGTATTCTGAATCAATTGTAGTCTTTGGAGGCAGATCTTTGTGATGCCAAGATAAATATCATTATAATAATCTAGCCGAGAGAATATAATTGATTGGGCCAAGACAGAAAAATGGCGTTGATAGAAAAGAGATCCAACCTTCCTCAGCATTCGTAAACTGAAAAACCATTTCTTAACCAGAGAGTTTTTTAATCCTTAAAGGTAAGGGAAGAATCAAAAAGTATTCCCAAAATCTTAGAGGAGAACTTCTAAATGGTAAGGTGCCCTTTATATTCTATGGGAAACCACCACTAAAAGGCTGATAGTTTATATTGAGACAAAGCGTAACTGCCTCTCTTCAATCGCGTCTCAATTTTACTCCTCACTGTGTGCTCTTTAAACCATTTTCATTTCAGATATGTATTATGTTTGTTAATGGACCTCAGCAATACCCTCCTCTCAAGACTCCCCGTTTAAAAATTTGTTATAACGGATGGAGGTTTTTGGACATTTTTCTCTTTCAATTATGAGCCCCATACTGTATATTCTATGGGCACCTTAGCATTTAGCGCATGCTAATCTTTACCGCAAGCTAAATTGGTTAGAGCATGCTAAATCGGTTAGCAAGCCTTAGTAAAAGGACCCCTATATCTCCGTTATTTTAATGCTTTAAATGTGTATATTTTTTCTACTGTTTCATGACAGTTCTGTTATTAGATTTCAATTTGTTGTTTTCAAGTTTACCTCATTTATTATTTCTATCTATCTATCTACAACTATAGAAGGGCATAATCGAAAGGGACGTCTAAGTCCATTTTCATCTAACTCGCTAGTCGTCCAAAGTAAAAAAAAATCTAGGACACATTTTCGAAAAATACGTCCAAAATTTTTTTCTTTCGAAAATCGTCTAATTATACGTCCTGCAGATCTGATTGTCCAAGTCGCTAAATCATCCATCTTTATACCACATTTTCGTCCAACTTTTCATCCAAGTCAAAAATGCCTAGAACACGCCCTGTTGGACGTGGGAGGGATCTGCAAAGTGATGGACTGAACACCCAGACATGGCACCTAAATAGTGGGGTACCTTATAGGGCACTGCTGTGAACTTCACAAAAAGGATGCCATGTCTTCACCTCACTACAGCTCTCTTATAGGTCATGGTAAGTCCCCCAAACTACCTCCAGAATCCCCTAGACCCACTTATCTACCACCCCAATAGCCCTTATGGCTACAGGAGCCACTTATATGTCAGTAAAAAAGGGTTTAGGGTTTTGTATAGGGGAGTGCACATGTTTAAGTATCAATGCAGTGATTACAGGGGCTTATGGGCATGGGTCCTCCTCTCCATGAGTCCCTAACCCACCCTCAAGATGGCTTAAGCCGCCTCTGTGCTGGACGACTAGGCTTTCCTATGCCAGGCTGCCAGGTGATGATGGTCTGAAGGCTGAATTTTAAAGGTATGATTAATATTTTTTAGGGGGGGGGTCGGTGATCACTGGGGTAGTGTGTGGGGGTCTGTTTTATGTGTTTGCAGTGCTTATCTGGTAACTTTTGGTGGTTTTTTGTGACAGACCATGTTTTACATGGTCTAAGTCACAACATCCAAGTTCCGTTTATCCTGGGCTGTATAACTTTCAGTTATACATGCTGTACGACTAAGTCTAAGCCGGCCCACGTCCCGCCCAACTCCCGCCCTCAACACTCCTCCTGAAATGCCCTGTTTAGCTTTGGTCGTTCAGCGGCACTATGAAGGCTTAGGTCGTTTAGAAATACGTCCAAAACCTGTTTTTATTATCGGCACTTGGACATATTTGGACAATGTTCGTCCAAGTGCCGACTTAGGCCAGTTTTTGGACATTTTTCTCTTTCAATTATGAGCCCCATACTGTATATATATATTTTTTTTGGTGGGGGGGTCATTTTACTATTGTAAGTTTATGTTAATACCTGCTGTGTAACACCTTGGATGAAGCTCTTCATAAAGTAGTTCATAAAGTTCAATAAAGAAAGAATGTAGAATGTAGTTCCCAGTGGGGTCCAGCTTACGAAACTGAATAAAGTGGATTTATTTGTTTTTCTCAGATAATCAGTTCCCCTCTGAAATACATTTTTATAAAACATAGGATGCATATTATTTTTATTCACTAAAGTCAATGAATTGCTGCTGCCAGAGCAAAATGGAACCCTTTATATAACGACAATTTTTTAGTAACTTTTTTTTTTCTGGCCTACCATTAATCGATTACACTTTACAGGTTTGAATTATGTTCACTCTTAAAGGCACTATTAGCTCTTCTTTAATATTCAAAAGAAATAACATTCAGAATGTTCTCTTCATCACACTTATGCCTGGTAAGATGATGACCTGGCTTATTCTTTTTGTAGGCAGAGAGGGCGCTTTCCAGTGAGGGCATTGCACACCCCTCTCTGTAGTATTTTCTTTTAAACATTTGTTGGAAAGAAGTCCTTTTCAGATGGCATTTGCTTACCAGAACTGAATGCATGACGTAATTTCCTGGCTATTAAGAGCAAGAGCAATAGCTAGAATATTAATGATATTAAGAGTGAGCCACGGCACTACTGTCATCCAATATTCTCAACATTTGAAGCCATGATAAACTGTGTTTTCTCCTTTACCCTGTATACTTGACCTCTGCTAATTTTATCACTTCTTCCTTATTGCATATCCCAAATCAATGTCTTTCCCTCCATCGTCAAAATTACATAGGAAATAGAACTTTGCATTCAGAAAGGTTGGTTGTTCCAGCATCATCTAGAACATAAGAACATAAGCAGTGCCTCCGCCGGGTCAGACCACAGGTCCATCCTGCCCAGCAGTCCGCTCCCGCGGCGGCCCAAACAGGTCAAGACCTGTCTGAATCCCCAGAGGGGGTCCCCTTGCCACCCTGGTTTCCCATTTAAGTCCTAGCTTCCCATCGAAATCCTAACCCTCCAGTCTTGCACATGCACGACCTGGTTGGGTTTCTATACCTGTGATACATCCCAGCACCTCTCTCAGTATCCCACGATCCCTTTATCCCTCAGGAATCCGTCCAATCCCTGTTTGAATCCTTATACCGTACTCTGCCTGATCACTTCCTCCGGTAGCACATTCCAAGTGTCCACGACCCTTTGGGTGATACTCATAAGGGCTAAATCATTTTTTAGTTCATTCCTATGATTTGGAAATGCCTTCCTAGCAAGCTAAGGGAGGTACAATTATTGCATAGTTTTAAAAAGCAGCTGAAAACTCAATTTTTTGTCATGGCATTTGAGGTGCTAGATTTTCATGGAGGGGGAGAGAATTAAGGAGATGCAATTACAATATTTGAATATTATGATACTCGTACAAAATAAAACTATAACTGTCAAAAGTGTGGAATAACGTGTAAGCTTCATGGCTCCACATCATTCTCTTCTTGGTTGGGCTGAGAACTTTCAATGGCCCCCTCCCCATGTATATATATTGGTTTAGCCCCCTAAGCTTAGGCCTATCTTTGATTACTATTGAGTGGCACTGAATATTAACTTACCTGATTAAGTGAGTGCCAGAAATGGCCTGGCATTGAATATCCAGGTTATAAATTCTCCACAAGTCACATTCAATAAAGAAATAAAAAACTAAACAAAAATATACTGCAGAAATGCAAATAAAGTACTCAGATCACCAACCTAAACTGATTGTTAGTACAAATAATCGTACTAGCACAGGTTGTTTGAAGGGACCATCATAGCACTATTAGGTCCCATCCACAGCCTTCTTTAATATAATTTAACTTCTATAGTACTTATTCAGCACAAACTATTGTAGTTGTTACTTATCTTATCTGATTTCTTTATTGAATGTGACTTGTAGAGAATTTATAATCTAGACTTTTTTAACACAAGCTTTGAATCATTATTGAACTCCTTATTGGATAGTGGTTCATTGAATATCCAGGACCAGCTGAGCGCCAACTGTGGGAGTTAGCAAGGCTGCCTCCCACGGTTGGCTAAGTGGAGTATCAAGTGAATGGAAAATGGAAAGAATGAGGCTGGCTTTCATAGGCAGGTGAATGCAGTGAGATCATCCAAGGGCCAAGTTTGAGGCTCTGAGGGTCCTTCTGTAAAAGAGAAGAAAGTATCTCTAAAGCAGACTTTCAAAACTTTTGGTATTGGGGGTCATATTTTACATTTTGCTATATTCAGAGGGCCAAAACATGTACTGTACTGTCATATTTTGTCATGTGTTTTATCCCCTCCCCAGCTTTCACCTAGTCTCATTCTCGCTCAGGTAACCACGCCCCCCTCCCCAACCTTCACCCAGTCCCTCTCCCTCATGTAACTCCCCTTCCTCAGCCTTTACCCAGTTTCTCTCGTTCAGTTTTCACCAAGTTTCTTTTCCCTCACCTGGCATTGGCTATCTGCAAGCTTGAGTCACACGGTACTGGAAATTCAGGTTGGTCTCATGGTTTGAAGTCTTGCAAGACCTGAGCTGAGCTCGTATGAGATCAAGCTGAACTTCCAGCACGGTGCAGCTTATACTTACAGAGAAAGCCAAGTTGTGGTAGGGAAGCAGGAATCCTGCTCTAAGTACCACAAAATTTGCCAAGTTTCTGAGGGCCAGGAAAAAGTACTCGGTGAGCCAGTTGAAGACCTAACAAAACTGCAAACACTACCACTCAATCAGAAGGGTCTTGAAAAGGTGTCTCCCCAAAGGTGGCAGCCATTTTTTTTACTGTAGTGACTACCGGGTAGGAGCATAGGATTGCTCTTGCCCTGCCTCACTGCTGGACCACCAGGGACCTAAGATAGGCCTGCAGGGGGAATCAGGAGGGGAGACGATAGGCAAAGTCACCGTGAGGGAAGGATTGATCGGTAGCTCCGGCTCACTGCACCATTGGACCACCAGGGCAGTACTAGAGGCCCACAGTGGGTCTGGGATTGGAGGTGGGTTCGGGAAGGGGGCCAAGACTGACTGACTGGCTGGCTGCAGAGCTAGCAGACAGGATTCCAGGGAAGGGAGGAAGGGTCACCTCTGCCCCAATACCAGTACTTGAATATAAACCATCAGTTTATATTCAAGTTAACATTTCCCCCCTTATTGTACCTCAAGATGTATTCTTTCCACTTTTCTCAGGGAAAAAGCCTGAGGTGTAATTATACCCAGGAAAAACAGATCATGCAAAACACAGGCAGAGTCTCTGCTCACTCAAAGGTTTGAAAGAAATCCCTTAAAACATTTTTATTTCAGCAAGCTTTTGACGGTATTTAATATTTTTCTTTTCCAGGTGGATGATTTGAAGTTGAATGAAAATGTTGTCGATGTTTCTTGATGGTGTTTTATATTTCTTGTCTATTTTAATTTTATTATGTATGTTTTTTCTGTACCCCTCCTAGAATTCCTAAGATAGAGCAAGCCATAAAGGTTAAAATAAAATATAAATAAAAAAATTAAGAGACATGGGAGATATGACATTATCTGTTGTCGCTTTGAATGCTTACTTCAGAGGAGCTGGGGCTGTTGCCCCTTCCAAATGAAGCACCTACCTACTGGCCCACCTTGAGCACTCCTTGTCCAGCTCGTTTCCCATGATTCAACCCTGCTAAAGTCGAGTCATAAATGATCACTGCCTTCTTCATCTGCTCAAATGCAGTGTGGATGACCCGCCCCGCAGGCCAGATTCTGAAAATAATAAATAAATTAAAAGAAACTCAGAAACCCCAGTAAGGAATAGTTATCTTATTCCTGTAACAAATTTTCATGCACAGTTTGCTACCCATCTCGTTTTTATGGTTTACAATGTTGCATGCACGTAAGATGATTGCCCTGTATGTCAAGCCACAGGGGTGTCGCACAGTTCCTTTGAGTCAGCCTAAAAGTCTGCGCGCACACACAGACCCAAGGGTACTTACAGCAACCTTTACCCTGGGCACTATTTTGTCCAGCAATTGCCCTGCTCACAAGTAATCCTATGAGTTAATACATTATCTAGGGATGTGCACCCCATAATTTTTCTGCTTTGGGATTTCTCAAAATTTTTCCCTATATTTGGGTGATTTCTTTTTCATTTTCTTTCACATTTTTTGTTTTGAATGTGTGCATTTTATACATCTTAGAACTTTCTAAATTGACTGTGTATGGGGGCTCATAATCAAGACTTAAACACGTCTAAAAACCCGCCCAAGTTGGCACTTGGATGACCTAAAAGACAGGTCATCCAAGTGCCAATAATCGAACCGACTTTCTGGATGTGTCGCAGGACTTTTTTAGGCCTCTGAATTCCGCTGTGCACCCAGAGCTAAAAGGGGTGTATCTGGAGGAGTGGTTAGGGCGGGATTTGGGCGGGATGGGAGCCGACCTAGACTTAGGGTTCCTTTTACAAAGCCGCACTAGGGACTTAACGCGTGGAATAGTGCACGCTAATTTGCCGCTTGCGCTAGTCGTTACCGCCTCCTTTTGAGCAGGCGGTAGATTTTCAACTAGCGCGCGCTAAAGCATGCGCTAATCCGGTGCGTGCATTAAAACCGCTAGCGTAGCTTAGTAAAAGGAGCCCTTAGTCATCCTGCAAGGATAATCAAATGTTTTACTAGACATCCAAGATTAAATTTAAACATGAGTTAGACAATTTAAAAACAGGTATAAGTGCCAAAAAGCTAGATAACCACTACAAAGACAAAGTGAAGACCCACACTTACTCCCTAGTAGAGCTGCACACAAGTGTCTTAAATAGCCTGGGGGGTGGGCTAGTGAACCATAGAGAGGAGGACCCAGGCCCATAAGCCACTCTAACCACCCTCTCAAACACTACTGCCATACTGTACCACCACCTAAAGCCATAAGGTCTATTGGGGTTGTAGACAGGTAGGCTCACCATAAACTATAAGGGAGTTCTGGTGAGATGTTTATCTGGCACTTTTCTTGTGAAGTTCACAGCAGTGCCCTCTAAGGTGCCCCATTGCTTTGTCGCCATGTCTCAGTGGCCAGTCTATCACAATGCTGTCCCCTCCCATGTCCAAATGGTCTTTTCTAAACATTTAGGACTTGGACAAAATGTCGGTCAAAAATGTGGCATAAAGATTGATACCCTGGCAGTCTGGATAAACAATAGCCTGGACGTCCAGATTAGAGAATGACACAGGGACAAATTTTTACCCATCCCCACGGGGACTCATTTTCCCATCCCATCCGCAGAGCTCTTTTCCTATCCCTACCCCATTCCTGCAAGCTCTGTCCTCATCTGCACAAGCCTCAAACACTTTAAAATTATAAGTATTCGAGGCTTGTGCAGTTAAGACAAAGATTACAAGAATGGGACAGGGACAAGGATAGCGACAAAACTTGCAGGGACGGAATGGGGAAATTGAGTTCCTGCGGGGACAAGGAAAAATTTGGCCAGATTGATGATTTTTTTTTTTTTTTTTTTTAAATTCTAGATGTATTTTTTGAAAATGAGCATTTTGTCACTGCTGCCCTCGGGCATCTAAACATAGAAACATAGAAACATAGAAGATGACAGCAGAAAAGGGCTACAGCCCATCAAGTCTGCCCACTCTGCTTACCCACCCCCTGTCTATGCCCTAATGACCCAATTTCCTTATCTTGACCCTCGTAGGGATCCCACATGGGTATCCCATTTATTCTTAAAGTCTGGCACGCTGTCTGCCTCGATCACCTGCACTGGAAGCTTGTTCCAATGATCAACCACTCTTTCTGTGAAGAAATACTTTCTGGTGTCGCCATGAAATTTTCCGCCCCTGAGTTTGAGCGGGTGCCCTCTTGCCGAGGGTCCCTTGAGAAAGAAAATATCATCTTCCACTTCGACACGTCCCGTGAGGTGCTTAAATCTAGCGCCATATGTCCAAATCGGACGTAGACATTTGTTTTGATTATGCCCCTCCACGTGTTTATTTTGTAGGCTTATATACATACAATTGATTTTGCTTTAGATTTTGCCAGGTACTTGTGACCTGGATTGGCCACTGTTGGAAATAGGATACTGGGCTTAATGGATTATTGGTCTGGAATTAGCACTGTTTATGTTTTGAACATTTTTAAAGTGCCTAAACAAAGCAAATGTATGCTAATGAATGCCTGTGCTTAACATCGACTTTCAGCTTGTTAAACAAAGGATAAATGATTTCATTTATATCATTTGTTTGCAACTGTACTTATGGCATTAACCCCCCTCCTCTACAAAGCCGTGCTAGCATTTTTAGTGGCAGCCGCCGTGGTAACAGCTCGGACGCTCATAGGAATTCTTTCACTGTCGGCACTGTTACCAAGGTGGCTGGCGCTAAAAACGCTAGCGCGGCTTTGTAGAGGAGGGGGAGTATGTCGAAAAATGTACATACCACGTTTGAAACTGCACTTATTTGGAAAGCAGATCTAAACTTTTCTGTATTTTCCAGTTTCCACCACCTGCAAACCTTCTGAAGTCAGAGAAACTGGTTTCCTCAGGGAGCATTTTAACACCTTTCGATGCCATTTGAGCTTTGTTCAAAATAAAAAAAATTTAATCCATCTGAAACTCATCATTTCTCTGATTGTAGTTGGATATAAAACCTGGAGAGTCTGCAAGTTCTAGCTAGTTAGAAGGAAGGTGAATCGCTGGCTCTGTCTCATCATTCAAGACAAATGCATTGCTTCACCTCTCAATGTGAAATCCAAATGGCAATAGGAATGAGTTGCAATGCTGCAGCACGAGCAATGAACAGATACACTGAATAATGTATTGCAAGTCTGTAGATCAATGGGGTTAAAGGATGTTAAACGGAAACTTATTCATCAAATGCATGACACGCCACTTGACTTTGTGACATTAATCTGGCTTCCCTTTACACTTGGAGATCAGTATCTTTGTATGCTAATCTGAGAACAGATGCATAAAATATTTTGCAGTGATTTTGTTTTTTAATTTAATTTTTTTTCTATTTTACTATTATATCAGTTGATGATAATGTCTGATGAATTTTGAAAGAGGTTAGGGCTCTTCAGCTCGGAAAACAGACAGCTGAGGGTGGATATGACTGAGGTCTACAGAATTCTGAGGGGTGTAGAGCAGGTAAGAGTGAATTGATATTGTACTCTTTCAATAATTGCAAAGAGTAAAGGACACTCAATGAAGTTACATGGAAATACCTTTAAAAGAAACAGGAGGAAATATTTTTTCACTCAATGAATAATTAAGCTCTGGAACTCATCACCAGGCAGTTAGTGTAGCTGAGTTTATAAAGGGTTTTGACAAGTTCCTGAAGGAAAAGTCCATAGTCTGTTATTGAGGCAGACATGGGGAAAGCCGCTGCTTGCCCTGGGATCGGTAACATGGAATGTTGCTACTATTTGGGTTTCTGGCGTAGACCAAATTGGGTCTAAAATGGATGTTTCCAAAAGACTTGAAGAATATATAAAAAGGCCTACCACAGGCTAACTTGAGTGTGTCTATCTTCAATATTAGCTGTTCCCATATAGAACAAAATAAGCTACTATCTTTTTCTAAACAGTAGATTTACTTGCAGTAAGAGACAGGCGTATCATAATCGTGGGTGATCAGATCATAGGACCTCTTATAATTTCCATATTATTTCAGGTCCATATCCTGACTCCAAATTTTAATCACCTATGCCTGTCCCATCCTACCTGCCTCTTCTATTTTGTATAAAGAACTACAGAACTACATCTGCAGGTGTGTGCTTCATGAGCTGTATCATAGTAACATAGTAACATAGTAGATGACGGCAGATAAAGACCCGAATGGTCCATCCAGTCTGCCCAACCTGATTCAATTTAAATTTTTTTTTTTTTTTTTTTTTTTCCTTCTTAGCTATTTCTGGGCGAGAATCCAAAGCTTTACCCGGTACTGTGCTTGAGTTCCAACTGCCAAAATCTCTGTTAAGACTTACTCCAGCCCATCCTCCTCCAAACGGCCATGCACAGACACAGACCGTACAAGTCTGCCCAGTAACTGGCCTAGTTCAATCTTTAATATTATTTTCTGATTCTAAATCTTCTGTGTTCATCCCACGCTTCTTTGAACTCAGTCACAGTTTTACTCTCCACCACCTCTCTCGGGAGCGCATTCCAGGCATCCACCACCCTCTCCGTAAATATCATCGAAATATATTGTATAACAATGAAAAAACAAAAAAACCACTAATCACAAAAGTAGTAAATATAAACCCTCAAATCATATGTGAAGAGGGAAAGCAACACTTATCTGAAATGGTATAACCCATGAACCAGCGCTGGTTGAGAATGTACAACTCCCAACGCCCTTCTGACAGGAGAAACAGGCGTTTCAATCTGTCCAAAGCAGATCTTCCTCAGGGGGTAATAACCAGCGTTGCCCCTCATAAAATTATTATTTCAAAACATTACCATTGTGGTCTAAAGGCAAGTGCAGCCGCGCAATGTAGTTGCTTTGAAGAACTGTTAATGAAAGAAAATCATCTCTCATTACAAGAGATAACTGTATGATTTTGCTGTTGTCACCTACATTGGCCACTGTGGAAACATATTGTGCTAGATCAGGGGTAGGCAATCCCAGTCCTCAAGAGCCACAGGCAGGCCAGGTTTTCAGGATATCCACAATAAATATGCAAGAAATAGATTTGCATCTCAAGGAGGCAGTGCATGCAAATCCATCTCATACGTATTCATTGTGGATATCCTGAAAACCTGGCCTGCCTGTGGCTCTCGAGGACCAGAATTGCCTATCCCTGGGCTAAATGGACGATTAGACTGACTCAGTATGACTTTTCTTATCTTCTTATTTTTCCATTATAAGCTGTATTATGCATTTTTTGAATGAAAATAAAGAAAAATATTTTTAAAAAATTACCCCCCCCCCCCACTTTAACAAAACCACACGAGAAGTTTTTAATGCCAGCTGGCACACTGAATGCTTTGCGCTGCTCCAACGTTCATAGAAACTCTATGACCATCAGAGCAGCGCAGAGCATTTAGCACACCGGCCGACACTAAAATCCTCTTGTGTAGATTTGTAAAAGGGGGTGGATAAATTAAATTTCAAGAATGTACCATTAAACAGCTTTCCTGAAAAACGTCTGGCTCATTTAGCAAAAGATAAAATAAAGTAGAAGGTTTTGAGGAAAAATCTACTTCTTCTAACAGCATTTCTCAGGTCTAGCTGTCCTGCTTGGGTAAAAAGCATTATATAAAGTTTTGGGGTTTGCTTTTTTTTTTTTTTTTTTTTAATAAAGTAAACGTAATGTATTGTAATCAATGTTGAAAAGGATTTACCCTGGTAGGAAGGCTCCCACCCAGTTAAAACTCACTGGCTGGCTCGGCTGCTGATATTCACATAGTGCCACTCAGGAGGGTTTTTGAGGGAGTACTCAGGGGTACTGAGTACTGGCACCTTTTCCATTGCTGGATAAAAATGGCCCATGGTCCCCAGGTATTAATAAAAGAGCTCAGGTTCTACATGCAAAGGGCTGGATTCTGTAAACAGTGCCTAAATCGGCAGCCACCTAAAAAAAAGAAACCAGTGCCATTCACACTTAGGTGCCGTTTAGAGAATTGCAGATAAGGATGCCGAAGAAAAAACTTAGCAATAATATTAGTGGCTATACATTAACTGGAATCCAATTTAAACTCTACAAACCATATCAAACTTCCAGCATTATTTATACCAACTGCTTTTATGCAAAACCTTAAACCAATTAAGGATGGTCCAGATCCTCAGAGGGTTAAACTACCCAATGGATCATGTGAAACAAATCACTGAACCCAATCTTCATAGGATCGATTGTGCCTAATTTTTATTTTATATATACTTTTATAACATTTCTTTTTACTTTTTACAATTTACTTTTTTAATATTTCCTTTAAGTAAAGTACTTAGCTTGAATAACTCTAAGGGAGCGCCTCCACCAACATGTCCATGTTTCAATGCTTTCGTCAGGGTTGAGGCTCCCGATTTAAATCTAAAAAGCACACAATAGATATATAGTGTTACCCAAAGAGAATTTTCCAATCTTACTTTCTTATTGTAAATCTACCAATCAAGATATCAGTATTACAATCATTTCTTACTCTTATTAAAAAATAAGAATAAACTTAGACATCCACAAAGCAGGCCAGGGTTTGACTGGCCTACTTTATGGACATCTAAGTTTAGTTGTGAATCACGCCCAACGCCTAACTCTTGCTCCACCCATAAGCACTTCCACTTAGATGTTAGATGCCGTTAGACATCCTGCCTTACACATCCACATTTTATAGCATTGGATAGACACCTATTTTTCAATTATGAGCTTTGTTAAAGCTCATAATTGAATTTATTCCCCAACAGTAGTTAATTATTTTGGACATCTAAATCAGTGCCTAGTAGCACCTATTTAAGACATCCTTTATAGAATCTGGCCCTTGGTGCTGCCTTTTCATGGATTCTGTGACTAGATCACCTCACTCCTGAAGAATGTTCTGATATTTGAGTACTGCCACCTTTTTTGCTAGGAAAAAATGCACTGGTGCCACTCCTAGGCATGGCCATACCAAAATTTTGCCTAACACAGCACCAACAACCAGAGAGCTTGAGATTGGTTTGCTTGGCCCCTCAATCCAAAAAAGATATTCCAATGCCCTTGGTGTAATATCAGTGGAGAATGCCACAGTGCTAGCCCATTGGTGCCAGGGCGTTCCGGGGGAGTGTCAGGGCAAAATTGGGACTTAACCCTGTTACCAGCGATTTTCAGTCCATTATCCAAGTAGGTGTCTGGATAAAAGTTAGAAGAGAAAAAAGACTGCCTTAACTTTATCCAAGCACTTGTCTGAATATTGACAGGGACCAGTATAACTTCCAGGAGATGATCAGACTCAGATATTCAATGGCAATGGCCAGATTAATCCTGTCATTGAATACTAGTGTTAAATTCAGCCTACAGCACTGAATATCTTTAAATTTGCTGACCACCACAGACTGACTATCAGGCCCGTTGCTTATATCTTTTCAGTGGTAGAATAATTTTTCTTTAATAATTTTTGTTTATGGGAGGTCCCTTTTTTTTTTCTCTGTTTTCACTTTCTTAATAAACTGCCTTGTGGTTTCTGCATCATTAGTTCATCTGGAATTCCCCACAATTTATTCCCCTGTTCACAGCATTAAAAGTCCCAACAGTAACTGATCTGCCAGACTTTCATTATGAAGTCACTGTTTTCTGGAAAAAGGTTTTCAAAGATTTGTAGAACCTTTGACAAGGTCAAAGAGTTTACTTCCTTTTCCAAATTAATCTTTCTATCTGTGTATATGTGTTGTATTTAGAAGCATGAGAAATTGCAGTTCTTGAGATAATTTAAAATAATACAAACCACTACTATGTATAAGGGGATGAAAAGACCTCAGAGACCTTTAAAAAGCCACAATGCTGCTTCAGATTTAGCAAATGAAGCAGGTCATGTCTCAATCACAGGTCAAAACCCCATGTAGTTACTTTAAGGGGTCCTTTTACAAAGGCGCGGTAGCGGTTTAATGCGCAGAATACCGCATGTTAAACCTGCCGCGCTAGTACCTAACGCCTCCATTGATGAGGCGTTAGGATTTTAGGCTGCCGCGGGGGTTAGCGCGTGATGAAATGTCCGACACGCTAAGCCCCGTAGCACGCCTTGATAAAAGGAGCCCTAAGTGTAAAGTGCAAATTGCAGTGAGTTTTCATTTAAACTTATTTAATACAAAAAAAAAAAAAAGATAGTGCTAAAACTTTAAGAACAGCACTTATCTTGTACAGTAAATGCCACAATGAAATGCCAGCACTGCTCTTCAGGCCCTACATGGCCTCTGTTTCACCAGGATAACCCAGGCTTCTTCAGGGAAAGTGCTGTACTAACTTTAAAACAAAACATCTGCGTGACGAAAAAGAAAAAATAACCTTTTGTAACAAGATTAAAAAAGACAGCAAAACGGAACACTACTTTTTTTTGTTTTTTATTCGGAAAAATGGCGTTCAACTCCCTCAACGCTGTGAGGGGATTTTAGGCAATGGCTGAATGCAAGATTAGGTTTCTTACCTCTGCTAATCTTCCTTCTTGTAAATCTCCTCTGGAGGCTAAACTCGAGGGTTCTTGTATGTCTGGTAGCTTCTGCTGCAGGGCTACTAAAACTTGATCCCTCCCCGTTGGGCTACCTGCTCGGGAGTTTCCTGTCATGCTCGGTTAGTAGAAAAGCCAGGAAGATCTAGGACAACAGGAAGCATAAGAACATAAGAAATGCCGTTGCTAGTTCAGACCAGTAGTCCATCCTGCCCAGCAGTCCGCTCAAGCGGCGGCCCTCTGGTCTAAGACCAGTGCTCTAAATGAGTCCAGCCTCACCTGCGTATGTTCCAGTTTAGCAGGAAGTTGTCCAACTTTGTCTTGAAACCCTGGAGGGTGTTTTCCCCTATAACAGACTCTGGAAGAGCATTCCAGCTTTCCACCACTCTCTGGGTGAAGAAGAATTTCCTTACGTTTGTACGAAATCTATCTCCTTTCAACTTTAGAGAGTGCCCTCTCGTTCTCCCTACCTTGGAGAGGATGAACAGTCTGTCTTTCTCTATTAAGTCTATTCCCTTCAGTATTTTGAACGTTTCAATCAAGTCCCCTCTCAGTCTCCTCTTTTCAAGGGAGAAGAGGCCCAATTTCTCCAATCTCTCACTGTACGGCAACTCCTCCAGCCCCTTAACCATTTTAGTCGCTCTTCTCTGGATCCTTTCGAGTAGTACCTTGTCCTTCTTCATGTACGGCGACCAGTGCTGGACACAGTATTCCAGGTGAGGGCATACCACGGCCCAGTACAGCGGCAAGATGACCCTCTCCGATTTGTTTGTGATCCCCTTCTTAATTATTCCTAGCATCAGTTCACCCTTTTTGCCACCGCTGCGTATTGTGCAGATGGCTTCATTGACTTGTCAATCAGAACTCCCAAGTCTCTTTCCTGGGAGGTCTCTCCAAGTACCGCCCCGGATATCCTGTATTCATGCATGAAGTTTTTGTTCCCGACATGCATCACTTTACACTTATAATACAAGGGCTGGTCACTGCTAAGACCCCCTGGTAATTTTCCCAGCGTAATATTGAATGCAATTGACCCTCAGAAATGCCACCAGTCACTCAAATATGTTTCATAGTGGTTGGATTTATACATTATATCCTCACCGGGCCATTTTTGTTTTGTTTTTAAAAACACTTAAAAACCATTCATCTCTGAATAGCTAGGGTATTTACCTCAATTAGAATGTGTTTCCCTTTCACTTTACACTTAACCACGTTGAACAGAAGGAAAGAAAAAGAGGGCATGGGAACTCCCGCTACCAGTCAATTCTGTTCAAGAAATTATTACACTAAAAACTACGGCCAAAACAGGCCAACTGTAATCAAACATATAATGTAAACATTATAAAACTGCAAAACATAGGAAATTTATGGAACGTAGACACAGCCTGAAGATCAGAAGGGGCACCCCCATGGGAACCCCACCAACCCTTAAACCTTACAAAGGGGAATACGCATGTAATTCTTAGTGAGGCCAGTCAAAGACAGCAATGCAGCTTACCAGTTACTGAAAAGGTGACCTGCGAATTGGTCATAACAGATGGGCGGGAGTTCAGCCTCCAGAGGAGATTTACAAGAAGGAAGATTAGTAGAGGTAAGAAACCTAATCTTTCATTCTTGTACAATCTCTTTGGAGGCTGAACTCGAGGGACGTATCAAAGCAGACCCAAATTTCAGGGAGGGCCCGATGAGCCCACCACGAGAACAGAAGTGCCAAAGGTCGTATCACCCTTAGCCGCCACATCAAGCCGGTATAACCTGGAAAAGGTATGAAGGGAAGCCCATGTGGCCGCCCGATAAATCTTTTCAGGCGAGACCATATGAGATTCAGCCCACGAGGAAACCATTCCGCTGGTAGAGTGAGCCTTCACCCCAAAGGGAGGCTTCATCCCCGCCGCCACATAGGCCATGGAAATGAACGCACGTATCCAACGTGAAATGGTAGCCTTGGTAGCAGGCCAACTCCGACGCGCAAGGTAATGGCGGAATAGAAATCCCTAATGTAATGGAATGTAATATAATGTAATATTTTCCTAGCTTTGTTAATTTCATAATTGTATTTTCCTTCTCCAATTAATCTTGTCTACATCTAGGCTACTTTTTTCCAGTTTCCTGCATGTTTGTTAAAGTTGACGATGAAAGCAAGTATACCACTCTGTTTTTAAAAGGAGTTATAGAGTTAAAGATTTTTTTCAGACTTTTCAAACTAGATTTTTAATATAGACTCAGCATTAAACTCACTAGGTGAGGTTGGTAAAACCAGTTCTAATTTTTGCCAGAAGATATCTGTATTAATTTTAATTCTTATTCTAATTTTTTCCCTCAAAGAACTATCCAAAATTTTAGACAAAAATATAGGAGTTCTAAAACAGCCTTAAAAATGATCTTTCCAAGGTTGTTTATACCAATCAATAGCAGAAATAGCAGACCTAAGAAGACTGGCTACCAAGTTCACACAGAATAATCTATAAAATTGCACTGATAACCTTCAAAATCCAACAAACCAACACACCAATATTTCTACATCGTTATTTGATGCCATACTCTTCAGCTAGATCTCTAAGATCAACAGAACAGCATTTGCTGACTATCCCTTCTTTGAAAATAATAGGCACCAGAAGAGCTACAATTTTTTCAATCATAGCACCCCAGCTTTGGAACAAGTTACCAATTTATCTACGCGGTGAAACCTCTTTAAAAAAATTTAAAAGCACATTAAAAAGCTATCTATTCAAAGATGCATTTGAGTCACAGACAGGATAATTCTTTTATCAACAATCTCGGGCTCAAATACTTAAATTTAACCAGATCTATATACAGATTACAACCTCTCCCTTTCACTTTTTTAGGCCTAGCCTTATTTGTAAAACATTTTCAATTATCCTCCTGATGTTGTTTTTTCCTTAAATGTTCTTCTACTTTCTTTAAAATTGTAGTTCACTCTTTTTCCCTTATGTATCGCTAATTAATTGTGTACATAGATTGTATGTTTACCTGTATAAATTGTTTTACTTTGTCCCCCCCAAATTTTTATTGTTACACGCATTGAAAATATTTGACATTGCGTTTATATCAAACTTTTAATAATAATAAACTTGAAAACTTGAAACTTGAATCTGAAGTGGAGGAGTGGAGGAGTGTGTGGCGCAGTGGTTGGATCTACAGCCTCAGCACCCTGGGGTTGTGGGTTCAAACCCCGCGCTGCTCCTTGTGACTCTGGGCAAGTCACTCAGTCCTCTATAGCCCCAGGTACGTTAGATAGATTGTGAGCCCACCGGGACAGATAGGGAAAATGCTTGAGTACCTGATTGTAAAAGCCGCTTAGATAACCTTGATAAGCGGTATATCAAATCCTAATAAACTTGAACTTGTATAAGAAATGAGATCTAACGTATGACCCTGATCATGAGTAGCTTTGGGAGAATAATTTAAATCTAAAGAGCTCAGAAAAGATTGAGGTTGTTATTGCCTATTAATAAGAGTCTTGGAAATTTTAGTGTTGCTTTTAAGATAACTTCAGAAAATATATCTAAAGACTTACTTCAAGCTACAGGATAAAATAGAATAATACCTAATGGATGAGTGTGTAATTCATCTTTCACAGAGAAAATCATATATTCGAAATCTGGATTATTATCTTTCTCACAAAGACGTATATCTATGAAGGATTTATGAATGGATGTGTATATCTATGAAGGATAATCCACCATCCCGTTTTCCTGCTCAAGATGAAAATTGGCCAGTAAAATCAGGTGGACATAATTCCTTCTGAGTAAATGAATCGTTTGGGGTTAGCATTATCCTAGATGAAAAACGCCTGTGCAAAGAGGTAGGTTTTAAGCAGTTTTCTAAATTGCAACAAGTTTTTTCCCAAAATCTCAAGTTACCAGTCATAGCATTCCATAGGGACAGCCCAGCCGGAGAAAAACAATTTTTTGTTCTTACATATCGAACACTGTTCATTTTCTCTGTATCAAGTAACAGCTCAAAACAAAGAAAAATCCAGCAGGTCTGCATAAAAGGCAAACACCAAAAACAAGGAAAAGCCTGCAGATTGGAATGTACAAGGTGTAGGAATCTTTATTGAAAGTCTATACAAAATTGTAATCCATAAAAATGGCTCTCCTATACATGGAATACGGGCCCAACACGTTTTGGAGAAACACTCCTTCCTCAGTGGTCTGGGATATCTGATGTATCACATATAGAGTGTCATGCGGAGAACAACATTGTAAAATAAAATCATCAAAATTTTTGAATCGGAAGCATGAAATTCTCCTTCTGAGCAAATGCACAGGGTGAATACTGCTTCCGAAAATGAAAGAAAAGTAACTGCCACTCTTAACTCATCTCTCCCCCCCACACACACACAACTCCCTGTCTATGCAAATAGTCTGGCTTTACCTTTAAGTCACCAGCTGCCCAATTAACTGGCCCCCAAGTGCCTAATTGCCTCCACCTGTGTTATGCCCCTGCTGCTTTACTGCTACAGTTCTCAGACTGATTCCCTCAGTGAATCTCATTTCAGGGCTCAGCATTGCTCTAGGGCTCCCTCTAGGATTCAGTCGACCTAAAAATCACAGTTCGCGTTTATTTTTAGTTCTGCCACACGCTCAGAAGGAGCCCTGTCTTGTGCTCAGCCACTACGAAAACAGTTTGCACACTGATCAAAGTGTTAAAGTTGCCTCATAAAAAAATATATATATACCAAAAGGTTGCTGTTTCATTTATGAGTTTATATGGCTACTGGCCTGATCTCATCTAGAGCATATGCATATGAACAAATACAAGGAAAAGCAATGCAGCATATTCTCGTAAATGTCGTCATCAACTGAAAACATGCGGCCTATCCTTAAGTTGTCACCCTCTTTTTATACAATTTGTTCTCTTGACAGTAGCTTAATGCTCTTCTCTTATCAATAACCTGTGTTATTCATAAGAAGTCATTAGTGAGATGTTTTTCCATTAAACAGTTGGCCTCGACATGATGCTTTATCTGACTCTCTGCTTCATCTTACTCTACAATCATTTTACAAGTCTGTTTTGTACTGTTGGCCTCTCGGTTGCTGAACAGTACCTTTTTATTGTAGGCTCTAAGCATCCCTGTTGCTGTTCATTTTCTTTAAAGTTTATCATATTGATCTATGATATACTTTGCAAAGGTCAATATGCAGTAGTCTTGCTGCCTGAAGCATACAAGGAAGTAAAACAGAAAATGGGTTTGGGACTTAATGACATATAAGAGTCCAAATTAATAATGTATACATGGTCAATCCCTGATACCCAAAAGGCCATCAGTCTAACTTTAATGTCTGAGATAACCATCTATATGTGTTTTAGATTTATCACTCCAGAACTAATGCATTTGCTAAACACATTAATATTTAAATATTTTACAATATAACATCTACAGAAACTCGGGCAGCCGTGCATTTGGGGGGTTACTTTTGTTAGACTGGAAGGATGTAGTGGGTTTGGCACATTTTTTACTGATTACCTCCGAATATGGAAAGGAGCGAAAAATGAGTGGTCGCTAGGGTTTAATGATATCTTGCAGTCTATTTTATCCGGGGAAAAGACAGAGAGGCAGAGTTTACTTTCTAAAGACACTTCATGTTTGATCTGAAACTAAGGGCTGCTTTTACGAAGCTGCGTTAGGGCTTTAACACGCGGAATTGCGCACGCTATATTGCCACGCGCACTAGACCTTAATGCCAGCATTGAGCTGGTGTTAGTTCTAGCTGCGTAGCGCGTGGTGTAGCGCACGGTAATTTCTTGTGTGCGCTAAAAACGCTAGCGCACCTTAGTAAAAGGAGCCCTACGAATCTGCAGAACAGCTATAAATAGCTGGATAGATTTGGGAGGGACACTGAGAATAAACACTTAGGACCTAATTTTAAAACAGGTCACATTATCAAAAGGATGTGAAGAGAATGGAGTCAATCAACCTAAAGACATCCCTTATGAAGAACGTCTGACCAGACTGCGCTTATATTCTCTCAAGGAGCGCAGAGAAAGGGGGGACATGATAGAAACATTCAAATACATCACGGGTCGCATTGAAGTGGAGGAAGAAATATTTTTTCTTACGGGTCCCACGGCAACAAGAGGGCATCCGCTAAAACTTAAGGGGGGAAGATTTCATGGTGGCACCAGGAAATACTTCTTCATCGAACGGGTGATTGATCGATGGAATAAACTTCCACACCAGGTGGTCGAGGCTAGTAGCGTGCTCGACTTCAAAAGTCGATGGGACAAACAGGTGGGGGTGCTACAGAGTTATGCATAAAAGATGGGTACTCCAGGGAGGGAGGGTTTTTGAGTGGGCAGACTTGTTGGGCCGCCAGCTCTCTTCTGCCGTCATACTCTATGTTTCTATGACTACATAAATGACTATTTGTAGCCTATTTTATAAAGACACATAAGTGTCTTTGTATTTTTTTTAAACAATACTAGGGGTAAATTGGCAGACATTGTGGTTACAATGAAGCTGCAGACATCTGTGCCCCTCGTGGACATATAAAGCACACACATACCTGTGATAAAATACAATACACATGATAAAATACAATAAAAATCATGCAACACCCCTGACACACCAATTCAGATGGAACATTATTTAGGACCTCATTGGTGGCACTTGGTGTATTCTAAACTTTTATGCTGCTAAGATTTATACTCGCACTTCATTATCAGCCCTCATATATTGCTCCATAAAATGAATTTACATTTTATTTTCACAAATGCTAAATATACTAATCTGAGTTTTTTGTTTCAGTTGGCTCGGGGATCATTTTGCGACATGACCCATGTTTCACATTATGTTATTTCAAGGAACTCCCCCGTCATTTAGCCCAGCCTATCCTCTTGACTATGCAACTTTTCACGTTCCACTTGTATTAGTGTGTCAGGGGTGTTGTGTGTTTTTTGCTGTATGATTAAGTGAGAATTGAACCCTTGACAGAAGATATTGTGTGACATAAGATTGCAAGCTATTTTATATACTAAGCATGTACATTACAACTCTCCCTGCACTCTGATTACACTTCTCCAGCATATACCTACACCTAAAAGTATTAAAAATCTTTACATACATAACGAGGCCTTTTACACATGAACAATCTTATATAAAATTATCTCCTAAGGAAGCCAGATCAGTCATTAAGAGGTAATTTTATAAAACATTTTCTGTTTATTAGGCTTAATTTACATGCAGAAAGTAGCTTTTATAAAATTATGCAACTGAATGTGTCCATAAAATTATACACATGGAACTTGCAATGCCTATGTGTTCTGGTCACCATATCTCAAAAAATATATAGCGGAATTAGAAAAAGTTCAGAAGAGGGCAACAAAAATGATAAAAGAGATGGGACGGCTTCCCTGTGAAAAAAGGCTAAAGCGGCTAGGGCTCTTCAGCTTGGAGAAGAGACAGCTCGGGGTGATATGATAGAGGTCTATAAAATAATGAGTGGAGTGGAAAAGGTAGATGTGAATCGCTTGTTCACTCTTTCCAAAAATACTAGGATTAGGGGACATGCGATAAAGCTAAGTAGTAAATTTAAAACAAATATTTCTTCACACAACGTGTAATTAAACTGGAATTTGTTGCCGGAGAATGTAGTGAAATCAGGTCGTTTAGCGGGGTTTCAAAAAGGTTTGGATAATTTCCTAAAAGAGAAGTCCATAGGCCATTATTGAGATGGTTTGGGGAAATCCACTGCTTATTCCTAGGATAAGCAGCATAAAATCTGTTTTACTACTTGGGATCTAGCTGGGTACTTGGGACCTGGGTTGGCCACTCTTGGAAACAGGATACTGGGCTTGATGGACCTTAGCTCTGTCCCAGTATGGCAATTCTTATGTTATGTTCTTATGCATATATTGTAAGCATTCCTATAAGCATAGATTGGATGGAGTAGAGGTAGCATTGTGATGTATTCATGCATTTCATAAAATATACATGTATATATATATAAAATACATGAACAAATCTACATCTTCTTTGATGCAAGTGTACATCAGCATGTGTGTACTATTGAACTTCTTACATAGGCATTCTGGAATAACATCAAGGTATCCCACTTCAGTCAAATGTTTACCTCTGTACTTTATGGAAACTGCCCTTGCTAAAGTTTCCAATGACTGTTCCTGGCCAGATCCAAAGGCCTCTACACTATTCTCACCTTTCTCGATCTCTCTGCTGTTTTTGACACTGGGGACCACCACCTTCTCCTTGGTACGCTGTTCATATTTGCATTTCAAGGCTCTGTTCTTTCTTATCTCTCACATCCCACCTTTAGTTTATGCAGTAGTGAATCTTCCTTCATTGCTATCCCACTGTCAGGGTACCCCAGTGCTGTGTTTCTTCTTTTCTCCATCTATATACCCATTCCCTTGATGTCCTGAGCTCCTCCCACAGTTTTCCATATCAGCCCTATGCTGATGACTCCCAGATCTACCTCTCCATACCTGAAATCTCTACAGGAATCCAGGCCTGTGTCTCAGCCTGCCTGTCTGACATCGCTGCCTAGATGTCCCACGGCCTCTTAAAACTGAACATGGCCAAGACTGAGCTACTTATCCTTCTGCCTAAACCTACCTCTCCTCTACCCCCCACTCTCTATTTCAGTGGATAACACTCTCATCCTCCCTGTCTCATCAGCGTACAACCTCAGGGTCATCTTTGGCGACTCTTTCTTTCACTGCACAAATCCAGCAGACTGCCAAAGCCTGTCAGTTCTTTCTCTGTACTATAATATCACCAAAATCTGACCCTTCCTCTCTGAGCACACTACCAATATCCTTACCCACATCCTTATCACCTCTCACCTAGATTACTGCAACTTGCTTTTCACAGGTCTCCCATGTAACCATCTCTCTCCCTTTAAATCTGTTCAAACTTCTGCTGTACAACTTATATTCCAACAAAGTTGCTATATTCACATCACCCCTTTCCTCAAGTCACTTCATTGGCTCATTTCCACATAAAGTTCAAACTCCTCTTATTGACTTACAAGAGTAATCACTCTGCAGCTTTTCAGTATCTCTCTTCTCTTATCCCTTCCTACACTCCTCCATATAAAATCCATTCATTGGGCAAGCCCCTCTTATCTGTATCCTTCTCCTTTACTGCCAAGTCCAGACTATGTTCCTTCTCTCTTGCTGTATCACACACCTGGACTGGAACAAACTACCTGAGACATTACATCAAGCTCCTTAACACATGGGCACAGTCTAGATGGAGTGGGCAAAGTGCACGGCTAAGCATGTAACTTACAGAAAACCGCAAGTTATGCACATCTTTCAGCAGTCTATGAGGGCAGTTCTATAAAAAAAACACCTTGGCATCAATTTCCTTTATTGAATAGGAGGTGGAATCAGTAAATTGCACCCAGCCCTCTTCTATAAATTGTGCTCCGGGATGAGCACTCTTTATATAACAGAGATGGGCACTGAATTCCATGTCAAACTTTGGGCACAAGGACTTACACCAACTGAAACAATGCATAAATCCTGGCATGCAAGTTGAAGCGCTCATCCTATATAATAAAACCTTACCCGCACATGTGCTTTTAAAACGGCGTGATCCCTGCCGCTGTGAGTTGTGATCTGTGGCTGTATTCTATTTTAGAACGCGGCAGCAGGGATCACTCTGGCCACTTCCCTCCTCCCGCCCTCACTCACCAACCACTTGAGGAAACGCAGGCAAGCTCTCTCCCTGCCCGCGTCCTCGGCAGGGAGCACACTGGAACTTCCCTCTTCCCACCCTCACTCACCAACCGCCGCCGCCACTGATCCTCCTCTTCAAAACAGCCTGCGATCGTGGCTGGCTTTAGCGAACTGTGCAGGCCGCTCTCCAACTTCAGTAGCATGTTCCCTCTGACGCACGGGATCGCGTCAGAGGGAACGTGCTACCGAGTTGGAGAGCGGCCTGCGAGGTTCGCTAAAGCCATCCATGATCTCAGGCTTCTTTGAAGAGGAGCAGGCCAGAAGACGCCGGGATGGAGGGAGGGTAAGAACGGGAACAATACAGGGGGAGAGGGAAAGGGGGACTGCTTTGGGGGAGGGGTGTGCTGGGGACAGACAGATTTGCTCTGGGGGGAATACAGAAGGAGCCATGGAGAGACAGGGTGAGGGAAAGGGGGCTGCTTTGGGGGGAGAGATGTGCTGGGGACAGACAGCTTTGCTCTGGGTGGGGGGGAGACAGTAGGGGCCATGGAGAGACAGTTAGGGAGAGGGAAAAGGGGCAGCTTTGTAGGGGGAGGTGTGTTGGGGACAGACAGCTTTGCTCTGGGGGGAAGACAGAAGGGGCCATGGAGAGACAGTTATGGAGAGGGAAAGGGGGCTGCTTTGGGGGGAGGGGTGTGCTGGGGACACAGACAGCGGCCAAGGAGAGAGAGAGAAAGAAACACAGACAGACAGACACATCTATTCTAGCACCCGTTAATGTAACGGGCTTAAAGACTAGTGTATGATATTCTATAATACTGCGTGCTATTTTCTGGAACACCCAGACATGCCTATGGCTCTCCCATGGGAATACCCCTTTTGTAGTTGCACACGGATATCCTTAGTCACTATACTATAACTGGAACCAGAAGAAGGTGCTGCTTTCTGTCGTTGGTAGGTCAACATGGAACAGAGCTTCAGCAATGAAGAACCAAAGCTGCGGCCATGATAAGATGGGGTCTCCTATAGGCTCGAGGTTCAGAGGAAGCAAGATAATGATGCAGCTTTTCAGCAGTCGCAACAATAGAGCTCCATGGGCCAACGTAGCTTCTGCACCTGCTCCAAATTCAAGTGCTGCCTATAGAGAACTGCACAAAAGGGGGAGGGAGCAAGTGGGATCGGATTTCTTCCTGCCACATACCCGTGAGGATATCTAACTACAGAGAGCTCCTTTGCATGTGCCCTGTGTAGGTTCTGCACCTGATCCAAATTGAACTATGACCGCTGGACACACAAAGAGGAAGGGAATAAAAATGATGGGGTTTTATCTTGTTAGTTGCTATGTGCCCCTTGTGGGTGCCTCATGTTTCCCTTGGAGTACACGTACCATGTGTTGGGAAACACTTCATTATGGAATAGTGTCCAGCCGGATGCATGCACAAATTTTAATGAATGCCAATTAACAGACATTATCAGGGCAGGATTAATTTGTTGAGGGCCCCTAGACACACAAGTCCACTGGACCCCCCTGCCCCATCCCTACCATGCCCTGCCCCCTTCCCCGCCCCCATTTATCTACCCATTTTCTTCTTTATTTCCACTTTATTTCTTTTATTTTAAAATTTAAAACAAACAACAAAGATTTCCATACCAATGCCAGTGTACAGTTTTTCTCTATGCAACCTCCAAACATCTCTGAACAAATCCCCTCTTAATACACCCAAGGTCGCTACTGGGGGTTTAACCTTTCAAATAACACAAAACAACCCATGAGGTAAGCCAAACCTTACTTCTCTATTAAAGTCGGTTAAGTGTACATTGGCTTGAATAAGAGGGGGCTGTATCAGCTCAGGATACTCTTTTCCAAAGAGGCACATCATAGGTGCACCAGTTCCAGGTGTACTATTAATGCTTGAGCTTCCCCAGAATAAGCCAGATCATCTTCCCCCTACCACATTTCAGTACTAATGTCAAGGTTACTCACTACTCACTCCTCTGGAGGTGGTTGTCGTGTTCCTCCTCTGGAGGTGGTTGTCCTATATCATTATCAAACTCTCTACCTCTTCTACTACTATCCTCACCAACCACATTAGGATTCACCAATTCAGGGCTCCTTCCTGTGCAGCCCATCAGGGTACAGTCTGTCTTTGGTGGAAAGATGCAAACTCTTTCCTCCAGAGTTAGCAAGACGTCATCCTCATTCCAGGAATGGCAACCCTGGTCAAGCCCTATAGTCGCTGCAGCGTTGGACTCCATACTCACCCGCATGTCCACCAACTACAGTAAACTCGATTGTACTATTCAAGTTTCAAGTTTATTAAAATTTTGATATAAACGCAGTATCAAATATATGTGTATAACAATAATAAATTGAGGGGGACAAATAAAACCATTTAAAACAATGAACATACAATCATATCACCCCACATCGACGGCAACGATGCCAGCTCTACTTCAGGAAGAGAAAAGTGTTAAAGGAGGGCTTCTGAGTGAATTGTTAATATTTACACATAGGTTTTCCCTGGAGAACGTTCTGTAATAGAGGGTTAATTTGATTTTTTTCTCTTTCTTAATTAGTGATAGTAACAAGGGAAGAGCAATAAGATCTACAGTATTGTTAATCTCCTGATAAATCTAAAAAAAACCCTTAACTTTATATACCAAGTCTTCAACCAGAGGAAGCTCTCAACAGAGTGAAACGGAGACGCTCCATTGAGTGCAAGATCACCAAGAGCGAATTTAAATATCAACGACTCAGCTGTGATTAGTGAATATTGGTAGAGCCATCTCTTACAGCTTTTCAATGTAAAAAAACTGCCAGCACTATCATTACAGCAGCGCTATTTAAGCTAAATATTATATGCTTTATATAATAAGTTGGCTTTGATGAAACAACATAAATTGAAGCCAGAAGTACTGTTGTGAGAGGGGTAGATATTAGTAAAAATAATATAAAAACGCAAAAAATAAAATATAAAAAGAGGGTTACAAGATAGGCAATTAAAGACCAGTGGTAGTTCACATTTGGTTATCTGGGTAAGATAATTTTCAAACCCAGACAACTGGTGAACACCTGAGGTCTTTCAGCCTATAATAAAACATATAACTTCACAACATATATACATATATAGACAACAGTGTACATAAGAATTGTGGGTTTTATGTTAAAGAACTCTTCTATATTCATCAACATTTAAGGGATATTACTTATAGAATACTGCCACATCTATGTGACCATAGCTAAGCCAGGTGTAACTGGAGTCTTATACTAGTAACTCTGGAATTTGTTGCAAGAGAATGTGGCAAAATCAGTTAGCTTAGTAAGGTTTAAAAAGAGCGCGTAGTCATCTTTTGAACACGTTAGGGGATGCGTCCCTCTAGGGATGCCCAGGTCCCTCTTTCTATCTGGATCTCTTGATTTTGATGGCACTTGCCCCCCTGCCTTTAGTATCCCTTGCACTAGTGTTTTTGGATCAGTGGAGAGCCCAACTTGGACTTTAAGGGGTCCTTTTATCAAGACGGAATACCGTGCGTTAAACCGCCTGCCACGCTAGTCGCTAACACCTCCATTGACAAGGCGTTAGTTTTTTGTCTTGCCACAGGGGTTAGTGCGTGATTAAATGTCCCACACTCTAACCCCGCTAGCGCACCTTGATGAAAGGAGCCCTAAGTTTTCCTGTTGGTCCTGTGTTCCCAGACTTGCGATTAGCTGTGATGGGAGGGTGGGGGAGTGGGAAGGATTTGGCTACTTGGTTGTTTACTGTTTTGCATGTGTTTGCACATATCTTCTTGTGATTGTGGTTCTTTTTGTCATGTTGCAGTATTTGGGCTCTGTGGGATGGGGGTGGATGGAGGAAGTGCGGGATTGTCACTCTTTGGTTTTTGCCCGAGGGAGGACGGGATTGTCACACTTTGTTTGGTTTTTGCCCTTTTCTATTGTATATTTTATAATGTTCAGGGATTTCATGTTGGATGATAAAAAAGATTTAATTCTAAAAAAAAAAGTTTGGATAATTTCCTAACAGAGAAGTCCATAGGCCATTATTGGGATGGTCTTTGGAAATCCACTACTTATTCCTAGGATAAGCAGCATAAAATCTGTTTCACTACTTGGGATCTAGCTAAGTACTTGGGACCTGGGTTGGCCACTGTTGGAAACAAGATACTGTACTGGGCTTGATGGACTTTTGGTCTGTTCTAGTATGGCAATTCTTATGTTCCGGATTATACCAGTATTCTGTAACAGAATTATATGTGCCCAGATACTGTTACAGAATAATCTCTCATCATGCCCTGATATGGAAGCACCTCTTAAGAGACTGCCCTAATTTTAACAGCTTTGAATATTGGGCTATAATTTCCCTACAGTGCGATACAAGAAACGTATAATCAATTATGCATAATTTATCTAAAACCAATAAAATAGAATTATATAAAAACACTTCATAACTAAATACACTGTATTCCAGGTGAGCTCATAGATGTTGCAGAATATAAATATGTTTTTAAATTAAACTAAATAACAAAGACCTAAAATCAGTATTAAAACAGAATCTAAATCAGTAATACCCATAAATAAAAATGCAAAATTATAATAAGGGTTTCTACAGTGTTTAAAAACTATAAAATTAGGTGTTTGTTTTCAGGGCTGGCTCAAGGACTTGTGATGATCTGAGACAGTTTTTGCTTTAGCACCTCCAATCTTGGGGACAATTTAGCAGTATGAACTGCACAGGTATCAGCGTTCATACCACAAGAATGTCCCCACACCAGAAGAAATATTGGTGTTGTAGCCAAAATGCCTCATTGCTTACCCATGTTTTCATTTAAAAGTATTCCACACGTTTAGATCCCAGAGATATCCCTCTCCTTAAAAGACCACTTTCTCAGCTTCCATTGCTGCTACCATGCCCTGCCTCCTGTCTCTTCACCCTCCTTCTTGAGATACTGTAGCAGTAGTGCCTGGTGACTTTCAACCAAAGCCAGTGGAAAGAGAACAAGAAGTGAAAGGCATTACGGTAGTCAGCTCCTGAGGTGGAAATGCAAACCCAGCTTCAATTGGCCACTGTGTTCTCTTTTGATGACTTTCTTTCTGATTACATTCTGGCCCCATCCAGTTTTAGCCACCTACTTAAACTACCATTATAATTTAATGCAATTCTAATATACATTTTTAATGTAAACCATATACAATATAATTATTCATTCACATGGAACATTCCCAGACCAACTAATAAAATTTCCCTAGCAATGGGTGCCAAGATAAGTAGGATGTTTCACTTTACGACTCAGCATAAATTACTTTTCAAATTCTGATTTCACAGCAGTAACAGCAAAATAAGCTCTCCGCTCTCCTGATCACAAGCACTCTCATATCTATCACCCAGGCACCTATTGTCCTTCTTTTGCTCAATTTATTACTCCCTAATATTCTACCACCTAATTCCCAAGACCCCATTCTTCCATCCTACCCAGTCTTCAAGTCCTACCCAAGTCTTGTTTCCCAAATTACACTCCCAATAAACAGCCAGTCCTAGAGTTTGCCTTCTTCCATACCCCAAACCCAGGTCTAGAGTGTCTGCGTACATTTGAGTGCCAGTTCACCCACATCCCTATGTTCCCTGTATCTGCATTCCTGCTAGAGAATGGCACGGTGACAAAATTAATCACCATTCCTGTACCCGCAGATAACTGCGGGAAACCATCCCGTATCATTCTTTAGTGTCTATCTCAATCTCAGTCCTTCTACACCAGCATTCTTCAATGCAAGGCTTGAGGGTCAGTAGTTGTGCCTAGAGAATGACCACACAACGGTGCTGAAGGGAAGTGGAGAGAGAGGGGGAGGGGAGAGAGGAACAGACACTGAAGGAAAATGGGGAGAAGAGAGAGGGGAGAAGATGCTGAATGAAAGTGGGGAAGGGAGAGAGTGCAACAGACGCTGAAGGAAAGTGGGGAGGAGAGAGAGAGGGAAGCACATACTGGATGGAAGAAGTGAATAAAGAAAAAAGGGTGCATGCTAGATAAGGGAGATAGATGCCAGAACTGAGGGGAGGAAAGGAGAAGAGAGATGCTAAAAACCACCTAGAGGAGGGAAGGAAAGATGGAAGGGAAGAAAACAGAAATGCCAGACTATGGGGGGAGCAGGGGGAAGAAGATGGGTACCAGACCAGTGGGGGTGGAGGGAGAGATGGAAGGGAGAGGCACAGTAACAGAGCAGATGCCATATTGAAGAAGCAGACAGTGGATGGAAGGAATAGAATTACAAGAAAATGAGGAAAACAGAAACCAGACAACAAAGGGAGAAAAAAAATTTCTATTTCTTTTCTTTTTTTTTTTTTTGCTTTAGGATAAAATAGTATATTAGTTGTGTTGATAAACATTTATAAACAAAGCCCTGCCAGCTGAAGATCTCTTCCTCTAGTTTGGCAGCCATGCATAGGACCCAAGAGGCAGGCAGAACTCAGAAGTCTCGATGTGTGGTTGAGACGATGGTGCAGGGTTGAGGGATTTAGATTTGTTCAGAACTGGGCTACCTACTGGAAAAGGGGGAGCCTATTATGAAAGGATGGAATCCACCTTAACTGAGATGGAACCAAGCTACTGGTGCTAATGTTTAAAAAGGAGATAAAGCAGCTTTTAAATAAAGATGGTGGGGGAAGCTGACATTCGCCCAGGAGCAGATGGTTCAGTGTGGAGTATCCTTGAAGGATACTTTTGAATCAGGTAAATAAATAATCATAAATAGAGGTGCTCCACTTATTAAGCTGAGAATACTATCTCAGCGGAAGAAAATGCCTCAGGTTTGTTCTGGCAGAGCATAAATACTCAAACCTCCTCCACCCACATCATTGGCAAAAAACGTCCGAGGAGAATGTATTAAATATGAATATCGATTGGTACTATACTACTCCGAGTATATTACCTACCTGAAAAAATTAACTTCTCTGTCAATGTACCGTCTAAAATGTAAATGTAACTTGATTGAAAAATTGCATTGTCTAAAATGTTAATGTAACATTAACAAAATTGTATCTTCGCTGTAATTGTACAGTCTCTTCTTCTGTTAACCGCATAGAACTTCCACGGTAATGCGGTATACAAGAATAAAGTTATTATTATTATTATTATTACTTCTATTAAATTAATAATGTTTCCATATTTCAACTCAAAGAATGATATTCGCCGTGACTCTGTAGAACCAATCCGAGAAGGCCATGGCGGTGCTCGCCAACCAATGAAGAGAAGACTTTCAAAAAGCCTTTGACAAGGTACCGCACGAAAGACTGCTTAAAAAGCTGTGGAGACACGGGGTGCAAGGGGAGGTCCACCGATGGATCAAAAACTGGCTGGCGGACAGGAAACAGAGGGTTGGAGTGAAGGGCCATTACTCGGACTGGCATGGGGTCACGAGCGGAGTTCCGCAGGGGTCGGTGCTGGGACCGCTCCTGTTCAATATATTTATTAATGACCTGGAGGCAGGAACAAATTGCGAAGTTATTAAATTTGCGGATGACACCAAACTCTACCGCAGGGTTGATACCATGGAAGACTGCGAAGATCTGCAAAGGGACCTAACGACGCTAGAAGAATGGGCCAAAAAATGGCAAATGAACTTTAATGTAGGGAAATGCAAGGTCATGCATGTAGGGAAAAAGAACCCGATGTTCAGCTACAAAATGGGAGGATCACTGCTAGGGGTAAGTAACCTTGAAAGAGACCTGGGAGTGATGGTGGACACGTCTTTGAAGGCGTCGGCACAGTGCGCCACAGCCTCAAGAAAAGCAAACAAAATGTTGGGTATCATTAAGAAGGGTATCACGACCAGGACAAAGGAGGTCATCCTGCCACTGTATCGTGCAATGGTGCGACCGCATCTGGAGTACTGTGTCCAATATTGGTCGCCGTACCTCAAAAAGGACATGGCGGTACTTGAGAGAGTCCAGAGAAGAGCAACTAAACTGATAAGAGGTATGGAAAACCTCTCATATACTGACAGACTGAAAAAGCTGGGGCTGTTCTCCCTGGAAAAGCGGAGACTTAGAGGAGACATGATAGAAACCTTCAAGATCCTGAAGGGTATAGAAAAAGTAGACAGGGACAGATTTTTCAGATTACGGGGAACCACAAGTACAAGGGGGCACTCGGAAAAACTAAAAGGAGACAGGTTTAAAACAAATGCCAGAAAGTTCTTTTTCACCCAGAGGGTGGTGGACACATGGAACGCGCTTCCGGAGGCTGTGATAGGCCGGAGCACGTTACAAGGCTTCAAAGAAGGTTTGGATAGGTTCCTAGAGGATAAAGGAATTGAGGGGTACAGATAAGAGTAGCGGTAGGTTATAGGGATAGTCTGGGACCATTGCTTAGGCAATGGGCCTGATGGGCCGCCGCGGGAGCGGACCGCTGGGCGAGATGGACCTCTGGTCTGCCTCAGCGGAGGCAACTTCTTATGTTCTTATGTTCTTAAGACAACGTTCCTCACAGTAATGATATAGGAAAGAGTAATTGCTGAATCTCTCCTTTATTAAAGAATGAGAAGCCGCTGTAGAGACAGGATGCTGGAGAGATCGAGTAAGCAAGCATTTCAGTGAGTACTGTGATTTGATCCATGTACAGGATATTCGATTATTGTAATAAGATACATACTTGTTTCCACAGAACTATGTGAAGAAAGTGAGAGTCTGTAAGCCCTGAAGAAATGGTTTTTACTGATTATCAACTAAGACATCACATATAATTTTAAAGCACAATAGTTAATGTTGCAGTTTTACATCTGAGTCCCGGATTAAGATTAACACAGTGGCAGTAATGCATTCTCCTCGGATGTTTTTTGCCGAGGTGGGTGGAGGAGGTTTGAGCATTTATGCTCTGCCAGAATAAACCTGAGGCTTTTTCTTCCGCTGAGATAGTATTCTCAGCTTAATAAGTGGAGCACCTCTGTTTATGATTACTGTTGAATCAGAACATTTAGGGAGTCTCAACAGAGGTTTCACAAAGGTGAAAGAAAGCCAAGAGTGTTTAAGAGAAAAGCAGAGTAAATATGTCACATTATCCCTGTCATCTTCTCAACAGCCTGTAGAGATACAAGGAAAAACCACAATTTGAAGTGCCTGTATACAAATGCTAGAAGTCTAAAAAATAAAGTAGAAGAGTTAGATTATATAGAACTGAATGATGAGGTACAGTCGACTCCGCTTAAGTGCACACCCTTCGTGCACATAAATGGGTGTGCGCTTAAGGAGTTTCACTTATTAGTCATGAAAAATCACGATAGTCAAATGCAATAAAACTTTTATTCAACCAAAAACACACCAAATACAATGTAATACGATACAGTTGTAGAAACAGTACTGTTCTGACTAATGCAATAAATCTTTTTTAAAACCAACATTCTACTGAAATAATCAGTCATTGTTTTCTGTACACAGATTGCACGATTCAGGCAGTGTATCTGACTACTGATGCTGTAAAACTGTCCATAGTTGTGACAGCCATTTTTTGGTTTAAAGGTAATATAATTTTGAGAGAAATTGGTAAGAGACTTGGGGTAACATTCACCTGATTTTTTGGTGTGATATAGAAGATTTATTGAAATATTAGGGATAATTTACTCAGGTTTGAGTGGGATAAAGTCTAGGGTGAACTTAATTATTATTTGATATGTTAGTATCTAGTATCCAGTACAATATTATATTTTGAACAATTTATACTCTTAGGGATAGGGTTCTGCCTTATTAAGTTGGTTCAGTTAGGAAGTAGGTACACCATCACCAAGAAGAGCGATGGAACCCAACGAAAGTTTGCTATCGAAGGAAAAGAATACAAAAAAAATACTGCATACTTAAGTGTCTTACCTGTCCCGGAGACCAAAGAAGTCCAGTACAGTCTTTGAAGACATCTTCTACAGAATTTCTATAAGAACAAAAAGCACACAAAAAAAATCATATTCTTTAAGAACTGCTATTTTCCTGAATCATTAGATTAGATTAGATTAGATTGAAAGAATAATAAAAACTTTTACTTATCTGATGTTATTGAAGATTAGTAAGAAAGTGTTTAGATAAATTTCTGTAAAGAAAAAGAAAGCTTAGAATTATTGCTTAGGTTTAGTGTGAAATTTGTACACACAATTTTGTTGGATTTAAATTTGTTTTAATAAATTAACCTATATTATTTAATCCACAATTTTGTTTACTCAAAGTGTTGTTTGTCTTCAACCGGTAAATTTAAGTTAAGTTAAGGTGAAGTATTATATTTTATGTGATCTCTTCTCCTCTTGAGGGACATTTCTCATTAAGGTACCCAAATTCAGGCCTCCTTCTCTGTAATAATGCAAGGACATCTATGTTTGAAAAGATGTGTGTTCTTATGCTATGTTTAATCCAGATATTGTTTGCCTTCTCTTGCCGAAATATTATAAAGCTATTTTATTATGTAGTTTTCCTTAAGTTGTGTTTGAAGTTGTAAATCCAGATTGTTTGCCTTCTCCTGCTGATATATTACAAGGCCATTATATGCTTGAGATGTGTTTTCTTATTCTGTTGTAAAGTGAATCTAATTGTTTTCTTAGCTGTATTTGTAAGAAAATGTAGATAAGATTCTGCTGGCCAAAGCACCTCTAGTCTTTGGTCTTAGATAAGTAAAGGATTTTGTTATTTCTTTTAAAGTTGCATGTGATCTGTGTCCACATATGGTTTGCATTTACGTCATATGCTGACGACCCTTACCCATGTAAAATGATTTAAAAGGAGGTACAGAATATTCAATAAAGCGGACATGTTTGAGAGATAATAGGTGTCTGTTTTCTCTTGGATATTGTCCCCGGATGCATCTGCTTGTCAAATGACAGAGTGTGTACGGCCATAATCGGGCCTTATCAGACTACAAGGGTGAAAGCTGTGAGACTTGTACTCAAGAGGGTGGGGGTTACACTACCTCAGGCAAAATCTTTAAATTTTACCTTAAAATATCTCATACAGACATCAAACACTTCAGAATTTATTAAGACACATCAAAACATCTCTTCCAGAGGTAATTATTTTCTCTTAAACCAATCACACAGTAGCACATCAGGGACATTTCTGCTCTCCTCTGCTGTGTCCAACGCCGTAGTAAGGGGGTAGACCACCCTGGGTGGTATTTTGGTCTGGCACCTTTTCTCCTCTACACCCCTCATTCCTTCCCACTCCTCCCCTGCTGCACCTAGGGTTACCATATGGCTCCAGAAAAAAGAGGATGGATTGATACATCCGGGTATTACTTCCACATGGGGAGGCTGGATGGAACAGGGGGCGGAGAAGAGGGTATGGGGTGTGCTTCCAACCCTCGCTACGCCACTGGCTGTGTCCGTTGTTCTCCCCAGCTGTTTTCCTTTTCAGAACTGTGTAGCCAATCATAGGGTTGCCTTATTTAAAATGGTAAAATTGTTAATGTATTTTGCTGGGGGGGACCCTGGAGGGATAGTTGGTTTTTTTGTTGTTTTTTGGGGGGGGTGGGAGGTTGGGAAGGGTGGTGGGCGATTGGATTAGCTCTTTGTATTGTTTCTGAAACTTGAGTATTGCTGGATGTTGATTCCTTTGTTCTTGTTCTGTTTCTTGCTTTTATTTTTTCTCACGTTCACAATAAAACTGTTTTGAACATAAAATGGTAAAATCCCGGGTGAATGGCCCTGCCCCATTCTGCTTCAAACACCACCCTGTTCCACCTCAAACCTCGCCCCGTTCCGCCATCAACCCCACCCCCAAACTGCATGGTCTCTTCTTTCCTGCCAGGTCTAGAAGGCCTCCTAGCATACACGGATGCATGTGATGTCATCCACACATGCTCAGAGGCCCTCCAGATGTAGTGCAGCTTTCCAAAACCCAGATAGACTGTCGGGTATGGAAAGTCTGTCTAGGCACCCAGATATGTCCTCTAAACAGAGAGCATGCCGGGTTTTCCCGGATGTCTGGTAACCCTAGCCAATCACAGTTCAGCTTAGATCTCCATTCAAACTCCTGTACATTCCATTACACATTTTTAATTCAAATAAATGTATAAAGCCCTTGTTTTGTTTCTATACCCCTCAAATCAAGTCTCAAACTTGTGCTAAACTGAATTATATAAAATCCAAACCTGAATTATATAAACACCCAAACTCCAAAACAGGAGACTTACAGTTTTTAGCATTTTGCATGCAAAACTAGTTTAAATTAAGTCACAGCACTCATCTGTAGCCTCACAGAACCTTCAAACACTAGCTTTTATATTTTTAACACCATTGGGAGAAGTTTTATATCTTTAATTTAATTGCAGATATCAGTATAGATGTCTTTAAAATACTCTGCACAAGCGTGAAAATTCATGCCATTTTTGGACTTCTTTCAGGCTCCCTAGGCTCCTCTTCTCCTCCTTGCAACCCTCTGCTCCAAAGTCATCCCAACCTCCGTAATCTCAAATGCGGGATTGTTCAAGTGTGCCAATCATGGGTGGCATCGCGGCTGCCCAATGCCATTTAACTTTGACTTCTCCCACCCCCACCCCCTAGGCACTAATGAGTAAAAACAGAGCTCTGGAGATCCAAAAATCTTTTATTTTTTTATTCTTCCTGGAGCCATTCCTGGGTCATCCTCCCAAGACCCTTCAGCTGCCCTAAATGACTGCGAATCACAGGCAGGGCATGATTAATTCATCGAGGGCCCCTAGGCACACAAGTACACTGGGCCCCCTGCCCCGCCCCACCCCACCATGCACCCAGGCGGAAACAGGAAGCTGCATCAGACGGAAGCTTTGGGCAAGCAGCAACGCTTGCACAATTACAGTTCCTGTTGCCTTTCTTACCCTCGTTGCTTGCTTGTCTTACTTTCCGTCGATGGGGGGGGGGCCCCGCATTGCCAATCGATGCTGGAGGGGCCCATCGCAATTTGGAAAAAACAATGTTGATGCCCTCCTTCATTGGGCCCCCCTGACCATTTTGGGCCCTAGGCACGTGCCTACTTGGCCTATTGGTTAATCCTGCCCTGATCATAGGCACTCACAACTGCTGCAAAAAGTGTAGCAGACACCTGTGGACATATCTGAGGAATCCCAAGTGCAAATAACTTAACCTGGTTACATAAGGCACATGGTGGAGGGCTGGCTGGCTGACTAATGGAAGTCTCAAGTGTCCTTAGCACTTTGTAGCTCACCAGGAAATTTACTCTCTCAGTAGCCCAATTCACGTCTGTAGAAATGGAGAATAGGAACTGAGGTAGCACAGCCCAGTTGCCAAGATTTTCAAAGGGAGATGAAGAAAAACGTGTAAATTTTTTCTTCTAAAAGAAAATAACAGATAAAATAGGGAGGCCTAAAAGCATCTTCTTGGAACATCTGCGAATGCTCTTCATCCTACATAACCTAACATAAGACATAATAATTGCTGCTGCCAGGGCAGGATTAATTTGTCGAGGGCCCCTAGGCACACAAGTACACTGGGCCCCCTGCCCCGCCCCACCCTACCATGCACCCAGGCGGAAACAGGAAGCTGCTTCAAAGGGAAGCTTTGGGCAAGCAGCACCACTTGCACAATTACAGTTCCCGTTGCCTTTCTTACTCACATTGCTTGGTTGTCTTACTTTCCGTCGATGGGAGGGACCCACGTTGCCGATCAATGCTGGAGGGGCCCATCACCATTTGGAAAAAACAATGTTGATGCCCTCCTTCATCGGGCCCCCCTGACCATTTCATGCCCTAGGCACGTGTCTACTTGGCCTATTGGTTAATCCTGCCCTGGCTGCTGCTGGGTCAGACCAGTGGTCCATTGTGCCCAGCAGTCCACTCCCATGGTGCCCTTAGGTTAAAGACCAGTGCCCTAACTGAGACTAGTCTTACCTGCATAAGTTCTGGTTCAACAGGAACTTGTCTAACTTTGCCTTGAATCCCTGGAGGGTGTTTTACCCTATAACAGCCTCCGGAAGAGCTTTCCAGTTTTCCACCACTCTCTGGCTGAAGAAGAACTTCCTTACGTTTGTACAAAATCTATCCCCTTTTAACTTTAGAGAGTGCCCTCTCAACCTTGGAGAGGGTGAACAACTTGTCTTTATCTACTTATCCAGCACTTCTTGTTGTAAACCGCCTTGAACTTTCATGGCTTTGGTAGTATATAAGAATAAAATTATTATTTTAATTATTACTAAGTCTATTTCCTTCATTATCTTGAATATGTCCCCTCTCAGGCTCCTCTTTTCAAGGGAGAAGAGGCCCAGTTTCTCTAATCTCTCACTGTACAGCAACTCCTCCAGCCCCTTAACCATTTTAGTCGCTCTTCTCTGGACCCTTTCGAGTAGTATTGTGTCCTTCTTCATGTACTGGATGCAGTATTCCAGGTGGGGGCGCACCATGGCCCGGCACAGAGGCATGATAACCTTTTCCGATCTGTTCGGGATCCCCTTCTTTATCATTCCTAGCATTTTGTTTGCCCTTTCGCCGCTGCCACACATTGCATGGACGGCTTCATTGACCTGTCGACTAGTACTCCTAAGTCTCTTTCCTGGGGGGGTCTCTCCAAGTACCACACCAAACATCCTGTATTCATGTATAAGATTTTTGTTACTGACATGCATCACCTTACACTTATCCACGTTAAACTTCATTTGCCATGTCACAGCCCATTTCTCGAGCATGATTATGTCATGTGGTAGGTCTTCACAATCCTTCTGTGTCTTCACTACTCTGAATAACTTTGTATCATCTGCAAATGCTCGTCATACCAATTTCCAGGTCGTTCAAAATTATGTTGACGAGCACGGATCCAAGCACCGAACCTTGCGGCACTCCACTCGTGACGCTTTTCCAGTCCAAATATTTACCACCCTCTGTTTCCTATCCGCCAACCAGTTTTTAATCCACGTATTTCACTCTCGATTCCATGGCTCGCAATTTTTCAAAGTAGTCGTTCATGCGGGACCTTGTTGAACACCTTCTGAAAATCCAGATATACAATGTCAACTGGGTCGCCCTTGTCTATCTGCCTGTTTACTCCCTCGAAGAAGTGCAGCAAGTTCATCAAGCAAGATCTTCCTTTGCTGAGGCCGTGCTGGCTGGCCTTATCAGATTGTGTCCGTCAAGGTGATCAATGATGCGGTCCTTTATCAGCGCCTCTACCTTCTTTCCCAGTACTGAGGTCAGACTCACTGGTCTGTAGTTTCCCGGATCTCACCTTGAATCTTTCTTGAAGATCGGCGTAACATTCGCTACTTTCCAGTCTTCCGGAATACTACCTGAATTTCTTTTCTTCTGGCTTTGCTGAATATGTTCTCCTTATCCTCAAATAGTCCCAGAATAAACTATTTCTAAAACAGTTGACAGCTGAAACCAAAACGTCTGGTGCAATCCTCCACATGAAAGAGCATACTTCTGGGATTGAGTCAAGCCCTTATGGGAAAAATATTGACTCCCCTCCAGAGGGTATAGTGAAATTTAGAGGCAATAATGCCTTTGGCATTTTCATTGTGTTGTATTTTTACTTTATTCCTTCCATCTGGATAAATAAGTTTCATTCCTCAGTTTATTAACAGATCCTGAATGAGTTAAATACCACCATAGTCTCAAAATGATAAAGATATAATTTAGCAATATAAGTTGGAATTATTGCTTGTGCTGTTACTTAGCATCACAGAGATGTGGCCTTTGTTACGGTTGGCAAATCGTATTGACATAAGTTACTGCAAATGAAGCAACATTTTGATTGTCTGGTCAATCAGTTTTAAATGCCAGTAGACTATACGAAAAGGCCTTTTTCTTACAGCGGGAAGAGAAAATTCCTGGAAAAGAAAGAGGTACATGGCATCAGTCTGCTGGGAACATTTCCCAAGTACAAAGTAAACTGACTTCCTAGCAGCACCCTATGCAAAGAGTGAAACTATTTATATAATGGATGTTATTCCAGTACAGTCCTGAATGACAATTTATTGGTAACATCTGCATCCTCTCTGCTGAAAACAAATTATGTCAGTATTGTAACAGTTCCCAGTCAGAGGCCACACATTTATAATGTATGCTTTACCTCAACATTAGAAGTAAAACCCAAGTCAGATTTACTCCTGTTTCTTAAATAATTGCTATCATATTCTTTCATTACAGTTCAAAAGAGATTAAAAGATAAACCAAGCACTTAAATTGTAGCATACTAGGAGCATGAGATGAGCAGAATTATGTCAAGCCTATATCCCAAATGATTTAAGCAGTCATACGGGGATAGACTTTAAAAAGTCCATATGTACACTTTGTGAAGAAAGGAAGGAGAGGGGAAATATGGCGCAGGACTTCTTAAACCAAATTGATGGATTCCACAGTTCACAACACGGTTTCAGGGAGTCATACAGTACAGAATCATTACTGCTTGAATTGACGTCAAAAGCAAAATCATATTTATGCAGGGGTAGACAATCTGTGTTGTTGCAGTTTGACATTTCTGCTGCATTTGACACGGTAGACTGCTCACTACTCCTAAAACTGAACGAATTGGGCATATATGGATTTATTCTAAAATGGTTTGCCAAATTTCTAGGAAATAGGACCTATGATGTAAGAAAATGAAATAAGAGGTTCCAAAAATTGACTGCTTCTTGCAGAGTGCCATAAGGATCCCTTCTGTCTCCATCCTTGTTCAGAGCCCTGGCAAATAGATTCTTCTCTTCTCAAATCTACACATTTTCTTAAGTGGATGACATCTTTCTACTTTGTGTAACCAGAGACTCTTTTGAGACCATCCTACAACACCTAGTGTGGACCATAGAGGACCTGAGGACATGGACACAAGAAAACTTCCTCAAACTTAATAAACAGAAGACCAAAGTGTTTTGGTTTGGGGACTGTAACTCACTTCCACATACAAATCTGATACTGTCCACCAGTCAAATCCTCAAAATTGAAAAATCTTTGAAAATCCTAGGCATCACCCTCAACTCCCAACTTATTGGACACACCTTTATTAATCTTTTATTGAATGATCTTCTTGTTATACCAATATATATGAGGTTACAAGGACATTTGGAGGGGTAATTTCGATATAACGTCTAAATCTGAATTTAGACATTTTGCGGAAGATACACAACAATCTAGTAGTGAACATGTCCATTTTCAAAATTGCAAAACTCTTGTTGTTGTTGTTTTTAAATGTGCCCTATGCATCTATCCTATTCTTTTTTTTTCTACCCATCTTTAAAAAAAAAAAAGCACATCCAAATGAAATACGTACAGAACAAGCCATTGTGATGTAGGAGGGGCCAGTACTTGCACTAGACTGGTCACACAGACATTCATCAGAAAAATGTTGAAAGTAAACTTGTTTGGCAAATATTTTGATTAATTTTGCTGTGATCATACTATGCTTGGTTAGTATCTCTTGGTTTGGGAACCACACAGAACCGTGAGGTAGTTGCAGTATATAAGATATATTGTTATGTTATTTAGCATGTGCTAATGATTAACATTCGCTAAATGCTAAGAAACCCATAGGAATAAAATAGGCTTCTATGCATTTAGCACACACTAATGGCATGGCTTAGTAATAGGAGTCCCACTGTTTTCTTTTTTGCTTGCATACTTCTCATAATTAAAAAGCCTTCCCACCTAGATCATACAATGCAAAAGTAAGAGTTTAAGGGCTCCTTTAATGAAGGCACATTAGGGCCTTAACGCGCGGAACAGCACACGCTAAAATGCCATGCGCGCTAGCCGCTACCGCCTCCTCTTGAGCAGGCGGTAGTTTTTCGGCTAGCGCACGCTAATCCGACGCGTGCATTAAAAACGCTAGCACACCTTCGTAAAAGGAGCCTTAAGTGTAAATAACCTATTGTTCATATTTTTAAACACCATAAAATCTATGCAATCTTTTGGTATTTTCTCTAACCGCTTGTCTATAAAAGAAGCAAATGAAATTGTGAAAGAATCGGAGATCAGTGTTCAGAAGGACTGATCAGGGTAGGAGATATATACCACTGACTGGGTCCATACCCAGATGTTCAAATGTCGTGGAATCAGACAACCTCGGCACTATCTCGTGGGGCTCAAGGATCTCCCGTATGGTGAAAGACTACAGAAGTTGCGACTGTACTCACTCGAGGAAAGAAGAGAACGGGGAGATATGATCGAAACGTATAAATACATCACGGGACGCATCGAGTCAGAAGATGATATCTTCTGGCCCATGGGTCCCTCGACCACCAGAGGGCATCCGCTGAAAGTCAGGGGAGGGAAGTTTCACGGCGACTCCAGGAAGTACTTCTTCACCGAAAGAGTGGTGGATCATTGGAACAGACTCCCACTCCAGGTGGTAAAGGCCAGCAGCGTAACGGATTTTAAGAATAAATGGGATACTCTTGTGGGATCTTTAAGGAAGTAAATTCAGGGGGGGGGGTACTTGGAATGGGCAGACTTGGTGGGCTGTAGCCCTTTTCTACCGCTTTTTCTATGTTTCTATGTTTCTATGTTTCTATCTGTACCAGGGTAGGCCAAGGATAGTGAAAGGAGTTACCTGGTTAGTGAAGATATTTGATCTGCCTGAATACAGACAGGATAAAAAATGTGTGGTACTAATTTTATCCAGTTACCTGATTGCCAATCTGAATATTGTAAGTATCTGGATAAGTAGGCACTAACCAACTTATAACTGAATATTCAGCACTAGCCAGTATCTGGATACCAGCGCTGAATATCTGGATATATAAAGCCTTCAGCATGCCAGTATTTTAAAAATTTGCTGTTCACCATAGGCTGCACATTAGGGAGATGGAGGGTGTCGGAGTCTGTATCAGATTAAGCTGATCCAAAATTCAGACTTCCATCATGATTTCCAGGCCAGTTTTAACCAAAACTGTGGTAGAGATTTCTACTGTGGTGAGGTAAATGCTCTGACACTCATAAGAACATAAGAATTGCCGCTGCTGGGTCAGACCAGTGGGCCATCCTGCCCATCAGTCCGCTCATGTGGCGGCGCCCAGGTCAAAGACCAGTGCTCCAAATGAGTCCAGCCTCACCTGCACATGTCCCAGTTCAGCAGGAACTTGTCCAGCTTAGTCTTGAAACCCTGGAGAGTGTTTTCCCCTACAACAGACTCCGGAAGAGCGTTCCAGCTCTCCACCACTCTCTGGGTGAAGAAGAACTTCCTTACGTTTGTACAGAATCTATCCTCTTTCAACTTTAGAGAGTGCCCTCTTGTTTTCCCTACCTTGGAGAGGGTGAACAACCTCTCTTTATCTACTAAGTCTACTCCCTTCAGTATCTTGAATGTTTCTATCATGTCCCCTCTCAGTCTCTTTTCAAGGGAGAAGAGGCCCAGTTTCTCCAATCTCTCACTGTACGGCAACTCCTCCAGCCCCTTAACCATTTTAGTCACTCTTCTCTGGACCCTTTCGAGTAGTACTGTGTTCTTCATGTACGGCGACCAGTGCTGGATGCAGTACTCCAGGTGAGGGCGCACCATGACCTAAAACAGTGGCATGACAACCTTCTCCGATCTGTTCGTGATCCCCTTCTTTATCATTCCTAGAATTCTGTTCACCCTTTATGCCGCCACAGCGCATTGTGCAGATGGCTTCATCGATTATCGATCAGAACTCCCAAGTCTCTTTCCTGGGAGGTCTCTCCAAGTACCGCCCCGGACATCCTGAATTCGTGCATGAGATTTTTGTTACCAAAATACATCACTTTGCACTTAGCCACGTTGAACCTCATTTGCCAAGTCGATGCCCATTTCTCAAGCTTGATTATGTCACTTTGTAGATCTTCTCAATCCCCCTGTGTCTTCACTACTCTGAATAACTTCCTATAAGAGTCAGAGCATTAACCTTGCCAGCCTGTGGTAGAAACTTTTACCACAGATTTGTAAAAGGAGCCATAAATTTTTTAGATTTAGTTTACGTTGGGCCAGATCATCTTGGCTTTGAATCTTTCATGTTATGCATCTCAGATTTCATTGTGAGACTACTTAGATTTCAAATGCAAATCAGGACCTCTTATGATAAATGTAGATAGAGTTTTTATTGTGCTTATTGTTTTTATTGTCATTGCGAAGAATACTTTGAATAAATTACAACTCAAGGTCCGAGAATATTGACTTTCCACAGTCTCATTTGTTTGGCTTTGTTCTTCTTTTCCTGTGGAAATTTGGGTCTTCTTGCTTTTGCCGTTCCCAGCAGAGCCGGATTAAAGGGTAGGCCCATTAGGCACATGCCCAGGGCCCAAAACTGTCAGGGGGCCCACTGAAGAAGGGCAGAGGACTCACTTTTTCAAAATATTTTTTAATTTTTTTTTTTTTAAACAGCATCAGCATCGCGCGGGCCCCCCCCCCCCTCCCCCTTGGCATCGGCATCACGTGGGCCTCCCAGCATCGATGGCAATGCAGCTCTGCTCCAGAACAAGGGGGGTGGACCGGCAGCCACGCTGAGGTGCAGGAATGTACCACGATGACAGCCTCTGCCAGCTCTGCTCATAAGAAGTGACGTCAGAGGTGGATGGACCGGCAGAGGCAGTCATCGCGGGATCTTACAACTACTCCCGATGTCTGCCGGCCCCACCTGCCTACCTCACCTCGAGTCTGAACTGCTTCACTCCTTCGAGGTTCTGGGGCACGGAGGGGGGCCTTCGGCAGAGTCTCATATCCTTTCACTCTCTCTCCTGCCTCCAATCTTAGAAACAGGGGCCCCGGGCTCAGAGGGCCTGCAGCGTGTAAAGGAGGAGAAGAACAGGGACCCTTTCTCTCTGGCTTCGGGAGAGGGAGGGCCATGCTTTGGAGGTGTTGGGCTCCTCGCTGAAGGAGAGGGGCTTCCGATTACCAGGGGAGAGGAGAAGGGGACAAGCTGGACAAACAGCATTTAGGCAAGTCTCGGAGAGGGCAGCAGAGGAAGAAAGGTGAGGGGAAGGGGGTACAGAGAGAGAAGAAAGAGTATGGGAGTTAGGGCTAGATAGAGATGGAGAGGGGATAAATTGGTAGGGAGAGAGAAGAAAGAAAGAGTATGCGGATTGGGGCTAGATGGAAAAGGGGGGAGGGAGAGGTGAGGGCCAGAGATGAACAGGGGGGTGAGACTGGAGAACAATTCCAAAATAAAGAGAGAGCAAAAAAATGTGAGAGCAAAGAGGGGTGACATGATAAAGAACAGAAAGAGGGGGAAGGGTCATCCATTGATAGAGGAAAGGAGGGCAAGACCTGTAGCTTATATCCCGCTCCCATTCCCATGCGGAGCTCCCAGAGGAATAAGCAAGAGTAAGTTCACAAGGGAAGATAGCGGGGCCCCATGCTGGCATGGGGGGGAGGAGGTTCAGACTTGGGCAGTGCTGGAAAGAGGGTGGCATGGAGCCTCTGGACCGCGTAAGCATAGGGGCAAGGAAAAAAAACAGACGGGGAGCTATGTACGAGCACCAGAGCTGGAGGAAGTGGCACGGTAGGATTCAAGCCCCACTTTAACTTAGTGAGCACAAGGCAGAAAGAGGAAAGAAATCAGCAAAGCTCCTGCTGAATCCAAGAAGTTTAAGGCTATTGGAGTCCCACTGGCATGGCACTGCTGAGGAAGCTCACACTGCCATATTCACTCGAGGGCTGATATTTTTAACTGTCTGAAATGTTGCTTCTTTATTGGTAAAAACCCCATGTCTTATGAAAATAATCCTAGTTGGGGTATATAAAACAAAAAACGAGAACACTAATGCTCAAGCATGACACGAGTGAGCAAGAAAGGGTTAATCAAAGAACTATTTATGGTGCTAAAATGGCATGGATTCTTGCTACTTGTCATCTGGATTGGCTACTGCTAGTAAACAGGATAGTAGTCTTGAGTCCTTTGGTCTGACCAAGTATGTGACCCAATTGGGGAGAAAGAGGGAAGGAGGGAGAAGGAAGACCAGGAAAGGGAGAGGAGAAGAAAGAAAGATGCCAAGACCATGGGAGGGAGGGGAAGGAAAAGATATACCAGACCATGGAGGGAGAGAGAAGGGAAGGAGACAGATGATAGACCTGAGGGGAGGAAAGAAGGATAGAGAGATGCTAAAATCTGCTTGGAGAGAGAAATGGAAGGGAAGAAGACAGATATCACACCATGGGGGGGGGGGAGAGAAGTAGATGGATGCCACACCAATGTGGAGGGGAGGGAGAGACGGAAAGGAGAGGCAGGCAGTTTCTGGAAGATGCATAGAAAGAGAGCAAATGCCATATGAAAGAGGCAGAGAGAGGGCAGACTGTGGATAAAAGGAAGAGAATGATGAGAAGATGAGGAAAGCAGAACCCAGACAACAAAGGTATAAAAAAAATTCTATTTGTTTTATTTATTTATTTATTTTCATTTTAGGATAAAGTATTATTGTAACTGTGTTGATAATCGTTTATTAATAAAAAATAGAAATAAGGTGATCCTGTTTATTGGACTAATTTTAACATATTTTTTTACTAATTCAGAGACCATAACTCCTTTCCTCAGGTCAAGACAGGGATACTGTAACAGCAGTATAGTTTACTGACCTGAAGAAAGAGGTTTTAACCTCTGAAAGCTAATTGAGAAATGTATTAGTCCAATAAAATGACGGGCACTAAATTTTCTTCCTGTCATGCCCCTTGCCTCCTACCCAAATGCAAAATATAAATTGGTGGGCTTCCCAAAGCCCTGTCAGCTGAAGATCTCTTCCTCCAAGAAGGAAGGGGGGATTTGTTCAGAGATGTTTGGAGGTTGCATAGAAGAAAAACTGTACACTGGCACTGGTATGGTATGGAAAATATGAAAAAGGATCTGTAAAAGTTAGAGGAATAGTCTAATGCCTGGCAACTAAAATTCAATGCAAAAAAATGCAGAGTAATGCATTTGGGGATTAATAATCGGAAGGAACCATATATGCTGGGAGGTGAGAAGTTGATATGCACGGACGGGGAGAAGGACCTTGGGATGATAGTGTCTGAAGATCTAAAGGCGAAAAAACAGTGTGACAAGGCAGTGGCTGCTGCCAGAAGGATGCTGGGCTGTATAAAGAGAGGCGTAGCCAGTAGAAGGAAGAAGGTGTTGATGCCCCTGAACAGATCATTGGTAAGGCCCCACTTGGAGTATTATGTTCAGTTTTGGAGACCGTATCTGGCGAAGGACATAAGAAGACTTGAAGCAGTCCAGAGGAGGGCGACGAAAATGATAGGAGGCTTGCGCCAGAAGACATATGAGGAGAGACTGGAAGCCCTGAATATGTATACCCTAGAGGAAAGGAGGGACAGGGGAGATATGATTCAGACATTCAAATACTTGAAGGATATTAACGTAGAACAAAATCTTTTCCAGAGAAAGGAAAATAGTAAAACCGGAGGGCATAATTTGAGGTTGAGGGGTGGTAGATTCAAAGGCAATGTTAGGAAATTCTACTTTACGGAGAGGGTGGTGAATGCCTGGAATGTGCTCCCAAGAGAGGTGGTGAAGAGTAAAACTGTGACTGAGTTCAAAGAAGCGTGGATCTAGAATCAGAAAATAATATTAAATATTGAACTAAGGCCAGTACTCGGCAGACTTGCACGGTCTGTGTCTGTGTATGGCCGTTTGGTGGGGGATGGGCTGGGGAGGACTTCAGTGGCTGGGAGGGTGTAGATGGGCTGGAGTAGGTTTTAACAGAGATTTCGGCAGTTGGAACCCAAGCACAGTACCGGGTAGAGCTTTGGATTCTTGCCCAGAAATAGCTAAGAAATAAATTTAAAATTTAAATTGAATCAGGTTGGGCAGACTGGATGGATCATTCGGGTCTTTATCTGCTGTCATCTACTATGTTATGTTACTATGTTAATCTTTGTTGTTTTTTTGGAATTTTAAAATAAAAGAAATAAAGTGGAAATAAAGAAGTAAATAAGAAAATGGGGGCAGGGCATTGTGGGGATGGGTTTGGGTGGGGTAGGGGCCCTTGACGAATTAATCCTGCCTTGGTTCCCAGGACACAAAAACTGCAATAAGCAGAACATTAAGACAGCTGTTTAGGTAGAACACTTTGGAATATAGACACCTATTAAAGGATTTATCTTCTTTTATATCAATGTGGCATGGAGAGGTACAGTAAAGAACAACCATATACTGTATCTTTGAATTAAATACTCGTACTCCATTTGGATTAAATCAAGATGTAGATTTAAAGGTTTTCTTTATAAAACAACTGTAAGTGTATGTTGTCTGCCCTTTCCCTCTCTCCTCCTCCCTCTGCCCCAGTCTCCTCCCTTTTCATTCTCTCCCCTCCCATGTCCTCCCTCTTTCATTTTTCTCCCCATTTCTTTCCTTTCCCCTTCTTCCCTCTTTACAATTTTTCCATTCCCTATTTTGCCTCTTTTTCTTTCTCCTTATCTTCTTTTGGTCTTCCTCTCTACCCCCTTCTTTCATTTCCCTTTCATCATTCCTTCCTCTCCCTGGTTCCTCTTTTTCCTTTATTCTCCCCTTGATTTCCTCCCCATCCTCCCTTTCCCCTCCTTCTTTCCTCATTTTTCCTCTTTCCCCCTTCCCCATTTTTCCTTTTCCACCCCCCCCCTTTTTCCCTTCTCTATTTCTCCCTCCATTTCCCCACCCTTTCACCTTTCCTCCTCCCTTCTCATCTACTTTCCCTTTCTTATTTTTTCTTCCCAACTTCCTCCTTCCCCTCTTTGCCTCTTCCCCTTTTCCTTCTTATTTTCCCTCAAAGCCAGACAATACCTTATATCACATGCAACCAAACTTAAATTTCACACAAGTTCGACTGACAACCAGTGTATTTCATTAAAAAAAAGGGGTGACATGGTCAAACTGTTTTAAATTAAAAATCAGTCGAACAGCAGCAGGACAATACTCAATCTACTGAGATTTTTCTGATGACCAGCAAAGTAAACAATGTTACAGTAATTCAATTGACTCAAAACTAATGACTGAACCAGCAATTTGACAGATGAAATGTCAAAATATGCTTTAATAGTGCACAATTTCCATAGAATATGGAAACCCTCCCATACCAAAGCACCCACCTGATCTTTCATGGTTAGATTCTGATCCAGAATCACTCCCAATATTTTAATGGTAGAGTAAATAGGATAAGTCAAAGAGGTCTCAGCACAATTCTGATGTGAAGTTGCAAAAAAGAATTTTGTTTTCTCTGCATTAAGTTTCAATTTCAATCCAATCATCCATTGTTCAATTATTAGAAATACCTCAGCAATTATATGCCTGATGTGAGAAACAGGCTATACATCTTGATCCCTAAATTAGAGAATTTTAAAGCTAGCGAAGGAAGGTAAACATTGAAAAGTAGAGGAGAGAGCGAAGAGCCCTGAGGGACACCACACGGATTATTCCAACTCCCAGAGAAATGATTATTAAAACAAACTTTATGACTAACCAAATCATAGACTTTGGGCTCCTATTACAAAGGCGCGCTAGGGCCTTAACGCGCGGAATAGCACGTGCTAAAATGCCATGCGTTCTAGCCGCTACCGCCTCCTCTTGAGCAGGCGGTAGTTTTTTGGCTAGCGCGCGCTATAGCACGCGCTAATCCGGTGTGTGCGCTTAAAACGCTGGCGCACCTTTGTAAAAGGAGCCCTTTGTCTTGGATACCTATGGCATCCAGACATTTCAGTAAGTTTTTATGATCTAGATTGAATGCATTGCTCATATCGAACTGCATTATCAAGGCACTAGTACCTTTGTTAAACAAGTTATTTAGACAATCTAATATAGAAGCTAGAACTGTTTCTGTGCTATATAAAGGGCGAAAGCCTGATTATGACACATATAAAATGGAGTAATGTTCCAAATAATCTAACAACTGAAGATATATCAAGCCTTCCATCAATTTTACAAAAATAAAAGGAATGGATGCTATTGGTCTATAGTTGGTAACTAATGAAGTAGCTCTTGATGGACATTTGCCTATCTCCAACATATAAGACAGCCAGTCAAATAGTTCTAACTGAAATTTCAGTGGAGCAGCTTTCATAACTGCTGGAGGGCAGAGATCTAAAGGGCAAAATGAATTCCCACACTTTATGATCCGTCCCCGTCACTTTGTCCTTTAGCTAGCTTCTCAAGAACACAGACTTCTGAAAATTGTTCAGGGTCAACCGCACTTCCAGTCCTATTTGTGATTGTTATCTGCGGACCTACTCCTGGATCTTCATCTGGGAACAGAAAGCAGAAATATCTTTGCAGCTCGAATATCCAGTATTCCTCCTACAGTGTGAAAAATTTTCCCAATTGATTATATCTTGCAATAGGGGTAGATATTTGCAATGCAGATCTTCAAAAGTATAGGCAGCAAAAATTGAAATCTGATCTTAAAACTTTTCTTTTGAAGTGCATTGCTTCATAGTTGATTACTTTTCTCTCTCCAGTTCAATGGGCCTGTTGAGCAACTTAGAGGCACACCCTACCTTCCTTAATTAACTCCCTCTTTTATGAAGGCATAGCACAGGTTTTAGCGCCGGCAGCGGCGGTAACTGCCCCGACTCTCATAAGATAACAAATGCTAAATAAACTTGAAAATTTGGTGCCATAGAAGAATCAATAGATTGATTGAACATAGAGGTCAGTTGAATAATCAGTTGGACAGTCTATTGATTCTAGTACCATTGTATTCATGCAGCATGAGCAGCAAATAAAGAAAAGCACTCACTGGGGTGTTGATGTGTGCCGAGCCAGGTGAAGTTCAGCCATGTAGCGAACAGAATGCTTAAATTCCACAGAGAATGGCAGCTGTGTGAGCTGGATGAAAAGACCAATTTATAAAGCTGGCCGAGAAGGTCTGTGAGCCAAAAGACACAAGTGAATGTGCGAGAAAGGTGTGAATTGACTGGGGGATGCGTGCTTTCAACCAGACATGGAAAGGATAAGAGATCTGTAAAGATAATTAGTGTATAAAACAGGCTTTGGAAAGGGAAAATAAAAGTGAAATTACCAAGCCTGGAGAAAGTACACTGTATATTAAGTTTGTATTTAGAAAATATCATTCGGAAACTGTACCTAGGAGATCTTGAAAGAAGAAAGTGTTTCAAAGGGGTACATTTTCTGAAGGATAGCAGCCAACAGTCTGGAAAGAATAAACCTCAGACACAAAAGTGTTTTCAAAAGTGCTGTGTGAAGCATTCTCCACTAAAGCAGAAATACTCTGTGCAGCTTGTCAGAACATAAATCCTTTGTGAGCGATTTGCAAGGAAAATTGTACTCTGTCAAAGCAATGATCATTTAAAATTTACAATAGAAACTGCTTGAAGCAACCAGATTTGCGTAAAAGACTGGAATTCTATGTGAATAAATATTCCAACTGTGCTAACAGATTCTAAGGGCTAGATTCGCTAACCTGCCCGATTGCGTCTGATCTGTGTGCAATCCGTGGCAGGCTGACCAATTCACTATGGGTCCATATTCAAATGGGGGTGATCACTGGATAGTAATCCTGACACATGCGCAGACCATCTTTGCTCCTGCCCCGTATGGAGCCATGATCAGAAATGGCAGCTCAGGTGAACGTGGCAGGGGGATTCCCATGCCATGATCAGCTGATGGCAATGCAATTCTCTAACCAGCGCCTGAGACATGGGCGCTGGTTAGAGAAACAGGCCAGTTAGGTGTCTGTCAGTTAGGGCAGTCATGATTCTTTATAGGACGCCAGCTTAGGCGGCTGCTAAAATCACTGTCCTATATAGAATCTGCCTATATATATAATCTGCCTAAATATATATAGGCAGATTCTATATAGGAAAGTGGTATAGGACATTTTGGGGCAGGAGCAAAGAAATATCACTCCTGTCCCGTTTCACTGCTAGATCACCAGGGTTCAAGAGGTATGTTGTAGAGGGGTCTGGGAGGTGAGAGGGAAGCGGGGTGGTTAACAGTTGACCAGGACAGGACGTGGGAAGGATCGCTCCTGTCCTGGTTCACCACTGGACCACCAGGGCTTAAGGCAGGCCCGTTGGTGGCCTGCAATGGGCCCAGGTGGGGAACGAGAGAGTGAGCAGATTTGATGACCCGAATAGAAACATAAACCCCCATTTTTGGGCCATTCTTTTGGCCCAAAAATCTCAGTTTATATTCTAATATATACGGTACCATGTCTAAGTTATAGAAAGGTACTCTGATTGAGTGCTGTCCACTGGAGGATTAAGGCATGATACAGTAAGTATTTTTTTTATTTCTGGAGGGATCCCATTTTTAAAAATTCATAAATAGCTGAAGTGGGATTTGAACCTGGGTCCCCTGATTATCAACCCATTGCTTTAAACATTATACTATCCCTCTGCATTCATGTTCATGTGGCCATTTATAGGATGGATGTTCCCATGCTGCCATACAGGCATCCATGTTCCTTGTTTTTCCTGTTCATAATTTGGATGTTTCAGTTTGTAAATTGGGTGTTCATCCTGGACATTTCTAGCACATGGATGTCCATTTCGCATGTATTTTAGAATAGGCTGTATCCTATCTGTTACATGTGAGAAGGGTGTTCATTTGTGACCTTCTGACTTGGATGTCCATATTCTGAGTAGGATGACCTTTCTAAAATGCTGCTCTTAGGGTGATTCAGATAGCATCATGTTTCATGAAAAAAATAACAGCAATAGAGGCTGTTTTATTGTCTGATTAAATAATCAGAACCTTTACTAAATGAGGCTCAAAAAATTGAAACTCATCCATTCTAGTGACTCACAGTTGGCTGTTTCCAGTTATTCACCTCTTTTGGATTGTTTCCCAGTCATTTACACTGTTTTACTCTTCAAACTGAAGGGATTTATAAGTAGATTTCAAAAAAATATTTCACACCCAACTCTTTCAAATTTCATTTTTTGTTGTTGTTGTTTTAAATTATGTGTAGCTTTATAAATAATGAATAAAACATGCTATACAGTGTGGGGCAGATTCTATAAATGGTGTCCTGAATGTAGGAGGGGGTAGGCATTCTACTGCTATTTAACCAGCTAATCAGGGCACACATTGTGGGGGGTTTTTTAAACCCTGAGGCAGACCGCCTAATTGTAGGCATCTGTTGTGGTTGAGGGAGATGTGTCGGAACACTTAAGCTCGCCCAAATACCACAGATACATGTGTAATTTATAACCATCTATAAGTTACACATGTCTATAAGTTAATACACATGTAAGTATGTCTATAAGTTACACATGTAAGTAACATATGTAAGTTACACGTGCAAGTTACATGGGTAACTTACATGTGTAACTTATAGACTTATAGACATACTTATATGTGTAACTTATAGACAATTATAAATTACACATGTATCTGTTGTATTTATGTGCTAAGCACGTATGTAAGCTTACGCTAGTATCCTTTACAGAATAGATTTCAATCAGGCATCCAGTTATAGAATTGCCCTTCATGTGTCTTAGTTATTTTTTGCTCTCTGATAATAGTTATTTTGAGTCTCAAGACAACTTCTTTTTTTTTAAAGTAATCTTTTAGTTCAGAACCCCATTTCTGTCCTGGACTGAGTTACTGAGTACTGGTGAAAGGGTCCACAACACTGGGATCTTTGGGCTGCCAGTCAGACTGAGACCTCAGACCTCCACAGATTCACTTGTTGCCACAGGGGAAGAGAACACAGCCGGCACATGCTAAAGCCTGTCCTAGACAGCCATGAGCCAAATAGCCTGTGCTCAAGCAACTGATCAATCAGGGGCAAGCCTAGATTTCAGGGGAATGGACCCCAAGCTCCACAAATGGAAATGCAGGCTGGCTAAACAGGTTTCCTGAAGGGCTGCCCTGTTAGCTGCAGACTGCTGCTGAGTATGTGTCTTTTCCCAGGCAAAGATGCCCTAGGCTACTGGGGTCCTCTTGAGCACCAAAAGCCTCCAGATTTAATTACCCCCCCCCCCCAAAAAAAAAAAAAAATAATAATAATAATAATAAAATACATACTCTGAGCAGATCAGAAAAACACCTTAACTTGCTGAAGAGAGTCAGTATAGCCAACCAAGGAAGGAGGCGGAACTGAAGAAATTATAGATGATGCCTTCTGCACTAAAGGAGTTAACCCACTCGTATGCCCTGTGCACCAGAATTATATTTATCCCTGTGAACAGGTATGTCTGTGTGTTTGTTTGTTCTGCATGTATGCACAAGTAGGTCTGTATGTGTGCACATGTTAACGTGGGGTTTGGGTAAAACCAGGATTCTCAGGATCTCTAGAATCTAGGGTAGACCATCTTAAGAATGGAATGCTCTTTTATGACAGCAGCAAGCTGTCTTTCAGTAGGGAATCCCCATGCTCTTTCACCCGTCTCTGTAAAGTCTCGCCCCCTATGATATAGTACTTTTCTTCTGTGGATGGGATTGGCAGAGAAGGACCAATGATGTCAGCATATGGGGTGGGATCTTCCTGCAGAATGGAAGAAGATGAGTCAAAACAGTTAGTGCAAGTAACAGACCTAAATGATAGGCAAGATAGTGGAAGCTTCTGCAGGGAGTGATTATGGGGGGACAGAAAGAGGCATAAAATGCAATCAATATGTTCCAGAAAAAAGCAAAATAAATAGTAGACAAAGTGAAGTGAAGAGGTGGGGGACAGTGGCAGGAAACATCCATATTCTGTACTCCTTCCCCATCAAAGCACTGGACCTGCCAGGATAATGCAGGATGTGTCAGGATCCTACAGTTCTGACCCCAGGAAGGGCTGTATCCCCCTAGATTCAGCACCCACCACCTATAAGACAGGAAACATCCATTCCCTGCATTCCTTCCCCATCAGAAGCACAGGACCTGCCAGGATAATGCAGGATGTGTCAGGATCCTGCAATTCTGATCCCCAGGAAGGGCTGTATCCCCCTGGATTCAGCACTCTTCACCACCTATAAGGCAGGAAACATCCATTCCCTGTACTCCTTCCCCATCAAAAGCACAGGACTTACCAGGATCCTGCAGGATATGTCAAGATCCTGCAATTCTGACCACAGGAAGATTTGTATCCTTCTAGATTCAGCACCCTTAACCACCTATAAGGCTTCTGATGGGGAAGAAGTACAGGGAATGGAAGTTTCTTGCCTTATAGGTGATGAAGGGTGCTGAATCCTAGGGTCAGAATTGCAGGATCCTGCTGGATCCTGGATATCCTGCAGATTCTGCACATCCTTCAGGATCCTGGCAGGTCCTCTGCTTTTCATAGGGAAGGAGTGCACGGATGGATGTTTCCTCACTTATAGGTTGTGAAAGATGCAGAATCCAGGTGTATACAGCCCTTTTTGGGGTCAGAATTGCAGGATTCTGGGAGATCCTACTGGATACTGGCAGATCCAGTGCTTTTGATGGGGAAGGAGAACACAATATGGATTTTTCCTGCCACTGTCCCCCCCCCTCACCCCTTCACTTCACTTTGTCTACTATTTATTTTGCTTCTTTCTAGAACATATTGATTATATTTTATGCCTCTTTCAGTCCCCCACAATCACTCCCTGCAGCAGCTTACACTATCTTGCCTACCATTTAGGTCTGTTACTTGCACTAACTGTTTTGACTCATTTTCTGTCATTCTGCAGGAAGTCTCCTCCCCTTATGCTGACATCATTGGTCCCTCTCTGTCAATCCCACCCACAGAAGAAAAGTACTGCATCATAGGGGGCTGGACTTTACAGAGACGGGTGAAAGAGCATGGGGATTCCCTACTGAAAGACAGCCTGCTGCTGTCATAAAAGACATCTTCTTATACTTCTTTTTTTATGTAGTGAGAAATAGCCTCACAGTACTTACTCCAACAATTAAATAATTTCCACAAAAGCGCTGAGAATACTTAGATGTTATTAATTACTATTTCTAAAGTACTCTGTGGGAGTTCAGACTTCCACCCGAATCAAGTAGTTCCAGGTGGTGGTATTCTTCATTATTCCCAGTACTTGTTCTTTTTTTATTTCATTTTTATCCTTATTTCATTATCCACATTTCATTTAATAAATAGGGTATATAAATAAATTTATAACTTAGCTTTAGTTAATAGCCAATTCCCCTTCCCGACACGTTTTGCAAGACTTTATCAAGGTCGGGGGAACTGTAAAAGAATAGAAAAGAGTGTTTACCACAGCACAGTAAAATTATTAAAGATTAGATTTTAACTTCAATATGTTCCCTTATTTTTACCTTAAAGATAAAGCTGAGATTCTCCTGTTTAAACCAGCCACCAGCGATCCATAAGATGGCCGCGGCGTTCTGTGATAGCACTTAAGTAGACCCTCCCATATTATGATGTCATGACACCACCGTGCAACCCAGCAACCAACCAAACTAAAAACACTACCCAGTATAGCCATGACAGATTTTGAATTTGACAAACTTTAACTATCAACTTGAGCCATCCAGTCAGAAGTTTCATTCAGGCCATTCGGAGCCATGGTCTGAAGTTCAAACATCCACTTGAGTTCTCTAAGGTTCAGCGTGCGGTCGATATTACCTCTCTCCCACCATATCTGAATAATATCTAAAACTCTCCATTTTAGATCTGATAATTTATGACCACATAATTTCCAGTGCCGAACAAGAGACCCTTTACCGCAAGCCAACTGATAGAAATAGTTTTCTATGTTTCCACAGTTTTCACCCTGGTGGATTAAAACGCAGCCTTCCCATCAGTCAATTTTTCCACCTGAGGGATTGTGTCATTTCTTAGAAGAATTTCAGGTTCAAGCTAAAGATTTGAAAAAACGGTTCTACCAGCAAGGATACCCATGTGATGCTGTTCAGAAAGCGTTTAAGCGCGCAAAGTATGCTCAGTGAGAATTATTGCTGCAGTACGATGTACATGATAGCACCGATTTGGAAACGGTATCTTTTGTCCAGCAATTCTCCACCCATGCCCACAAAATCACTCAAATTGTGCTGAAACATTGGCACATTGTAAAACTTGCTATCCCCACTATAATTGAGAAGTCGATATGTTCATACAGGCGAAGGAAAAGTATAGGGGAGAATGTAAATCATTGTATCCTAAGGAAGATAGTAGCTGATACTCTGGGTTTACATGTGCCTTGCGGGCAGTGCCAATGCTGTCCATATACTTTGGCAGGGGAAACATGGAATCACCCAGTTATGGGAAAAATATATAAAGCTAGGTATCAAACCAATTCTAATTCTCACCATGTTATTTATCTTATTCAATGCCCCTGTCTTAAGTTACACATAGGCCGCACGACCCGCATGATCAAAACAAGGCTAACAGAGCACAAGTCCAGTGTTTATACCCAAAACGAAGTATCCCCTCTTGTTCGGCACTGGAAATTATGTGGTCATAAATTATCAGATCTAAAATAGAGAGTTTTAGATATTGTTCAGATAGGGTGGGAGGGAGGTAATATCGACCACACGCTGAACCTTAGAGAACTCAGGTAGATGTTTGAACTTCAGACCATTGCTCCGAATGGCCTGAATGAAACTTCTGACTGGATGGCTCAAGTTGATAGCTAAAGTCTGTCAAATTCAAAATCTGTCATGGCTTTACTGGGTAGTGTTTTTAGTTTGGTTGGTTGCTGGGTTGCACGGTGGCATCATGATGTCATAATAAGTACTGTCACAGAACACCACAGCCATCTTATGGATAGCTGGTGGCTGGTTTAAACAGGAGAATCTCAGCTTTAACTTTAAGGTAAAAATAAAGGAATATATTGAGGTTAAAATCTAATCTTTAATAATTTTACTGTGCTGTGGTAAACACTGTTTTTTCTATTCTTTTACAGTTCCCCCAACCTTGATAAAATCATGCGAAACGCGTCGGGAAGGGGACTTGGCTATTAACTAAAGCTAAATTATAAATTTATTTATATACCCTATTTATTAAATGAAATGTGGATAATGAAATAAGGATAAAAATTAAATAAAAAAGAACAAGTACTGGGAATAATGAAGAATACCACCACCTGGAACTACTTGATTCGGGTGGAAGTCTGAACTCCCACAGAGTACTTTAGAAATAGTAATTATTAACATCTAAGTATTCTCAGCACTTTTGTGGAAATTATTTAATTGTTGCTGTCATAAATGAGCATTCCATTCTTAAGGTGGTCTGCCTAGATCCTGGAGATCCTGAGAATCCTGGAAATCCTGGTTTTACCCAAACCCGTTGGATAGAGCTGTGGAATGGGATTGTTGAAGGGAAGTAGGAATTTAAGAAGAATGGAAGAAAATGTGAAAGGTCTGCTGCAGGCTCAGGAAAAGAACTGGCAGTAATTATGGTGAGGAGGTGGGAACACTGCCTGAAATAGTGCATGCATGTGTGTACAGTATGTTTCTGTGTCATATAAATACAGCTTCCCTTTGAACGTCTACTGCTACAAACGCACTTGTGTGCATACTTAAGAAAGAGAATTTTTCAGCCCAGGGAATTTGCCCAGGTAGCTATTAAGTTTCCTGGACTATTTACTTTGAACACTGTCCTAATACTTCCTTCTCTCTGTCTATATCCATTCAGAAACACCAAAGAAAGTGACAATTTTTATTTTACTGCTTCCATTTCTGAAGCTTTTCTCACATGTAAAATTTTGTAAATATATACCTCAAATACATCATCCCTTGGCACTTCTAGTTTGTAGCAGAGGCAATGGAAGGTGAAAAATCACATGTAGAACTTCTCTGGTTCTTTTCTCACTGCTGCAGAACTACCAAATTACCCAGCTTTAGGAGGAAGAATTTTTAGACAATCCATTGGTTGAACTTACCTTCCATATCAATGTGCTGTTTTTAGTCTCTGATACAGGCAGTCCCCGGGTTAAGAACAAGTTATGTTTTTAAAGCTGTTCTTAAGTCGGATTTGCATGTAACTCAAAACTTGTAGATTTTAAGATTCTTGCTGCTTACTTCTGCTCCCAGCTGACAAAAGGGCTAACTGTCCCTAAGGCAGTGGTATTCAACCCAATCCTCAGGGACCACCTGGCCAGTCGGGTTTTCAAAATCTCTGTCATCTATATTTATTGTGGGTATTCTGAAAACCTGACTGGCCAGGTGGTCTCGGAGGACTGGGTTGAATACCACTGCTCTAAGGTACAGCATGGACAACCACACACTGTTCTTAATGTGGCCATGCATCATTCCTGAATCTGCTACAGATGAAGTATAGGAGTCTGTGCCACTGGAAATACTACTCGGTGAAATCAAATGAAGCCGCAAACACGTTCTTAAGTACGAGTCGTACTTAAGTCGGGCATCTGTAACTAGGGGACTGCCTGTACTACAACGTGAAATCAGCACTTCATATCCCATAATATGCTAGGGTAGGGTTGCAGAGATTCAGGACTAGTTCAGAATTTCCCTTCTGAAACTGGGTAACTTGGTAGTTCTCTAGCTCGAACTATTAAGCCTTTCCATTTGAGGCATGTGTTCACCCACCAAATATTACTGCCACCATGCCAAGTTTCCAATTTTATTCAAAACTTGGTATACCGTCTATAAATATGTACCTAGACGGTTTACAATACTAAAGTTTAAAAGAACATAAGGATAAAAGTAAAGAAAAAGGGGGAACATTTCATAAAAGAAATATATTTAATAGACAAGACATGAGCATACTGACACATGAGGATCCGTGGATAGGAAGGTGCAAAAATACATTGAGATAAAATAAATAAAAAGGGAGGTAAGAGGAGAAGGAGAAAACAAAGAGGGGGAAGGGGATGACACTTCTTAAAAGCGGTTCTTATTCATCACTCTGCTTTGAGCACACAAATAGGCTCTACACTTTCCCTGCTACTTCTGGAGGAGTGAAATGTTGTGGGGGAGGTTGAGAAAAGAAGTAAATCAGGGAGGGGGGAAGGGGAAATCCTGATATGGAGGCCCAGTATAGTGTTAATCTGGCCCTGCACATGGGTCAGAATTTATACCTGGCTTAGGTCTCAAGAAGACTGATGGGAAGGGGGTCCCGTGCAACATTTAAGAAAGTATTAGTGTAAAGGTTACAGGAGCAAAGCAGGAAGCAGCTTACATAGTTTAAAGAGTCAGTTCATACAAATTAAAGGTAAATATGTACACACAGCTGTGGGGGAAGGACAGCAGATATTTGGAAAAATCTAATTGTCATCCAGTAACTGCCTAGTGGAGGCACAAACCTCCAGAGGATGAATTAAACTCACTGTTATACTGCTGTACTATTTCAATATGCAAGATGCAGATCAAAATAAAGCCACAAATAAATTATAAAAGGCCATTAGCAAGCACTGTATCCAATTAAGTCAATTAGCTATTTTGTTTTTCTGTATTTCTTGGTTTTATTTTTGAGGGGATTTTTAGGTCAGGACAGCCAGGTTAGATTCAGGATGCTACCTTTCAATTTAAGTTACATCTTTAAATTAAACATCCACCTCCCCCATGCCGGTCCTAAAATATTGTATTACATATACATGAGCAATCTTTTATGAACACAGCTGCTTAGGGCTTAAAACTGTGTATCTAAGATTGCAGTTTAGTAAAAGGGGGCCATAGTGCAAAATATAAACAGCAGATATAAATTCTCAAAACGGACACATTTTGATCACTAAATTGAAACTAAAATCATTTTTCCTACCTTTGTTGTCTGGTGATTTCATGAGTCTCTTGTTGCACTTTCTTCTTCCAATATTTCTGCATCCAATATTTCTTTCCTTCTTTCAGCCTCCTGTATGCTTCCTCTTCTCCAGACCTCAATCCCTCCCCCAACTTTTTCTTCTCTCTCCCTGCCCCCTTCTTTCTTTCTTTCTGTCTTTCTTTCTGTCTCCCTGCCCCCTTTCTTTCTGTCTCCCTGTCCCACCTTTCTTTCTTTCTGTTTCCCTTCTTTCTTTCTGTCTCCCTGCCCCCCTTTCTTTTTGCCTCCCTGCCTGCCCCCTTTCTTTCTTTGTCTTTCTTTCTCCCTGCCCCCCCCCCAACTAGCCACCGCTTTCAGGGAACAGGCCCCTAAGCCACCGCCACCGAGTTCTGAGCTCTCCCTGCTTTCTGATTCCATAAACAGGACAATGCACCGGGACCACCAGCCTTCCCCCCGATGTCAATTCTGACGTTGGAGAGGAAGTTCCGAGCCAGCCAAGAAGCAATTGGCTGGCTCAGAACTTCCTCTCCGACGTTAGAATTGACATCGGGAGGGAGAAGGCTGGTGGGCCCGGCACTTTTGCTGTCCTGTTTACGTGTCGGGAAGCAGGGAGAATGCGAAGGCAACTTGAGTCTATCACAGAGCCTGGGATGGGCTCCGCAATCGACTCGCGATCGACATGGATTCACAAAGGGAAGGTCCTGATGAAAAGGATTAGGTCCCAATTCCTGCCCCATAATTTCTCTGTCTCTGTCATTTGAGAAGTCAGGTACCTGGGGACATATCTTAAAGACCAGAAATTATCTTCCAAACATGTCCAATTTTATTGTGAGCTTTACATCTTTTATATCATTCCAAATGAATCAGAGTTGTCAGCATGTGTCAGCATGTGACGTAAACACAAACCATATATGGACACAGGTCACATGAAACTTTAAAGACATCAGCATTTTTTCTATCTGGAGACTGGAGTCCAAAAGGTCAGAAAAGCCTTGGCCAGCAAAACCTCTAATCTAAAGCTGTTTGCAAATACGGCTTATAAAAACAATTGAATTCACTTCACAACAAGTTAAGAACATATCTTTTCAAACATAAATGTCCTTGTAGTATTTTCAGCAAGAGAAGGCAAACAGAGTCTGGATTTACAGCTTTAAACAACATATGCCTAAGGAAAACTACCAAGGTACATGATACTGATACGTGTCCCTTCACCTGCCAATCCAATCTAATCAGTTTCTTTGACTGGGTAACGAAAAAGCTGGATATGGGAGAGTCCCTGGACATCGTGTACTTGGACTTCAGTAAGGCTTTTGATAGTGTCCCACACCGTAGGTTATTGAGCAAGATGAGTCGTTGGGATTGGGAGAAACATTGACTGCATGGATTAAAGACTGGCTCAGAGGTAGACTTCAGAGGGTGGTGGTAAATGGTACTCTCTCTGAAACGTCGGAAGTGATCAGTAGAATGCCACAGGGCTCGGTCATGGGTCCAATCCCTATTTAATATCTTCGTAAGGGACCTGGCTCAGGGGCTTCGAGGTAAAATTACATTATTCGCCGATGACGCAAAACCAGGGGTAGGGAACTCCAGTCCTCGAGAGCCGTATTCCAGTCGGGATTTCAGGAATTCCCCAATAAATATGCATTTAAAGCAGTGCATGCAAATAGATCTCATGCATATTCATTGGGGAAATCCTGAAAACCCGACTGGAATACGGTTCTCGAGGACCGGAGTTCCCTACCCCTGCGCTAAACTATGCAACATAGGCAAAAGCACAGTGGCCCGACAGTATGGCGCAGGACCTACTCTTACTGGAACATTGGTCCACAACTTGGCAACTAAGTTTTAATGCCAAAAAGTATAAGGTCATGCACCTTGGCAGCAGAAATCCATGCAGAACTTACACCCTAAATCACAGGTGTCAAAGTCGGTCCTCGAGGGCCGGAATCCAGTCGGGTTTTCAGGATTTCCCCAATGAATATGCATGAGATCTATGTGCATGCACTGCTTTCAATGCATATTCATTGGGGAAATCCTGAAAACCCGACTGGATTACGGCCCTCGAGGAGGGACTTTGACACCCCTGCCCTAAATGGTGAGACCTTAGCAAGAACTACAGCAGAACGGGACTTAGGAGTGTTCATTAGTGAAGATATGAAGACTGCCAATCAAGTGAAGAAAGCTTCATCCAAGGCTAGACAAATGTTGGGTTGTATCTGAAGGATCCCTAGCTAGCTGACATGGCTGGGTCACGGTGTAGATGAAGAAAACTCCATTTTAGATTAGTGGGTCATAATTAGTACAAAGAACAACCTGTGACTCCATTTTATTGCTCTGAGAAATCACGTATGCATGCAGGCCTGTTCTATGTATCTGTCTTAGTGCCTGGCACGGCTAGGAGGCAACAGGATGCTGCTGTATAGATTATAGGATGGATTTATGGTTTTGTTTTTCTCTCTGCTGTTACCTTTTGGTCAGAGCTGGTTAGAACTGGTTTGGACTGGTTAGGAGGGGCCGGCGGCGGGACCCTATATAACTTTTGTGTCTGAGATCCTCAGGGTCTTCTGTTTATGCAGCCAGTTCTGCCCAGAAGTCCAGCATATATGCTTGTTTAATAAAAGCCTTTTTAAATCTCTTCAGTCTCTGGCTCAAGTCTCTGCACTACTAACGGAGGGCCTTATCCTAAAAGGTACCTTCATTTGGCGCCCGAACAGGGACTTGATCTACAGACTTGAGCCTGTTTGGCACGATCGTCTCCCTCGGAGGATTTCAAACCTTGCCTCCTACGAGACCCGTAATAGCCGGCATTAACCTGGTGGTTGACCAGGAACGGTTTCTCGTCGAAGACAACGGATTGCACCTCGAGAAGGAACGAATCGGTGGAGATTTCTGGCTCCTGGTTTTGTTGTGCCGGTACCGGACCTGTCTTGGTAAGTGAGAAGTTGATTCCTTCTCTATCCTGTCTCTACCTCTTCTGTCTAGTAACTTCTTAATCCGTTGTGAAGCACAGAGAGGTATATAGGATTCTGGTTTCTGGAAATTGGAACTTTTGTTGGGTGCATATATAGATTGTATAATATGGGTCAGAGCACCACCGACCCCCTTCAGATCATGCTTAAATATTTTACAACTGCCTTTTCTGGCGATTATGGCGACCCTAAGATTTTTTATTGTTTTCTTCATCCTTATTTTTATTGTTGTCAAAGGCTTAGTATTTGGAATTTAATCAACTTTTTGTCATACTTGTCAAATTAATAAAACAAAAGCTCTGGGGACACCTGACAAGACACAGAGAACAAGAAATTGGTGATGTTGAGAAATTACCCGGGGAGATGGAAATAGCATTTAGGTTGGAAACCTGGGAAAGGTTGGTAAAGCAAGCCAGCATGATTGTTTTGCCGAAAGTTGCAGACAGGATAGTGTAAGTTGCTTAACAGGGTAAAATGCATGTGGATCAAGACAGAATTAAGAATGTGAGTTCGCACTGATGAACGAGAATAAGGACTGTGATTTTAGATATATGTTGCGTGCAGTGGATTTGTTACAGACAGTGAGTAATTTAAAGAAAGTTGAGCCAGATAGTTTATGTGTTCTCGCAGTTGTCAAAGTGTGTCTGCTGGTAATAAAAAAAAAGAAAAAAAAAAAGCAACCGTTTGTCAGACATGTGGGGTTTGTGTTGGGCACATCCCTGCCTTTGTATCCCAGTGTTGGGGGATTTAAAGTACAAGACTAACAATGATAGAGGTTAAGTATCCATATTTTTCTGAAAATTGAAATATTTGCTAAACATGGGCTTGATACTTCAAGTTCAAGTTTCAAGTTTTATTATTATTTGATGAATCGCCTATACAAACATTCTAAGCGCTGAACAATTAAAAAAAAAAAAACATTTTAGAGGACAAACAATTTTAAGACACAAGTACAAAGTTAAATAACAAAGTTTTTAAGAGTTTTATAAAAGAGATAAGATCTTTTTCTTTTCTGATGTACAGTAGCAGTGCATTCCACGTTTGTGGCGCTGTAACAGAAAACATGTCATTTCTTCTTGTACCCACAATTTTTAAGGAAGGGACAGTTAATAAGTCTTGTGATGATGATCGTAGAGAACGAGGGGCATAATAAGGAATGATCATTCTAGACATGAATTGAGGCTCATTGAAAGCTAGAACTTTAAAAACCAAGAATAATATCTTAAAAGTAATTCGGTGGCTAATAGGTAACCAATGGGACTTAATCAATAGCGGTGTAATGTGGTCAACTTTTTTTTTTTTCCTTTATGAATGAGTTTTATTGATAACGGATGGATTGAGATTACTTCTTTTGTGCTAACAGTCTCCCTTGCTTTCCCGTATTGTGTCTTTATCCTGGTGTTCTTTATGAATTCTTTCTTCCCATGCATGTTTGTATAAAGTGTTATTATCAATCAGATTCTAAATACAATTGGAAACAGAAATTCCTTTCAAATAAACTTGGTAGCTCAAACTCCAGAGGAAGGGGGTAGTTATTATGTAAGGACAGTGCAGACTAAAGTAGCTACATCTAGTCTGCAGCAGTGCCCACTCCTCAGAGTGTAGCGGGACCCAGGTAGCAGACAAGGGTTCCAGGTCTGCCTGCAGGGAACATGGCTAAGTGACCTCAGGGGTGGTGTCACGTTAAAATGTCTCTTCTTTGTCTTCGCAGTCATACATACAGAGCTGTTCTGGACCTGTTACAATGAGCCTTTTTCTACCCAGAGAAGGAGGACAATGTTCTGCTTTCAGTAACCTTGAAATGACCTTGCACTTAACATTTAACATGTTTCTTTTTTTTTTCCTTTGAATTGACATTGCCATACTTCAGAATACCTCTATATTTAACATTGCACACTGTATCTTACTTTACCTAGTAAGTTTTGCTTATCTTTCAGGATTGAAGCACACCCTAGCAGTTGCGTCCCTGTCTGCCTTATGAATGTAATTGGCAGGGCACCAAGCCAGAGTGATCACATTCTTACGTTTTCTCTTTCGGATGTTCCAGTAACCATTAATAGATGCCTTTTATGATTATGTGATTATTATGCCATGTGTTATATCGCACTTTACTTTGCCACTGTGTGCACACAATTATGATTCGTGCTATGATGGACGTTTGTTTTTGTATAACTGTGCATTTCTCTGCAGATCTAAGTTCAGCTCTGAATCCTTGCCAGCTGGAAGAAAAGTTCCACGCCTTTTCTGTTTTCTATGTTTGTTTATGCCCTGTAATCTTTGTGTTGTCTATCTGTTTGGTTTGTGGGGTACCCCAAGGAAACCAACTATACCATTGGCCATTTTTGGAGATTTTTCTCTCCCTTTTTGCATTTTTGTTTTTTTCCTATCTAAATTGCCTTTCTAGCTGTTCATGCCCACGCTGCCCTCTGGCGCCAGCGCTCCTTCCTCACCTCCTCTGGATCCCCTATCCAACACCACCAACTCATCCTGGACCTTTTGGATGCTATCCTGCTACCCTCCAAAGTTTCTATCATGCACTGCTGGGCCCACCGTCGCCTCCGTGATTTCATCAGCCGCGGTAATGCCTTGGCTGACCGCTCGGCTCGCCAGGCGGCCCTCCAAGGTCCGCCCACACCCCCTCTTCTGTTATCCCTTTCCTCCCCTCAACCTTTCCTTCATTCCCTTTCCCCCCAGTACACTGACCCCGAGCGCAAGTGGGCCACGCAGCAATCTGGCCATTGCACCCTCCCATCTGGATGGATTACTATACCTTCCTCCCACACATCCACCCCCCTCCTGTATGTTCCACAACTCCTGGCCCTCACTGTTGTCCACCGTGCACACGATTTTTCTCATGCCGGTAACCCAGCCCTCCGCACTCTTCTCCAACAGAATTTCTATATCCCGAATCTCTCTCAACTCATCTCCCATGTTCTGCTCCGCTGTGTCATTTGCCTCCGACACACCCCTCTTCTGTCAGATCCCCCGTTCCTGGTCACCAGCCTATCGGTTCACATCCCATGCAAGTCCTCTCTACTGATTTTACCCACTTGCCCCCCTCCCATGGGTTCCGTTACCTCCTGGTTTTCATTGATTCCCACACTGGGTGGCCAGAGGCCTACCCAGTGCGCACAGAGAAAAGTAGGGAAATAGTAAAGGCTTTACTCCATGACATCATCCCTCGCTATGGCCTGCTCCTAGTGATTGGCAGCGATAATGGCCCCGCCTACATATCACAAGTCACACAAGCTGTCTCTCGGGCTCTGCAAATCACCTGGAAATTATATGCGGCCTATCACCCCCAGAGCTCTGGCCAAGTTGAACGCATCAATAGAACTATTAAAACCCTCCTCGGCAAAGCGGCAGAAGAAAGCCGCCTGCCATGGCCCAAACTGATTCCTTCTGTTCTATTTCGCATCCGCTGTACCCCAGGTAAACGCAATCAGTTGTCCCCATTTGAGCTCATGTATGGCCGACCCCCGCCGATAGTCAGTCCAGACCCTGAGTCTCTTGAACAGATAGGGAACACTATCACAGACGCAGAGATAAAGCAGCTAGGAAAGACCATTATGAAATTACAGAACTGGGTCATTTCTAGAGCCCCGCTGCCAATTACAACCCCTGTCCACCTCTACAAACCTGGGGATCAAGTGTGGCTAAAAGTATGGAAGAAAGAACCGCTGAAACCCCTTTGGACAGGGCCTTTCACTGTCTTACTTGCTTCCCCCACAGCTGTCAAATTGTCCCGCCACGAGTCTTGGATTCACTACAGCCGTGTGAAGCCCGCTGCTGAGTATATTTGTGAAAAAGGGCCTACTGACCTTCAACTGAAAATCACGCGGCTGCCCCACACTCTGGAAGAGTAATCACGCACGTCTGATCCGGAGATCTGACAAGATATTTAATATGAACTCTGTTGTATATTTACTGCTTGTGATTTACGTCTTGCCAACATTGTCCATGTCCCCTACCCCTCCCACGCCTGGGTGTGCCCCTTGTGTGGCACTAGTGGACAATGGGGGCAAAACGGAAAATGTTATTAGATTTCAAACTAATTATGAGTGTAAGGGTCAACTAGTGACCCCTGTATGTATATAAAACAAGGTTGAATATTCTATATGTAATAATGGAGATTCACAGATCTGTTTCGACCCCAAAGCAACTAATAGGGATACTTGGATAGAGGTCAGGTCAGTCTGGGATCAGGGCCCCCTGATTCAACAAACCCTGGTCACTAATCCCCATGTCCCGGCCTCAGTCCTCTTTGATGCTTGCTATGCCATGGACCAGAACCCCACCTTCCTTGGACGTTGTGGTGCCCTAGCATGGAGGAGGGAATATATGCACAATGATAAATACATGTGCCTGGCGGGACAGAAGCCGTCCCACTGTGAAGGGTCTTCCGAACACTACTACTGTAACTACTGGAAATGTGTATCCTGGGCTACTTGGGGTATGACCCGACTGCCCACCACCCGAGCCATATTATCCAAAGTGGTGACTACCTCTGACTGTGGCCTCCAGAACTGTAACCCACTTAACTTCACTATTCTACAGCCGTTTAAATGGAATCTCGATGATAGCCTCCGGGAAAGCTCGCTATCTTGTGGGCCTACAGATATATGGTAAGGGCACGGACCCTAGTACTGTCTTGCACATCAAACTCGTTGAGAGACACCGAATCCCTGAACAACACAGCATTGTGTTCCCAGACTTTTATGGACATATGAAACTTGACCAACAAGACTTTGTGCCCTCTGCCACCACCCGCAACCTTTTCATACAGTTCGCTGAAGCCATAGGAGCCACCTTAAATCTGACAAACTGTTATGTCTGCGGGGGCACCCAGCTGGCCTCTGAAAAACTCCATTCTGGCAAAACACTGCATACAGCGTCTCGGACCATCCTTTACCACTCGTGTTGGACACCTGCAGTGCCAATCCTTATGGACTAAAAACAGCACCTCTCAGCCCGGTTGGACGTATTGGACCGGAGATCCTAAGTTAAAAATACCCAGATGATGGAATACTACTGGCAATGCTACCACATTAAATGTCTACCTCAACCTGCCTGCTTCTGCCCCTTGGGCTGCACCAGAAGGATACTACTGGATCTGTGGGAAAATGGCATACCCCACTCTACCCTCAAATTGGACTGGCACTTGTGTTCTGGGCACTATCAAACCAGCCTTCTTCCTCCTCCCGTTATCTGAAGGAGAACATCTGGCTGTCCCAGTATTCGATCAACGGGCCCGTTCTGAAAGAAGCCTGGAGATTGGTAAATGGGGAGACACTTGGCCCCCGGAGCGCATCATTGCTGTCTACGGTCCTGCTACTTGGGCTGATGATGATATGTTTGGACTCAACTCACTGACTGATTGGGCCTCCAAACCGGGACTCTTTAAAGCCCTCACCATAATTTTCCTGGTATTCTCTGTCATATTTTGTGTTCTTCCTTGCCTGTTACCATGTTTATTGAAAACCCTTAACCATACTATTAGGACTACGATTGACAAAAGTACCACCGCCCTAGTCCTGGCCCTTTCCTCCTATCACCCAGTCCCCACTTCTGATACAGATGGCCCTGACCTCCCATAACCCAGCTAGTCAGCTAGCACACAGAAGAAAAGTTGGGAATGAAGGATCCCTAGCTAGCTGACATGGCTGGGTCACGGTGTAGATGAAGAAAACTCCATTTTAGATTAGTGGGTCATAATTAGTACAAAGAACAACCTGTGACTCCATTTTATTGCTCTGAGAAATCATGTATGCATGCAGGCCTGTTCTATGTATCTGTCTTAGTGCCTGGCACGGCTAGGAGGCAACAGGATGCTGCTGTATAGATTATAGGATGGATTTATGGTTTTGTTTTTCTCTCTGCTGTTACCTTTTGGTCAGAGCTGGTTAGAACTGGTTTGGACTGGTTAGGAGGGGCCGGCGGCGGGACCCTATATAACTTTTGTGTCTGAGATCCTCAGGGTCTTCTGTTTATGCAGCCAGTTCTGCCCAGAAGTCCAGCATATATGCTTGTTTAATAAAAGCCTTTTTAAATCTCTTCAGTCTCTGGCTCAAGTCTCTGCACTACTAACGGAGGGCCTTATCCTAAAAGGTACCTTCAGTATCCGAAGAAGTTTCATCAGCCCGGAAGCCCGAAGTTATAATGCCGCTGTACAGATCCATGGAGAGACCTCATCTGGAATACTGTGTACAATTCTGGAGGTCACATTATCAAAAAGATGTGCTGAGAGTTGAGTTGGTTCAGAGAATGGCCACCAAGATGATCTCAGGACTCAAGGATCTTCCATATGAGGAATGGCTAGGTGAGTTACACTTACTCACTCGAGGAACGCAGAGAGAGGGGAGACATGATTGAGACATTCAAATATGTCACGGGCTGTATTGAGGTAGAAGAAGATATTTTTTTCCTTAAAGGACCTACGGCAACAAGAGGGCACCCATCAGGGGTGGGAGATTTCATAGCGACACCAGGAAGTATTTTTTCACCGAAAGGGTGGTTGATCATTGGAATGATCTTCCACTGCAGGTAATTGAGAGCTAGAGCCATATCCAGTTTCGATTTCTGCAAGCAATCCGTGCAGTCTTTTGAAATTGTTCTGCTTTCTTTTTTGCTTCAAGTTCATCTTTTTCAGTGGCTTCAGTACCTTGAGATTCCTTTGCAGTGGTCCCCTGTTGGAGGAAATGACACAGTCCTGTGGAGCCAGACTGCTGTTTCACAGAGAAACTTTGGTGGATCTGTGGAGCCAGCCTGCTGTGTGCCACCCTTTTTGGACTCGGGGTCCATTCCCCTGGGAGTTCGCTTGCCCGCTGACCTTGTCACAGGTTTAAGTGCAGGCTGTATGCGTCTGGAGTGAACCCCAGGTTTCAGGGCGCAGGCTGCATTTCCCGTCCCCAATCGCATGGCAAGGATCCATGGGGATGGAGGTTACAATCAGTGTCTGGCCGACTAGCAGTCCAAAGATCTTCAAGTCTGGTCCATTTGGAGATATTCTGAGGCAGAAAATCCTTTATTCCATTCAGCTGCTTTGTGAAAAAGCTGACAGGCAAAGCACTTCAGTGACTGTGAGTAACCCTCCATTATTTCCTATGGGAACTTCGGGGGTGGCTTATTAAACATTTTAAATTTCATTTTTCACAGTTTCTGAGGATAGGATTCAGGTCCACCACCTTTCCAAACCCCAAATCGCTATTTTTTATTTTCAGATTTTGTTTGTTTTTGCTGTTTTTAGTGCAAATTCACTGGCAGTGACCATCGTGAATTTTAAACTTTTTTTTTTTCAGTTTTATTTCTGCCTCAAAACCCCTCGATTTGCTTCAAATCATCTGAGATGGACTCCCCAGCCCCTAATCTGTCAAATGTTTATATTGATTGTGCCGAATTGGCATTAAATCAGTGACCATGTACCATGTGCCATAGCACCCTAGGTGGGGAGGTGGGAGCTTAAGGCTTTACCTCCTCCAGGTACTCTAGGGCTCGTTCGTCTTTAGTGAGACAAGAAACTCCATCCCCCTCTTCATCACTACCTTCTCAGTCAGGGGCCAGTGCCCATGGAGAACCTTCAGCGCATTGATCTTATGGCATAGCTCTTGAGCGCTCAGCCTTGAAGCACAGTTATTCAGATATAGTTATCTCAACACTTTTGCAGTCAAAGAAACCCTCTACTATGGCTTCTTATGCCAAAGCCTCGAAGGCTTTCTAACAGTGGTGTGCTAAGGACCAGGTAGAGCCTGAGAGGGCTCCCATTTTGGTGGTCCTAGCTTTTCTTCAGGCAGGCCTAGAAAAGGATTTAACAATGGCCTCCCTTAAAGTTCAGGTTGCAGGCCTTTCATGCTTCAGAGCACACAGAGGCACTAGTTCACTTACTGCTCATCCAGATGTGACCAGGTTTATGAGAGGGGCACATTTGCAATCTCCTTTGCATCATCCTTTCCTGTCATGGAATCTTAACATTGTTCTGCAGGACCTTGGGGAAGCCCCATTCGAGCCAATGAAATATGCTTCTCTTCTGGATCTAATGATCAAGACTGTCGCAGCACGGCATATTTCAGATCTTCAGGCTCTTTCATGCAGTGAACCGTTTCTCCAAATTATAGACACAGGAGTTGTCCTCCATACTATACCTTCCTTTCTACAGAAGGTGGCATCCACCTTCCATGTCAACCAGGAGGTTTATTTGCCTACGTTTCATTCCACAGGCTTGGAGCGCAAAGATCAGATCTTGCACAAATTGGTTGTCAGGAGAGTCTTGCTCCATTATTTGGAGAGGACTAATGATTTCTGTCTTTCTAATCACCTTTTTATCCTGACTGCTGCACCTCGCCATGGTCAGCTGGCATCCAAGTCCTCAATCACCTGATGGATTTGAATGGCCATTTCCGCAACTTACTTCACTCACAGCAAGTAGCCGCTGGTTTCTCTTAAGGCCCACATGACTAGAAGTGTTGCTGCATCATGGCCAGACTCTCACACAACTCATCCTGATGAAATTTGTAGTCCTCTCTTCATACTTTTACCTAGTTTTACCGAGTAGATGTGGCGGCTCATTCTGATGCCACTTTTGGGACCTCAGTGTTGAGGTCAGGCTTTTATGTCCCTACTTAAATGCTGCCATTGCTTTGGTACTTCTCCTAGCCTATGGAATCTTAAGGGATGTAACAGAATGGAAGATTAGGTTTTTACCTTCGTTAATCTTCTTTCTGTTAGTCCCTGTAGGATTCCATATGACCCGCCCTCTCTGTATACACTCACTGGTTTGGAATAGCCTGCTTCTTTCTGCCTCAGGTATTCTCCTTATAGGCTTGAAGATTTTCCAACCAATTGCCAGATCCTGTAGGGATTTTTCTGTGAGTATGCACATTGCCAAAAGCTCTTTCTTAGGGTGCTCTTTGCACACAGCAGGTTAGTTCTACATTGTTCCTCAATGTTTTTCTGAGTTGCCTTTGTGCCTGTTTATTTCTTGTTCATGTTTTGCAGAGTAGACCAGTTCAGAAATTGTTTATGTTGCTGAGGATCTTTCCCCATATCCCCATTGTCATGGATTTGTTCAGGTATGTTGCTTGGCTTTGGGACTCAACTGGATATGGCTCTAGCTCTCAGTCTAAGGGGGAGGAGCATGTACTCAGAAAAGTGTTGGATTTCTGCAATTCCCGGATTGCGGGTTGGGATTGAACACCTAGCATATGGAATCTTACAGGGACTAACAGAAAGATTATCGACGGTAAAACTTAATCTTCCATTTCTTCCACTGGTAAATATGTCCAGCGGGTGCCCATTAAAAAGATTAACTGTGGACCTCATACTGACGCACAAACATAGGATCCCTGGAAACAATATGGCAACCATCCTCTAAGGAATTACCTCGGTTAAGTGTGGGGAAATCTGAAGGAGGAGTGCTATAGACACTGGCTTTTCTTCATGCAGAACCAGGCAAGCAACTCTCTTCCCCTTGAATGAACCAAGAAAATAATTTATATGACTAATGCTTTTACTGTTCAGCAATAACCATCTTGTGCATTTCTCTATTTTGTCAGTAATAAAAAAAAAAGGAAAAAATATTTAAAATGTAAAGTAATGGGGCATAGCTTACTTTGTGTTGAGACTAATAAGTGCAAAGCATACAAGTGCTCACGTACTTTTGTCCTTATACAAATGGTTTATTGAGCATAACCGATGTGGCAAGCCAAATCGCTGCAAACGGTGCAGCAGATACTTTGCAGAAATCATTTTGATGGTGTTCAAACTGAATGAGAATGAGGAAGAACAGGTTTCTTTCTGTTTGTTCTCTGGCTTCACAGATACAGACTGTGAAGGGGCCTGGAACACATTTCTTCATGCAACTTACACTGCAAGTGTTGTTGTTCTTGGCTTCATTAAAAGAAAATCCCAAGACTGGCATGAGGAAAATGAAGTTCTAGACAAGATGCACACGCTGACAAGCCCCTGGGAAAGGTCTGCTTATCCATGTCAAGCATGAAGTTCTGACCCACTTATGGCAAAATGAAAAACAAGTGCCAGAAGGAGAAAGCCAAGAGAACTTCAGGAAGCAGCACATAAACACAGCATCAGATTTTCCTATCAGGATCTCTGAGCTATTTACAGCTCCACACTAAATGGTAATGAATGGGTTCAATCAGTGGAAACTACTAAAATCCTGACAGACAAAACCGAAGTCTTGAAATATTAGGCAGAACATTTCAACTCTGGCATGTCTGAAGAGGCTCTAAATGACATCCCCCCAAAGAGCAATATTGGTGGACCTGAACATTTCATTATGTTGCCTAAGGTCAGTAAAGCTGCCAGCCAGATGTCACCAAGGGGATCTGTAGGACCAGATGACATACCATCTGAGAGCTTCAAACAAGGAAGTGACTACATTCCCCTGAACATTATGTAACTCTTCCAGTGTATTTGGAAGCATTGATTTGTGCTCCAGAATTTCAAGAATGCATTAATTTTCTATCTTTATGAGAGGAAGGGTGAAAGAACCACTTGTAATAACCACTTAGGAATTTTACTGCTTTCTATCACTTGTAAAGTATTGTTAAGAGTAATTCTTAATAGAATGATGGATAAACTCATAGACAGCATCTTCCTGGAACCTCAGTGAGATTCAGATCTGGCCAATGGCAATAAATATGGCATTCTCAAACAGGCAGGTTCAAGAAAAGTGTTTTAAGCAGAATTAAGCTCTATATGCAACCCCTTGTTTACCCGGTTGCTGACAGAAGGGTCACACAAAGTTATTTATTTGTTTAGGACCAGAGCTGGGACCCAGCTTACTAGTTGTAGCCCCGTATCAGGCAAGCATCAGACACTTCACTCTCACTTCCAATAAGGTAAACCACAACACAGTCTTAAAAACAAACTCCAGCTTTACTCTTCCAATAGGATGAAAGGATATTCTCTTCAACAATAAACAGCAAAGTTTCAAGAACAACTCCTAAAGCTATACAGTTCTCCCCTAAGGCTTCAGTTATATAGTCCAGATTTATAAGCTCCTGTGCAGAAATCATCCATGTTGGATGGATATTGATGAGATGGTTGGGGATAACCAAAAGACAAATTTTGCACCCTCTCCCAGCCTGTAAATCTCCTCTGGAGGTAGAGCTACTTTCAATCAACCCTTCCCCTGCAGAGATCCAAGCATTGAGGCTGGCTTCTTAACTTATTTAGCTTCCAGAATCTGCTGGAACCCATAAGTTAGTTCTCCTAACATCTCCTGGAGACAGCAAGTCTGCATACCCTCTCTGAACTTATGTTGACCTTCCTATCTCCATGCAGGTGCAGATAGAATTACCCAGCAGTCACATCTTCAAACAATGGACAGCTCTAATACCTAGGGACTGCAACAACAATTTGCAGAAAAACTCACACAGCACTTACAGGCAGTATGTGAAGTATATGCACCTTTACTTAATACTTCACCTCTGCTATGCTCTCCATCTAGTGCATGAACAAATTATTTCTTCACTACAAGGAAATTATTTGTGAATGTCATCATCCTTACCTTCCACAACCCAACCACTGATGAATTTGAGGCCTAACTGTCCTTTTAAGGGCAATTGAGTGAAAATACTACTGAACTTACAGCAGCCCTCCCTCCTGTTTTTTCCTTAATTGTTTTCTTTTACTTTGCCTCATGTAGTTCTTGCCTTTTACCCTATGTTCTTGTTTGTCTGTGTTTTTAATAGTTTTTATGGTTAGAGTTTGGTGATGTAATGTCACTTCAAACTTTCATTTTATTTAAAGTTTGTCCTTTGTTTTTACAAATTTGTACACCATCTAGAAGACTGATTGGGCGGTATAAGAAATTTTAAATAAACTTGAAACCTTACCTTAATACAATCAGACTAAGTATTTACTGAAACTGCCAACACAGCCATGGCTGGCCAGCACATAACTGCAAGGGAGTTCAGAAGATTAAACCCTTTGATCAAAACTGTATTTACTTCTTGATTTTGTTCCTTGCTTCCTCTGATTTATAAGAACACACCACCACTCTCACAAAAAACAGTAATAGAAATTGATGAAATCGGGGGGGGGGGAGGGGAGGGCTGGTCGGCACGGCGCTTCTGTGTCCTGTTTACTGTGTCGGGAAGCAGGTAGAACGCCAAGGCAATACGAGTCTATCGCGGAGCCCGGGATAGGCTCTGTGGTTGATTCGCATTGCCTTTGCGATTGACCTTTTGGGCACCCCTGATCTAACCAAACCATATTGACCCTTCCCAGATCCCGACGCAAACTATAGCTATCAACCTTGTAATCTCCCTGGGAATGTCCAGGTTAATTTCTTGTTGTAAACCACCTAGAACTGAAAGGTATTGGCGGGATAGAAGACACCAATGAAACCTAGTGCTCCCGTGGTAGAAAATACAACCTGATTTTACTCTTTCATTTATGGTGTCTCTGTGTTAGAAGACACACTACTCCTTTCATACACTGAATGAAAATTACAATTCATAAGAAATGTAAAAGAAAACATTTTTGAACATGTACCATATAGGAATGTATGATTCTTGAATCAAGGACATTTGGAAATTGTTAAAGCAAATGGGAAAAGTCAAAATTGATGTGATAGGTGTTAGGGGGAGTGTGTGGCATAGTGGTCAAAGTTACAACCTCAGCACCCTGAGGCTGTGGGTTCAAACCCATGCTGCTCCTTATGACCTTGGGCAAGTCACTTAATCCCCCACCAGGACAGACAGGGAAAAATGCATGAGTAACTGAATAAATTCATGTAATCCATTCTGAACTTCCCTAGGAAAACAGTAGAGAAAATTGAATAAATAAATTAAATGGACAGAACACAGCCATTTTCAAAACAAGCATTGGATTTACTATTCTAGTCATAAAACAAATAGGAAAATGTCATGGCATTCATCCTCAACAGTAAGCTTTCAAGGTACTGAAGGGGATAGACTTAGTAGATAAGGACAGGTTGTTCACCCTCTCCAAGGTAGGGAGAACAAGAGGGCACTCTCTAAAGTTGAAAGGGGATAGATTCCGTACAAACGTAAGGAAGTTCTTCTTCACCCAGAGAGTGGTAGAAAGCTGGAATGCTCTTCCGGAGGCTGTTATCGGGGAAAACACCCTCCAGGGATTCAAGACAAAGTTAGACAAGTTCCTGCTGAACAAGAACGGGTGCTGGGCATGATGGACCACTGGTCTGACCAAGCAGCGGCAATTCTTATGTTCTTATGGTACTAATATATAATGTTATTAGTGATAGAGTTAAGTTAATCCATCTACAGGGAAAGCCGATCAATATTACCTTGATCCAAATATATGCTCCAATGACAGATGCAGAAGATGAGAATGTGGAATTGTTCTATGAACAATAATAGAGATTCAACAGTGAGCTAAGGTTTTATAAGTGATTGGGACTTGTACACTGCCTTTTTGTAGTTATACAACCACACTCAAAGCTGTTTACATACAGGTATGTCAAGCATTTTCCCTCTTTGTCCCAGTGGGCTCACAATCTATCTAATGTACCTGGGTCAGTGGAGGATTAAGTGACTTGCCCAGTGTCACAGGGAACAACACATAACCTCAGGGTGCTGAGGCTGTAGTTCTAACCACTACACCACATTCTCCTCCAGGGGAATTTACTCCCATAATCAGTTCCACCCTCTAATAATGTGACTGCTACCTTCTACCTCTTTCTGGAAGAGGCCAGAATTTACACTTCTCTGACTGTCTACCGCTGAGCTCAAAAAAAACAACTCCAAAAAATACTGCACAAAATACTAAATAGAAACCACAAACAGCAGCAAAAAAAGTCTAATAGACTCTCAAAGTAGCTCTCTCTGTCTAACGCACTGAACTTCCAATAATATCGTATAAACTGTGAAGGGGGGATCCTCAGTGTGAAGGCTCAGCGAAAGGAGAAAAATCTCCAACGCTCACATATTCCGGTGAAGGTCTAATAACCTCGACCTGCACACCATCATCGGGTCCCTCCCGTGTGCACAAACCAAATAAGTCAGTGAGCAAATTAATAAGTGAAAGTAATAAATAACATTTTCACAGGGCTAAAGTAAAGACAGAGTAAGAGTTGGAGATTTTTTTCCTTTCGCTGAGCCTTCACACTGAGGATCCCTCCTTCACAGTTTATACGATATTATTGGAAGTTCAGTGCGTTAGACAGAGAGAGCTACTTTGAAAGTCTATTAGAGTTTTTTTCCTGCTAGCACTGAGCTCAGACAAGAGATAAAGGGCTAGTTTCACAAAGCAAACCGATCACATACCGATCGGTTTGTGACCCCTTTGCGACCCGATTTTACTCTGGCCCGATTCACTTGCCTCTCTGCCGATCCGATTCCAATCCGCACATGTAAATGAGGGGAACGGCATGCAAAGTAGGCAGGGATGCGATTTACAAAACAAATTTTGTGAACCGACTGGGCTGGCCGATCAACTCAAGAAGCGACTGCTGGGGACCAGTCACAAACATCCTTTCCGACTCTCCAGCCCCATTGCCGCTCTGCTCTCTGCACACCCTGCTCTCTGCTGCCCCGATCTCGCTGCCTTTACTCCTCTCGCCGCCCTGCTCTCTGCCCCGAATACAAACTCCCCCTGCTCTCTGCCACCCCGACTCTTCTGCTCTCTGCCTCCTTCCCCGCAGTACGAGCCTGCTTGTTTAAAGCGGGGCTACACTACGCAGTGCAGCCCCGCTGTAAACCTGCGGGCTCACACTGCAGAGAAAGCAGCAGAAAGCAGGAGAGTCAGGGCCAGTGAGTGAGTTTAGGCTGCTGCCGCCGGGGATCGCCCTTCAAGGGAGTCGGGGCCCCATAAAACAAAACAAAAAAAAACGGAGCAGAAACAAACAAGAACACAGGCGCAGACCATCTACAGGGAAAGCAGATGGTCTGCGCATGCGTCTGGATCGCACACTAGCGATCCGCGTCGGCGGATGGGGGGAGGGCGTTCCTTCGATCATCCCCATTTGAATATTACTGGTTTGTGAATTCATCGACCTGCCCGGATCGGACACGGATCGGTCACGATCGGGCAGGTTAGTGAACCTAGCCCATAATCCTATTTGATTAAATAGTGAGAATGGAAATCTCTACAGGCTGACCTACTGCTTGATTCCCAGCTGCTGAACAACAGTATATCAGCAAAACTGTAGAAACAACTAGGATCGATTTTAGGACTCCTTTTACAAAGCCGCGCTAGCGGTGTAATGCGCGTAATAGCGTGTGCTAAACCACCAGGCGCGCTAGCCGCTACCACCACCTCTTGAGCAGGCTGCAATTTTTCGGCCAGCGCGAGGTTTAGCGCGTGATGAAAAGTCACGCGCGTTAAACCCGCTTGCGCGGCTTTGTAAAAGGATCCCTTAGTTACTACCATTTCATGAAACCTCCTTTATAAATATCAGATAAAATACAGCTTGTAAAAATATACTTATGAAAGACCACAGGGCTTTGTTTATTTCGGTTAGATTCTTTGATCTTACAGCCTCTTAGAATTTGATCACAGCTTTCCCCCAAAAAACATGGCTAGACCACTTCCTTATTCTTTTTTTTTTTTTTTTTTAAATTGAACTTAAAACAAAATCATGACTAAACCTTGAAAATAAATAAGACACGTTCAAGAAATTCCTTGGATTTGACTTTTGCAAGCAGATGGGGTTACCCATAATGCTGCTCTTCTCTCTGCTCCACACCCTTCAACATGTATCAGATAAACAGTTTGGCATTATGTAACCGAACAAACAGCTACTCCAGCATGAGGTGTATGAGGTTGCTTGTAAATGATTTAACAACGAACATGTTTATGAGGGAAAAAAACCCAATGCTACAGGTGTTGAAAATCTGCTATAGTATTTACAGCTATTGCTGAGGTTTATTAGATTTCTAATTTTATCATTTAAATTTATTTATATATTTATTTTGGCATTGTCAGGCATGAGATCGATTTGCATACATGTAAATTGATCTCATGTATATTCATTGTGAATATGCTGAAAACCTGACTGGGAATTCCTGCTGCAGACAATTAAGGAGAAAGTTATGAATATGGGGCCATGTTGATAATGTCCCCTTTAGAAATATGCACTACACTGTATCCAGCAAAGCAGTAATGCCAATACAAAAGAAAATCAGTACTAAAGCTGGTAATCGTAGACCACAGATAACTGAAAATCTAAGGTACAGTCCACTGGACAAAAAAAAAAAAAAAAGGAATAGAATAATTAGCTGCCTCTCATCATTCATTGGGGACTTAACCAATGAGTATTTGGAATAGCACCTACCCCCCCAACACACACACACACACCTTTATTAACAAGAAAAAGTGTAATTGGGAGAGTTCAAACAATACATACTCATTCCCATTCCTAAAAGGAAATCTCAATAGAAATCTAGCCTCCAAGGATAAAGCTTCCTGAGGCATGGCCAGGAACTGCTTCCTCTTCTCTGTGGTTCATCTATTCTACAGGGCGTAACAAAGTTTCTGACCCCTATGTTTGCTTACTTGCTAAAATTTTGCTGCATTCCATACTCTTCCAATTATATCTTGTGGTTGTGTACAAGCTAAAAAAAAGTATGAAAAGATCGGAATTTGTCATTCAAATAAGTGATTTACATACCAGCCCTTTAAAGATGAGATAATTTTATACCGTGTTGAGGCCTTTTCTTATATATCTGTTGTGAATTGAATTTCTGAGTGGTACTGCACAATTTTGTGTATGGCAAATGTTGATATTTGAATAGCCAAGGTCTCAGTGGTGCATCTGAAATGCAGAAATTTTTTCAAACCTTGAGTAACTGTAACATATATTTTTGACCCCGGTCAACAACTTTTGTTACAGTATTGTAAATGATTTTATTCCAAGTATTTCTTCATGGTTCATCATTTTGAATTATAAAATATTTACTTATATAACTGTTCATCTTATTGGTACAATACTATTTTTTTAAACTTGGTTGACTTCTTTGAAGGTGTGAATAAACATGTGGATAAAGGTGAGCCGGTTAATATAGTGTATCTAGATTTTCAGAAAGCTTTTAATAAAGTTCCTCACAAGAAAATTAAAGAGTCATGAGATAGGTGGCAAAGTTCAGTTGTGGATTAGGAATTGGTTATCGGCTAGAAAACAAAGGGTATGGTTAAATGGTCATTTATCTCAATGGAGGAGAGTAAACAGTGGAGTGCCGCAGGGGTGTGTACAGGGACCAGAGCTATTTAACGTATTTATAAATGATCTGGAAATTGGAACGATGAGTGAGGTGATTAAATTTGCAGATTACACTAAACTGTTCAAAGTTCTTAAAACGCATGTGGATTGTGAAAAATTGCAGGCGGACCTTAGGAAATTAGAAGACTGGGCGTTCAAGTGGCAGATGAAATCTAATGTGGACAAATGCAAAATGATGCACATTGGGAAGAATAACCTGAAGCACAGTTACCGGATGCTAGGGTCCAACTTGGGGGTTAGCGCCCATGAAAAAGATCTGGGTGTCATTGTAGACAATATGATGAAACCTTCCGCCCAATGTGCGGTGGCGGCCAAAAATGCAAACAGGATTTTGGGAATTATTTAAAAAGGGATGGTTAACAAGACTAAGAATATTATAACGCCCCTCTATCGCTCCATGGTGCGACCTCATCTGGAGTATTGCATTTAATTCTGGTCTCCTTATCTCAAGAAAGATATAGTGGCACTAGAAAAGGTTCAAAGAAGAGCGACCAAGATGGTAAAGGGGATGGAACTCCTCTCGTATGAGGAAAGACTAAAACGGTTAGGGCTCTTCAGCTTGGAAAAGAGACGGCTGAGGGGAGATATGATTGAAGTCTACAAAATCCTGAGTGATGTAGAACAGGTACAAGTGGATCAATTTTTCACTCGTCAAAAATTACAAAGTCTAGGGGATAATTGATGAAGTTACAGGGAAATACTTTTAAAACCAATAGGAGGATTTTTTTTTCACTCAGAGAATAATTAAACTCTGGAACGCGTTGCCAGAGGATGTGGTAAGAGTGGATAGCGTAGCTGGTTTTAAGAAATGTTTGGACACGTTCCTGGAGGAAAAGTCTGTAGTCTGTTATTGAGAAAGACATGGGAGAAGTCACTGCTTGTCCTGTATCGGTAGCATGGAATATTGCTACACCTTGGGTTTTGGCCAGGTACTAGTAACCTGGATTGGCCACCGTGAGAATGGGCTACTGGGCTTGATGGACCATTGGTCTGACCCAGTAAGGCTAGTATTATGTTCTTATAACTTATTTGCAGTTTTTTTTCTCTAATTTGTTAAAGAAAATTTCCAGTGAAAGACAGCATTAGTGCAGTAAAATTCAAGCCTTGTTTACCCCTCCCCCCCTCCCTTTTACAAAACCAACTGACCGGGCTGGGAATTCTCCTGACCTTAATCCAGTTGAGCATCTGTGGGCAAGGTTCCAGGATAGTGTCCTACATAATCCACGACCCTGAACCAGGGATGATTTGATTCGACGTATCAGCAAAGAATGGGATTCCGTCATGCAAAAAGACATTTATGCATTGGTAGAAACCTTCCCTCGCAGAATTAATGACTGTCAGCAGAAGGACAATCCACCAAATACTGAAAGACTATCTTATTAATAAACAGCGGGGTCCTTTTAGTAAAGTGCACTAACCAATTTAGCGTGCGCTAAAGATTAGCGTGCTCTAAATGCTAAGAAGGCATCCATTATATTCTATGGGCAACTTAGCATTTAGCGCGCACTAATCTTTAGCATGTACTAAATCGGTTAGCAGGCCTTAATAAAAGGACCCCAGCATTTGTTACTAAAATGTTGAGTTTTTGATCCATTTTCTTACAGTGCTACAGAAAATGCAAGGTTCTAGTGCAGGGGTAGGGAACTCCGGTCCTCCAGAGCTGTATTCCAGTCGGGTTTTCAGGATTTCCCCAATGACTATGCATTGAAAGCAGTGCATGCAAATAGATCTCATGCATATTCATTGAGGAAATCCTGAAAACCCGACTGGAATACGGCTCTCAAGGACCGGAGTTCCCTACCCCTGTTCCAGGGGGGGTCAGAAACTTTTGTTACACCCTGTACAAACATCAGAAAAAAAAAAAAAATACATGCCATTTCACACCCAAAGAAAACATTTTGCTGCCATAATTGTACCATAGTCCAAAACAACAGCATATTTCTATTGATAGCCTCTTTTTCAGACAACTCCAATAACCTTATCAATTCCAGATTATCATTGGAAAAGCCTCCAAGAAATTGTCTTCTCTTTTCCTTCCAGTTGGTAGATAATACATTCAGGGGTTGATTGCCATATCAAGCATATGGGCATGCCCCGGTGGGCTGAGTGGTGCTGAGAAGGGTCCTGATATTGTTCTACTAAAGCGAAAGGAAAAAATAAGCATAGGACCTCTGAGCCACAGCAGGGTTCCCACCCTCTCCTTCAGCATCAGCTTCCAGTTATTAATACAGCCCTGCAATGGCTTAGTTCTTAATTTGCTACAGGTTTGAGCCTCAGAAATCCTTCTGCTGTCAGTGAGCTGAGGGGATGGGCTGGCAAGAAAAAAAAAACTTCCTCAGGCTGGTATTTGATACAATCGGCCCTTATATTTCATGAAAAGGAGGTAAAGCAGAGTCTAAGAAATTCAGCTTCTCTCTCTGGAATCTCTGGAACAGTTCCCTGGGAGGAAATGTTAAAACGTGAGTCTCAAATTTGGATTTAGAGAATGGTAATCTATGCTATACATTCTTACATTAATTCCATATGCCAGCAAACTATTGCTGAAAATAATACAATGAAGGCTACAATCATACGTTAAGCAAGAACTGACTGAAGTTCAGGCATGTTTTAAGAAAAGTCGAGGAACAAGAGACATTATTGTCAATGTTAGATGGATATTGGAGAAGAGCAAAGAATATCAAAAGCCCCTATACTTTTGCTTCATCGACTACAGCAAAGCTTTTGACTATGGATCATTATAAACTATGGAGAACTCTAGCACAAATATAAATACCCAAACATCTTTCTCTTTTGACAGTGTGACCAAAATAAGACAGTCTTAACCTTATTATTTGGGCTTCGGGTGACATAACCGGTTTGTTCTCTTCCAGTATCAATCTGTTAGTTCTTCTGGCAGTCTACGGCACACATGTATGGGAAGACTGAAGGAACCAGGTGAAGAGGTTGACCTGTAATCGTATGGCTGAACATGTTGAAAATAACCATAGGGATGACGCTGGAGGTCCTTACCGGACTAGCACAAAGCCAATTTCTTTTTAGATCTGTAATTTATCAAGTCACTAGGACTCAAACACAAGTCAATGGCATCTAACTAACTAACTAATTACCATGCATTTCCAAGCACATTTGCTTTGCTCTGCTAGGGGTTAAAAAAGCTGGGCCTGCAATCATATGTCCTATCAAGGCTACATAAGAGGATCTGATCTACTTACAAGTTATATGAGTGCAGATCTTAGCTACTAGTTATCATTCATGAAGGTAGGCTACAAAACAATCTCAAAGTGATTTACATTTACGAATTTATAAAACAAGCAAACATAAAATATACTTGTAGGGGGCCTCTCACTTAAGGGGGTGAGGATTACCTCAGAAGTACTATATAAAAGAAAGCGGGCTCTGACACGTAACTTAGGGCTCCTTTTACGAAGCCGCATTAGCGGTTTAACGCGCGTAATAGAGCGCGCTCATTTGCCGGCGGCACTAGCCACTGCCGCCTCCTCCTGAGCAGGCGGTAGCTTTTCGGCTAGCACAGGCGTTAGCGTGCGCTACAAATGTACGTGCGCTAAAGCCGCTAACGCGGCTTCGTAAAAGGAGCCCTTAATGTGGAAGAAGCAACAGAAAATGACGAGAGCAAAGCAATTGAAGGGTCCTGGCTGGATGGGGAAGCAAAGCCTGTAGCCTAAGCTCACGGATTAAATATGCACTTGTGGATACCAAAGGTGTTAGACACCTTTATTGCTGATCCCACAGCTTTACAGGTTGTTATTCTGCTTGTTGTGGTCAGCCTTTTTTTTTTTTTTTTTAATGCCAGCTTCTTAGAACCTAACGGATGTAGCGGTATATAAGAAATAAATTACATTACATTACATAAAATCGGAGGTATGTATGTGTGTGTGTATGTGCCGCGATCATGCAAAAACGGCTTGACCGATTTGAACGAAACTTGGTATGCTGATCCCTCACTACCTGGGATGATATGTTCTGGGGGTCTCGCGGCCCACCTGCATATGTGGGCGGAGCTACAAACAGAAAATCAGATTTCACCCATTCATGTCAATGGAAAAAATGTAAAAAGCTGCCATTCACACTGTAATTCCAACTATAAAACACTTTCTATGACACTATAACCACTAGGCACATCGTTTCTATTCTACCACGGACACCATACATATAGAGTTTGTATGTTCTAACTGTGTTTGTAACTGTTTCCTTCATGCACCCCAGTTCATAATGTTATTACATTATATGAGTACTCACATATCCTGAACTAGGAACACAGGTTCCATTCTGAACCGGGAACAAACTACATGGAGTTTCTTTTCAACCTGAGTTTCCACATATTGAGTTGTTTAAATCAATACTGAAACTTTTGGATGCCACTTATTCCAACAGATCTTCCTTTTCAGTTTAAGAGATTGCAAATTCCAGTGAGACTTGCATTCTCTATCACAATCAACAAATCACAGGGACAGACTATTACATACTGTGGAGTGGATTTAAGATCCCCCTGTTTTTCCCATGGACAACTCTATGTTGCTTGATCAAGGGTGGGTTCACCCAAGAATTTATATGTTCCTGCTCCAGGAGGTGAAACTAAAAATGTTGTTTATAATCACGTTTTGCATTAGTTGTATTGTATTTATTTTGTCAAATATTTCACATTATAATTTGAATATTGTACTTTTTATTAAGCTGTAAAAAAATAATTTCATTCACCACTATAAAGTATCTTTATTTGAATCCATTTACAGTGTTATTGCTATAATTAAATACCCGTGCAACGCCAGGGCATCAGCTAGTAAACAGATAAAGGGATCAGTGTCAGAACTTATCCAGTGGTAAACCTTAGTCTACCATCCTCATAACTTGTCTAGATAACTAGGGCAACCTTTTATCTGTCCTACATTATCCAGATAGCAAACTGAAAATTCCACTACCCGGACAAGTTCTGGGATTGCTCCACCCGGTCCGTAGGGATAGTCAGAGGCACTGTCCAGATAGAAGAGTCCAGGTAAGTGCTTTTACATATTGATCTGTATTATGCTGGAAAACAGAATAAAAGCAACAAGAGGAAATGCAAAGCAGTCAAACCAATTACAGTCCCCAAAGAATCAATAGCTCATATCTTTCTTTCTCTCTCTATTTACTCTCTTGGGTAAACACCCTCAAGATGGTGTACAGAAGACAGAGAGCAAATTAAACAGAAGAAGATGGTATAAAGAGTATATAGGATGCATTAATGCAACAAAAGGGCACGGTAAAACTCAGTCAAGATGATGTAAAGAAAACAGAGAAGCTTCATTCAATAAGGAGGCATGAGCAGTCTGGGTGGTGTACAGGCTTCAGCGAATAAACCATAAAATAAGGGCAGTGATGCAACTGAAATCCTCATTATGGGGAGAGCATCTGCACGTATGAAACAATTCCTCTGGCTCTTTCTCTCCATAAGTCCTGAGACGGGTTCCTTGTATAGGTCTGCATGGGAACGGGGATCGTGAGAATCACGCGGGTCCCGCGGGGGTCCCGTGGGAATCCCCCCTAACCCACGGGACTCCCACAGGGACCTCCCTCTAGCCAACAGGACTCCCACGGGGATGGAAGGCTTTGGAAGCAGGGTTCGTCCATATAATAAAAGAGGGGGTTTATAAGTTAATTACCTGAACAGAAAACAAAAAAAGGGTTCCACCAAAGAGATTCCACAAGGAAAACAGCAGCGCAAACACAAAAGAAACTGTGGAATTGATGATCCTATCAGAAGTAATTGCTGCTTTTTATGGGGACAGGCGGAGATGGAGGTAATTCTTTGCGGGGATGGGTGGGGAAGGAGAGGATCCTGATGAGGATGGATAGGGACAGAGAAGATCCTGGCGGGAACGGAGAGGATCCGGGCATAATAAATTCCACAGTACCAGTGCAACATCAAAAAATGGTGAATGTCTTGTTGAATGTGACTTCTAAAACAGATTCTGGGCACTCAGATTTCATTATAGAATAGAGTGCAAGAAACTATTTACACACCAACATTTAGGGCTCCTTTTACGAAGCCGTGTTAGCGATTTAACGTGCACTAATAGCGCGCACTAATTTGCCAGCCGCGCTAGCCGCTACCGCCTCCTCTTGAGCATGCGGTAGTTTTTCAGCTAGCGCGGGGGTTAGCGCGCACTAAAAATGTGCATGCGATAAAGCCGCTAACGCAGCTTCGTTAAAGGAGCCCTTAGGCACTGTCACTAATGCTAGCAAGTGAATGTTGCACTTTCACAGGTAACTGATAATATTCTGTAAGTTCTGTGTCTAAGTGTAGGACCTGTCAAAGCCTCATGCATACTCTGGCCATGTGTACACGTTCTTGCTGTTGCACACTACGTATACAGTTTGGGGAAAATTCTATAAATGGCGTTCTAAATTTGGAGCTAAAAAAAATAAAATCAGCACCAAATGGTATTCTATATCAGGCATTCCAGGATCAGCGCCCTTTATAGAATCTGTTACTTCAGTCCTCAGATTCCTTTCGATCCCCTCCATGTCTCCTCGCTTCGAATCTCCTTTACATCAGCATAAACTGGTTTATGTTTAGCTGGTTTAGGAATAACAGTACTCTCTGTGATAGTATGACCAACCCAGCCATCAGAACAGCTGCCTCCCAGGTTGAGCCTGAGCCCCCTTAGGCTCCTGAATTCTCTCCTTGAAAAGTGCAAGAAATCCTGGTGCCTAGATGCAGGGCCTATTCAGGTCCATCCTCCATTATTGTATACCATTGGCAAGTCAGATTAGAAGCAGAGACACTAGAATGCCCCCTTGTGTGGACATAAAGGGGCAAATTCTATAAATGGTGTCCTGATTGTGGTAGGTGTCCTACCGCTGTCTACCTAGCCAATCAGGACACACATTTACATTACATTGCATTGGTGTCTTCTATCCTGCCAATACCTTTCAATTCTAGGCGGTTTACAAAAGAATTGACCTGGGCATTCCCAAAGAGATTATAAGGTTAATAGTTAGAAAATGTATTAGGATCTGGGGAGTTGAGAAGGTTTAGTTAGATCAATTGACAAATTTCTTGAATAGAATGGTTTTCAATTCTTTCCTGAAGGTTTTGTAATTGGGCGTTGTGGTTATCATATTGGAGAGGTAATGGTCTTGTCTTGCTGCTTGGGTTGCTAAAAGTCCATCATATATTTTTTTTGCTTTGTATGCCTTTGACTGGGGGGTGGGTAACATGTGCATGTGTTCTTGGTCTGGATGTGTTGTTCCTGATTAGGCGATTGTTTAGATAGCTTGGTCCGTCTCCATTCAGGACTTTGTATAGGGTGCAGTAGAATTTGTATTGTATGCATGCTTGTACTGAGAGCCAGTGCGAGTCTTGGAACACGGAGGTAATGTGGTCATATTTCTTCAGCAAGTATATCAGTCTGAGAACTGTATTTTGTACTGTTTGTAGTTGTTTTAATATGTTGGCAGGGCATAACAGGTAAAGGATCTTACAGGAGTCTGAGGATTAGGGACTAGACCAGGAATCTGAATTATTCATTGTTGAAGTATTTTCGGATTTGCCTTAAATTGCGCATGACTGCAAATGTTTTCAGGACTATTTTGCTGATTTGAAGTTGCATGGTACAGCCTTTGCCTGTCATTATTCCAAGCAGTTTTAGGTTGGGTTGTAGGGGATATATATAACAGAGTTTATTTCTAGGTTTGTTATGGTTGGGGTTTTGTTTTTTTCTAGAAGTAGGAATTTAGTTTTGTCTTGGTTCAGCTTTAATTTGTGGTCTCTCATCCACTGTGACACTGTTTCTAGTGTTATGAGTAGTTTGTTGGTAGTGTTGCGGTTGGATTGGTCATAAGGGAGGAGTATGGTGATATCATCTGCGTAGCTGAATGAAGTTATGTTTAGTTTGTCTAAGGAGGTGCCAAGTGTGGCTATGTAAAGGTTGAAGTATTGGAGATAGTGGAGAGCCTTGTGGGACTGCAGGGGCTGGTCCAGGATTCTTATTGTTCTTTGTTTGTTTTGACTCTGTAACTCCTTGAGAAGAGGAATCCTTTAAACCAATTGTGGACTTTGCCTATTTCTTCCAGTGTTTGTAGTAGGATGTCATGATCTACCAGGTCAAATGCTGCGATGAGATCAAGCTCCTATATTGTAGGTGTCTTCGCGAGCCTAGGGAAGTGCATATGGTCGCCTAAACTTGCCCAAGGCTAGGCAAGGACATGGTTTCGCCCAGAAGTGGCCTTAGGCGGCCCTAGGTCCTAGAGCTATGACAGGCACCTACATTTCAAATAGACGCGCCCGCTGAACTGATCGTGGCAAGTGAATCTCCCTGCCGTGACCAGTTTATCAGTGGTGTCAGGGAACCTGTCTGTTCTCCTGCAAAGATGACCAGCAGGAGAAGTGTTGAATTCCTCCTGCTACCACCACCTTGATACATTCCCCAGCAGGAGGGATTCCCAATCCCTCCTGTTGCCACCCCCAAGACATCCTCCAGCAGGAGGGATGCCCAGTCCCTCCTGCCGGAACATCTCCCTTCCAAGATCATAGGCAGGAGGGATGTCCACTCACTCCTTCCAGAACCCCACAAAGTTCTTCAGCAGGAGGGATGCCCAGTCCCTCCTGCTGGACACCCCCCCTAAAAGGCATGCCCATTGATCCCCCCAAGCCCAACTGGACCCCACCAATACCTTTTTTAGTTGGTCGGCTGGAGGGATGCTTCTTCCCTCTGGCCGGTAGGCCCACCTCCACTCAATGACAGGCCTGCTCCTTCCCGGTATATTGTGGGATGCACTGGGGAGGGGCATAAGGCCCTGATTGGCCCATATTAACCAGAATCTTAGGCCTCTCTCCCAGTGCATTCTGGGATGCGCTGGGAGGAGCCTAAGATTCCGATTGGTCAGATCCCTTAGGCCACCCCCCAGGAGAATATATGACGTTAGGCCACTTGCCATCTTCTATTTTATTTTTCCAGCCTTCCCATCACACTGTTTTTAAATCTCGCAATTTTTCAAGAGAATATATGACATCAGGCCATTTACCAACGTCTCTTTAAACAGCATTTTTAAGATGGATCATAGCATCATTCACTTCTTCAATTTTCTGTAAGTATTCATTTCACAATCGCTAAATGACATATATTGCTAAACCAGTTCAACCGGTTAAGCAACAATCATTAGATGCACCGTGACTTTAGTGCATCCGGATCTGGGTTAGAAGAACAGGACCTCTGAGATGTAATCAATAACTCTAAGATCAAAATGTGAATTTAGCAAAACCCTGCTCTCGTGCAACTCTCTGATTATAAGAATTGACTTTCTACTGTGCTTTTACAAGAAGAGACCTTACCCAACATGATCAAAAGCACTTACCAAAAAATGAAAGGCCCCACTTCCCATATAAAACTATAATTTGGTAACACAGCAATTCTTCATCTTAAAGCAAGTCAATTGACAGAAATTTGTTTTGGTTTAGTAGATGTATGCCTACCTTTTATGGACAGTTACTGCCCTCTTGTGTCACCAAATGGAAAAATATCACTGCACAACAAAGTTTTTGCTTCCTGAACACTGCTGGGTGTTTCTTATAGAATTTTGGGTGCTGATCATGAATATTACATCAAAAATTACCCATCACGTACCATTTCAGAGAAATCTTCAATTTTGTCATGATTTTTTCTTATATTTGGATGCAAACAATTTTTTCTCCCATAAGTGTCTTATCAACAACGGTTTGTGCCGCCTGGGTATGTCCATGCATAAAATCTAGCCAGGTTGGAAGCTGTTTTATGGAAGATGACATCCTGGGCATGTCTGGGCAGGTCTGAACGAGCTTGCGCTGTCTCACCATGCTATAATGGTGGCTTCCATACACCGATCCTGCTCATTTGGTTAATATAGATAGTCCGTGTGTGTATATAGTATCAGTATAGTAAAGTATAGTAGTATAGTAGCTGTAGCAATATAACAATAAGTAAGCTTGATGCTATAGACGTTTTGGTGTCGGGCAATATGTCTCGTCGGTGTCGTAACAGCCGCGACACATTCTGCTATATCTGTGGGGAATATACACTTACGCCTCAGAGACGTTCGATGACTGCCCTTGTAAAGAAAGCCTATCATCTGTATTTTGGCTGCAAAATAGGTGATCAAGACAAGCAATGGGCGCCTCACATTTGCTGTGCGACATGTGCTGTTAGTCTGAGAGCCTGGCTCAGAGGTACTCGAAAGACGATGCCATTTGCTGTTCCGATGATATGGCGAGAACAGAAAGACCATGTGACGGACTGTTATTTCTGTTTGACTAATGTGTCTGGTTTCTCTGCCAAAAACAAGAAGTCAATTGAATATCCTAATCTGCCTTCAGCAATGAGACCCATGCCACATGATGACAGTCTTCCAGTTCCGAAACCACCAGAGGATTGGACCTTAGACGAACCAGATGAAGAAACTGCAGTGCAGGGTTCTAACAGTGACATTGACCCGGATTTTGAACCATCCTCATCAGGCGATCCACATCTGATAACACAGTCCGAATTGAACGATTTGGTCAGAGATTTGGGTCTGTCAAAAGCAAAAGCTGAGCTGCTAGGTTCGAGACTGCAGGAATGGTGTTTGCTATCACCAGGTACGAAAATTTCTGTGTTTCGAGACCGGCATCATGATATAACCAAATTTTTTGCACAAGTCGACAGTCTCTGTTTCTGTTGTGACATTGAAGGATTGTTCTCGGTCTTTGGTTGTGATCACAACCCGGAAGAGTGGCGTCTTTTCATTGATTCGTCAATGTTAAGCCTGAAAGCTGTTCTGTTGCACAATGGCAACGTTTATCCTTCAGTACCTGTTGGCTATGCAGCACATATGAAAGAAACATATGAGAATATGGAAATGTTACTAAAGTATGTCCAGTATACCAGGTATAACTGGAATATCTGTGGAGACCTCAAAGTCGTTGCTCTGTTACTAGGACTGCAGCTTGGCTATACAAAGTACTGCTGTTTCATCTGCGAATGGGACAGCCGAGACAGAGAGTCGCACTATTCTAGAAAGAACTGGCCACTCCGTAAAAAGTTAGTTCCAGGACAGAAAAATGTAGCACATGAATCGCTTGTTGACCCGACAAAGATATTTTTGCCTCCTCTTCACATTAAACTGGGACTCATGAAGAATTTTGTGAAAGCAATGAACAAGGAAGGGGAAGGTTTTCGTTATTTAAGACAGATGTTCCCAAGAATAACTGATGCCAAGATCAAAGAGGGTATTTTTGTTGGCCCCCAGATCAGACATGTTATGAGTGACAAGCAATTTGAAGATCTGTTAGTTGGGCCGGAAAAAATTGGCTGGAAAGCCTTGAAAGACGTTGTTGACAATTTTCTGGGCAATTACAGAGCCCCAAACTACATTCAGCTGGTAGACAAACTTCTCAAAGCATACAAGAGAATGAAGTGCAATATGTCACTCAAGATTCATTTCCTCCATTCACACTTGGACTTCTTCCCCGCAAATCTCGGTGCTGTGAGTGACGAGCACGGTGAAAGGTTTCATCAAGACATAGCTACGATGGAGAAACGATACCAGGGCAATTGGAATCCGTCAATGCTTGCCGACTATTGTTGGATGCTACAACGTGATGCACCAGACACTGAATATAAAAGAAACTCGGGAGCAAAACACTTTTAATTCTGTTTCATTTAGTCGCTTGTGCGAAACGTAAACTTGACTATATATTTTATTGTCAGTAAACATAAAAATGTCTATTTCTCATAGTTCTTACGTGATGCAGTAAAACCAAAACCATATTTGAGCATACCAAGTTGGTACCTGTCATAATCACCAAAAACTTTTCAGGAATCAAGACTTAACCAAAAAATTGTTGTGCAGTGTATTTTATCTTTTGTTTCTTATAAATTTTTAGAGGTCTTTTTATTAGAAGCTTTTAAAATGACAAGTTCTAGACCTCAGATGTGAACTTATCTTTGGTGCATTTCCCAGCATGAGTGGGATAGAGAACCTATTGTCAACATTCAGTTCATTCGTCTGTTCATATGCACATACTAAATTTATCAGGAGCTCTTCCCATGGACCACTTTGTCTTCAATTTAGTAGGAATGCCTGATAAACTGCTTTCTGCAGTCTTCATCTCCCCAGGTCATTTTTGTGGGAGCCTCTCCAGTTGTTTTCAGGAGCACTAAGTTGGATCCAGGGCATTATTGGCCTCGCTCTTGAGTAACACAGGGTGAAGAGGCACAGACTGGCACTGGAGAGTCTCCTGCAGTCTTCACCTCTCTGGGGTCATCTTTTGGGGAGCCCCTCCATTGCTGTCCCAGCCCCTTGACTGACATCACTCAAGGGTGGTGCCAGAGAAGGGAGTGCCTGATATTGTGCTGTTTCATATGACTTCTTCAGTCTTCGTCTCTCTGGGATCATCTTTTGAGAGCTCCTCTGGTTGTTTCCAGCAGCACCAGGTCAGTTCTAGGACATTGCTGTTGTAGGACACTGCGCATAACCTAACTGATTCACAACCACTAAGCCTGACAAAATAATTACCTATATATAGTATACTTTTCAATACTTATATATTCAAAGCAGTTTACATACCACTACTACTACTACTACTACTATTAATTATTTCTATAGCATGCGCCTGGTAGCGCTATAGAAATAATTAATAGTAGTATGTAAACTGCTTTGAATGTATAACTATTAAAAAGTAGTTTACGAACAAGTTCAATTCCCTTTGCCCTTTGACAACCAATATTCAGTAACACATATTACATTGTAGACACCTTCTTCTATAATATCAAAAATCACATGTCTTATTTTTTTACCGATCTAGAGATCACTAATCCTATTCTTAACAGGCATAGGATTTAGATTATCTGTAACCCCTGGTCATAAATGTCAACAACCAGATAGCATCTAATGACCCATACTGCCATCTCCCCCCAGCATCTATCTATATATATAAAATCGGAGGTATGTATGTGTGTATGTATGTATGTGCCGCGATCACGCAAAAACGGCTTGACCGATTTGAACGAAACTTGGTATGCAGATCCCTCACTACCTGGGGTGATATGTTATGGGGGTCTCACGGCCCACCTGCACACGTGGGCGGAGCTACAAACAGAAAATCAGATTTCACCCATTCATGTCAATGGAAAAAAATGTAAAAAGCTGCCATTCTCACAGTAATTCAAAAACGGCTTGACCGATTTGAACGAAACTTGGTATGCAGATCCCTCTCTACCTGGGATGATATGTTATGGGGGTCTCGCTGCCTACCTGCATGTGTGGGCGGAGCTACAAACAGAAAATCAGATTTCACCCATTCATGTCAATGGAAAAAATGTAAAAAGCTGCCATTCTCACAGTAATTCAAAAACGGCTTGACCGATTTGAACGAAACTTGTATGCAGATCCCTCACTACCTGGGGTGATATGTTCTGGGGGTCTCGCGGCCCACCTCCACACGTGGACGGAGCTAAAAACAGAAAATCAGATTTCACCCATTCATGTCAATGGAAAAAATGTAAAAAGCTGCCATTCTCACAGTAATTCAAAAATGGCTTGACCGATTTGAACGAAACTTGGTATGCAGATCCCTCTCTACCTGGGATGATATGTTATGGGGGTCTCGCTGCCCACCTGCATGTGTGGGCGGAGCTACAAACAGAAAATCAGATTTCACCCATTCATGTCAATGGAAAAAATGTAAAAAGCTGCCATTCTCACTGTAATTCAAAAACGGCTTGACCGATTTGAACGAAACTTGGTATGCAGATCCCTCACTACCTGGGGTGATATGTTCTGGGGGTCTCGCGGCCCACAACTCTATGTTGCTTGCTCAAGGGTGGGTTCACCCAAGAATTTATATGTTCTTGCTCCTGGAGGTGAAACTAAAAATGTTATTTATAATCAAGTTTTGCGTTAGTTGTATTGTATTCATTTTGTCAAATATTTCACATTATAATTTGAATATATGTGTGTGTGTGTGTATGTATGTATGTTCCAGCATAACTCTTCAATGCATGGACAGATTTCAACCAAACTTGACATACACATTACTTACTATCTGAGGACAAACACTGTGGGGGTGGGAAGGTGGGGATATGTAAAAATGATTGAAAATGACAGATTTTAGTATCTACCCCATAGTGTTTTCGGGCTCACAGATGAATACTCAGCATAACTCTGAAACGCATGGAGAGATTTCAACCAAACTTGGTACACATATGACTTACTATCTGGGGAAAAATATTGTGCAGGTGGGACGGGGTAAAATACTGTGGGGGTGGGAAGGGGGTGATATGTTAAAATTATCAAAATCGACATATATTAATGTCCAACCCATAGTTTTCGGGCTCGCAGAGATGAATACCGACACTCCCGATGCCGTTTAAGTCTAAGTTCAACCCCATAGAGAGGGACATTCCTTTGGGACATGTGGAGGGTAGGGGGTTGGGACATGGGGGTGGGGCATATGGGACATGTGGGGGGGGGTAACGTGGGGGGTGGGACATGTGGGACATAGGGGGGTGGGACATGTAGGGGGTTGGACATTTTGTGATAAATAAATATCCGGGCAACGCCGGGTAATCAGCTAGTTACCTATAAAATTCTGAGTGGAGTAGAAAAGGTACAAGTGGATCGATTTTTCACTCCATCACAAAGTACAAATACTAGGGGACACTCGATGAAGTTATAGGGACTTTTAAAACCAATATGAGGAAATTTTTTTTTCACTCAGAGAATAGTTAAGCTCTGGAACACATTGCCAGAGGTTGTGGTAAGAACGGATAGCGTAGCTGGTTTTAAGAATGGTTTGGACAATTTCCTGGAGGAAAAGCCCATAGTCTGCTTGCCCTGGATCGGTAGCATGGAATATTCCTTCTCCTTGGGTTTTGGCCAGGTACTAAAGACCTGGATTGGCCACTGTGAGAATGGGCTACTGGGCTTGATGGATCACTGGTATAACCCAATAAGGCTATTCTTATGTTCAACTAATTCCTAACTCTACCAAAATCTATAAATGCCACCCAAAGTCCACCCAAAGGAGCTCCCATAGTCATGTTCCTTTGATGGTGTGTCAGAGTAGGCGCTTATTTCATCAGCCCATTGTGCCTCTGGCATCAGTCTTGGCTTCTTCACCCCATGCCCAGAAGTGATGGGGATGAAGCTAATGTTAATGCCTCATGATTTTCATACAATGGTGCAAGCATTAATACCAGGAACTTTGCAAATTTTGATGAACTCTGCTGCAGGACTGTGTGTGGATGCTTCACGGATGGCACATATTACGCCAATTCTGAAGCAGTTACATTGGCTTCCCATACAACAGAGAGTACAATATAAAGTGCTCTCGTTTGTGCATCAGGTCTTATATCGTACAGCCCCAGAATGTTTTCGAGATTTGTTAGAGTTGTATTGTCCAAGAAGGGAATTAAGATCTGCACAGGATATGAGATTGTCATTGATGAAAGAAAGAAATGTGATACTTACCAGGGTTGGGAATTCTATGTTTTCCAATAGTAGGGGTGACATTTTTGGAACTCATTCACAGCAAGGAGTTTGTTAATTTTCTGAACAGTGGAGAACATTTCATTATATGGGAAATATCTATATTAGTTCATCATTGAAAACAGGATATCATACAAAAGAATTTGCACAATAATAGAGTAATGAAATGTACACAATCTACTTCCACAAAAGGTGATCATAGAACACAAATGCCCATAACTCCTCACTTCCCTCCAACAAGCACAAACACACACTCACTTTCTTGTCCATCAGATTCCAAATTTAAAAACCCTGCTTCCATGATAAGTGTGGAATGGAACTTGAATTACAAAAGAAAAAAAAATGCTCCCAAAATCACAACCCCCAAAGTTCACAAGAACGTTAAACCTCCAAGACATTTAGCAGGGTGGATCGTATTCTCATCATTAGAGTAGTCAAAAAAAAGTCCCATATTTTCAAAAATTGTTTTTATGATTTGTGGCCCCGCATTACAGCAGTCATCTTTTCTATTAGTAATATTGTGCATGTGATTATGCCAATGGACATGGGTAGGTGGGGAGGAAGTAATCCACTGCAATAAAATGCAATGCTTTGATATCACACATGCTTTCCATAAGAAAAGAGTGGATACTTGGGTTCCTTCCCCAGTGTTACCCATTAGATCCATAAAGCACCATAGATAGAGTTTAAATGATTCCATAAGGTGATCCAAAAAGCCATGATCTGTGGGCAATCCCAAACACAATCTGCCCAATAGTTAATGGTGTTCTGATGTGCTAGCTGAATTTCAATTACGGATCTGAAATCAGCGGCATTAAATTAACTAAGAACACTTCTTAAGTTCTCAGTAGCAAAGAAAACCTTTTTTTTTGTTGGCCAGTGTTATCGGGCTAAGCGTTTATACACAGCATTTGGAGAAGCACACACGGATATTTACCATCTGTTGGAAAGCCCATTTTCAAGATGTATACACATTTGCATCAAAAATTTCTACCTAGTGAAGTTCCTGCAATTGCACACTCTCCACCAGCATAGAACTAGCCCACAAGAGAGACTTTTACTGATCTAAAGAGTAGTCACCAAAATTTTGCATTCATGTAGTCCAGTGGTCTCAAACTCGAACTCTTAGTAGGGCCACATTTTGGATTTGTAGTACTTGGAGGGCCGCAGAAAAAAATAGTTAATGTCTTATTAAAGAAACTAGTGTTTAAGCCCGTTAGATTAACGGGTGCTAGATGACCGCCTCTCCTACTTTTGAACCTGGGCAGGGGCAGAGGCAGAGCCGGGGCGGGAGGGAGTGACGGTGGGAGAGCAATTTCAAAGCCTCGGCAGCGGCGGCTCCTTGACCAATCCGCGCTTACAACGTCCCCACACTCGCGGTCTGGCTGGCTCCCCCACCAAAGCCCTTCGCAGCGGCAGCCCCTCCCGCATCCGTCCCCGCGTCCCAAGCCTCTCCGAAGGCCGGCTCCCACGAAAATGGTACCCCTCTGTCCAAAGCCGCGGCGGCAGCCTCCCTCAAGACACATTTCAAATCTGACATATTGTAATCACAAAACAGAAAATAAAATTATTTTTCTTACCTTTTGTTGTCTGGTCATTATTCATACAATGTAGGGGTCCCAGGCTATGGTTGGCTTTTGATAACTCGCTTGCCAGGGCCCCTTCTTTCTTCTTCCCTCCCTCCATCCCGGCAGCTTAAGACAGGCACCTCCCCCCAGTGGTTTGAGACAGGAGGGAGCAGTTAGGAGAGGGTCTGAGGGCAAAGAGGGGCTAAACAGCGCACAACCACTTTTCCTTCCCTCCCTCCATCAGGTGCAGTGCAGCTCCACCAATGTTAAAAGGAGCCGCATTGAAATCGGAGGCCTGCCACTGCCATAGCACTTTCCCCTCTGCCTTGGTCCCGCCCCTTCTCTGACATATGGGACCGCGGCAGAGGGAACGTGTTACGGTGGCGGCAGGGCTCCAATTTCAAAGCAGCTCCTTTTAACATAGGCGGAGCTGAACTGTACCTGATGGAGGAAGGGAAGGAACGGTGGGGCAAATTTTGGCAACGGCAGGAATTGTTTGGCGGGCCAAGCACCGTGAAAGTTTGTTTCTTTAGGCAGCCCCGGTTGTTTATTTGGATCCTGCCGCCAGCCGTGAGAGCCGGGTGAGGAAGGCCGCCGCAGCCTCGCGGCTAGGTAGGGGGACAACAATGTCGCTTATGCTCAAGCCCCCGCCGCAGCTCCTCTCTCGATCCTGGTGCGGTTCGAGAGAGGAGTCGTGGTGGCGGTTTGAGCATAAGCGCAATTGTTGTCCCCCTACCTAGCCGCGAGGCTGCGGTGGCCTTCTTCACCCGGCTCTCACGGCTGGTGGCCGGCGAACCCTAATGCTGACATTGAATCCAAGTAAACAACAGGGGCTGCCTAAAGAAACATGGTAATCATATTCTGTCCTGAAAGCCCCCGCCGCAGCTCCTCTCTCGATCCTGCTGCAGTTCGAGAGAGGAGCCATGGCGGCAGCTTGAGCATAGTGCATGGTGAGAGCCAGGGGCGCGCATGCGCACTCGTTTTTCCGTGACGAATCAGGTAACACGGTTTTTTTAGTGCGCATGCGCGGCCTATCATTTTATTATATTAGATGACAACTTTGCATGAGGTAAAACTCTTTATGGTTTATAAATCTTTCCTTTAACAGTTAAAGGAAAGATTTATAAACTATAAAGAGTTTTACTTTATGCAAAATTGTCATTAACTATTTTTTCTGCGGCCCTCCAAGTACCTTATTTTTTCTGCAGCCCTCACATTTAAAAGTTTAATATCTTTCCTTTCTCAAAACTGACACATTTCAATCACTATATTGAAAATAAAATCATTTTCCCTACCTTTGTTGCCTGGTGACTTTATTTTTCTGTGCATTTAACTATCTTTCCAGGGTCTTCTTGTCCTTTGACTGATTTTCTCTCCATCTTCACTTTCTGCCTTGCATCCATCTTTGTTAGAAAGGCATACAGGGACTCAATATAAATACCAGTCAGAAAAGGAGTTATATTGATGAATGAGAGACTGACTGTAATAGTATTAAATACCAGTGGGGAGAGAGCAAATGACTCCTAAAAACGCTCAGAAAAGTGAAACTCTGAAAGGGAGGTGGATACCTCCCCTTGAGGCAAGAGTTTACCGTCCAATCATTGCATTTGCTTTGTAGAACATCACTTTCTGACCACTGGTAAAATCTAGTATTGTTTAAATAAACTCTGTTAAATTGACTAAAAAGTTCAAAACAATTATGCACAACTCTTGCTTGGAACGATGATACCATTCACTTATCTGTACCAACTTTAAAGTTTGTAGTTGTAAGGGCTCTTGGGGGTCTCAACGTCGTCTGGAATTTTTGAAGTTTTACAAACGATCATCTCTTGGACAGATACGTTTAACAGTGTGTAGCATTGTAGCATTGGGTCTCCTGAAGCAGAATTTTCGAAACGGGGCCGCGTTGAGACCCCCAAGAGCCCTTACAACTACAAACTTTAAAGTTGGTACAGATAAGTGAATGGTATCATCGTTCCAAGCAAGAGTTGTGCATAATTGTTTTGAACTTTTTTGTCAATTTAACAGAGTTTATTTAAACAATACTAGTTTTTACCAGTGGTCAGAAAGTGATGTTCTACAAAGCAAATGCAATGATTGGACGGTAAACTCTTGCCTCAAGGGGAGGTATCCACCTCCCTTTCAGAGTTTCACTTTTCTGAGCGTTTTTAGGAGTCATTTGCTCTCTCCCCACTGGTATTTAATACTATTACAGTCAGTCTCTCATTCATCAATTGCATCCATCTTTGGCATTAACTACTTTCTTTTCAAAATCTACGTTTCCATGTCTTACCTTCCCTTCTGTCTCTCTCTTCTTCTGTCCCTATTTCCATGGTCTGACATCTCTTTCTTTCCTTTCTCTCCCTCCTTCCTTCCTTCCTTTCCCCTGGTCTGGCATCTGTCTCATTCCCTCCCCCAACTTTTTATTTCTTTCACCCTGCCCCCTTCTTTCTTTCTCTCTCTCTGCGTGCCCCCTTTATTTCTGTCTTTCTCTCTCCATGACCCTTTCTGTCTGTGTCCCGTGTCTCTCTTCTTTCTTTCTGTCTCCCTGTCCCCCCTTTCTTTATTTACTTCTCCCTGCCCTCCCCCAAGCCACTACCATCGGGGAACAGACCGCCACCACCGCAATCGGGGAACAGGCCACGCCGAGGTCTTAACTCTCCCTGTTTATCTTCCTCAGCGCGGGGCCGACCAATACTCGCCACCCGACATCAATTCTAACGTCGTGGAGAGACTTCTGGGCCAGACAGGCAGCAATTGGCTGGCCCGGAACTTCCTCCCTGACAAAGTGATGTAGTACAAGGTGTTAATCTAGCTCACTGGGTACTGCAGGTAAACATGTCATACTTGGGTCAGACAATAATGGTGACAAGGCCATGTTAGGCTTTTTTATTGCTGACCTAGCGGTATTAGCTCCAACGCTTATAGGAATTCTTTGAGCATCAGAGCTAATATCACCACAGACAGCAATAAAAAAGCCTAACATGGCTTCGTAAACAGGGGAGGGGGGTTTAATATTCATATACAAAAACAAAATATAACTTTTTTCTATTATGACTATATATTACATCTAGGAAAGCCTGCCAAATGGGCATTAATACTGTTGATGCAAATGCTAAATGTGGAGAACTTGGGCATGTATATTAATTCAAAATTTGTGGGACCAAATTCTACTTAAATCTTTTTAAAGTAGGGTTGGACCAAAAGATTTCCATGAAAATAGGGGCAGCAGAGGTAGCAATTCAAAAACCTTTAATAAACTGGCTTTACTGCACTTTTCATGTGAGAAGCTCTGCCAGTTCCTCGAAGGAACATTGTGACCCCAGAAGCAGGTGTTCATGCTGAAAGACAGATCTGTGTCCGGTGTTTGGGTTCAATTTGTTATCCTCTGGTGGATATTGCAACCTCATTGTGCCTTCTGACCTTTGATTTTATTAAGCACCAAAGATTGGACTTTTGTTTTATCACAATTCAGTTTATTAAAGGTTTTTGCATTGCTGCTTCTAGTGCCTCTTTTTTTCATGGAAATCTTTTGATCCATCCCTGCTCTGGTCCATTTGGATGCTCTGAAGACTTCTTACTGGAACCTCCAAAACAACCCCCCCCCCCCCAACTGTCCGCAGCAGAAAGAGGGCCCAATTCCTCGTGCCGCAACAGCGAACCCCTTCTGACACAGTCCAAGGCAAGAGGGATGCCCACTCCCTCCTGCTGTCACGCTTGAGGCATCCCCCAGCAGGAGGGATGCCCACTCCTCCTGCTGGAGCCCCCAAAGCCCCCTCCCCCTGAATGTCCACGGGAGTGCCCAATTCTTACTGCCGCAATGATGAACTCTCCTGACACAGTCCAAGGCAGGAGAGATGCCCACTCCCTCCTGCCGCCAACCCCGAGGCATCTCCCAACAGGAGAAATGCCCACTTCCTCCTGCTGCTGGCCCCATCATCCCCTGAACCCCACCAAACACCCCCCTGACACCCAAACATCCTCTTGACACTCCACGACTCCACCCTGACAATCCCCAACTCCACCCTGACAAATCCCTGACACCCCCAAGATCCCTCTGCCACCCCTGACACCCCTAGATCTCTTTGCCATCCCCGAAATGCCCCCATACCTTTATCTGTTGGCCGTCAATAGGGATGCTCATTCCCTCCTGCCGGCAGGCCCGCCTCTGCAAATAGAAGGGGCAGAGAGAGAACAGACAGTGGATGGAAGGAAGAGAGTGACAAGAAGATGAGGAAAGCAGAAACCAAAGTAGACAAAGGTAGAAAAAAAAAATTTCTATTTATTCTTTTGCTTTAGGATAAAGTAGTATTGCAGCTGGGTTGATAAATATTTATAAATAGAAAATTGAAATAAGGTGATCCTTTTATTGGACTAATTGTAATACATTTTTGACTAATTCAGAGACCAAAACCCCTTTCCTCAGGTCAGGACAGGATACCGTAACAGCAGTAAACTTTACTGACCTGAGAAGAGGTTTTGGCCTCTGACAGCTAATTGAACATAAGAACTGCCATCTCCGGATCAGACCTTCGGTCCATCAAGTCCGGCGATCCGCACACGCGGAGGCCCTGCCATGTGTACACCTGGCGTAATTTATAGTCCACCATATCCTTATATGCCTCTCTTAAGGAGATATGCATCTAGTTTGCTCTTGAAGCCTAGGACGGTCGATTCCGCAATAATCTCCTCTGGGAGGGCATTCCAGGTGTCAACCACTCTCTGAGTGAAGCAGAACTTCCTGACATTAGTCCTGAACCTGTCCCCCCTTAGCTTCATTACATGTCCTCTAGTCCGTGTCAAATTGGACAATGTAAATAATCTTCTCTGCTCTATTTTGTCGATTCCTTTCAGTATTTTGAAGGTCTCGATCATATCCCCATGCAGTCTCCTTTTCTCAAGGGAGAACAATCCTAGTGTTATAAGTCTGTCCTCGTATTCCAGTTTCTCCATACCCTTCACCAGTTTTGTTGCTCGTCTCTGCACCCTCTCCAGCAGTTTTATATCCTTCTTTAGGTAGGGAGACCAATGTTGGACGCAGTATTCCAAGTGTGGTCTGACCATTGCCCTATAAAGCGGCATTATAACTTTCTCCGATCTACTCGAGATTCCTTTCTTTATCATGCCCAACATTCTATTTGCCTTCTTTGCCGCTGCCGCGCATTGTGCCGACGGCTTCAGGGTCCTATCTATCAGTACACCCAGGTCCTTTTCTTGTTCACTCTTCCCCAGAGTTGCATCTGACATTGTATACTCGTATTCCTTATTCTTATTGCCTAAATGCATTACCTTGCATTTCTCCACATTGAATTTCATCTGCCATTTCTCCGCCCATGTTTCTAACCGACACAAGTCGCTCTGGAGTTTCTCTCTATCCTCCTGCGATCTGATCGCCCGGCATAGTTTTGTATCGTCTGCAAACTTGATGATCTCACTGGATGTTCCTTCCTCCAGGTCATTGATATAAATATTAAAAAGGATCGGCCCAAGTACCGAGCCCTGGGGTACACCACTAGTCACTTTCTCCCAGTCGGAGAACTTCCCATGTATTAGTCCAATAAAATGGTATTATCTTATTTTCCATTTTTATTTTATTTTTCCCCCCTTTTATGAAGCTGCTTTAGGCTTTTTTATCAATATTAGCTCCAATGCTCATAGGAATTCTATGAGAGCTGGAGCTTTTACTGCCATGGCTAGCGATAAAAAAGCCTAATGCAGTTTCATAAAAGGGGGGGGTGTTTATTTGTTAATTTGTAAAGTGATGATTGCTATTTCTCTGTTTTACACATTTACATCTGCTATCTTCAAGTTTATTTAAAAATTTGTTATACCACCTAATCAGGCTTCTAGGTGGTATACATTAATCAAGTTAACAAACATATTTGGGGGGACAATTAACTATACAAAAGGAAAAAAGGGGTCAATCTATAATGTTATAGGAAAGAAACACTGAAGGAGAGAACAAAAGGTAGGGGAAAGGCTAAAAGAAAGGAACTCAAATTGTCCTTAGATTGTCCTTAGAAGGGCAGTTGCTATTAAAGAGCAGCTTTAAAATTAGGGGACATGCAATAGTGTTTCTGTGGTGTGGCATTATATGCAGAGTCCATCTTCTTGGTGGTTCAGTTTAACTTTGGTCTATATATTCTAATTTGCCCCCTTTTACAAAACCGTAGTGCAGTTTTTAACACCAGCCACAGTGGTAACAGGTCCAACGCTCATAGGAATTCTACGAGCATCGGTTTGGTATGGTAAAGGGGGGGGGGGTAGTTTATTGATTACATATTCCATACTGGGAGAAGGTATTTTCTGTGTTCTGTGTTTACGAAAGACATGGTTCTCTCTTAGCACTGACTGAGCGTGATCAATCTGTACTAGTCTGGCTCGTTTAATTTTACAATGGGTGTATTGATGATCTACCGCTCACTGCAATATGTAAGATGCTGCCTTTTCCTAGGTACACTCTTGTTGTGCCATGTGTGGATTGTTACTAAAAACCATGTTTCTCATATAGATGATGGGGGTGTCAAAAAATAATGGGCCCCAGGTGTCACATATGCTAGGTGCGCCACTGACTGCCCCAACTTTGTTGGTTGGGCTGTGAACTTTTCAGCAGCCCCTCATAGATTCGTTTAGATTTACCTCACAACAGCTCTTATTCCTGTTTTTCAAGTGATAATTTTATGGTCTTTTTTCCTCATACATTGTGTGCAAAAACTACGCATGGTACATCCCACATGTCAGAGGAGCCAACTTTCTTAAATTATTGGAGGTGCTTTATCCAACAGAAATTACCATTCCTTTGACAAAATCAAGTTACATAGAAACATAGAAACATAGAAAGATGACGGCAGAAAAGGGCCAAGGCCCATCAAGTCTGCCCACTATAGACCCTCCCCTTAAGATTAGCTAGTGTTTTGCCCTGACCCTCTTAGGGATCCCACATGGGCGTCCCATTTATTCTTAAAATCTGGCACACTGCTGGCCTCGATCACCTGCACTGGAAGCCCGTTCCACCGATCAATCACTCACTCCGTGAAGAAATACTTCCTGGTGTCGCCGTGAAATTTTCCGCCCCTGAGTTTGAGCGGGTGCCCTCTTGTGGTTGAGGGGCCTCTAAGAAGGAAGATGTTATCTTCCACTTCTATACGTCCGGTGACGTATTTAAACGTCTCAATCATGTCTCCCCTCTCCCTGCGCTCCTCTAGAGTGTAGAGCTGCAAATTGTCTAGTCTTGCTTCGTACGGGAGACCTTTAAGCCCTGAGACCATTCTGGTGGCCATTCTTTGGACCGACTCGACCCTCTGTACGTCTTTGCGGTAGTGTGGCCTCCAGAATTGCACGCAGTATTCCAGATGAGGTCTCACCATGGCCCTGTACAATGGCATAATGACAGCAGGCTTTCTGCTGACAAAACTTCTACGGATGCAACCCAGCATCTGCCTTGCCCTTGAGGAAGCCTTCTCCACCTGATTGGCAGATTTCATGTCTGCACTAATGATTACTCCCAAATCTCGTTCCGCTGAAGTCCTGGTCAAGGTCTCCCCGTTCAAGGTATAAGTTCTGCACGGGTTTCTGTTACCTAGGTGCATGACCTTACATTTTCCAGCATTGAAGCCCAGCTCCCAGGTTGAGGACCAGCATTCCAATGTGCGCAGGTCCTGCGCCATACTATCTTGTAAATTGCCCTCGCTTACCATATTACATAGTTTGGCGTCGTCGGCGAATAATGTTACTTTACTTTGAAGCCCTTGAGTCAGATCTCCTATGAATATGTTGAAGAGGAGCGGACCCAAGACCGAGCCCTGAGGCACCCCGCTGGTCACCTCCGATGTCCCAGAGAAAGTTTGTTCAATATTGGGAGTGCTCAAGCCACCACAGCACCCACAAAGCTGGCTCCTACGCCACATGTAAGAAGGAGCAGAGTGTGGGTGGAATCATGATTTACATGTGTAATTGATGCACGGACATTTACACCTAATACTTAGATGTACATGTCCACATCTTCAATTGAACCGTGATTTTCTGCCAGTTTACCCCAGTATTTCATAAAGACATGTAGAGGGCCATATTTTGATATGACATCCAAATCTGAGTTTGGATGTTTTGCGGAAGACACACAAATCTCCAGTACCAAACATGCCCATTTTCAAAACTGCAAAATGTCTATCTCATTTTTTTTTTTTTAGGGCCATTTTTCAGATGTGCATTTATCTTTTTGACACAACAGGCTATGAACAAACCAGTGCAAAGTTCAAATTTTACACAAGACCTCAAACACCCAGGACACTACTATAATGTGATTCGTGTTCTTTCTGGGGTGCAGGTTGTTACAAAAATTTTTTATATAGGACCTTAGCATTCCAAGCAAGATTAATGAATTCCTGTTTGAATCTTCTTGTTTCTCCATTTCTTACTTACTATCAATTTCGAAAAGATCTTAAACCCATTGATTTAAACAATATAATATACATTATTGATTTTTATATTATCATGTAGTCATAATGTACTTTTAATCTTTTTATCCATACTTATTTTAGTTTATATTGTGTTTTCCTTATTCATTAGTTTTAATGCTTGTATTAGTTACTTAGAATTTTATTATGTATGTTATTATTATATTTATATTTATATAATATTATTATATTATTAATTTTATTTATAATTATATTATTATTTTTATTATAAATTATATTTATTTATAATTATATTATTTATATAATATTATTATATTATATTTATATTATTTGTATGTTATTATTATATTGTATGCTGAGTACCTATTGTGTAAACCGCTGCTGGTTAGGCAGTATATAAAAATAAATTAGTATTAGTATTAGTATTGATGTGTTCATCATCAATCTTGTACAGACAAAACAATTTTTTTACTCAATTGCGGTGGAACAATTAATATTAAGAGAACTTAACTTAAAACCCGACGGCTACCCAGCCATTTCACTGGTAAGTTTCCTCAGGGGCTAATGCTCTTCAAAATCACACCTTATGTCTATTTTGACATTGGAAATGCTCATGTGCTCTCCTCACACTACTCGAATAGCTATCTTTTTGAACCATTTTTGAAAAAAAAACTCATCCAAAAGAAAAACACACAAGACAAGCCATTGGGATGTAGGAGTTGCCAGCATTTGTAGTAGAATGGCCACATAGACATCCCAGCAGAGCAGTGGGGCACCTTAGGGGGCACTGCAGTGAACTTCACATAAAAAGGCCCAGGTTTACATCTCACCATAACCCCCTTATATTATATGGTGAGTCCTCCAAAACACACCAAAAACTTCTGGACCCAGTACCAAACATGCCTATGATAATGGGCATGTTTGGTACTGGATATTTGTGCGTCTTCCGCAAAACATCCAAAACTGGATTAGGATGTCATGTCAAAAATGGCCATCTACATGTCTTTATAAAATGCTGGAGTAAACTGGCAGAAAATCATGGTTATATTGAAGACTGTGCACACCAATAATCCTTGTGAAAGCAGGTGTCATCTATATGTAGGTACAGTAGGAATTAGGTGAATTTTGGAAGACTCACAGATTCCACCATACATGTAGTGGGATATGGGCCTGAGTCCCCAGCTCTGTAGTTGACTACACTGCTTGCCAGGCTACTCTAGAGACCTGCTTGTTGCTCTAACAGGACTGGCCATAACATGTCACCGTATATGAAAAGGACACGGTACTACTTGAAAGGGTCCAGAGAAGAGCGACTAAGATGATTAAGGGGTTGGAGGAGCCGTACAGTGAAAGATTTGAGAAAACTGGGCCTCTTCTCTCTCGAGATTGAGAGGGGACATGATCAAAACATTCAAGGTGCGGAAGGGGATAGACTTAGTAGATAAGACAGGTTGGTCACATAAGAGCATAAAAACATAAGCAATGCCTCTGCTGGGTCAGACCTGAGGTCCATCGTGCCCAGCAGCCCGCTCACGCGGCGGCCCCAACAGGTCCAGGACCTGTGCAGTGATCCTCTATTTATACCCTTTTATCCCCCTTTCCAGCAGGAAATTGTCCAATCCTTTCTTAAACCCCAATACCGTACTCTGCCCTATTACATCCTCTGGAAGCGCATTCCAGGTGTCCACCACACGCTGGGTAAAGAAGAACTTCCTAGCATTTGTTTTGAATCTGTCCCCTTTCAGTTTTTCCGAATGCCTTCTTGTTCTTATATTTTTTGAAAGTTTGAAGAATCTGTCCCTCTCTACTCTCTCTATGCCCCTCATGATCTTATAAGTCTCTATCATATCCCCTCTAAGTCTCCTCTTCTCCAGGGAAAAGAGACCCAGTTTCTCCAATCTCTCAGCGTATGAAAGGTTTTCCATCCCTTTTATCAGACGTGTCACTCTCCTCTGAACCCTCTCGAGTAACGCCATATCCTTCTTAAGGTACGGTGACCAATATTGGACGCAGTATTCCAGATGTGGGCGCACCATTGCCCGATACAATGGCAGGATAACTTCTTTCATTCTGATTGTAATACCCTTCTTGATTATACCTAGCATTCTATTTGCTCTCTTAGCGGCTGCTGCGCACTGTGCCGTCAGCTTCATTGTCATGTCCACCATTACCCCCAAGTCCCTTTCTTGGGTAATCTCGTTCACTAACATCTCTCCCATTGTATAGTTGTACCTCGGGTTTCTGCTTCCCAGATGCAATACTTTACATTTCTCAACGTTGAACTTCATCTGCCATCTCGTTGCCCATTCTCCTAGTTTGCTCAAGTCCCTTTGCAATTCTTCGCAGTCCTTAGTCCGAGCTCCACTAAATAGTTTGGTGTCATCTGCAAATTTTATTATCTCACACTTTGTCCCTGTTTCTAGATCATTTATGAATATATTAAATAGCAGTGGCCCGAGCACTAAGCCCTGCGGAACACCACTCGTGACCCTCCTCCATTCCGAGTAGTGGCCCTTCACCCCTACCCTCTGTTTCCTACCCGCCAACCAGTTTCTGATCCATCTATGTACGTCTCCGTCCACCCCATGGTTCTTCAGTTTCCGGAGTAGACGCTCGTATGGCACCTTGTCAAAGGCTTTTTGGAAATCCAGGTATATGATGTCTATACTGCACTGGCTACCCTTCGAATCCCGAGTCCTCTTCAAGTTCGCCTGCATCTGTTACAAGACAGTATTTGGTCTCTCACCAAAATACCTCTCCCCACATTTCAATATGTATTGCACCAACAAGAAATCCCGCAGAATCCAGTTGTTTACCTTCCCCTCCATAAAATCATGCCAGCTCAAAAGATTCATCGACAAAACCTTCGCCTTCCAGGCAGCCAAGCTGAACCCTTGGCTAGCCCAAATGATGCTAGAGGCCCCGACCTACCTAGACTTCAGAAAACTTCTCAAAACACACCTCTTCCGCGAACAAGACCCTTAGTCCTTACTCCCCGCATACACTCCAAACCCCCCCCCCCCCCCACCTCCCTCTCCCCCCCCCCCCTCTTCTGGTTTCCCACTCCCTCCATTTTATCTTCTAACCCAACTATGATAAACCTGTGCTAAAACTACTTTCCTCCTTCCGCGCTACCTGCAATTCCGACAAAATTTTTGTAAATCCGGGTTCAGACCGGATCCTAATGTAACGGATGTAAACCGCCTAGAACTCTTTGGGTATGGCGGGATATAAGAACCTAATAATAATAATAATAATAATAATATGGGGTCTCCTCTGTCCATCTGTTTGTTAATTCCTTCGAAGAAGTGCAATAAGTTAGTTAGGCATGATCTCCCCCTGCAGAAACCATGTTGGCTTGTTTTAAGAAGTTTGTTTCTTTCCAAATGTTAATCGATGTTTTCTTTTATCAGTGCTTCCGCCATTTTCCCCAGAACCGAGGTGAGACTCACCGGTCTGTAGTTTCCCGGGTCACCTCTTGATCCCTTTTTAAAGATGGGCATGACATTGGCTATCTTCCAATCCTCCAAGGTAGGGAGGACGAGAGGGCACTCTCTAAAGTTGAAAGGGGATAGATTCCGTACGAACGTAAGGAAGTTCTTTTTCACCCAGAGGGTGGTATAAAAAAGGAATGCTCTTCTGGAGTATGTCATAGGGGAAAACACCCTCCAGGGATTCAAGACAAAGTTAGACAAGTTCCTGCTGAACAAGAATGTGCACTGGTAGGGCTAGTCTCAGTTAGGGCGCTGGTCTTTGACCAGAGGGACGCCGCGTAAGCGGACTGCTGGACACGATGGACCACTGGTCTGACCCAGCAGTGGCAATTCTTATGTTCTTATGAAGCTATCATACAGGCAGGTATGTACTATTTCATTCATATCTTTGGTGAGTGGGAAGGGGACAGTGACCACTGGGGGAATGTGAAGGGTCATGTTTACATCTCTCCAGTGGTCATCTGGACAGTTAGGGCATCTCTTTGGTACTTATTCGTTATTAAAACAGGTCTAGGCCCAAATGTCCAAATTGTGACCTGGATGTATTCTTAAGTGTTTGCTGCAAAAAAAAAAAAAAAACATCTAAGGGCTCCTTTTACTAAGGTGCACTAGCGTCTTTAGCGCATGCAGGAAATTACCACACTCTACGCTTCTAGAACTAACGCCAGCTCAATGCTGGCATTAAAGTCTAGTGCGCGTGGCAATGCAGCGCACGCTATTCCGCGCGTTAAAGTCCTAGCGCACCTTAGTAAAAGGAGCCCTAAGTCATAAGCCCACCCTAGTCCCACCCAAACATGCTCCCTTCAGATTTAGATGAACTACTTGCTGATCAAAAGCATAGACACTCGTCTAGAAAATAGGTTTGAAAATAGTGAATCGGGAGTGTTTGGCAAGAAAAACATCCATCTACCCCTTTATGCCACTCTTTAGAGCCCTATAGATATCTATGTATCTTTATAAAATAAACTATAAGCAGATTCCTTCTCAACCTGTTATAAAATTACCCTCCAGAAGTACAAAGTGCATCTTAGATTCCTTATGATTCTTTTTATGCTTTACAATTCTGGATTCTCATTCAGGAGCCTCATATCTGTACACTTCTCCCTCCGTATTCGCTGTGATAGGGGATTAACAGACCCGCGAATACAGAAAAACCGCGAATAACTTTTCCATATGTTATTCGCTGTTTTCTATTAAAAACCATCAGTGAATATGGTGAAACCGCAAATAACATGGCGGGAGACCTGGCCTGTTCCTGAGAGGCAAAACACGGTGAAGAAAGTGCTGGGAATCGGCGATTTTCTCTGTAAACGTTTGGAATCGGCAATTTCTCTATGCAAGCTGACGTCATTTGGGGAGGGGGGAGCCAGCAAGCTAAAAAACGCGAATAATCGAAACCACAATTGCTGAAACCACGAATACGGAGGGAGAAGTGTACCTATTCTGTTACCACTAGTCTCTATTTGCATTTTAAGCTGTGTATGTTATTTTTTTATGATGCAATGCATAGTGGGCTTTTGTTTTATTTGGTGTACTTTCCAGTTAGTATCACTAGATGGTGCAATTATACAAACAATTTTATTTTTAAATTCAAATATTCTTTTTCATTTAACATACAGAAAGAAAGCAAGAATACAATTAACACTATCTTTTGCACACACTTTGGAAAGTAACTATGTAACCCTTCCAAATTAATCTACTATATTGAAAAGGATGGAAGCAAGAAATGTTATAAGCTAAAGTATAATATCAAAAAGAGCTGTTCACATTGTTTTAGATGTGGTCTTATATATGTTTTTTAAGTTCAGTTTATTTATTTATTTATTTTTGGGATCTTATATATGTTTTGATACACAATTCTGACATAAAATTCTGAGACTGTTAGCTTCATATCTGTACATACAACATACAGATTACTACCAAAAGTGAATGTTTAATTCCATTATACTGTTTCATCATTGAATACTGTAATATTTTGTATTGTAATGGCTGTTAGTATTGAAATTAACTATTATTGCCTTTTCATAAAAAGACTGACCCAAAGCAGTTTACAATACATTGAATAGTAATCAGGTACTCTTCATGTATTTTCCCTATCAGTCCCAGCAAGCTCACAATCTAACTGTGCTACCTGGAGCAATGGAGGGTTAAGTGATTTGCCTAGAATTACAAGGAGCAGGCTGGGATCAAACTCACAACCTCAGGCTGCTGAGGCAGCAGCTCCAACCACTAGGCCATTCCTTGTTGTATGATGTACTTAAGAAAGCCTGCTTATACTGGACCAGGGGTGTCAAACTCTATCACATAAGGGGCTGAAATCTGAAAAAAGGCTAAGTCGCTAGCCAAATTTTTAATTAAGATACTTAGGGGTCCTTTTATTAAGGTACACTAACCGATTTAGCACGGACCCCTAAGTGGCTAAGGCTTAGTCTTAGCAGAAATATAGGGTTACAACATCTCCAACCCCACACCGGCTCTGTGGAGTAAACAAAATAAATATTGTAATCACAAAACAGAAAATAAAATTATTTTTTTCTGCCTTTGTTGGTCCCAGGCTCTGGTTGTCTTCTGGTAACTCGCTTGCTAGGGTCTCCTGCCCATTTGTCATTTTCTTCTTTCTCCATGCTAACCATCCATCTTCCATCTCTGTCCTCCCCCTTCCGTTTCCCTTCCCTCCCCTGGAGGTCTGGCATCTTTCCTTGTTTTCGTGTCCATATCTGCAGCTGCAGCAATGGAGCCCACCATCCCCAGATCCACCATCTGTCCTTTTCTCAACTACCCTATCATCCAGAATCTCTCCCTCCTTCCCCACCACCCCAGGGTCCACCATCTCTCCGTTTCTCTTCCCAACTACCCTCCTATCCAGTATCTCTATCCCCCCTCCACACCATCCCTTGTGTCCAACTTCTCTTTCTTTCTGTTCCTTTCCTCCCTCCCTCAATCCCATTGCCCACCATCTCTCTCCCTCTCCTCTGTTTTATTTCTTCCCCACCCCACCCCACCCTCCACTCAGTCCGGCACATGCACGTCTGGACTCCTCCTTCTCTCCCTCCGGGTACTTCTACACCAGGGCCCACCCCCGTCCCTAAGGCCTGCATGTTTTCCTCTTCTTCTTCTTCCCGGTCTCACCTTCAGATTTGGCCCGCTATTCTTACCCTCCCTCCATACCAGCTTCTTGTTCTCCTCTTCAAAGCAGCCTGCTGAGGATCGCAGGCCATCTGTAGCGAACCTCACATGCTGCTGTCGACTTCGGTAGCACATTCTCTCTGCCGCGGTCCCTCCCCTCCTGATGTACAAGATCACGTCAGAGGGAACGTGCTACTGAGGTCGATGGTAGCCTGCGAGGTTTGCTACAGCCGGCCGGCGATCCTCAGGAGGCTGCTTTGAAGAGTAGACTAGGTGAAGGCAGACACGCATGAAGAGCAGCAGCCGCGGCAGCAGTTCGTGCCGGCGGGCCACATTTAGGGCTCCTTTTACAAAGGTGTGCTAGGGCCCTAACGCGCGCAATATCATGCGTTAAATTCCCGAGCACGCTAGCCACGCTAGCCTTTTTAGGAGGCGGTAGATTTTTCGTTACCATGCACTATAGCGTGCAGTAATTTTGTGCATGCGCTAAAAACCCTAGCGCACCTTCGTAGAAGGAGCCCTTAGTATAAAGTTGAAAATATCTGGTGGGCCAATTTTTAAAACACCACGGGCCAGATCTGGCCCGTGGGCCAAAGTTTGACATGTCTGTACTAGACATTGACCTGTTGTAATGGGGCACGCTAGTGAGTTTATGTTGTGTGTGGTTAATAATGAGTCATTTTGGAAAATGTTAAATATTACACCTTGATATGATAACAGTTCTGAGATATCAAATATGAGGTATTTCCTGTTTTGTTTTTTTGCCACACTTGTATCTAAAAGAAATTCACTATAGGACACCAGAATAGCATATGATTCCGCATTCTACTGGTTGATGCACAGTGCCAGTCTGGAACTATTTTGTTTAATTTCACTGGTTTCCCTTTGACCTTTCCCATATTTACTGCTTCTTTTCATGACTGTATTCAGTTAGATGTCATGTGATCATTAGACCACTTAACAAGAGGTGGTAAAGTTCCTTAAGTTATTAAATGTACATTATACAAGAGCATCCGCAATTTCGGTGACAGGTGTATCATTATGGAATAATTTGATTGGGCTATTAAGGTTGCTTTCTGATGTTTAGAAATTTAAGAAGGTATTGAAAACAACTGTGTTTATGGAGGCCTTTAATTGACTGGATTGTAATACTGGCTGAGGTGAATCCGCTGACTAGTTTAAATGTTTCATATGTCAGATTATGATTATGTTTGCATTTTGAAAACTTCTTAGGTTTAAGTGGGTTAGAAAATTTTTAAATAAATAAAATATTCAAACTTATAATGGAATAATGATCAATACGCCACTGGCTAATTATTAAATTATATCAAATGGCATACTCAACAATATCAGAAGCTTCTTGGATATCATAAATTGGGCAAAGGCAACTGTCACAGGAGTGTCACCCCCAGGAGTGAGAGACAAGTAGCCAGAGTGACTACATCCAAATTAGCCTTACAAATTATAATCATTTACCCCAGTAATTGTCTTCTTTTTTATAAGTGTACTGTATATAGGTCAAGCATATGAGCTCCAGTCCCATCAAATTCCACCTCTGTCCTCAGACATCTTCAGTTCTGGTCTCCTTATCTGAGACAAAGCCTTATGGTCCAAATTCAGTAAACAGTGCCTGAGGTTAGGCGCCTACATCAGCATGCCTAGCTGATCTAAGCACCTAACTTACCTCCCTTCCCCCCCTTTTTTTTACCATGGCCAAGAGCGCTAAATACTCCAACACTGCTCTGAGGCTCATAGAATTCTTTCAGCTTCAAAACTTTTAGCACCCCAGGCTTTGGTAGAAACCTCTGCCGTGGCTTAGTAAAAAGGGAGGGGGGTAATTACTTAAAAAGCTTAATCAGTGCCAATAATAAGCAATAATAAGCTCATAGTTGTCAAAAAGTAAAATTAATTGAGGGTAGGTGTATAACTCAGTAGGTGCCTATGAATTTCAATTGCCTAGTTCAAGACGCCTACCAGAAGGTGGGCATGGTTAGGGGTGGATCGAGGGTGGATCTTGGGCATATTTTGCATGTAGGTGCCTAAACTTGACTTAGGCACTTTTATTTAGGCCAAGAAAACTCTTGCATATATAGGGGGCACTTAAGGGTTTGATGCCGACTGGCGCTTAAGTCTAATGTAGGAGCTGCTAAGCACGAATCTATAAATGGCATCTAACTCATGATTGATATGCACTATTCATCATGTTCCTTAGCGCCTATTTATTTAAAAAATTTTGATCCCGCTTATCTACTAAGCGGGTAACACTTGGTACATACATTAAAATCTCAAAATCACTTCAAAAACTTATGAAACACACTAGAATCCTCAGAAAAATAGGCTATAACATGAGTCCAAACACAACCTATATAACAACCCAAAGGTTGAATTAAGAGATTATTAGGATCTCAAGTGCTCACAGTTATATGTCAGTTGATCAAATCTAGGCAAATAACCAACCAGTGAGCTATCATCGGTCCTTTAAACTCTTGTTGTGTTATTTTATTCCAATTATTTTAATCTTGTGCAATTTATTATGCTAATTATTATGCTATTATCTGAATAACTATAGCTAAGTATCTGAATAACTATAAACATAATAGCATAATAATTAGCATAATAAATTGCACAATAAGATTAAAATAATTGGAATAAAATAACACAAGAGTTTAAAGGACCGATGATAGCTCACTAGTTGGTTATTTGCCTAGATTTGATCAACTGGCATATAACTGTGAGCACTTGAGATCCTAATAATCTCTTAATTCAACCTTTGGGTTGTTATTTAGGCTGTGTTTGGACTCATGTTATAGCATACATAAAAATAACAGACATTACATATCCATTTATACATTATCAAGTAAAAACATTTATTAAGAACCATCATCTTATATCCAAATTACAGATCAGTGCCCTGTTTTCTATACTGGTTTCAGAACGATCAAGTAATAAAAGCTCTCACAAATAGACTGGTCTTTCACAATTTTCCTGTGTTGTAGACGCCATTTATAAAATCAGGGCCTTTATGTAATTGGGATATCTTAATTTTACAGGAAGCTTTTTCTCAGAACCTCTTTATAGCTTTTCAGAGAGATAAAAATATCTATGACTATTGAATATGATCTTTGCACCAGGAAACCCTATTGAGTATTAATATTTTTTCCATTTGGAAGTGGGAGTTTTTTCCTGTGTTCTTTGTTCAGTCTGTGTGCAATCCTTTAGTGACATCGTTCGTATGTTTGCATCTTAGAATCCAATAAAATTGGAGAGTAAAACATTTTGTCAAGCTACTGGTGTGCTAATATGATTTGGTGGCCATGCCCATTGTTTTATATGTATAGAAAAGACTACTGTGTGCTTTAAACAAAGGAGTTACCTGTGATATGAATACTCCTTTGGTGTTTAATTCTCAGTTTTGAGGATCTTTGTTTCTGGATGTTGGAAGTATCCTGTGAGAACTTCTAATCCATGGTGTTGATTTTAATTGCCCCCTTTTGCAACAGGAACGGTATCACATGGTCTTCATAAAGACAGACTGAACTGTGTTTTTAAGAAAAGCCGTAAGGCATCTGTTTGTGGGAACAATAAGAGCATTATCATTCTTTAAAAAAAAAATTGGCTGCATTAGTTTGTGTATCGTCTTTCATAAAGGAGTATCGGTCCCTTGAAGTACTTCCTTCAGCTAGCTCTTCAACACAGCATTTGTTGTTGCTGGGACATTGGAACTTTGTGAGTTGAGTTTTGCAGCATTCTCTTTGGTGCATAAACTATGGGTTGAACTGAGGTGATCATTTGGATCATTGTGTTATGTCTATTTAAAATTCAGTACAATTATTTGAACACCTCACTGTTTTATTTTTCTATTTACAAAGTATGACATTTTTACATGTTTTTTTTTATTATTGCAGAACACAATAGCCTTACTGGATCAGACCAATGGTCCATCTAGCCCGTTGTCCCGTCTTCACAGAGGCCAATCCAGGTCACAAGTACCTGGCAAAAACCCAAGGACAAGCATAGAATGGCTGAGACACCAGGCAGCAATGGGAACACCTGTTCTATTTATTCTTCATAATGTTCTCTGAATGTGAACTGAACATTTAGGGGAAGTTACCAAGCTGCAATGACACCTTAACACAACTCAAAGTGCATTAACACAGCTTTTCTTCCCTTACACAGCGTTGGTTAAGTCACTGCAGGGTATAGTTTAATTAGATGTAAAACATGCAAATACATGTAAAGCAGCTCGTTACTATGTAAATGCTAGGGCTATTTTACCACTCAGATGCATCAGGCTGCCAAGCTACGGCCTGATGCTCCCGAGTCATCTCTTAAAGGGGTCAACATCCTTAAACTGGTTAGAGCACCCCCTAATTCATAAGACCTTCTAGAGCATAGGTTTTAAATCCAGTCCTTGGGGCAGTTTTCTGTCCCTCCCATCCCCCTGTGCAGCACTTCCAGACCTCCCCCCTCCCGTCCCCTGAGATCTGACATACCATCAGGTCTCCTAATGCAGCAGCAGCAGCGGTAGATGGCTAATAGACGCAGGCTCTGAACAGGCTTGTTCACAGCCTGCCCCTCCAGTGATGCGGCAGAGGGAAGGCCCCTGCAGGTCAGGCCGCGAGCAAGCCTGTTCAGAGCCTGCATCTGCTAGCTGTCCACTGCTGATGCTTTAGGAGACCCTGGAGGTATGTCGAGGGGGGGGGCAGTTTATTGAATCAGTGTGTCTGATTTTTTTGAGGGAAATGAATCAATTCACCGAAGTGAATCGGTGAATCGATTTGAATCGGTGAATCGGGCAGCACTAGTCTGAAGCAGGAAGCATGGGGGAAGTTGTACTTATAGCAGCTGTCTTATTTAGAGCCCCAGGACTGTTATTGTAACCAGGAGGAGAGCAGAAAGCTTAAGGCAGCACAAGGAGTTGATGTGTGGCTGCTGAGTGAAAATTTGTATGTCAGCTCTGGAGTTTGTGCATATGTGGAAGGAGTGACTATTTTTGAAATAATATTTCCTGTAAATGTTTGATTTCATGAGAAATTCTGCAAACTAAACCTACTTATGAGTTGTTGAGCTGAGATGTGTAATAAGAAGCTGTAAAGGAGGATATAACTGAGTTTGTGTGAGTTGTGGATCAAGATCTTATCTGACAACTGCTGGTTCTCATGATTAACTGAGATTTTTAAATTAAGTTTGGAGTTGTATTTCAAAGAGAAATTGATAAGAACTTTTAAAAGTGTGTTTCAGAATTTAAACTGGATTTTTGTGACTACTGTTGTTAAAGTATTAAGTACTGGGAAATAGAGAATTTTAATCCCTCTGATTTAGCGCAGATTGCCTAATAAGATTTCTGTTTGAAGCAAATGCTTCTTATTTAATTTAGTATTCCAAAGTCTTTAGGCTGCAGTGCTTTAGGCTGCAGTGATCCCTAATCTGCTGAGACTTTAACCAGTATACACAGTTATGTGAAGCTTAGAGAATCTGAAACAATTTTTGAAAACTAAATGGTTTTTTGTGAACTGCAGCATAATCTACCTAGGATCGCGCAAAAAAAACCCATCAAGAAACTGAGGCTGATCCAGAACGCAGCCGTTCGACTAATCTTTGGCCTGAAAAAATCCGAACACATCACCCCATATTACAAGAAGCTTCACTGGCTGCCTATCGAAACTAGAATAATCTTCAAATTTGGCTGCCTCTGCTACAAGACACTCCTTGGCATCGCTCCCACCTAGCTCCTGAAACATTTCATCCTACAGGACATACTCCGCTTCCCACACAGAATACTCCCCTCTCCCAAAGGATGCCGATTCAAAAGATTCCTCAACAGGACTCTCGCCTTCCAAGCAGGGATATGGAACAACACCCTAAGCGACCTAATCCTGAATTTACTAACATACCACATATTCAGAAAATCACAAAAAAAAACACTTATTTGACAAATTTGTCTGAACCTCCAAAATAGCTCAACACCTACCGCTTCTTACACATTCCCCCTCCCACCACCCTATGCTGTCCAATCACATAACCACCCACTTATCCCTTCCCAATTCCAATGTTAACTCGCTGTTATCAGCACCTCTTATTGTACACTGTCTTGAACTGAAAGGTATGATGGGATATAAATAAAGCTATTATTATTAAAACCTTAAGAATGATCTTGTCTTAGAAATCTAAAAGGTTCTGTGGTGCAGAGTTGTTTCCAGTCAGCATTGCTGATATACTAGTAGGCTCTGTGTGAGAAAGCTGTGAGACTTTGAAGTAATTACTGAAGAGTTTCATTATCTCTGAATCAAAAATACTCGGAGCTACAGATAAAGCTGAGGCTGCTCAGATATTGTGTGAGTGTGTGTGTTTAAACTGTGTAAACTGATTTCATATGAGAAACATTTTTTTGTGTTTTCATGGGAGGGTCAGCATAGGGATAAAAAAAATGATCTGTTCTTTGCACATTTAGGCCCTTTTTTACTAAGCTGCAGCAGAGCTTTCTATCATGGCCCGGGGTGTTGAATGCTCTGACACTGCTTTGCCACTCATAGAAATTCTATGAGCATTTAGCACTCTGGGCCATGGTAGAAACTTCTACCGCGGCGTAGTAAAAGGGGGAGTAGTTAGAAATACTTGTGCTTAGCCTAAGAAGACATGGACTTTAGCCTGCATTTATCCAGAGAGGTTAGGGTTTTGCTTCCTTTCATTTGTTTACAGATAGAAATTTGAATCTTCAGAGGAGCTGCTGGCTCCGGACATATGACTGGACAACAATAAAGCGGTGCCCAATATTGAATACTTTATTTTTGTGTGCGCACACATATATATACATTTGTGGAGGGCTCACCATACAAGGACTATGTGTAGCTGGGACTTTTAATATGACATTCACTGCAGTACACCTTAGAGTGTTCCTCTGCTCTACTGTGCTTAGCTATCTGTGTGGCCATCTGGAGCCGGAATACAGGCTGGAATGTATTTTTTTTTTTTTTCATACCTTTGGGTGATGGGAGGATATCAGTGACCACTGGGGGAGTAAGGAGGATCATGCCTTAATCCCTTCGGTGGACATCTGGTCGATTTGGGATGGGAAAGAGGGGTGTGTTAGGTGCAAAGAGTGTGTTTATTATGAGAAGTGGAGTTTTTGTTAGACCCATGAAGCTTAACTGAAGTCTTTTTCTCCACTTCTTATTTTCTTTTTCCTGTTCTGTTTCATTGGATTTTGCAGGATTGTATGAAACAGTGGGAGTATTTTTTGAATGGTACTGACTATTGAGTAGAGGCTCGAAGTTCAACATTTTTCAATATATGCACTGAGTGAAATTTATTGTATGATTATATGATGAACATACTTGGGTCTCTTGAGGATTAGATAGTCGTTGAAATCACCCATTATTATTATGTTACCCAGTTTGTTAGCCTGCTTTATTTCTGATATTTCAGCATCTGTCCATTCATCCTGGTCAAGTGGATGGTAGTACATTCCTATCACTATCTTTTTTCCCCTTACATATGGAATTTCTACCCATAGGGATTCCAAGGTGTGTTTCTGCTCCTGTAAATTTTTCAGTACATTCGATTCAAGGCCCTCCATAACATATAAAGCTACACCCCCCACCAATTTGATCTAGCATATCACTGAAATGATGTTTGTACCCCGGTATGACAGTGTCTCATTGGTTATCTTCCTTCCACCAGGTCTTAGAGATGCCTATTATATCTATCATTTAGTGCAATACCGTATATTTCACTTCATAAGACGCACCTGACCATAAGATGCACCATAGATTTAAAGGAGGAAAACAAGAAAAAAAACATTCTGAACCAAATTCTCCCTGCCAGGCTCTGCATCCAGTCCCCCCTTCCTGCCAGGCTCTGTACCCTGCCCCCTCTCTGGTGGCCTAGTGGTAGGTCGGGGAAGGGCACAGAGCAGGCAGGCCTAGTGGCCTAGTGACAGGCAGGTAGGCAGGCCTAGTGGCCTAGTGACAGGTAGGCAGGCCTAGTGGCCTAGTGACAAGCAGGCAGCCTAGTGGCAGGCAGTCAGGCAGGCCTCACCCTCCAGTACTTTAAATCATATCCCCCATATACCTTAAATTATCTCCCATACCCCCATGTGCCCCAGTACCTTAAATCATCCCCCCATACCACATGCCCACCCCAATATCATAAATCATCCCCCACATACCCCCAGTACCTTTTTTTAATCACCCCCCTGTACCTTTAATCATCCCCATTTGGTACCTTTTTTAATTCTGCCCATCTATCCCAGCCAGCAGTACATAGGCCAGAAGCGCAGAAATCAGGAGCAAGTTCTCCGCGCTCCTGCCTGGGCCCGCGCCAATCTCCGAATGGCTGCAGTCAGTTATTGCGAGTCCCGCAAGAACTGACTGCAGCCATTCGGAGATCAGCGTAGGCCCAGGCAGGAGCACAGAGGGCTTGCTCTTAATCTCTGCGCTTCTGGCCAGGAAATTTGCTAGACCACCAGGTACGATGGCAGCGATCGAGTGGGCGAGTGGGTGGGTGGGTGAGATTAAAGTTGCAACAGTGGTGGGTTTTTTTTAAAAAATATTGCGCGGCGGTGGCGGGGGGTTTTAAAATATGCAGCGGCGGCAGGGGTGGTAGTTTAAAAATATGCGTCAGCGGCAGGAGGGGTTTAAAATATGCAGCAGCGGCAGCAGTGGGCTTAAATTTGTATCTTCACTTCATAAGACGCACTTAATTTCCACCCCCATTTTGGGGGTGGAAAAAGTGCGTCTTATGGAGCAAAACATACGATATATTCTAACTCTTCCATCTTGTTTCTTAGGCTTCTGGCTTTTGTATATAGACATTTCAAACAATGTTTGCCATATCTATTTACAATTTGCATGGATAATTTGCAATCTTTAAAATCAGCCTGCCCTGTATTTAATCTGTTCTACTGTGGCATGTATTGCAATCTCGCTATCTAGATGCTCTGTCTTCACTTTTATGATGATATCTTTTAAAGATACCTTGTTCCGAGCCATATTCTTCTGAGCGACTGTTGGCCTTCCCCCAGTTTCTAGTTTAAAAGCTTCCAGTCAACCTGAGTTTATCAACAAGCTTCTAATTCCATATTCCTCCCAACGATCCCTCAGACCTGTCAATCAATATTTGCTTTTGATTCCTTCCTTAAGATATATTAACACTATGCGGACACTTTTCTCTGTCACTGCTCCGACACTTTGGAATTCAGCCCCAATCCATTTGAGAGAGGAAACATATCTAAATAATTTCAAATCCAATTTAAAAACTTTCTTGTTTATGGATGCCTTTGGTCTAAGACTGTCTTTTTAAGGATGTTTTACAACCATTTTAGGCTCGCTTCCTGTAGGACCCCAAGTTCTCCCCCCTTGTTTTATTTATTTATAATATTAGTGTTTAAGCCCATTACATTAACGGGTGCTAGAATAGATGTCTGTCTTTCTTTCTTTCTGTCTCTTTCCCTGCCCCTGTCTCTCTCTTCCTTTCTTTCTGTCTCTCTCCCTCCCGCTGTCTTTCTTTCTGATTCTCTCCCTGCCCCGTCTATCTTTTTTCTTTCTTTCTTTCTCTCTCCCTGCCCCTATCTTTTTTCTTTCTTTCTTTCTCTCTCCCTGCCCCTATCTTTTCTCTTTCTTTCTTTTCCTCTCTCTCCCTGCCCCGTCTCTCTTTCTTTCTTTCTGTCTCTCTCCCTCCCACTGTCTTTCTTTCTATCTCTCTCCCTGCCCCGTCTATCTTTTTTTCTTTCTTTCTATCTCTCTCCCTGCCCCGTCTATCTTTTTTTCTTTCTTTCTATCTCTCTCCCTGCCCCGTCTATTTTTTTCTTTCTTTCTTTTTCTCTCTCTCCCTGCATCCGGTCTCTTTCTTCCTTTCTTTCTGTCCCTCCTGCTGTCTATCTTTCTTTCTTTCTGTCTCTCTCCCTACCGCTGTCTATCTTTCTTTCTGTCTCTTTCCCTGCCCAGACCCTCACTGAAGTCGCCTTCCACCTGTGCCAGATAAGGGATCCCTTGTCCTTTCCTCAATCCAGTTGTGGCCAGCTGCCTACACATACCTGCCCAGCTACACAACGGGCAAACGTGTCCCGTCTCCCCTCCAGACCCCATTTGCTCACCCTTGGTGCTGGATCGCCACCTGATGCTGCTCAGCAGGAAGCTCGTGAACTGCTGGGCCATGGCGAGCTGAACCGAGCCCCAGCGTGCACTTCTGCACTCCTCCCCTCTTTCACTTTCTTGGGGGAGGGCTCCTTTAGCCCTCACTCGCCGAGGTGGTGGTGGCCCACTCCATCCATGTACTCTCTCTCTCCTACCTGCCTATCTAGCTGGGGTCCGCTCACATTCCCGCTGTCTTCTAACTCGTTCCCTGGAACCTCTGCTCATCCCAGCCCTGCTCTTCCTGGCCTCTTCTGCTCATCCCGGCCCTGCTCTTCCCAGCCTCTTCTGCTCTTCCCGGCCTCTTCTGCTCTTCCCAGCCCTGCTCTTCCCGGCCTCTTCTGTTCTGTCTGGACTGCTGCCTCATCTTCAGCACTGCCAGGAACCCCGAGGGATCACTGCAGAGCTGCAATTAAACTTCCTGCGTGCCCTGGGATCCCAACACCCCCCTCATGCTTCCACCCGGGGTGGTCTGCCTTCCCCCCCCCTTGGTAGGCCCGGTAGTCACTGGATCCAACCTCGCAGCGTCGCCAAGGGAGGGCAATGATGAAACCGCTACAGGCAGAGTTCTACTCTACTGTGCATGTGGCAGCGTGGAGGCAAGGAGTACAGATGCACGGAGTTTGAAGTGCGCATGCGCGCTAAGGGTTTTATTATAGTGGATTGTAGCAGATCCTCACTCAGCACCTCTTCAGGGTGTCCGCCACTGAGCCCAGCACCTGGAGGTAATGCCAGACAGTGCATTGCTAAGAGGTCCATAATCTGCTTCCTGAATTTCTGTTTGCATGACTCAGGAAGGAAAACATGTCCTTTTGGAAACTCCCAAATACTCAAAGCATTGGGTTGGCTCAGGATAGCCAGGTACTGCAGGAGATTTACTACCTGCAGCACTACTTGCACTCTTTCTGGCATTGACAGGTCTCTGATCAGCCAATCATCCAAATATGGGTACACCTGTATCCCCAGTCTGCAGAGCTGCAAAATTACCATCACCTTGGTGAAGGTGTGCGGGGCTTTTGCCAACCCAAAAGGAGGTAGTGCCACAAACTGGAAATGCTGCTGGAGGACATGGCATCTCAAGTATTTCCTGTGGGCTGGGAAAATGGGAATTATATAGGTATGTCTCCATTATATCTAAGGAGGCTAGGAATTCCCTCAGCACTATTCCTGCAATGACTGACCAAACCATTTCCATGTGGAAGTACAGAACTTTGAGAGCTGCATTCACTGACTTTAGGTCTAGAATCGGTCTCCAGTCTTCTTGGGCACTATGAAATATATGCAGTATCTGTCCAAGCCCGATTCTTTGTTGGGGACAGATTCTATGGTTTGAGTGTCTAATAGCCTTTGCAGCATCACTTGGACCTTGGCCTCCTTTTCTGGCCAGCCGGCTGGTACATCCATAAACAGATCTGGGGAGGGGGGCAATAGAACTCAATCTTGTGGCCCTCTCAGATAGGAAATTTGTTCCCATGCCTTCCAGAACACTAACAGTCTCCTGCCAATGTGCGGGAGAGTAGTTGCTGCCCTGGCATCATCGGATCTTCTTGGAGGCTATGCAGCCGCAAGACCCCAAGGGTTGCTGGCATCTGGAGTTTCAAAATCTGTGGCTGGTTCCCTGATAAAATCTCTGAGCAGACAGATAATTGTATTAAGCAGGATATAAAGGGGGGAACCATAACCCAATATGTATAAGACATCCCTTGCCTAGGAAACTTGAAAAGACACTAATAAATATATATAAATCAAAAGACGAAGCTGAAGGATAGCAAAGCCTCTCAGAGTTACAAACAAATAATATTACTCGGTTAGCATTACTGGAAAATGTTAGTTTTAAAATAGATGTATGTCACAGCTGCTATTTCCTGTCAGATTCCTATTAGATGGGAAATAGATGAGCCCTAGTAAGTCATTATGTCCTAAGCATGTTGTTACTCCCTCTATTCCTGACAGGGGTGAAACCAATAGTATGTGATAACTAAGTCATAATAGTTGCTAGGGAAATTGCTAATGAAAGAAACCATGTGACTTGAAACTATTATGGACACAGCATGAAATATCTATACTAGTCAAGGTCTAATGTCTGGAAAACAAGACTCTGAGGATGTGACAGTCATAACATAACCGTAGACTATAGTTACAAGTCATAAACAACTTATAAATAACAGAAACACAGGCTAGTGGTCAAACTGACCTGATAATATGGGAAGCAAAACTTATCTGTTTATATGAACTAACATATTTTTCACTTACCAAATTAGGGGAAAATATTGATGAGCTTATAGTTATGAGAAAACATGTGATTGTAATTAACGGAAGTACATTGCTGAAGTATGCAATTTGTAATTGAATGATGTTTTTGAGCTTGTAATTTGATTGGAGATTGCACTAACCATGTATGTTTACTAATGAATAAGATGATGTCAGGATGTTTAATAATGAATTAATTGATGATGTCATAAAGCCCAATAAAATGGTCACTTGTAATTCATGGGGATTCTTGGTTGATTCCCTACCAGTTAGTAGGGTGCTAAGAACTCCCAAGGCCTTGAATGTTTAAACTACACTTTTGTGTCTGGTAATTTTTCCTTGGTTTCCTCGAGAGTTGGAAGGAAAAGCCAAGGGGGTATGAAGCCTGTTCATGTAGTTTTTTTAGAGTACATATTACTGGCAGAACATTGTAAGGGAATAAAAATTGCCTCTGCCTCCTCCAGTGGGTCAGCAGGGTCTACTGTCTGGCCGGCAAGCTGCCATACTGCCATGAGGTTGTCTAGACCTTTTCGGAATAGTATCTGCCCCTTAAAGGGTAGTCTGCTTAAAATGGCCTTGGAAGCTGAATCACCTGCCCATTGTCTAATCCAGAGCATCTAGCAGGCAGAAACAGTATATGTCGACACTTTGATCATAACTCCAATGATTTCATATAGGGCATCCACAAAATCCACCCCTTCCAGCACCAGCTGGGGGCACACGTCCTCCTCTACTACAGGCTTCCCCCGCAATCTGGTGTGGCAGACAGGTGCCACAAATGAGGCCGCTCCTGCATCCTTGATCCCCAAGCCTAGCACTTCAAATTGTCTCTTAAGGACCACATCCACCTTGCAATTGTGTGCATCTTTTCACATCATGCTTCCCTCACTAGGGAAGAACGTATGTTTGGTTACTTGAGCCACCATGAAATCTACCTTCGGCTGACTAAACACTGCTGAAATTCTGGCACCATAGGGTAAAGCTTGAACATAGTTTTGGCAACTCTTAGGGAGCCTTCTGGAGACTTCCATTGTTCAGTGATATCCAGGTGCACAGGAAAAAAGGTGTTCTGAGCATCTGGCCCACTCATGACCATGGAATGAGATGTTGATGCCTGCTGAGTGTCCAGCTTCAACTCCCTGAGCACAGCCATAATAACCTGTGGCATGGAAGCAGACTTGAAAAGCTGGGCACAGATGGATCTTCCCCCTAGTCAAGTGCCGCTATCATCTCCTGACTCCAGGTCCCTGCAGGGAGGAATCTGTGCCTTGGGATAGTAAAGGCATGGAGTCCGACTTCCAATCCTCCCAGTCCTGCTCCTGCTGATTACACAGACTAGGAGTCGGGTCCTTAAGCTGTGGGGAGGTCTCCTGGAGCATAATCACTTCCTAGTCCAAAGCTGTCACGTCCGTAGGCAGCACAGAGCATCCCAGACCTGCGAGATAAGCTTTCCATAGTGGATTAACAAAATCCAGGGTGATCCCTGAACAGGTGGCCCCCATAGACTCCTGCAGGACCTCAGGCTGGCTTTTCTTGAACTCTGCAGTATCCACTCCTTTGCATTTTGCACCTTCACTTATTGTGGGATCCAGGAGGGATTTCTTCCCTGCCAACTAGTTTCCTGCAGTTCCACAACCCTAGAGGACTCAGAGAAGGCTAAGCCTGAGGCTCCTGCCATTCCCTGGCATAGCACATAGCATGCAGTACATGGATGTTCCTCGGCCAACCATCCAGTGCAAAACTGGCTTGATATAGGAGTATACCAGCCTCAGGAGTCCATCCCAGTAGATTTTGTACCAAAGTAAAGCATTTTGAGGCAAATACAGGCTTTTGAAAATAAGATCAATTAATATCCAAGATAACCACTGCCAGCAAATTTGCACCAAAATGGCCTGTGGGAGCTCCCCTGAAGTTAAAAAACTTCAAGGAAAGGGGTTTTGGAGAAGGGGGACCCTTTCTCTGGTCCCAGAAACCCTGAAAAATATAATTTTTGGGCCTGCCGATTTTCCCTACCTGCCTGTGTCAGCTTTCCTGTAGCCTCACTGGAGAAGACTTTCTGCCTCAAAACTGTTCTAGAAGTGATCCAAAAACTGGAGATCTTTGGGTTGTCAGTCGGTCTGGCACTGACTGCGAACTCAGCCCTCAAGAGTTCTTGCAGTGTGATGGGAGACATAAAAATGCAGCTGGTTCTCTGAAACCCAAAAGGATTAACACAGGAGCCCCACAGTCTGTGCTCAATCCTCTAATAAATCAGATGAGCTAGCTCCCAGGGGAACAGACCCCGAGCTTTGAACATTGTGACAGGAAGAGTCCCGTCATGCTGGAAGAAACCCTGCAATGCTCTAAAACTATCCCTACACCTACCTCTAGAAGCAGGCAGATTAGGGAAACTGCCCTGCAGAATTTATCCTCAGTGAAAGGTAACCCCAAAGTGACCCGATTATACTTGCCTGGTTCTAGTGTAGGAAATGCTAAAAGCAAAGAACTACAAGGACCAGCATGCACTAGGCAGGTAATAGCAAAACCCACAAAGGGGTTAGCTCCTGCAATCAGCTCTGCTGGGAACAGGGTTAATGAGCAGGGAAGCTATCCAGGCTCATTAGCAAAGCACCAGAGAACCACAGGTGTTGTGAGGGGCAATCAGCCCATGCTAAGGAAAAGGGTGTGTTCTCTAGGCCAAGGGAGGCAGAGGCAGCCACAAGTTTACAGGATACCTGAATCCTTGAAGAGAGGCAGCCAGGATTCCCCACAGAAAGCAAGGAGTAGACCTCAGGACTGAAACATTCTTCTGAAGGTAATGATGAATGTGATACAGAAATGCCAGAAGAAATGCTTGTAAATGATGTTGAAATGGAACCTGAGGAGTTATGCTTGTTTTGAAAGGTCACTCAGACACAATAATCAGAGACTTGAAGAAAGCAACAGGGTTTATTCAGCATATATGCGACTCCCGAGCACCAAGTTGGCAGCTTCAGAAGTCCCGAAACCAGGAAGTTACAGAGATATTTATTCATTTTTCTGGCTATACAACTGAATTCTAGAAAGAACTTTTCACATGTTACGTTTCTTAACAATCATTGGTCCTAAACTCACACTAGCAGGTCACTTATCTAAGCCCTGCAGTCTTTCTGTTACATGTCCAGGAGGGTGGAATACAATATCGTGTATGCTGAGATAACCATAAGAAGCTAAAATGCCCAAGCTAAAACACCCAGTGCAGGCAGGCTAGAACATGAGATAAGTTAGGTCTGCAGTTAAACATAATTCAGCATTTTATTAAAGAGAAAACTTAGTTCAACACTCAGGAAAACCAGTCCCAGACACCTTCAATTTGAGAGCATGATTACAGAGTAAAGTTTAGGGAAAGTATAAAATGCTGTTTCTGATAAGGCGATGTTGCCTCACAAAACTAATACCAGCAGTAGTGTAACAAGGGGGGGAGGGGAGGAGGTCAGCCCCGGGTGCACACCCCAAGGGGATGCACAGCTGGCCACCCTCCGGGGAATAGGCTGCCACCGGGGAAAGGCCGCCACTGCCGCCATCGGGAACAAGCCGTCGCTGAGTTTGTTCTGCTTCTCTACCCGTGGGCCAACCAACTCTCGCTGCCCGATGTCAATTCTGACGTCGGAGAGGATGTTCCGGGCCAGCCAGGCAGCGATTGGCTGGCCCGGAACGTCCTGTCTGACGTTAGAATTGACGTCGGGCGGCGAGAGTTGGTCGGCCCTGCGGGGAAGAGAAGTAGGGCGAACTCGGCGGCGGCCTATTTCCGATGGCCAGTGGCAGCCTTTCCTCGGCGACGGTGGCAGCAGCATGTTGTCACAAACCCGATACTGAGGTCAGGTTTGTGCCTGTGAAAATACAAAAACCCCTAATCTTTAAAAGGGCTGATCAATGTAGCAGCAGTGCTAGCAATGGAGAACAGGATTCTAGCCCTGATGAGAGTGCCCAAGAGCAGGAGCCCTGGGGGGAGGGGAAGCAGGATGAGTTTGAGAACTTCCCTGAACCTAGAACAGTCCCTGCTAAGAAGCACTCTGGTAGGCAGGCTCCTAATCAGGCTAGCACCCAGCTCCTGAGACTAATTGAGCATCACCAGAAGGCTCAGCAAAAGCCAACCCATTCTCCTTTTAGAGCAGGGCGTGGCTTTCTCAAACCTGGTCATAACCAGCAGTCCAAGCTGGGAAGAGTCAGTCTGGATCCAACCTGGGAAGAAGACTCATGTCCTGGTGCTGCTCCCATGTCTCAGCAAGGGAACGAGATAGAAATGGAGGACCTAAGTAATTTCCCTTTAGCAAGCTTACCTGAAGAAGCAATGGACATTGCCTGTGACAGTTGAGAAGACTGCAGGAGAGAGAGCTAAGTTGTTTTTGCTATGTTTGTTCTTCTCTGATAAACCTGATTTGTGTTTTGAGGCACCTGGGACTTGTGCTGGCTGGGACTGTGTGTGTGTGTGAGAATTCTTATCAAGTCTCACCCTGAAGAAACCTTTTTGTTCTTTGAAGAACTGTGAACTCTGTTTGGAATATTTTTGGTTTGCCTTTTTTGGGATAAGGCCAAATTAGCTGCTGATTGTTGTGCAGTGGGAGTTGTGGGGTTTGAATCCACAAAGATCCTAGGTTGGGATAGAGGGGCCATTTTCTGGCAAGCTAAATAAGTGGATTCAGCAACTCCCCCACCCCCGCCAGCTTTGCTGGCTTAAAAGGGGAAAAGCCTGTGATACTCTCAGGCTGACACAGCGTGCTTGTGAAAACAAATTGACTTTTGAATTGCATAATAAAGACTACATAAGAAAGACTTACCCTAAGGAAAGGGCTGCTCAGGTTTAGCTGTAAAATAAGCTGAACTAATGAGCTTTCTTTTGTTTTTCTTTTCCTTTTGAATGTGGACTTGAGCACAGTGACTATGATAAATAAAGTGTGCTATCTTTAAAGAGCTGAAGCATCCTGAGCAATTTTTGTGTTTACCTGACTTTATTATCACCAGCAGGGCCTTTCAATTCGGGAAGGCACGTCCAGGAACGGTATTTGTGCGCAGCACCCGGTAGCCATTCTGACTACTCACTATCGGGTGTGCGACAATGTTTCCCAATGGCGGTGGCATGGGGGAGGGCAGGTAGAAAGAAAGAAGGGGGGGACAGAGGGAGCCAGAAAGAAAGAAAGGGGGGACAGGGAGCCAGAAAGAAAGAAAAGGGGCAGGGTGAAACAAAGAAAGAAAGAAAAAAATGGGGCATGGGGAGAGAGAGAGAAAGACAGACTTAGAGAAAGAAAGGGGGCATGGAGAGAGAAAGAAAGAAGGGGGCAGGGTGAAAGAAAGAAAGGGGGCATGGTGAGAGTGAGAGAAAGACAAACAGAGAGAGAAAAGGGGCATGGAGAGAGAGAAAGAAAGAAGGGGGCAGGGTGAAAGAAAGAAAGAAATGGGGCACGGAGAGACAGAGACAGACATAGAGAAAGAAAGAGGGCATGGAGAGAGAAAGAAAGAAGGGGCCAGGGTGAAAGAAAGAAATGGGGCATGGAGAGAGAGAGTGAAAGACAGACATACAGAAAGAAAGGGGGCATGGAGAGAGAAAGAAAGAAGGGGGCAGGATGAAACAAAGAAAAAGTTGGGGGAGGGAATGAGGTCTGGAGGAGAGGAAGCATACAGGAGGCTGAAAGAAGGGAAGAAATATTGGATGCACAGTCAGAAGAATAAAGTGCAACCAGAGACTGATGAAATTACCAAACAAAGGTAGGAAAAATGATTTTATTTTCAATTTAGTGATCAAACCGTGTCCGTTTTGAGAATTTATATATGCTGTCTATATTTTGCATTATGGCCCCCTTTTTACTAAACCGCAATAGCGTTTTTAAGCACAGGGAGCCTATGAGCATCAAGAGCAGCATGGGGCATTCAGCACAGCTCCCTGCGCTAAAAAAAAGCTATCACAGTTTAATAAAAAAGGAGGGGGTATATTTGTCTATTTTTGTATAGTTGTTACTGAGGTGACATTGCATAAAGTCATCTGCCTTGACCTCTTTGAAAACCCATGGAATGTAAATGATAATTAACATTTTCTCCGCATACAGTATGCTTTGTGTTTTAAAATTTTTTATTGTTGCTAGATCATTTTGACTTGGCCACGAAGATAAGGGGGAGGGAGGGAGGGGAGCTGCTGAAAGACATCTAGTAATCCTTGCAGGCTTGACTGTGCAGGGAATTATTTTTGTAAAATCATGTTTTGTTATGTGACTGGCAATTATATAGACTTTAATTTCTATGAATGAATAGAATGAAAATGATATTAAATTGCTTGCTTGTTTTTATGTGCGTGCGCTGAAGGAAAGTGAAGAGAGAGTGGGCTGAGGACGCTGAAGGGAAATGGGGAAGAGAGAGTGGGGAGAAGACACTTATTTATAAATTGACAATTGTACAGAATATTGTTTCTTTTTATACTTTAATATAATAAGTTCAATATAAAACAATTCAAGGCTTGTGTGGATGGAATCATGTGGTTTGCGGGGATGGGGACCGAGCTTACGGGGATTATTCCAATAAAATGATATTTTCTTATTTCTCATTATTTGTTTTATTTTTATTTGTTAATTTGTAAAGTGGTGATTGTTATATATCAGTTTTTTCAAATTTACATCTACTGTCTTTATATTTTGCACAGTATTAGAGGACATGTATTACTGTTTTTGTGGTGTTGTAGTGTTGCATTGTATGCAGAGTCTGGTTTCTTGGCAGTTCAGTTTAACTTTTGTCTACATATTTCTAGTTTTAGTTTGTGATTATTCCATATTGGGCGAGGGTGTATCTATCTGTGTGCATGAAAGGGGCATGGCTTTCTGATAGCATCAACTGTACAGGATCAATTGACTGTGCAGGATCTGGGTTGTTTAGTTTTACAATGTATATGTTGGTATTCTAGTGCTCACTGCAGTGTTTAAGATGTTGCCTTTTCCTAGGTACACTCTTGTTGTGCGATATGTGGATTGTTACTAAAAATCATATTTTTCATGTAGATGGGGGGTGTCAAAAATTGATGGGATCCGGGTGTCACATATGCTAGGTATGCCATTGAATACCAGAAGAGTTAAGAATTACTGCTTCTGATGTAATTAAGAATAACAGAAGAGTTAAGAATCACTGCTTCTGAATTTGCATAATCACAGGAGAACTGTGGGGAACCTGTCCCAGGACTTGAAATTGAAAAGTTATTTTTGTATTTGCTTGAACTTTAGTAATGAATAAAGCATGGTGGGCTAACAGGCTGTTTAGCCATCAATGAGAGTTTTTGTTTTGTATGCAAGTAACTTATGACCAGTAATTAGTCACCTAGAGCACAGTCCTTCAACCGCCGGTCCACGGACCGGTGACGGTCCGCAAAAAAATCTTGCCGGTCCGCGATGGATTCGGGTCCCCGCCGCAAGGAAAGGTGGTGGCGTCAGCTGACTTGCAACTTCCTGTTGATGTCGCTGTGCCGGGACTCCTGCCTTCGCCGGGACTCCTGCCTTCCACCGCGTATGCCTCCTGCCTTGTCTCCACATCTCCAGACCAGCAGCAGCAGCTCTGTGTGCTTTTAACTTCGGCACAGAGCTGCCCCTAAGCAGTAGTTTAGCCGCAGTTTCATGAGGCAGCCTCAGGGCCTTTGCTAGGCCGGCCCACATCGCATCATCGAAGGCCGGCCTAGCAAAGGCCCCGAGGCTGCCTCATGAAACTGCGGCTAAACTACTGCTTAGGGGCAGCTCTGTGCCGAAGTTAAAAGCACACAGAGCTGCTGCTTGCTTAAAGACTCTTGGGCCGCTGAAGGAGGGCAAAGAGCAACTGTCCTGGAGGTTTCCCTTCCTCTCACCTTTGCAGGTCCCTTTTTTCCACTTTTTTTTTTCTTCAAATGGCAACGGGCCCCCGCATGGACATCAATCAAGTAAGTTCCACTGTTCCTTGCAAGCGGTTCTGCTCGGCCAAAGCTTCCCCTCTGACATGAGCCACCCTCAGGGGAAAGAAAGTGACCCGCAAAGGTGAGGGGAAGGAGGGCAGATGATGGAAGTTGGGGGGGAGAGAGAGAAGGGGCAGATGATGGAACGGAGGAGATGAGATAGAGAAGGGAACAGATGATGGAAGTGAGAAGAAGGGAGAGAGAGCAGAAGGCAGATAGATGTCAGTTGAGAGGGGAGAGCAGATGCTGAATGGAAGTGGGGAAAGAACACATACTGGATGGAAGGAGGAGATAAATAAAGGGGGAAGAAAATAGTAAGATAATGGAGGGGTGAGGGAAAGGGGTGACAAGCTGTGGGTAGACACAGTGAAAAGAGGGAAACAGTTCTAAATAGTAAGAAAGAATTTAATTTAGATGGAGGCAGAAAATAGAGAAGGAAGACCAGAGAAGAAAAGGGAAGAGAGATCAGAGAATGATATCAGATCTGAGTGGAGGAAATGAGAAGAGAGAGATGCTAAAAACCACAGGGGGGAGAGAAGGACAGAGATGCCAGACCATGAGGGGAACAGAAGGAAGATGATGGATGCCAGACCAAATTGGGGGGGGGGGGCAGGAGGAGAGATGGCAGGGAAAGACAGACAGTGAATGGAAGGGGCAGATGCTGGACTGAAGAGACAGAGAAGGTTATTATGCCGCTGTACCGGGCCATGGTACGCCCTCACCTGGAGTACTGCATCCAGCACTGGTACATGAAGAAGGACACGGTACTACTCGAAAGGGTCCAGAGAAGAGCGACTAAAATGGTTAAGGGGCTGGAGGAGTTGCCGTACAGCGAAAGATTAGAGAAACTGGGCCTCTTCTCCCTTGAGCAGAGGAGATTGAGAGGGGACATGATAGAAACATTCAAGGTACTGATGGGAATAGACTTAGTAGCTAAGGACAGGTTGTTCACCCTCTGCAAGGCAGGGAGAACGAGAGGGCACTCTCTAAAGTTGAAAGGGGATAGATTCCGTACAAACGTAAGAAAGTTCTGTGGTAGAAAGCTGGAATGCTCTTCCAGAGGCTGTTATAGGGGAAAACACCCTCCAAGGATTCAAGACAAAGTTAGACAAGTTCCTGTTGAACAAGAACGTGCGCTGGTAGGGCTAGTCTCAGTTAGGGTGCTGGTCTTAGACCAGAGGGCCACCGCGTGAGTGGACTGCTGATCATGATGAACCACTGGTTTGACCCAGCAGTGGCAATTCTTATGTTCTTATGTTCTTAGGGCAGACGCTGGATGGAAGAGAGTGAAAAGGCAATGAAAGCAGAAACCAGAGATGACAAAAGGTAGAAAAAAATAATTTTATTTCTATCTTGTGATTCAAATATATCAGATTTGAAATATGTATCTTGCTAGACATAACTGGGGAGTGCAAAGCCCAGGCAGTACTTCTTTAGCTTCCAGCTGGCTTAGGGCTCTCTCTGACCAGGGGGCAGTTGCCCTAGTTCCACTCCCCTAACACCATTCCTGTCATGTGTGACTGTGGTATTCTGTTACATGATATTTGTGTAGCATTCTGTAATAATTTGGCTTATTCAGTTTTCTTGATAGTAGAGGGGATATATGTGAAGGGGAGGGGAGACAGTGGTTTTGTTGATCTTTGCCCTGTTTTATTTGTATTTATAAAATGACAATTGTATAGAATATTGTTTCTTTTTATACTTTACTAGTGTTTAAGCCCGTTACATTAACGGGTGCTAGAATATATGGCTGTCTGTCTTTCTTTATGTCTCTCTCCCTGCTCCTGTTTCTTTCTTCCTTTCTTTCTGTCTTTCTCCCTCCTGCAATTTTTTTCTCTCTCTCCCTGGCACCCTTTGCCTGTCTGTCTTTATTTCTGTGTCTCTCTGGTCCCCTGTCTGTCTTTATTTCTGTCTGTCTCTCTCCCTAGCCTCCTTTGTCTGTCTGTATTTCTTTCTGTGTCTCCCCCCCCCCCACTTTCCTTTGCAGAAGCAGCAGTGCTATTTCCCTTCCCTTCCAGATCCCTGTGAAGTAGTAGCAGCATTTCCCCCCACCCACCCCCCATTCCCTTCTTTCCCCCCCCCCCCCACTTTCCTTTGCAGAAGCAGCAGTGCTATTTCCCTTCCCCTCCAGATCCCTGTGAAGTAGTAGCAGCATTTCCCCCCACCCACCCCCCATTCCCTTCTCTCCCCCCCCCACTTTCCTTTGCAGAAGCAGCAGTGCTATTTCCCTTCCCCTCCAGATCCCTGTGAAGTAGTAGCAGCATTTCCCCCCACCCACCCCCCATTCCCTTCTCTCCCCCCCCACTTTCCTTTGCAGAAGCAGCAGTGCTATTTCCCTTCCCCTCCAGATCCCTGTGAAGTAGTAGCAGCATTTCCCCCCACCCACCCCCCATTCCCTTCTTTCCCCCCCCCCCCACTTTCCTTTGCAGAAGCAGCAGCGGTATTTCTCTTTCCCTCCAGGTCCTTGCTGAAGCAGTAGCAGCATTTTCCCCCACCCCCCATTCCCTTCTCTCCCCCCCCCACTTTATTTTGCAGAAGCAGCTGTGATATTTCCCTTCCCCTCCAGATCTCTGAGAAGTAGTAGCAGCATTTTCCCCCACCCACCCCCCATTCCCTTCTCTCCCCTACCACCACTTTCCTTTGCAGAAGCAGCAGCGGTTTTCCCTTCCCCTCCAGGTCCCTGCTGAGTAGTAGAAACATTTTCCCCCACCCCCCATTCCCTTCTTACCTTGAGCTGCCCTGCTCCGTTCGGCCCCTCCCCCTTCCCTTCCCGTGTGCTGGCCTGCTGCGGCTGAAGGTTTTTTTCGGCGACTCCTCCTGTTAAAACTCCCCCCCCCTCCCGCAACCGCTCCTGTTCAAAGCGGCCTGCTGAGGTTCGCGGCCGCTGTAACGAACCTCGCAGGCCGCTCTCCAACTCGGTAGCATGTTCCCTCTGACGCGATTCCGTCAGAGGGAACGTGCTACCATGTGGAGAGCGGCCTGCGAGGTTCGTTACAGCGGCCGCGAACCTCAGCAGGCCGCTTTGAACAGGAGCGGTAGCGGCTGTTGCAGGAGGATTGTGGGGGGGGAATTCGTGAGCGGCGGCAGGACCATGAGGCGGGATTGAGTTTTTCGGCTTCCCCTATCTGGGGAAACCGCCGTGCCGAACTGAGCTGCACGTGGGGCCGTAGTAAGCGCGGGGCATGCTGCAGTCTTGGCGGCCACGGACATACGGATCACGGAAGCACGCCGATAAGACTGCGCATGCGCCACCTACGGTTTTATTATATAGATATAAAATATGTTCAATATAAAATTATAACTATTTGAGGCTTGTGCGGATGGGATCAGATGATTTGTGGGACCGAGCTCGCGGGGACGGGGCGGCGATGGTTTTTTAAAAAAAATTCAGTCTTAGTAGTTTGCCGGTCCACAAAATAATTATTTTATATCCGCCGGTCCATAGGTGTAAAAAGGTTGAAGAACACTGAACTAGAGTACAGACTCCTATGTCTTTGTAACAGAATTGCTTGTTAAAATGCATTATCTGTGCTAATTAGCTTGTTATTCAATTAAAGCGTGCATGCAATCTGAGTACGAGACCAAAACTGCATGCAAATTTTTTAGCGCTTTTTATTGAATTTGGGAGACAATACACTGCTTAAAAATGAATATGTTGAAACAAACAAAAACACCCATAAATTGGCAAGAAAATCAGAAAATCCCAAAACAAACTGAATATATTTTGGCCATGCACATCCCTGCAATCTAAGAATTCCTAATATCACAATCTGAATATAAAATACAAAAATATTAATCTCAGCATTATAGGTTTCAAATACAAATTTATTGTTCATTTTTCAGTCCATCCCTGTACTCTGTACTGTTTTATTTTTAGGTCAGTCTTAATTTCCTGAAACAAAAGTTAAACAAGAATGCAGTCATAAGAACATAAGAATAGCCTCACTGGGTCAGACCAAAGGTCCTTCAAGCCCAGTAACCCATTCTCATGGTGGCCAATACAGGTCACTAGTACCTGGCCAAAACCCAAGGAGTTGCAATATGCCATGCTATCGATCCAGGGCAAGCAGTGGCTTCCCCCCCCCCCCCCGTCTTTGTCAATAATAGGACTATGAACACTAGATTTGTTTAACTTTCTTTCAGGAAATTAAGACTTACCTGAAAATAAAACAGTGCTTCATAAAGTACATAGCTGGGCTGAGAAAAAGAAAAATGCATTTCGTTGGATCCCTTTAAATCTAGGATAACAAAAGTTTATTTTTAGATCTTCAGCCACCAGTAGATGGCATTATGAAGCTGGTACAATAGCTTCTATAAGTTGTCTGTGTTGCTTGAGACTAAATTGAATTTAGCATTTGTATCCATAACTACCGCGTCAGTACCACTTCCTGACTGGTATCATGGAGATATAAACAGATGTACTGTACACCTATTAGTCCATCAGATTAAATTCGTTCAGACTTTAATTTCAAATGTACAAACAGAATCCATGCTCATGTAAATCACCCTACAAAGTCATGGATCATTTCACAAACATTAAAAAATGCAAAGCTTTCAGTTATCTTTGAGTTCCAAAATACTGAAATCAATAGCCATCTGCACCAACTTCACAGAAAGAGAGGCATTTCCAAAGGTTAAACATTGGAACCTATTCCTGAAATTAATAAAATCTGCCATCAGCTGATTTTCCGTAAGGTATCATGGCAGTGGCAAAGCGAGAGTAGGAGGTGCCCAGGATGGTAGAGCCCTCTGCGTCCTCCTCTCCACCTCCCCCTACCCCTACCCCACACACTCCTCTTAAAATCTTCACCAGCGGGAGCAGCTTCTCTGGCCTGCTGCTTGCGCCTGCATTGTCTTTCTCTCTGACATCACTTCCTGGTCTCACAACTCGGAAGTAATTTCAGAGAGGAGGTAGGCTGGTGCAAGCTGCAGGCAGTTGCTTGTGCTGGCAAAGATTTAAAGAGGTACGGGGAGGGAGGGCAGGAGCGTGGTGTGAGGGGCGGAGAAGTGCCAGCACCCCCACCAAGACAGCGCCAGGGGTGGTCCCCCCTGCTTCCCTCTTACTTCGCCACTGTGTCATGGTAGAAGTAACTGTTCCAAATCCTGCCTCCTTCCCACCATGGCCAGTGCTACATGTATTGTTACTGGGATCCCCCCAATGCCATGAACCAGGAGTGACGGACAGACCCCAAATGACTCAGCCATGGCCATTCCCTACTCACAGTACCACCTATTCCACTGCCGGCCCTGCCTCATCTAGACATCATGTTTAGAATGTCAGCCTGAACAGGCAGCTCAGTAAGAGTGTCATGCTTTGTTGTCAAAGGGATTTGCGCCTTTGCAGGCCCCTAAATGGGGGTCCCTTTCTTGATATAGATGATCATTTCAGTACAGCAAAAGGAACTGTGTACTGTTGTAAGATCTTACAGAGAGCCTCTTCCTTTAATTCAGATGAAAGCCTCAGCCAGCCTGATTCTGCCCATCACGGGTAGCCCTTCTATTGCTAGTCCTGGTTGGGATTTTAAAAACTGTGTGCTACTGCCAGAGAGAAAGCCATCCAACACTCCACATGGGATCCAAGGCCCTGTGCTACTATTTATATTCCATTGCCTCTCTGTCCTTTTTGGAGGAGTGCTAAGTGAATTATTCTGCTTTCCCTGAGAATTGCTAACATTCTATTTGTTTTCTTAGCTGCCGCCGTACATTGAGCTGAGGGTTATAACGTTTCCTCACCAGGACACCTAGACCCTTTTCCTGGGCAATGACTCCTAACATAGAACCTTGCATCCCGTAGCTATAGTTTGGGTTCCTCTTTCCCACATGCTTCACTTAGCACTTGCTCACATTAAATATCATCTGCCATTTTGAAATCTAGTCTTCCAGTCTCCCAAGGTCCTCTTGTAATTTTTCACAATCCTCTTGCAATTTAACAACTTTGTGTCATCAGCAAATTTAATTTATCTCACTAGTTATTCACAGTGTGACAAGGCAGTGGCTGCTGCCAGAAGGATGCTGGGCTGTATAAAGAGAGGCGTAGCCAGTAGAAGGAAGAAGGTGTTGATGGCCCTGTTCAGGTCATTGGTGAGGCCCCACTTGGAGTATTGTGTTCAGTTTTGGAGACCGTATCTGGCGAAGGACATAAGAAGACTTGAGGCGGTCCAGAGGAGGGCGACAAAAATGATAGGAGGCTTGCGCCAGAAGACGTATGAGGAGAGACTGGAAGCTCTGAATATGTATACCCTAGAGGAAAGGAGAGACAGGGGAGATATGATTGAGACGTTCAAATACTTGAAGGGTATTAACGTAGAACAAAATCTTTTCCAGAGAAAGGAAAATGGTAAAACCAGAGGACATAATTTGAGGTTGAGGGGTGGTAGATTCAAAGGCAATGTTAGGAAATTCTACTTTACAGAGAGGGTGGTGGATGCCTGGAATGCGTTCCCGAGAGAGGTGGTGGAGAGTAAAACTGTGACTGAGTTCAAAGAAGCGTGGGATGAACACAGAGGATCTAGAATCAGAAAATAAGATTAAATATTGAACTAAGGCCAGTACTGGACAGACTTGCACCGTCTGTGTCTGTGTATGGCCGTTTGGTGGGGGATGGGCTGGGGAGGGCTTCAGTGGTTGGGAGGGTGTAGATGGACTGGAGTAGGATTTAACGGAGATTTCGGCATTTGGAACCCAAGCACAGTACCGGGTAGAGCTTTGGATTCTTTCCCAGAAATAGCTAAGAAAAAAATTTAAAATTTAAATTGAATCAGGTTGGGCAGACTGGATGGATCATTCGGGTCTTTATCTGCTGTCATCTACTATGTTACTATGTTACATCTCTAGATCATTGATAAATATGTTAAAAAGCTGCAGTCCCAGCACAGAGCCCTGGGGAACTCCACTACTTACTAATACTCCTTGCTATTTCACACTATTTACTGAACAATTTCACTTAGGACTTCTTTTACTAAGGTGCGCTAGTGTTTTTAGCATGCGCTGAAGATTAGCGCGCGCAAACCCCACGCTAAACTAAAAATACTAACGCAAGCTCTATAGAACATTGGCGTCTAGCGCTTGTGGCATTGTAGTGTGTGCTAAGAGCGCTAAAACCGCTAGCGCACCTTAGTAAAAGGAGCCCTTATTTTTTTATGATAGACTGTACACGTGTCCAGATTGTTTTGACACAAGGGAAAAAGCCTCATATCCCCACACACCACCAGAGCAAATCTTGTGGTTCTACTAGAAAGGAAGATAACTTCACTGGCTTTAAAAACCCTTGGTTGGATCCCACTCTTGCATAATAAGTGTAATCAATAACTTAAGCTGTATAAATTTTTTAAATGTTAGCGGAGAAACACTTATCTTTTTGTTTTTGCCTTTGCCGCTGCTGCAGCACTCAGAACCAGGTTTATGCTGTTAAATCCTGCTAATTCACTCCTGACGAGGCACGCTGCCATTTTGCTCTCTGGCTGCATCGGGGCAGGAGAATATTAAAGTGTCTCGGCACATATGCTCTGTGCTCACACCACGGCCAGTGTCTCTCCCTCTCTTCTTCTACTGTCTGCCCTCCTTCAAGGTCCAGTGTTGCTCTCCTTCTATCCTTCCACCACTTCCCCCCCCCCCCCGACAGAGGTCTGGTATTACTCCCCTTCTCTCCTTCTACCACTGCCCCCTGAATGAGGTCTGATGTTGCTCTCCACCTCTGTCCTTGGAGGGGTGAGGGGGCATTTTCTCCCAAATGGCTTTCCAGTTCTGGCATCACTTCAAGTGGTGCAGCGTTTTCCTCTCTCCTTCCCCTCCCTACAAGATCCAGTATCGGTCTCCACCTCCTTCCCTTCACGCTGCTATCCTTTAATTTTTCTGGTTTATATACTCAAATATAAACCAATCCGAATATAAACTGAGGAATCCTTTCCCCCCAAAAAAAAGGGATGGGAGGGGGGTAGGTTGACTCGAATATAACCTGAGGCTAGAAATTTGGGTTATCATGGTGAGCCAATCTCATAAGTCACTAAACATAATAAAAAGATCTGTGATGCATATATCCCAAAGCTAACATAGTCACACCAAGGCCCCTACATAAGAAAATGCAACTACAAGTGACCAGAAACTTAAATAAATGTAAAGAAATATTAAACTTAAAACTCAAGAAGCTATACACTGCATGCAGAGAAAGAGACATAGAAACAGCACTCTACATTTTGGAAAATAAAAAGAAAGCAGTATAAACTTACTGTAAAACTGTATTTTCTGTTCATGAAATTAAAAATAAAATTATACAGTTGGTTGATATAGAGTGAGGCGTTGTAAACTTGGTTATTAATATAGACTTATATTTCGGATAGTATTACTGCTTTACAAATATTTGAACACTTTCATAAATGCATGGAAAGGGTTCAGAGTTAAATTCCTGGGTAAGTAGGTGGGAAGGGAAGGAAGGGGGATTTGTTCAGAGACGTTTGGGGGTTGCATAGAAGAAAAACTGTGCACTGGTTTGCTAATCTTTGTTTTGAATAAAAAAATAAAATACAAGTGGAAATAAAGAAGTAAAGAAGAAAACAGATAAATGGAGCAGGACATGGGCGGGGTAGGGGCGGGGCATGGGCAGGGTGGGGGCGGGGCAGGGCCAGGTGGGGCCCAGTGCACTTGTGTGCCTAGGGGCCCTCAAAGAATTAATCCTACCCTGGCAGAGCCTATAGCGATGTAGGCAAGAGGGAAGGCCCTGCGACTTCTGTCTTCATTATTGCCATGTCAACAACAGAAATCACTTAATGCTGATCGGCTATATCCAAATCACACGTGCACAGAGTCGCAAAAATCAAGAGTTCAAGGAAGACCTTTAACGGGTATCAGACACATACCAACAAACACCATAGGTTTGTCGGAAAATTCCTCATTTACCCAACGGTGCCTCCACCTCCTATTTTGTTTATCATTGATCTTTTTCCTTATTTTACATTGCTTTTACTATTAAGATTCTTATAAATTATGCATAGCTAGTGTGAAAAACTTTTACTTAGCTTTTTCATCCCCAAACGCCAACGCGTTTCGATAATCTTTATCAAGACGAAAACTGGGGAACTGGAATATCAAACAGACACATACACCACATTAGAGATAACATTGGAGCACACACATACGCCACATTAGAAAAAATCATTCCCTTCTCTATATAATCTCACTTAACTTACATTTATGCAGGATAAACGTCACATACCAACCATCGGCAAAAAAACACGCCGAGGTTCACCGACTCTGAGAACTAAATACCCTACCCAAAATACGTCATTTCCGGGGAATTACACTCCTGACCCATACGTAGTAAAAGGGGCCAAGCACTAAAAAAACCCCTGAAAAAACCAACACCCCTTATCCAACCAAGGATCTAAAGATCCGCTTGAGCTAACCAGTCAGAAGTTTGATTTAACCCATTAGGGGCCATAGAGTCTAATCGGAACATCCACCGGAGTTCGCACCGGTTCAGCCTCCGGGCAGTGTTCCCTCCCTCCCACCCTACAAAAATTTGGTCTAGGACCCGCCACTGCAGATCTTCTAACGTATGCCCACACTGAATCCAATGATGGACCAGCGGGGACGATTCCGAGTGAGTGCGGACTCTGGACTTATGTTCTGTTAACCGGACCCGTATAGAACGGGTGGTTCTGCCTACATACAATTTGGGGCATGGGCATTGCAACACATATACCACATTCTCAGACCTACAAGTGGTATTATATCTCGCCCTGTACATAACCCCAGTAGTAGGATGAGTCCAATATTCACCCGGAATCGTGTACTCGCACCATTGGCATGAACCGCACGGGGAATGATTCCCACTGGTAAGGGGGATTCTCTCCTGTAATTTATAATGATTTAACATCTCCCCCAAGTTTTTTCTCCTGCGGTACGAGCACAAAGGCGCTGCATCCAAGTCAGGGATTAACATCCTAGGAATATGCCAATGTTTTTTGACAATTTTAGATACACTATGGGCTAGGGAGGAAAATTCCTGCACAAAGGCCACTGTGTCCTGGGACTGTGCACCCCGCTCCCCCTCATACAAAAGCCAATCTCTATGGGCATTCTTAGCTCTTTTATACGCCCTTTTGACTACATCATAAGGATAGCCCCAATGATAGAATCTTATTTTCATCTGTTTCGCCTGGCAACGAAAGTCATCTAAAGTGTGGCAAATCCTGCGTAGCCTCAAGAACTGACTTATGGGCAAACTTCTTTTCAAGCTCTCCGGGTGAAAGCTGTGAAACCGTAACAAACTGTTACGGTCTGTCTTTTTCCTATACAGGGACGTTTGTAAATGAGTAATCCCTTTTGTAATCAAAATATCTAAAAACGGGATTTCCCTATGATTTATAGTAGCAGTAAATTTGATATTGTTATCGAGCCTATTTAGTTCTGCTATGAATAATTCCAATTCATCCTCTGTTGAAGACCATATACACAGGACATCATCAAGGAACCTCTTCCAGATCTTGACTTTAGAGAAAGATGGCATAGGATAGATCAGACGTTCTTCTAAATCTGCCATAAATAAGGCCGCTAAGGAAGGAGCTAATGATGCCCCCATAGCTATGCCATGCTTCTGTAAATAAAATTCATTATGGAACCAAAAATAGCTTCTGGTTAATACCAGGGTGGCCATTTCCATCAAAATATCTGTAGATAACTGAGGTCGGATCTTTTGTTCCACACAAATTTGATGTATTAAGGTCAAGGCTCTGTCCATGGGGATCATCGTGTATAAGGCAGTCACATCCAATGTGACTAAAATCCAATGAGGTTCATAGACATCCAACTCAGATATGATTCTGAGCATATGGTTAGTATCTTTGATATATGACTTAATAGAGGAAACCTGTTGTTTCAGAAAAATGTCCAAGAATTTGGATAAAGGCTCAAGGGGGGAATCACGCATAGATACAATGGGACGTCCAGGTGGGTTGTGTAGATGTTTGTGAATTTTCGGAAGAAAATAGATGACTGGAGTCACATGGAATCCAGGATTAAGGAAAGCAGCTTCTCTGGCGGTGATCATTTTTTGCTTGAGAGCTTTAGATACCAATTTTGAAATTTCACTTTTGAGCTCCATAGCAGGATCATCTGGTAGCCGCTGATAGAACCGAGGATCATCCAGCTGGCGGTGGGCCTCTCTTAGATAGTGTTCTTTTGACCATAGCACAATGGCCCCCCCCTTGTCAGCACGAGAAATGATCATAGATGTATTGTCACGTAGTTCTTGCAACTTTTCGTGATCTTGTACTCTTTGAAGTGGAGCAATTGGAAAATCAAAGCTCTTGTATGACTCCTCAATTTAATATGTCTTATCCTGAATGGTGCGCTTTGCAAGAACTACGTGACAATACATCTATGATCATTTCTCGTGCTGACAAGGGGGGGGCCATTGTGCTATGGTCAAAAGAACACTATCTAAGAGAGGCCCACCGCCAGCTGGATGATCCTCGGTTCTATCAGCGGCTACCAGATGATCCTGCTATGGAGCTCAAAAGTGAAATTTCAAAATTGGTATCTAAAGCTCTCAAGCAAAAAATGATTACCGCCAGAGAAGCTGCTTTCCTTAATCCTGGATTCCATGTGACTCCAGTCATCTATTTTCTTCCGAAAATTCACAAACATCTACACAACCCACCTGGACGTCCCATTGTATCTATGCGTGATTCCCCCCTTGAGCCTTTATCCAAATTCTTGGACATTTTTCTGAAACAACAGGTTTCCTCTATTAAGTCATATATCAAAGATACTAACCATATGCTCAGAATCATATCTGAGTTGGATGTCTATGAACCTCATTGGATTTTAGTCACATTGGATGTGACTGCCTTATACACGATGATCCCCATGGACAGAGCCTTGACCTTAATACATCAAATTTGTGTGGAACAAAAGATCCGACCTCAGTTATCTACAGATATTTTGATGGAAATGGCCACCCTGGTATTAACCAGAAGCTATTTTTGGTTCCATAATGAATTTTATTTACAGAAGCATGGCATAGCTATGGGGGCATCATTAGCTCCTTCCTTAGCGGCCTTATTTATGGCAGATTTAGAAGAACGTCTGATCTATCCTATGCCATCTTTCTCTAAAGTCAAGATCTGGAAGAGGTTCCTTGATGATGTCCTGTGTATATGGTCTTCAACAGAGGATGAATTGGAATTATTCATAGCAGAACTAAATAGGCTCGATAACAATATCAAATTTACTGCTACTATAAATCATAGGGAAATCCCGTTTTTAGATATTTTGATTACAAAAGGGATTACTCATTTACAAACGTCCCTGTATAGGAAAAAGACAGACCGTAACAGTTTGTTACGGTTTCACAGCTTTCACCCGGAGAGCTTGAAAAAAAGTTTGCCCATAAGTCAGTTCTTGAGGCTACGCAGGATTTGCCACACTTTAGATGACTTTCGTTGCCAGGCGAAACAGATGAAAATAAGATTCTATCATCGGGGCTATCCTTATGATGTAGTCAAAAGGGCGTATAAAAGAGCTAAGAATGCCCATAGAGATTGGCTTTTGTATGAGGGGGAGCGGGGTGCACAGTCCCAGGACACAGTGGCCTTTGTGCAGGAATTTTCCTCCCTAGCCCATAGTGTATCTAAAATTGTCAAAAAACATTGGCATATTCCTAGGATGTTAATCCCTGACTTGGATGCAGCGCCTTTGTGCTCGTACCGCAGGAGAAAAAACTTGGGGGAGATGTTAAATCATTATAAATTACAGGAGAGAATCCCCTTACCAGTGGGAATCATTCCCCGTGCGGTTCATGCCAATGGTGCGAGTACACGATTCCGGGTGAATATTGGACTCATCCTACTACTGGGGTTATGTACAGGGCGAGATATAATACCACTTGTAGGTCTGAGAATGTGGTATATGTGTTGCAATGCCCATGCCCCAAATTGTATGTAGGCAGAACCACCCGTTCTATACGGGTCCGGTTAACAGAACATAAGTCCAGAGTCCGCACTCACTCGGAATCGTCCCCGCTGGTCCATCATTGGATTCAGTGTGGGCATACGTTAGAAGATCTGCAGTGGCGGGTCCTAGACCAAATTTTTGTAGGGTGGGAGGGAGGGAACACTGCCCGGAGGCTGAACCGGTGCGAACTCCGGTGGATGTTCCGATTAGACTCTATGGCCCCTAATGGGTTAAATCAAACTTCTGACTGGTTAGCTCAAGCGGATCTTTAGATCCTTGGTTGGATAAGGGGTGTTGGTTTTTTCAGGGGGTTTTTTAGTGCTTGGCCCCTTTTACTACGTATGGGTCAGGAGTGTAATTCCCCGGAAATGACGTATTTTGGGTAGGGTATTTAGTTCTCAGAGTCGGTGAACCTCGGCGTGTTTTTTTGCCGATGGTTGGTATGTGACGTTTGTCCTGCATAAATGTAAGTTAAGTGAGATTGTATAGAGAAGGGAATGATTTTTTCTAATGTGGCGTATGTGTGTGCTCCAATGTTATCTCTAATGTGGTGTATGTGTCTGTTTGATATTCCAGTTCCCCAGTTTTCGTCTTGATAAAGATTATCGAAACGCGTTGGCGTTTGGGGATGAAAAAGCTAAGTAAAAGTTTTTCACACTAGCTATGCATAATTTATAAGAATCTTAATAGTAAAAGCAATGTAAAATAAGGAAAAAGATCAATGATAAACAAAATAGGAGGTGGAGGCACCGTTGGGTAAATGAGGAATTTTCCGACAAACCTATGGTGTTTGTTGGTATGTGTCTGATACCCGTTAAAGGTCTTCCTTGAACTCTTGATTTTTGCGACTCTGTGCACGTGTGGTTTCATTATTGCCAGCCAGTTTAGCTGGACTGGGACTGAAAGCAGTGCTAATGGCAATAATATGCGCCACTAACTCCTACCTCCTCCCAGCAGCCAGCAAGAAGCATGGACAACCACCATGGCCACTGTTGGGAGGAATCGGCTGTCTGCCTCACATGTCGGCCCTGCTCCTGACCCATGATTCCAGCCCCCACAGCCAGCCCCCAGTTATGTTTAAATTTGAATATATATTTTTTAAAATCTGGTTACACAAGTAATCCAGCATAGACTCAAATATAAACCGAGACCCCCATTTTTGTGCCATTTTTTGACCCCAAAATTTCAGTTTATATTGAATTATATACAGTATTATTTGGTACCTGATTTAACAGATAAGAAGGGTTTGGATCAAGGATGTAAGACTTATTTACCAAGTACCTTTGGAAAACAAATGACAGTGCTGGCAGCAGTGATATAGCCAGAAATGAATTTATTGGGGGGAGCAATAAATATGGAGAGAACTAGGCACTGAACACCCCATTTCCTTTGCCTTTCCTTGCTATCCCTTTCTTCTTCTATCCCTCACTAGTGGTGATCCCCCTGGTCCTACCAGCTGATGAAATTCAGAGCCCACCTCAGGTCAACTGTGCAGTGCAATGAAGGAGCCAGCAGACAGTGCTCCTAAGTGAACCGAACAATCATGGTGCCTGGAGGCACTGGTTCAAAATGCTTCAGCTAGCTGGTGGCTTCTTCACTGCTTTGCACAGCTAACTCGAGGCAGGCTCCAAATTTCTTCATTTAGTGGGATTAGGACACCCTCAATGCGTGTACCAACACCCTACAGAGACAATTTTTAATCTCTATTTCTGATCTTCAAGGCCCTCAGAGGAAATGGGCCAAGATACTTAAAGAACAAGTTATCAATGCACACATCACTGAGGACTCTAAGGACCTCCCAAGGAGCATCCCTAACTGTATGTACTATCACTGAAACAAATCATACAATGTGGCACCTGTCTGTGAGCTTTCTGAGAAACAGCCCTCGCGTTCCAAAATGTACTCCAGAAAGGCTGCGCCTAACTCAGTACTACCTTACTTCAGGAAACACGTGAAATTCTGACTCTTAACCACAGCCTTTCACGTCTATGGTGACTGACTAGACCAGTGGTCTTCACTAATTATTAAGTCAGGACCACTTTTAATTCTAATGAGCTGAAGGAGAGCCACCAAATATCTTCCCATGCAGAGGTGCAACACTGCTGACCGGTGTGTGTCAATGACATCCATCCCCACTAGCCCACCTTCAAACTTTTCAGGGGGAGGGGGTTCTCGTGAGGTGTGAACTTCCAAATGCATTCTCTTTATTGAGAATGCCTTGTCCTTCAATCATGTGGCTCTCCCCCCCCCCATCCACTTCCCCTTCTGTCCTGAGCTTTGGTAGAGATGCAGAAAGCAGCACAAGAAAAAAACATAGATGGGGGCTGCTATGGAGGTCTCCAGGAGCTGCCAATGACCCCTAGGCAGTCATTCACATGCATCAGGACTCACACCCTCTGAGATCAGTCCCACATACTCAGTTTAGCCAGCCACTTTTTTATTTATTCCAATGTCTTTCTTTTACCCAGCTTGTCTGGCTATATGCCCCAACAGCACATCTTCCTTTGCTGCCTGTTAAAATGTTTTATCTATGTGTATTGTGCTGTCATATTACTGTTATACGAATGCTCCACTATGCTGTTTTAAGTATACAGTAATGACATTGTACTAAATTAATTTAGTTTCATTTCTGCATTTCTATTCTATTTTGTTTAAGCCTCTATTGGCAACCAATGCAAATTCCTTAAAAAGGCATAGTCCTTTCCAAACGTCACCCTCTCAGAATTGTTTTTGCAATCATATACATAAATAACTTACAGTCTCTTCATAACTTGACAGTTATCCCTAAACAACAGATGTAACAATCTCAGTGCTTGAACAATTGCTAAACACTATCAACTGATAAATATGATTTTCTTGGTTTAACAAGTTGACGCTTACAGTAGACCTTTCCTACTACACTTCCCACTTCAGTTTCTATTGAGAGTAGAATCCAAGATGTCCCCCAGTAGTACTTTCAGAGATTTAACTAATCAAGGCGCCCTTTTACTAAGCTTCATGAGGTCCTAACCTGCACCTAAGGCTCTCATGTCCTGTAGTAACTGCTAAATTAGTATGTGTTAATCTGGGCACAAAAAAAATTGGGGGGGGGGGGTAGGGGCAAAGAGTGGGTGTTCCTGCACTAACCAGTTAGCACATCCACATTAGCACGCTCACTGGTTAGACCAGGATTAAAGGGTCATGCATTTGCACTACCTTTATGTGGTACAACCAAAGCAGTTTACATATAATATATGCAGTTATGTATGTTGCATGCAAATACTACTGTAGCATGATATGATTAATTTTACGGGGTATCTGAATCTATGAAAATTATAGCTAAGAATTATATAAATTATTTCCCAAGCTGACCTCTGAAAGGCTCTAGCCATCTGTCGTCGTACTATCGCAAGCCTGAAACCAAGAAGTTAAGTACCTCTTTGAGTTAATTTTATGTTTTTTTAATTTTAGGTATTTATATACCTTCAATCAAGGTTATCTAAGCCGTTTACAATCAGGTATACAAGCATTTTCCCTATCTCTCCCGGTGGGCTCACAATCTATCTAACAAACCTGAGGCAATGGAGGATTGAAAGACTTACCCAAGGTCACAAGGAGCAGGGTCAAAAGATAGCTGGGTTTGGTATCACTGTCAAACAGAACTTTACTCTGCAAGATATGCACAATAATAGAAGGTACAGCAGTGTCAAACAGAACTCTATTCTCCAAGCTATGAACAGCAAACAGAGGTTGGAGTAGAACTAAAGACACAGGGTTTGGAGCAAAAGTGTTAATTACCTAAGAAATCAAAAGAAGGGATATAACAAAAATGATACTATCTACCTGAAACTCAGCAGACAATGACCCCATATAAAATCCAATCAAGGCTCTGCCCAGCTAGTAATCACATGACCAGCCAAATCAGATGACATTACCCACTCAGAACAAAAAACAATTTTGAACTATTCCTGACTTGTGATTGGACACTATTCCTTACTTGTGATTGGACCTGACTTCCAGCTCCTATGGTGCATAAGGGAAGATTCACCTAAGCTCCTTCTCTTTGGATTGCCAGTGGACATCCGCAACACACTTTGCTGGAATCTCCTCTGCATCTAAGTCTCCATGTTCCACTCCCCCCACCATTCTGCAACTAAAGAAATTTTCTTCCAGCAAGGATATTATCTCCTCCAGCCACCTTCTGCAAACAATAGACCTCCTTCACCCTTCTAACCAGAAGCAACAATAAGAAGAAAGAATACTATGGGCCTTTACCAGAGTGAGTTACTTATAATCCAGCTTAACAATATTTTATTTTGTGGCACATTTCCCTTATTTAAAGATCCCTAAATTGTAACTAAGATTTACTGCATTATCTGCTTAAGCATTATAAATAAACTTGCTCTAAAAAATTAAAATTCTAGTTCTTCCATAAATGCTCTAAGTACTTGTTCTGAAATATTACACAGAGCTAAGTTATAAGCAGGTAATGCCATTCACCAAATTAACATCTATTTATAATATATATTTTCTTGTTATGCTAATCTAATCTAATCTAATCTAAACCTTAAATTTATATACCGCATCATCTCCATGAGAATGGAGCTCGACACGGTTTACAAGAACTTAAAATACCTCTAGTAGTCATGTTTCTGTAAGCTAGAGTTATTTACTGTGATTTTGTAGCCCTATATGACTTATGGTGTATCACAGCAAGTCACTTAGGGTATTTTCATAGTAAAGAGATGCAAAACATACATTTGCATATTTTGCATCTTATTACTATGAAACCACAGTAAATATGGTCACGTTGCATGGGACCCTTTAAGTCACATTAAGGGGCAAACAACATGACTTAAAGCCCTAACACAGCTTAATCACTTCCCCCCATAAATAATCCTCCAAGATTACTCTCATTAGACGTAATAAATGTGTGCAATAGCTCTTCTTAGCCTGTACTATAGCTTGTTTATAACCCTTAATCTGGGCTCACCATGATTTTCTAGTCTCTCCACTGCTATTACTATAATTTAATTCACCTGCTTCCAAGTGTACCTCACTACTACTGTGGCATGCATTCATTTTGATACAGTTATAATGGAGTTCATTCAGTAAATGGCACCCAATGTTAGGCATCAGGATGATGTTAAGTGTAAATCCTATAAAGGCAGTGAAAAACTGTCCTTATAGAATACCAGTTTGTCATTTTTATGCCTAGCTTTATGTGCAAGAAGTTATGAATGCCAAAAGCTTATGGAAATGCTTACACCTAACTACTGTCAGGTAGAGGCGAGAATGAAGTATTCTATAAAACTGTACCTTAATCCATGGAAGCACCCTTGCCCCTCCCTTGGCCACACCCCTTTTGGAGTTGCACATCAGATGAATTAGGCGCAAAAGCTATAGAATAGGGTCACAGAACAGATACGTAGTATGTAAGTAACTAGTAATAATTGGCAATTAGTATTAAGGCCAATTATTGATTGGTATCGCCAATTTAGCCAATTACTTCACGTACATATCTGTGATTTCATGCCTATCCTTAGGTGACCAATACAAAATTTTGGGGAGTGTGACTAGAATGTATGTTACCTATGTCCAGCTGCACCTGCTGTGCACCTCCTTGGGGGAATTTCTTCATAAAGACAGTTAGTCAATGCTAATTACTTAAACAGTTAAACAATAACACCAAAACTGAGAATACAGAGTTAAACAATAACAGCAAAATTGAAATACAGAGTTCCATGCATTTTTTAGGTCAGTCAAGGCAATAGCTGCCTCTTACATATCTCCATCTTTGAAGTCTACGTTCATGACACACAGAGGTTGAGCATTACTGATCAGTGCATTATAGGGTTCTTGCTTTATCATAGATGTTTGGTTATTATGAGCAAGCTACGATAATAGGAAAATTGCAGAATATCCCACCTGTGCAGTAATTCACTTTCCATCAATCATAGGGTAAAGTGTAGACTCAAGCCCATCCAAAATTGCGATACTCTTGCTGTGGCTGGCAGGGATCCCTAAATCCTGCCAGCTGAAGATTTCCTCCTCCTCAGGTAGCCAGTGCTCTTCCAAACAGCAGCCAGCATGCACTTGCCTTATGCTGACACCAACAGCCTTGTCTGCACATGCTCAGTTTTTGCACAAGCACTGAACATGCACAGCCTGTCAGTGGTAGCATCAGCTCAAGGGAAGTGTTGTTGGCTGCTGTTTGGAAAAGCACTGGTTGCCTGAGGAGGAGGAAATCTTCAGCTGGCAGGATTTGGGGACCACCACCAGCTCAGATATGTAATATTTTGAGATGGGGACAGAATTCCATGCCTACCACCTTGGGCTCAGGCCCATCCAAAATCAGCCATCTGACTATGCCCCTGCAGGGAACAGAGTGTTTGGAAACTAGATAAATTTATCACCTACAGTATAACTTGTTTGGCCAAAAGGGTAATTTCAGGAATAGCATAAGGAAGAATGTCTTTACAGAAAGGCTGGTGGATGTGTAGAACAGTTCCGAATAGAAGTAGTGGAGGCAAAAGCAGAATCAGAATTCAAGAAAGTCTATAAGATAAGCACAACTAAGAAGGAAGTGATTGATTCAGATCAACCACTGCATACAAAGACAGATTAGCTCAGTGGTCTCAAACTCGCGGCCCAGGGGCCACATGCGGCCCGCCAGGTACTATTTTGAGGCCCTCGGTATGTTTATCATAATCACAAAAGTAAAATAAAACAGTTTCTTGATCATATGTCTCTTTAGCTATAAATTACAATATTATTATTAAGACTTAGTCAAAAGGAAAGATTTATAAACTATAAAGAGTTTTACTTCATGCAAAATTGTCATTTCTTTAATAAGACATTAACTATTTTTTCTGAGGCCCTCCAAGTACCTACAAATCCAAAATGTGGCCTTCCAAAGGGTTTGAGTTTGAAACCACTGGATTAGCTGGACCTTGTGAACATTATTTGGCATTGTTTTCTATGTTAAATTACTTCTGACTTAGACAAAGAAAAAGCTAATGAACTATGATTTACAGTTGGTAATACTGCAAGTAAGTAATCCTTGCTCTTGTGATAATGCTGCTAGGTGCTACACAGATCTCTCTCATTATGAACAGAACCCGCCCTGAACTAGCAACTAGCAACCACTGGTAGTCATCCTTAGATTCCCTCCCTCGCTTAAGCCCTAACGGCTTTGTAACTCGATGACTTGCACTGGCATTCCATCAGCCATTATGATATCACAATAATAAGTTTACTGTAATAACATGCTTTACAGTAAACAGACCTCACAGCTTTCTTGTAGTATAAATAAAACATTATCATTCTTTAGTGAAAACAAAGCATGACCCTGAAAAAATGTACTTTTTACTTCTTCCTAAAAAAAGCAGTATCTGGCTGGAATTTCCAACTAGCTGCAAGTCCAACTCCTTGCATAGTTATAGCCTCTGCTGCAGGGAGCTCTTGCCATACCCTTTGTCTTAAAATGGAAAATCAGATTGGGAACAATTATGAGCTTACCAAAAAGGTTAGCTCTTAAGTATTGCCTTCAGTGAAGATGTCGGGTTTTCCCTACTAGTTTATTGGAGGAACCAAGCGGTTTGTGAAACTGGTCCCGCGTTGCCAGAGAATGTGGTATGAATGGATAGCGTAGCTGGTTTTAAGAAAGGTTTAAACAAGTTCCTGGAGGAAAAGTCCATAGTCTGTTATTGAGAAAGACAAGGGGGAAGCCACTGTATTGGTAGCATGGAATATTACTACACCTTGGGTTTTGGCCAGGTACTAGTGGCCTGGATTGGCCATCGTGAGAATGGGCTACTGGGCTTGATGGATCATTGGTCTGACCCAGTAAGGCTATTCTTATGTTCTTATAAGGCAGTTATTTCATCTGAGCCTAGACCCTGTACAGGAGCCAAGAGACAGTACAGTCTTTGGCCCACCAGAGTACGCCTCTCCCTCATACCTTCTTTTTTTTAATGTTAAGCTATGGTTCCATCAAGACTCCCAGAACCAAAATGGAATCGTGGAAAGTTGCAGCAGGGCAGACCCATCATTTAAACAAAGTACCACTGTAGTTGATAACCATTTCCCTACAGCTTGAGTTGCAGACATTGCAGTGCTTCCTGTCCTACCTTTAAGCACACCCCTTCACTGGAACCTCTTTTATTATTTTTAGACCTAACATAGAAACAGAAAAATGAACACAGATAAAGACCATATGAAGTCTACTATCCCCTCCTCTCCCTTAAAGATCCAACGTACTTGTTCCAAGCTTTCTTGAATTCATATATGCTTTTGGCCTGGATTCTAAAAATGGTGCTGTTGTTGGCGGCCACTAATCGCATGTCAGTCATGCAATGGCAGCGCCATTTATAGAATTGCGCCATTAACAAAGGTAGGCGCCAGAAATGTAGGCCAGGGTTCTCAAGGCCTACATTTCCAGTGCCTACCTTTGATGCGAATCGTGTCTACAGAGGCGCTTTAAAGCACCTAAGGCCACTTCTGGCATTAGCCAAGCCTACAGTGGCGTTAGGCACCATAAAGCACCTACATAGGCACAATGCCGGCACAGTTTTATATAGGCACTGGTAGGCACCTTGAAAATAATTTTAAAGGTCTTTTAAATTGCATTTTTCACTTAATTTAGGCGCCAATAGGGCGCCTACTGGCATCTAAGTTAAGGCGCCATTTATAAAATATTGTCCTTTTTGTCTCCATTATCCAAGCATTCGCCACCCTTTCTGTGAAAAAGTATTTTTTGAGGTTACTTCTGAATCTATCCCCTTCCATCTTCATCCTATGCACCCTCGTTCCAGTGTTTCCTTTTAATTGAAAGAGGCTCACCTCATGCGCATATATGCCACATAGGTATTTAAAAGTCTATCAAATCTACCCTCTCAGACCTTTCCTCCAAAGTAGGCCTGTCCCTATACACCTTATGATGAAGACCACTGACCATTTTAGTAGCCTTCCTCTGGACCAAATCCATTCTGTTTATATCTTTGAATGTGTGATCTCTAGAATTGTACACAATATTCTAAATGAGGTCGCACCAAAATCTTATACAGGGGCATCAATACATCCTTTTTCTTACTGGCAGTTTCTCTCCCTGTGCACCCATGCATCCTTCCAGCATTTGTCATCAACTTTTCAACCTGTTTTACTACCTTAAAATCATCACATACTATCACACCCAAGTCCTGCTCCACTTTCTTACACAAAAGTTCTTCACACCCTAAACTGTATGGTTCACTCAGGTTTTTGAAGCCTTGCATTTCATAGTATTAAATTTTTAGCTGCCAAATTTTGGACCATTCCTCAAGCATTGCTAGGTCCTTCCTCCTGTTATCCACACCATCCGGGGTGTCTACTCCTATTGAAGACTTTAGTATCATCAGCAAAGAGGCATATCATACCTGACAGCCATTCATAAATATTGCTTATAAAAATGTTAACAAGAACAAGCATAAGAACTGAAACTTGAGGAACACCACTGGTAACATCCTTTCCTCAGAGCGATTTCCATTGACCACTACCATCTGTCACCTTCCACTCAACCAGTTCCTTATTCAGCTCGTCACTTTGGGGCCCTTACCAAGGGCACTCATTTAATTTATTAGATGCCTATGTGGAACACTGTCAAATGCTTTGCTAAAATCTAGATACACCACATCTAGAAATCTCCCTCAATCCAACTCTTTGGTCATCCAGTCAAACAAATTGATCAGATTTGTCTGACAAGACCTGACTCTCATGAATCCATGTTGCCTCAGGTCCTGTATCCACTGAACTCCATAAACTTCACTATTTGTTTTTAGAAGAGTTTCTATCAATTGACTTACCACAAAAGTCAGACTTACATGCCTGTAGTTTCCTACTTCCACCTTACTTCTATTTTTGTGGAAAGGAACCATATTCACCTTCTCCAGTCCTCTGGCACCACTCCTGACTCTAGAGTCTTCATTCATAGCTAGATGAAGACTCATAGGAACATATATGAGTACTTGCCTAGATTGTGAACTCTTGTAAATCGCTCAGAAGGCTGTATCAATGGGCAGTGTATCAAATAAGACAAACTTGAAACTTGATTTCACTGGAGCAAGTTTGTTTAAAAGTTCTTACATCTCACAGAATCCAAGTTGTTTTTAACAGGTGTTAAAAAAAACCATAGAGGGTAATATTGAGTCCACAGCAGTAAGCAATTTATAAACTGCTTCCAGTTGTGGTCTGACCTAATCCCAGATATTCAATGCCGAGACATGCATGGCTACCCGCACTGAACAGTATGGCTATTGGCCTGGAAATTAATCAGGCTCTGGCCAATTTGCAGAGCAGTGTCCAGTGAACTCTACACAGTAAATTAGGGCTGCTTTTTGCTGTCCTAACTTAATATGCTTACTTACCGGTTCGTAGAATGAATATCGCCACTAACTGGTTAAGTTATTGCTCCCCCTATCTCTGCCCCAACCTGCCCCTAACCTAGCCAGTTAGGGCCAGATTCTGTTAATGATGCCTACATTTATAGCACCTACAATATAGTCATCTAGACCAGTGGTTCTCAACCCTGTCCTGGAGGACCACCAGGCCAATCGGGTTTTCAGGATAACTCTAATGAATTTGCATGGAGCAGATTTGCATGCCTGTCACTTCCATTATATGCAAATCTCTCTCATGCATATTCATTAGCGTTATCCTGAAAACCCGATTGGCCTGGTGGTCCTCCAGGACAGGGTTGGGAACCACTGATCTAGACGTGTCAATAACACATTAGGCATCTCTAATAGAATCATGCCTACATTGTACGCATCTCTAATGTAGGCCAAGGTTAGAGACTCCTACCAACACCTAACTTTAAAAAAATGCCCCTAATCTTCCCCTAACCACACCTACAGTCATAGGCACCTACCACCCAATTAACCTTTATTTTTTTTGTCATTATGAGCTTGTTAAAGCTCATTAATGACATCATTGACTCTAATTATGAAATTGATTTTTATTGACGTAGGCGCCTACACTTTAGGCTCCACTTATAAAATTTCCCCCTTAGAGAATAGTTGGTGAACAGTGCTGTTCAGCGGCACTACCCAGTGAAGTATGGAATACTGATCAGCACTGATTTGTTTTTTAGGAGCTGATTTTTTGGTGCCATATACTGAATCCAGCCCATAGTGCATAAATTCAAGAGGGCTTCCAGATGAATGGAGCATGGACAGGGCATGAGCAGGGCTCCAACTTAGACATATATGACTTAATTCTATGACCTAATGTACGACCTAAGATGGCACTAAAAATTGCACATGGAAATTAGGGCACGCACCCAATTTCTGTGCATAATTTCATTAAATAACAAGCCAATTAAGACCACTAATTAGATGCTAATAATCAATTATCAATGCTAATTAGCAGTAATTAAAATTTACATGTGCATTTTTAGGCACTGGGATCTATGTAAATTTTACATGCAGATCACAAAAAGGGGCATAGGCATGGGAGGGGCATGGACAGATGAGGGTGTTCCTGGAATTTACATGTGGTTTGATAGAATAAGGGAGATCCCTCATTTTTGGGTATAATGCATAAAGTACCTTATTGGTTTTATCTATTTTCTGATGGAACTGAATAAAGATATGACAAAAAAAAGAAGGGAGATCCGCATGTAATTTAGGCATGAGACGTTGCACCAGGTTTTACTTGGTGTAAATCCTCACACCTAAAAGCTGGCATAGATCCCAGCACTAAAAGCTATTCTATAATGGCACCTTCCCTGTGTGCCATTTATAGAATAGCACTTAACATGAAATTTTGTCCATGTCAATTTTTCTGTGCAATTTCTAGAACTGAGTCTATAACTTACAAAATGCTGTCAGATACATGTATCCCTGCCACATTCACATGATCACAGTTACCCCATGTCTAGGGCATGTAGATGTTAGCCGCATGGATACCAGGTTACACTAGTATTGTAGAACAGACCCTAGGGGCCAAGACGCCATTGTAGAATAGATTGTCACCATGGGCCAGATTTTATAAACGGTGCCTAACTTGGTAGATGCCTAGGGGAGGAGAGCCTATTGCACATCAATCAAAGTGTATTGTTTTCTTGATATCCTGCCAATCACATAGTAACTAAGCAGCTTACAGTAAAATCAACATCAATAAAATGTAAATGAAACCAAAAGTATTAAAAAAAAAATAGCATACAACACAAAAGGGTAAAGGGAAAGCACTCCAATTTATAACAGAAAAGTGATGGAAGGGAAAAACACATAAGGTCAGGGGGGCTTGTCTAGTTGCTCTTCATAGGTATCCTGTATTACAAGATTTAAAAGTTCAGATATCTAGGAGAATGCATTTCTAAATAGAAAAAATTATTCAGTGAGGTTTGAAGTCTAAGATTGCTAGGAAGCAGATTCTATTATTCAGGACCCTGAACCCCAAAAATGGAATTTCGAATAGAATCTAGAAATATCTCTCTAAATGTTGGAACTACTAAACGATTTTGAGAGAGATCTCGGTGGCCAGAGGGAAGTGTAAGATGTTGAAAACTAACTGAGAAATAAAGGGGTATCCATACAGTAGATTTTTATTGCTAGTAAAAGAATTTTGTAAGTGATACGGTGTGATACAGGCAACCAATGAGCCGATTTAAGTAACGGAGTAACATGATCGTATTTTTTATGTCCAATTTAAGTTTTATAAGTTAAGCGCCATTTGTAGAATTGCACCTAACTGTGCCTAAATCGATTTTAGGTGCTAGTATATTAAGCCAGGGATTTTTTGGCCTAAAATACCAGCGTCTAATTGAATTCATGCTCAAACTATGCCCCAAATCTGCCCCTAACCACACCTATTTTCCAGCAGGCACCTTGATGTTGATGCCTACTGTAGATCCAAGGTGTAGACATCTACTGAGTTAGGCGCCTACCAACTAATTAATTTTTTTAAATCATTTTTAATTGGTTTTTAATGGTGCGTTCAATTAGTATCAATTAAGCCAATTTAAAAATTGCCTATATGACATCAGGGTGCTTAAATGGAGGCATCCACTTACAGAATTGCCCCATAATGGTTTCAGTAGATGACTTCCTGGACCTTTACAGGAATTAACATAGAAACATGATGGCAGATAAGGGCCAAATGGCCCATCCAGTCTGCCCATCCGCAATAACCATTATCTCTTCTCTCTCCGAGATCCCACATGCCTATCCCAGGCCCTTTTGAATTCAGACACAGTCTCTGTCTCCACCACCTCTTCTGGGAGACTGTTCCACGCATCTATCACCCTTTCTATAAAAAAGTTTCTCAGATTACTCCGGAGCCTATCACCTCTTAACTTCATCCTATGCCCTCTCTTTGCAGAGTTTCCTTTCAAATGAAAGAGACTCGACTCATGCCCATGTACATTACATAGGTATTTAAACATCTCTATCATATCTCTCCTCTCCCACCTTCCCTAATGTGATAGGGTCTATCATACTGAAATAACGTTGCACCTCCTGTCTTTTTTTCTGAGTACAAAAATACTAAATAGAGTTAGGCATTAAAAACTGAATTCACATATCTGAAGACAGAAGGCTGACTGATGGGAACTGTATATCTGCCATCCTCTAACAGAGCCAGTAACCAAATAATGCAGAGTACTCGGGACATCCTCAGACGAGATGTGAGTAAAGGCTGCATGGGACCCCAGATGTCTATACACTAATTCATACAGCTAGGAGATAAATGATCTGTTCCAGATTCAGTTTGGGATAAGAGTGAGTCAATGTCAAGTTTCAAGTTTATTAAATTTATGTTATGTACGCAATATCAAAAGCTTCAAAGCGTATAACATTTTAAAAATGGGAGGTAGAACAAAACTCCACTATCCCCTACCCTCTTCAATCTCTACACTGCTTCTCTAGGAACGCATCTGGACAATCTGGGCATAACCACCTATAGTTATGCTGATGACATCACCATCCTCATCCCATACGATCATTCTAAACCTACCATGACAGACAAACTTCACCAAACACTTGAAACAGTCACAACCTGGATGAAAAATCACAAACTTAAACTCAACCAAGACAAAACCAAATTCATCCTTCTTGAAAATGACAAGGTCCAAACCACAACCAACTTAGATATAAACGCAATCAAGTATCCCATCCAAACCACCATAAAACTGCTTGGCATGACCATAGACAGATGCTGCACTATGCAACCGCAAATAAATAAAACAATTCAGAAATCATTCGCAATCATGAGAAATCTGAGACAAGTCCGAAAATTCTTTGAAAGAACACAATTCCAACTTATAGTACAATCCCTAATACTAGGTATATTGGACTACTGCAACATCCTCCTCCTTCCTTGCCCTGCAACCACAATTAGACAACTCCAAACAATCCAAAATACAGCTTTGAGACTCATCTACTCATTGAGAAAACATGACCACATCACTGAAGCCTTCATCAACTCACATTGGCTTCCAATCCAAGAAAGAATCCAATTCAAATTCTACTGCATATTATTTAAAACCCTACACGGAGACAGCCCATCATACTTGAACAATCGCATCATCCAAGCACCCACTACCAGACATAGAAAAACGCACTCACCATTCATACCCCCCCAATCAAGGAAGTAAAAAGGACAAAACTACACGACGGCCTCCTAGCCACTCAAGCCGCAAGGCTGGACAACCAGATCTCCAACCTTCTGATGACCACCCCAGACTATAGGACGTTCAGAAAAGAAATAAAAACCACACTTTTCAAGAAATTCCTGAAGCAGCAATAACATCACGACCTCTTAGTAACTCTAAAACTGACATCTGATCTACCCATCACTGCACTAATAATAACAAAAGAACCTCCACTATGACCACCTATTAATTCTTTTACAAACCACCTCACCCTCAACAACCCGTTAAATGTTTAAAAGATCTACAACTTACCTCTCTAGCTAATCATTGTAACTCTGTTTTTTATTTAAATTAACCTTTTGTAATCCGCCTTGAACCGCAAGGTAATGGCGGAATAGAAATCCCTAATGTAATGTAATGTAATTACAATCAAATTCTATCCATTCTAATACATAACTGGTATGGAAGGTGAAAGGGATGAACTACAATCTTTAAAGAGAGAAAGAAAACATTTAGCGGGGAACACATTTGGTAGGTAACACAAAAAGGAGAAAAAAAAGAGAAAAAAGAAAGGAAAGAAAAAAAAGAAGAAAATAGATGAATCTATAATCTATACAGAAATCTAATTTAGATCTAAGAAGTTTGGTGATTTGTAAAATTGTGTTGTCTATTTTTCAAAAGCGTCCTTGACCAAAAATACATTTTAAGGAACGCTTGAATTTTTCTAAAGAAACTAAACTAAACTAAGCCTTAGGTTTATATACCGCATCTTCTCCACGGAAGTGGAGCTCGGCACGGTTTACAAAGCTTAAATATATAAGAAGAGAGGAGAAAGATTTACAAGAGTATATGAGTAGAAGGAATATAAACAGGAGAAGAAATGATCTTATGTTAAAAGAAATGATTATATTTAGAAAAGAGCCAGGTTTTCAATTGTTTGCGGAATAATTGGAGGGAGCCCAGGTTCCGCAGCGGGATAGTGAGATCGTTCCAAAGGCCCGTGATTTTGGAGATGAGGGACTTTCCCAGTTTGCCCACGTAGAGAATACAGTGCAGAGAGGGGAAGGATAGTTTATGTCTGTGGGCGGATCTGGTGGTAGCAGGCCTTGAGGTGTTAAAAGATAGTGGGATTAGGGGCAGAGGGATACCATGAATGATCTTGAAAGCCAGACAGGAGCATTTGAAATGAATTCTGGAAAGCACTGGGAGCCAGTGAAGATTGGTAAGTAGTGGGGAGACGTGTTCGAATTTGCGTTTTGCAAAAATCAATTTGGCTGCGGTATTTTGGATAAGCTGTGTGGAGACTTTTTTTTGTAAGGCATAAATAAATGGCATTACAGTAGTCGAGTTTGGAGAGAATGGTAGATTGTACAAGGATGGCGAAATGTTTATGGTGAAAGTAGGATCTTACTTTCCTCAGCATGTGGAGGCTGAAAAAGCATGATTTTGCCAAGGAATTGAGGTGATCGTTGAGGGAGAGAGAGGAATCGATAATGATGCCGAGGACCTTGCTTGAGAACTCAAGGTGGAGAGCCGAGCCCGTGGGTAGTGTGAAAAGGGTAGGCAGGTATTCTAATATTGGGCCGAGCCAGAGTAATTCATTACGAATATAAATTGGTAAATTGTTCCAAAGCTGGGATGCTATAACTGAGAAAATGGTAGATCTTCTGTTCCTATTATCTTTAATGAAGGAATAGTCAAAAGCTGTTGTTGTGTTGATCTCAATGCCCTGGATGGAGAATACGGTGTTAAGAAACGATGTAGAAAACTTTCACCTTTCAGACCATCTGCTTGTGCTTACCAGCCAATCTCGGTGTGGCAGGCCCGGGCCTCTATAGCTAGATAGATTCGGATGGTCATCTCTTTGGCATACATTGCCTGTGGTAAGCGACTGCTGGTCTCTCTCAAGGCACATTCCACCAGAGGTATCGCCTCTTCATGGGCGGAGTCTCAGGTAGTTCCTTCCGCAGAGATTTGTAGAGCAGCTGCTTGGTCTACTCTGCATACTTTTTCCAGAATTTACAGAGTGGACACGGTGGCTTGAGAAGACGCTGCTTTTGTGTCCTCTTCTTGCGGGCAGCCTTGTCTGTCCCACCCTGGATGTCAACCATTGTTTTGGTACATCACCATACATACGGACTGCTGAGTGGTTTTAACAGAGTGAAAGATTAGGAGAGAGGAAAATCACTAGCAGAGTGACTTATCCATTAGAAGGAACAATCCGCCTCCTCAAACTAAGTGATATGAAATGTTGCTGAATGAACAAGATCCTTTTTAAATTCTGAGCTGTACTGTCTGGTGATTATGAAAACAGTTCCCATCATAGAATTTCTTCCATTGTTTGATTGTTCTTTAAAGACAGTAGCAATGACCAGAAGTGTTCACCCATTTCTGTATCATTACAGACATACAAAATCTACACCGGCGAGTCCTGTTATGTAATCAGAAAGTGCTTTTTTTAAACTTGTTTTCATTCTTTTGGCTTTAGGCATTCCAAAACATAAAGGTTCTACTTTGTAGGACTTATAGTTACAACACTATATTTATTGTGTACACATAGGGGTACAGAGCTAATGTGAGTTAAGTATACATAAATAGTGTTTGTATATAAACCAATATGTACTCTGCTGGGGGGGTGGGAAGATGAGATAGAGAAGATTATTCTGCATGCTCCAAATATGCATTTTCAGCCAATAAAATTTTCTCTTTTTATTTTTGCCAAATATCTTATAAATATCTCTTAGCATGTCAGTTATTTTCCACTATTTATCCTTCAAACGCCAGAAGAATTAGAATAAATATAACCAGAAGATTTTGGCATAACTCCTACATGTAAAAAAACAATTTACATAAGTAAATGGACATGCATATGTAAGTGGAAATTTTAGAAAAGCTGCTACTTATACATACATACCCCATCATGCACAGAATTGAAGGGGACATGTAAGGAGTTAATACTACTTTTCTAAAAATAGTGCAGTGATATTTAAGTTGCCATGCATTAGCAAACAGCCTGATGCAACTTGTGGTGATACACTGCAAGTCGCATTAGGGTCTCTGAAAGATGATAAATAAAACCCCAGCTTTTTTTGCTGGGGTTATTTTACCGTCTTTGAGCAATGGGCCATGGAAAGCCATGGCCTGATGCTCCTTGCTTGAGGCACTGAATCCCTCCTCGACCCAACTCCCCTAATGTACTACTCCTAGGCCTGCCCACACCCCTAGTGAACATAAGCAATGCCTCCGCTGGGTCAGACCTGAGGTCCATCGTGCCCAGCAGTCCGCTCATGCGGCGGCCCAACAGGTCCAGGACCTGTGCAGTAATCCTCTATCTATAGCCCTCTATCCCCTTTTCCAGCAGGAAATTGTCCAATCCTTTCTTGAACTCCAGTACCGTACTCTGCCCTATTACTCCCTCTGGAAGCGCATTCCAGGTGTCCACCACACGTTGGGTAAAGAAGAACTTCCTAGCATTCGTTTTGAATCTGTCCCCTTTCAACGTTTCCGAATGCCCTCTTGTTCTTTTATTTTTCGAAAGTTTGAAGAATCTGTCCCTCTCCACTCTCTCTATGCCATTCATGATCTTGTAAGTCTCTATCATATCCCCTCTAAGTCTCCTCTTTTCCAGGGAAAAGAGTCCCAATTTCTCCAATTTCTCAGCGTATAAAAGGTTTTCCATATCTTTTATCAGACGTGTCGCTCTTCTCTGAACCCTCTCGAGTAACGCCATATCCTGCTTAAGGTACAGCGACCAATATTGGATGCAGTATTCCAGATGCGGACGCACCATCGCCCGATACAACAGCAGGATAACTTCTTTCGTTCTGATAGTAATACCCTTCTTGATTATATCTAGCATTCTATTCGCTTTCTTGGCGGCCACTGTGCACTGTGCCGTCGGCTTCATTGTCATGTCCACCATTACCTCCAAGTCCCTTTCTTGGGTACTCTCCTTCAATAACATCCCTCCTATCGTATAGTTGTACCTCGGGTTTCTGCTTCCCACATGTAGTACTTTACATTTCTCAACGTTGAACTTCATCTGCCATCTCATCGCCCATTCCCCTAGTTTGTTCAAGTCCCTTTGAAATTCTTCGCAGTCCTCTTTAGTCCAAGCTCCACTAAATAGTTTGGTGTCGTCCATGAATTTTATTATCTCGCACTTCGTCCCTGTTTCTAGATCATTTATAAATATATTACATAGCAGCGGTCTGAGCACCGAGCCCTGCGGAACACCACTCGTGACCCTCCTCCAGTCCTAGTAGTGGCCCTTGACTCCTACCCTCTGTTTCCTACCCGCCAACCAGTTTCTGATCCATCCATGTACGTCTCCTTCCACCCCATGATTCTTCAGTTTTTGAAGTAGGCATTCATGGGGTACCTTGTCAAAGGCTTTTTGGAAATCTAGATATATGATGTCTATGGGGTCTCCTCTGTCCATCCGTTTGTTAATTCCTTCGAAGAAGTGTAATAAGTTCGTTAGGCACGATCTTCCCTTGCAGAAACCATGTTGGCTGGTTATCAGAAGTTTGTTTCTTTCAAAATGTTAATTGATGTTGTCTTTTATCAGTGCTTCCGCCATTTTCCCCGGAACCGAGGTCAGACTCACCGGTCTGTAGTTTCCCAGGTCACCTCTTGATCCCTTTTTAAAGATGGGCGTAACATTGGCTATCTTCCAATCCTCCTGGATCATGCCTGTTTTCAGGGATAGATTGCAAATTTGTTGAAGTAGTTCCACTATTTCCTCCTTTAGTTCCTTCAGAACCCTTGGATGGATTCCGTCCAGACCCGGGGATTTGTCAGTTTTTAATTTTTCTAGCTGCCTGCGTACATCTTCAAGGCTCACTTCCATGGATGTTAATTTTTCTGCTTGAACTCCATTGAAGATTTGTTCAGGTTCCGGTATGTTGGATGTGTCTTCATTTGTAAATACAGACAAAAAGAACATGTTAAGTCTTTCTGCTACTTCTTTCTCCTCCTTTACCACTCACTTCCTGTCTCCGTCGTCCAGCAGTCCCACCTCCTCCCTAGCTGGCTACTTCCCTTTAACATATCTAAAGAACGGTTTGAAATTTCATGCTTCCCTGGCTAGCCTCTTTTCATACTATCTTTTGGCTTTTCGAACCACACGGTGACATTTTTTTTTATACTTCTGTGCTCTTTCCAGTTCTCCTCAATTTTGTCCTTTTTCTATTTCCTGAATAAATTTTTCTTATTGCCTATTGCTTCCTTCACTATTTTAGTTATCCATGCCGGGTCTTTTGTTTGACTCTTTTTGCACCCCTTTCTGAATCTGGGGATATACAAATTTTGCGCCTCGCTCACCGTGTCCTTGAAAAAAGACCAGGCATGTTTATCATTTGCCATTTCTTGGAAGTGTTCCTAAGTTTCTTCCTTACCATTTCCCTCATTGCTTCGTAGTTTCCTTTCCTGAAGTTGAAAGTTGTCACTATGGTTCTCTTTCCTTTCAGTATTCCTACTTCAACCCTGAACTTGATCATATTATGATCGCTGTTTCCCAATGGTCCCACTACTTTCACTTCCTTTGCAGGTCCCCTTAACCCATTTAGGATTAGATCCAGAGTGGCATTTCCTCTTGTTGGTTCTCTAACAAGCTGCTCCATGAAGCAATCTTGTGTAGCCTCCAGGAATTCCGTCTCCCTAGCGCATTTTGAGCTTCCAAGACTCCAGTCTATCCCGGGATAGTTGAAGTCTCCCATAATAACCGTGTTACCGCTTTTGCATTCTCGCTTCATCTCGGCTTCCATTTCTTCATCGATATCTCCAGTTTGCTTGGGTGTACGATAGTATAGGCCCATCTTTATTTCAGGCCCTTTCCTTCCCGGTATTTTAACCCATAGTGATTCCAGCTTGTTAGTTGTCTCTGCTGTGTCCATTCTTGTCGATTTGTATGCTTTCTTTTATGTATAGGGCTATTCCACCTCCTTTCTGTCCTGACCTGTCCTGGCGATAGAGCTTGTACCCCGTCAGTGCTGTATCCCATATGTTTTCTTCATTCCACCACGTTTCAGAGACTCCAATGATGTCTATGTCCTCTGCATTGGCCATGGCTTCTAATTCCCCCGTTTTGTTTCTTAGGCTCCTTGCATTAGTATATATGCAATTTAGATCCTGGTATTTTCTTGTCTTCATTTCCTTTCCCTATGCTTCAGTCTTTAGTTTCTTCTCTTGTGCTACAATCCTTCTAACCTCCTCTTCTGAATGTTAATATTGATGGTCTAGGAGGGTCAGGGGAATTCAGAGGAGGCTTCTGGGGGTCTTGTGGAGGTGGTCTGGGGTCCAGGGGATCTTCAGCCAGAAATGATGCCTAATTGCTCCTGTCCACTCCGGGCACTATCCTCAAACTGGCGGCCCTAGCAGCAGTCTTGTGTGACTACAGTTAGGGGACATATTTCCATATAAGAAAACATTTTCTTTCTACTGTGGTACTAGACTCTTTCAATTTAAACTGTAACCAGTCCCAAATGCAGTGTGTGACTATAAATTACAATTCTCTTCCCAAGTGCACAGAGCAAATATAAAGGGTCCGTGACAATCAGCTGTCTCGTACAGTCTTTGGAAGGCACACAAAACCCACACAGGAAAAATAGTTAAAGGAGGCTAAAATGGATTAGAATAAAAAAATACACAGGGAAGATATTCAATGTGATTTAAGTAATCAGGATGTAAAATCCCCCTAGTGGTAATGTGAT